>NC_045978.1:18083852-18688819 GCF_010909765.2 Amblyraja radiata | reverse complement strand
GATTATATAGTGTAACTATTTATGGTGTATAGCCATTCTCTTTAAAATAAAGTCTTTATGTACTGATTTTCTTTACTCCGCTGTTACAACCAGTTTGTTCCTCATCTTCATAAAACCTGATCTGTATGAGATTGAAACTTTGAAATGGTGTAGCTAACCTATGTGTTACAGCTATGGATTTATTATACACATCCTGGATATGACTGACCAAAGGTGTGGCTATACCACAGAGAATTATCAAAATGGGAGAATAGTATGTTTTCGTTATATTGAAGACAAGAGAATCAAACTGAAGAAAGGAGGAATGGTTGAGCAAATCAAGTGAAACACGATGGAAATGCGAAGACCATAAGCTAAGGTTTAGAGTTTGGTGCTTTACTTATGCAACTTGGAGAAGAGTTTGTTTCCAAGACCAGGTGAAGAAGGAAGTAGAGGTAAAAAAAGAAACCCTTAAGAGGAAGGTACTAGAAAATGCCAATTTTTTTCTTGTTGACCACCAAGGCATTAACGTAGAGTCCTTGAAAGGTAGGAATCCTGGTGGCACTAAACCACATAAGTAATCAGCATAGGTGTCAGTTGTTTTCAAATATACCAGATGTACCAAACTCTACATCGAGTAAATTTGAACTGTACCAGATGTAAGATAAAATCTTATTGTTGCCTGATTGTTACTTTGATGTCAGAGAAGGTATTGTTTCACGTTTGTGCATAAAGAGCTTGGAATAATTGTGGATTGGTGAAACAAAATCTCTAGAGGGGGTATCATGGACAAGAACTGCAGAACAGTAATTGGCCTTCCAGTAATTATATCATATAGGGACCTTGGAAACTAGTAGGAACTACCGATGAAAAATATTATTCAAAAATCAAGGAAAAAATATACCCAGGTACAGCAAGAATTATGAATATGTATGTATATAAATTTGGACTGAAGCAAGTAGATCTAGCAAATCTTACAATTTATTGCTCACACAGCAGTGAGCTGGCATTTCTGCTTGGAATCCCCGTGCTCCAGATGAAATTTATACCAAAACTGAAGTGCCAATCTTTAATACTCCTTTAATACTTTAATGGAGTTCCTCCACTATGATGCTGAACACTTCATAGAGTTTAGAATTACAGCACTAACCTCTTCTTCGCACCATACTCTGCACTGTGAATGCACTATTCTTAATATTTGGCTTAAAACAAGAATACTTATGCCCTAGTCCTTGGCGTGGCTGCACTTTCCATGAGGGATCTCTGGGGGGGAGGGGGGGGGGGCGGGATTGGGGTGAAATGGCCAGGATAATGTGAGAAATGGGTGCACTGGGATGGAGGAGCACAGGAGAGAGGGGAGAGAAAAGCGGGTGGGGTGTTACCTAAAATTGGAGAATTCAATGTTTATATTGTTGCATTATAAGCTAAAGTGGAATATGTGGTGCTGTTCCTCTAGTTTACATTTTTCCTCACTCTGGCAATGGAGAAGTCCCAGGACAGAAATGTTGGTATGGCAAATTTAACACCCTTCCCATTTCCACAACAACCTTTCTGTCCTGGGCCTCCACTTTTACCAGAGTGAGGCCACACCCAAACAAGAGGAACAACACCTCATATTCTGCTTGGGTACTCTAAAAAACAATGCTATGAACTCTCCAATATTAGGTAACACCCTTCCCTCTTTTCTTGTGCCCTCAACCACCATAGTGCGCACCTCTTTCTCCTACTATCCTGCCCAACTTCTCCCACGACCTGTCCACTTACACATATCCCTCCCTCTGGCTTTACAGTTCACTCCTCTTCTCTCCTTATCTGACAGCTTTTGTCTCTTTTTCATCCTTAGCCTTTGTTCACACATTTGCCAATGGTGATTGGGAGCACAAAGCAATATTTTGTCTTCGGGAAGTACGCCATGCAGACAAGGCTCAAAGCTACCTTTTCTGGATCATTTCTTCATGGATAAATACAATGCAGCTAGCTGTTCCTTCTGGTGTAGAAAGGCATTGTGTTTATTTGGATGCAATCCTGGTAAATAAACTTCAAATATCATTGATATCCCATCGTGCACCTTTAAAAAGGTTTCATAATGTGAATATTAAGATCCACAATCATCTGAACAATCATAACGAGCACTTCAATAATCTGGTGTAGGGCTTAGCTTGTACCTAGGGAAGATGACAAAACCATAATACTGTAAAACAAAATTATTCAAATATTTCTTCTCCATATATTGGAAGTGTTCCTGGAGTATTCAGTCTTCTGTGCAATTTTCTTATCTTTCTCCTTCTGCATTGCAAGTGATTCTGTTGCCACATATCCTCTGTTTCACTTGAACATCGCAATGACGTGTAAAGGCTACCTTTAAAAGAAGGCACAATAAACATAGAGGTCTGTGTGAGAAATAACTGCAGATGCTGGATAAAATTGAAGGTAGACCCAAAATTGGGGCTGAGACGCTCCCGTGTGGGCAGCCCAGCCCGAGGATAACGGCGCTCCCGTCGGGGCGGCCCAGCCCGAGGGAAACGGCGCTCCCGTCGGGGCGGCCCAGCCCGAGGGTGGAACGGCGCTCCCGTTGGGGCGGCCCAGCTCGAGGGTAACGGCGCTCCCGTGAGGGCGGCCTGGCGCGGGGCTGAGACGATCACGTGAGGGCGACCAGGCTCGGGGCTGGAACGGTGCTCCGGTGGCTGAGACGGCGTTCTGGCGGCCTGGGTCCGGGGTTCGGCCGCGGGCCAGTGGACGACGTCGTCAACAGCTGCGTCCGCTGGACTGGAGGGCGGCAGCTTCGACCACCCCAGGCCACGGTGTTTGAACCGACCCGTTCGCGGAGCTCGGTGAGCCACGGGACTGATTTACCATCGCCCGGTGGGGTATCGCCTCAGTGCAGAGGGAGAAGAGGAGGGAAGAGACTGCAGCCCTAAGATTTTTGCCTCCATCACAGTGAGGAGGTGCTTGGTGGACTCACTGTGGTGGATGTTAATTTGTGTTTACTGTCTGTTCTGTTGTCTATTATTGTATTATTGTATGTATGACTGCAGGCACGAAATTTCGTTCAGACTGAAAGGTCTGAATGACAATAAAGGAAATTCAATTCAATTCAAATGCTGGAGTAACTCAGTGGGTGAGGCAGCACTTATGGAGAGAAGGAATGGGTGACGTTTCGGGTCGAGACCCTACTTCAGACTGATGTCGTGGGGGGGGGGGGGAGAGAGATAGTAAGTGGGCGGAGACAGTGGGACGTAGGAGTACTGGGAAGGGGGCGGGGAAGGAGAAGAATGGAGAAAGCAAGGGTTATCTGAAATTAGAGAAGTCAATGTTCATACCGCTGGGGTGTAAACTACCCAAGCGAAATATGAGGTGCTGTTCCTCCATTTTGCGCTGGGCCTCACTCTGACAATGGAGGAGGTCCAGGACAGAAATGTCAGATTGGGAATGGGAGGGGGAGTTGAGGTGCTGAGCAACCGGGAGATCAGATTGGTTACGACGGACTGAGCGGAGGTGTTCAGCATTGGAGGTCTGCCAGGTAACTAGCGACAAATCTGTTAAAAGGAGCTTTATCTTAAGCAGCAACATTGAAATGACCTAATAGAATGTAAAAGAAGGGTTACTGAATGTTAAAGAAGGCTATAGATGAGGCTCTCACCAGGGTATCCTCAATATCCTGCAGCTACGCATTCACTCCCCATCCCCCTACTCGTAACAAGGACAGAGTCCCCCTTGTCCTCACCTTCCACCCTACCAAGGACAAAGGACATTTATTGTCACATACACCAATTGGTGCAGTGAAATTTGAGTTACCATGCAGCATACAAATAAGATAAACATCTTGTTCATCTGTGGTCGGGGCCTATTGAGGCCACCGCAGTCGCCGCTACGGATGTGCCGATGTTTCAGGCCCTCTCGCTGGATGATGGTACTCCGGCGTCTGAAGAACACTCTCAGTTTCCGAATCGGCCACTTCCTCCCGAAGTCCACAGGCCAAGCTGGGCAGAGCTCCACACGGCAATCCTCGGCGAAAGGTCCCAGGACTCCGCGATGTTAAAGTCAGTACCGCCCGCGGCTGGAAGCTCCACAAACCACAGCTCCACAGTGTTAAAGTTGGCAGTCCCAGCACTCTGGAGCTTCCAACACGGCGACCCTAGTAAGACATCGGTCGCTCCGCCATGCTGCGCCGCCGCTGAAGCTGAAGTTCTGGCCGGTCTCCGGCAAGAAAGGCCGCGCCACTCCAGATTGTAGGCCGCGAGGAGGGGGCGAAGATGCGTCTCGGAGGAAAGACGCATCCTCGACCCAGATAGTGACCCCCCTACCCCCCCCCCACATAAAAAGACTAAAAGACCTCCAAAACAAAACTTTTTGACGGACTAAAAATTTTTAAAGGATGAAAGTGCTAACAGCTGCCGGCTAGGCTGCCACACTCAATGGCGCCACCAGATACGAGCCGTCGCTTACAACATCCTCCAACATTTTCGCCACCTCCAACGGGATCCCACCACTGGCCACATCTTCCCATCTCCCACCCTTTCTGCTTTCTGCAGAGACCGTTCCTTCCGTAACTCCCTGGTCAATTCGTCCCTTTCCACCCAAACCACCCCCTCCCCTGGTACTTTCCCTTGCAACCGCAGGAAATGCTACACTTGTCACTTTACCTCCCCCCTCGACTCCATACAAGGACCAAAGCAGTCTTTCCAGGTGAGGCAGAGGTTCACCTGCACCTCCTCCAACCTCATCAACTGCATCTGCTGTTCCAGGTGTCAACTGCTCTACATCGGTGAGACCAAGTGCAGGCTTGGCGTTCGCTTCGCCCAACACCTCCGCTCAGTTTGCAATAACCAACCTGATCTCCCGGTGGCTCTGCACTTCAACTCCCCCTCCCATTCCAAATCCGACCTTTCTGTCCTTGGACTCCTCCATGGCCAGAGTGAGGACCACCGCAAATTAGAAGAACAACACCTCACATTTCGCTTGGGTAGTTTACACCCCTGCGGTATGAACATTGACTTCTCCAATTTCAGGTAGTCCTTGCTTTCTCCCTTCTTCCCCTCCCCGTCCCAGCCTCGCCCGCTGAGTTTCTCCAGCTTTTTTGTCTACCTTATGGAATGTTAATTTTACAGGTTACTCAGCAAATTTGTCACAGTGAATCAGGTATTAGGATCGCCAAATGATAGTTGGTGGTGAAACTTGATGTTTTATTGAATCTGAATTTTACAGACTGGCCCCCTAGATGCCTCCAGAGAATTTTCATCCTAAAGGCTGTCTTTCTGGTTCATGATGAGCATACTCTTTCTCGCATATTTTGCTTGAAAAAGATGCACGCTTCCTTTGAGTTCCTAGGCCTGTATGTGTCCATGGAAGTCGGAGAGGTGAAAAGCTATAGGTATAAGTAGAAAGACATATGTAAAACACTTTTATTTTACTTTACATTGTTCTATGCTTGGTGACTCAATTAAAAAAAATCTATTAAGTCTATTAATTGCAATGCTATATCACTGATTTTATGAGAAGAGCACGTGTAAATTCCAACTAATTTTTTGAAAATAACATGTATAATTGTAAAGCTGCTTATGTATCCTATATAAGCAATTTCAGTTTTATGTGAATATAAACAGCTAAATAAATTGGACAATGAAAAAATGTGAAGCCTGAACTTTATTCAGCAGCTGAAGATTTGGAAATTTGTTTCCAGTTCCAAGTTAACATAAGGACAGATCTCCAATCTGATAATGCCAAAAGACCGGTCTAGGAAACATTTGACATAAATGGTTGGAGAATGTGGGAATGGTTGTCACCTTTAGAAGGGATGGGAAGTGAAGTAGCAAATTGATCCAGATATTTAAAGAATTCCTTCAGCCAGTATGTTTTCGTTCCCAACTCTGATCATAGAAGTTTTAGTTGGTGTTGATTTAGTCGTTGGTTTTATGTTGTCTTATTTACGTACGCAAGAGTGCTTGCATTCTTAGAGACGCTTACATTGTGAAAGGATTGTGACCTGCTTTCCAGTTTAGCTTCATTTCGGTTCTGGGAGAAATTAGGACGGCGTGTACCTGGTATCTTGTAGTCATGTTTTGAAGAGCCAACGGAAGGATATGTCTCGCAGCGTGTCCCAGGTTTCAGGTAAGAACGATTTGTCAGGCAGGGCACGTCTAATGTTTTGTGGACATTGCTTGAAGGTATTTCCATGCTGCTACGTTTTCCTATGTAGTTCGATGAAGGCA
This sequence comes from Amblyraja radiata, assembly GCF_010909765.2. NCBI lineage: Eukaryota > Metazoa > Chordata > Chondrichthyes > Rajiformes > Rajidae > Amblyraja > Amblyraja radiata. The sequence continues at coordinate 18,682,631 of NC_045978.1, read as the reverse complement.
TGATGACAGGAGAAGTCTCTTCCCTATAACAATTCTCGATGACACTTGGTTGGGTGCTTCGTTGTGTCTTTTTCTGAGAAGGACTGACGGAACCACTGCGTCGGTGGAATGCCCCGTTATTGCTTTCTACCGAGGCGTTTTGGGCGTTTTGAAGGGCTTTTAGTTGACTAGGGGTGAGTTGAGTTGGGGCGAATTGGGAGAACACAGAATTCCTATCTGGGGTGGTACTGATAGGTGTTTGTCTAGCCTGATTTGGTGGAATTGAATAATTAAATCTACATGTCATGTCAGCGCTGGCATCTTCAACGGACTGCGCACTGCTTTGTAGATTCTGTCTCATTGTGTAAGCAGTATTGAATTGGGGGAAATTCCCACCGTTGTTTTCAGGAAAAGGTGGAACTGTATTTCGCAGAAGCTTCATCTCACTAGTACTGAATTGGGGAGGCTGCGCGAATAAATTAGTCTCAGGGTACAAGGCACTAGGCAGGTTGTTCGCCTGACTTTGATTGAATGAGGGAGGCGCTTGGGATGCCATAATTGGGCAGGGCGGTACAGGATTTAGTTGAGATTTCATCGGACCTGTGGAGAATGCAGGAGGCACATTGAAGGTACTAGGAACAAGAGAGGGGCGCCTAGGAGAGCTTGGAGGGGTGAGAGGAAGACTGTTAGAGGGAGAGGTAAAAAGGGGGATATCATGGTGACTTAACACCTGGTCCCGTTGTGGATGGGCAGATGGTGCTGACGATGGTCTCCCCGTTATAGGGCAAACGACTTCTTCCTCTTGACGATCATACGAAACGTAATAGTCGGCTTCGATCGTTATACTTTGATCATGATTATCGTTGACTCTTACGGTGGCCGGGTCCAACCCTTCTGGGAGACCGAATTCGTTGGAAAATCCGTGGAAGGTTTCTCTAATCATTCCATCATCGTCTTCAACAATTTCTTTTAGATATCCGGAGACGGTTATCACTCTGTCTGTAATGGACAACTTTACATTTTCTGGTGGGATATCCCCCAGGTTTAAACACAGGGAAAATTTCGACATGTCACGCCCTTCTAATTGTGCTTGTAATCTCCGTGCTTTATCCCAGTTGTCAAAATCTCGGCCGTAAAATACCTTGGGTTCATCATTGCTCATTATTGATCTGCTTTGTATAGGTCACGAGTTCATGGCTTTTTTTGGTTCAAAGAGGGCGGAGGTGAGCCAGTGCACTTCCTTACGCCACGGATTTGTAAGCATGAGATCACACAAGCTTACACACCTCTGTGATGAAACTACCCCCGTGTAATAATTTTATTAACTATCACTTTTTATGAATGTAAAAATGAGTGAAGGGCTAAAAGGCAATACGCATGTGAAAAATCTTAACAGTTAATGATAGAAATTACCATGCCACTTTTAACTGGTTCTGGTTGATATTAAAACTAAAATTAAAACCACTTTTGTTGGTTAAATAATATTAAAAGTGACAATAAATTAAACGTCATTCAAACTAAAGGCGGAATTATTTAAGGCAGACAAAAGTGCTGGAGAAACTCAGCGGGTGTGGCAGACTTCAGAAGGTGGAATTATTTAGGTGTGTTCCTTACTGTAGTCAGCATTTGAAGAGATGGGTGACATTACATTCAGTGAGGGTGAAGTTGTTAATTCAGAGGGTGTGGGGAGCCAGGGGAAGTTAGTAAACCAGGCAAAGTCAAGCGGGGCTGTGTGTGCTTGGTTTGGATGACGAACGCAAGAGAGGTCCTGATGAAATTATTGATTTTCAAAACTGCTGTCACTAAATGAAATGCGTGACTTTGTGGATTTGTGTTGAAGTCTTTATTAAGGAATGTTTATTGTGATCTACGCTTAATTAAAGCGTTACAGAAATACTGGGAACTGTGAAATTGACCCAGTTGCACCTGCGGGGGGCGGAGTAAAGGCCTAAATGTGAGATTAATATCAATTAACTAGAGATGCTGGAAATCTTAAACAGAAACTATTTCCACAGACGCTGCCTGGCCCGCTGCAATATGCCAGCAATTTCTGTTTTCATTCTGTTTTGGACACTACTGAATTTTAACCCGACGTTAGAGGTACTTTCCTAATGCTCGTCGTTCGTTGTGGTGGGACGATTAGCGACAGCAGCAGCAGTTCTTCATCATCTTCTGGCGCTTGCAGCCCACACATTGCACGGTTGTCAGGTCCACACATTGCACGGTTGTCAGGTAACAGCTTCACGGCTTCATCGGCCTTTCTCGAGACACTTGATGGCCGTTTGCGCGCGACAGACCCTGGTCCCGCCCCCCGCTCCTCCAATCACAGCCGCTGCGCAGTCGCGGCGGCCGTTAGGTTTGAATGGCGCGCGGGCGGGAACGGGATGGTCCCCGCGCTCTGCGGGCGGGCGGGCGGGCGCGCGCCGGGGTTTGGCTGAAGCCGCCATCGTGCGGGGCTGAATCAGCGAATCAGAGGAAAAGTCCCAATCTGTGGAATTGGGAAGGGGTGCTGGACCACCGCCGGGGTCGCGCTTTCTCTCCCTCGTAGGATTTTAGAGCGAGATGGAAATAAAAAAGCTGAATTTATGGAAGCTGAAGCGCCGCAGGTGAGGATAGTAAACAGTCGCCGCAAGCAAACATGACAGAGCTTTATCATCTTTGGCCCCAACCACGTCCGGGACTGCGGAAACAGTTATAGAAACACAAAACGGGTCCCTTAGTAAAGTTCGTCCCAACTCGTCCATGCACACCATGTTCTCCTGAGATGCTGTCTGGCAGGCTGAGTTACTCCAGCACTTGGTGTCTTTATTTGTAAACCAGCATCTGCAGTTCGTTGTTTCCACATTGTATAATTTGCCTGCGTTTGACCCATATCCCTTTCAACCTTTGCTACCCATGGACCTGCCTTAAAGATTTTAAAGGTTATTGGGACAAATCGTTCCATTACCCACTTCTCTGATTAAAAAATTCCCCATCAGATTTATTTAAAATATTTCTCTTCTCACTTTAAACATGCCTAGTTCTGGATTCGTCCACCCTAGGAAAATGACTGACTATTCAGATTATGACCCGCTCATGTTTTTGTATACCTCCAAGGTCACCCCGCAACCAACGCTACATGAAAAACGTTACAGCCCACTCAACCTCTCCTCATAACTCAAGTTATTGAGTCCTGATATCACTTATCACATTTTTTCTGCACCCTTTTCTTGGGCATTCTTCCTGTAGCTGGGCAACCAGAACTGTATATAGTGCTCCAAATTGGTCTCACCAACATCATGTATGGCTGCAATGTAACGTCCCAGCTCCTGTTCATGAAATTGCGGAGCATTGTCGACGCAGCCCAGACCATGACACAAACCAACCTCCTTTCCATTGACTCAATGTGTACCTTTTGCTGCCTCGGTAAAGCCACCAGCATAATCATGGACGAGTTGCACCCTGGCCACTCCCTGTTCTCTCTTCCATCTGGCAAAAGGTATAGATGTGTGTAACCGACCAGATTCAGGGACAGTTTCTGCCCAGTTGTTATCAGGCAACTGAACCATCCTATCTTGAGAGCAGTCCTGAACTCCTATTTACCTCATTGGAGAACCGTGGACTATCTTTGATCGGACTTTACTCGCTTTATCTTGCACTAAATGTTATTCACTTTTTTCCTTTATCATGTATATGTACATGGAGGCAGATGACTGAACTTTTATTGCCTTTCTCCCACAGTGGAAAACGTTGATTCCGCAGTGTGGGGATGTTCATGCTAAATTCTATCGTGTGTTGTGTTTTTATTTGTATGGCAACCCAAATCTCGCTGTACCAATTGGTACAGTGACAATAAATGTAAACTTGAACTTGAACTGTGGATGGCTCAATTGTAATGAATGAATGAATAGGTTTATTGGTCAAGTATTCACATACAAATAATTAGCCATGGTGCTCCGCATGCAAGCGACATGACATAGTGACAAGTTTGGAATGACATATAAAACATCAAACATGCGTTGTCTTTCCGCTGCCTGGTTTGCTCGCAACAAAAGCTTTTCACTGTACCTCGGTACTCGTGACAATAGACATTAGACAATAGGAGCAGGAGTAGGCCATTCAGCCGTTCAAGCCAGCACCTCCGTTCAATGTGATCATGGCTGATCATCCCCAATCAGTACCTCGTTCCTGCCTTCTCCCCATATCCCCTGACTCTTTAAGAAGCCGAGTCAGGGGATATCTTGAAAGTACTCTCTCTTGAAAGTATCCAGAGAACCGGCCTCCACTGCCCTCTGAGGCAGAGAATTCCACAGACTCACAACTCTTCTGTGTGAAAAAGTGTTTCCTCATCTCTGTTCTAAATGGCTTGTCCCTTATTCTTAAAGTGTGGCCCCTGGTTCTGGACTCCCCCAACATCAGGAAACATGTTTCCTACCTCTAGCGTGCAAACCCTTAATAATCTTATATGTTTCAATAAGATACCCTCTCATCCTTCTAAACGCCAGAGTGTACAAGCCCAGCCGCTCCATTCTCTCAGCATATGACAGTTCCGCCATCCAGGGAATTAACCTTGTAAACCTACACTGCACTCCCTCAATAGCAAGAATGTCCTTCCTCAAACTAGGGGACCAAAACTGCACACAATACTCCAGGTGTGGTCTCACTAGGGCCCTATACAACTGCAGAAGGACCTCTTTGCTCTTATACTCAACTCCTCTTGTTATGAAGGCCATCATGCCATCTGTTTTCTTCACTGCCTGATATACCTGCATGCTTACTTTCATTGACTGATGAACAAGGACCCCCAGATCCCGTTGTACTTCCTTCCCCCTTTCCCAATTTGACACCATTTAGATAAATAATCTGTCTTCCTGTTTTTGCTACCAAAGTGGATAATCTCACATTAAACTGCATCTGTAATGCATCTGCCCACGCACCCAACCTGTCCAAGTCACCCTGCATTCTCATAGCATCCTCCTCACAGTTCACACTGCCACCCAGCATTGTGTCATCTGCAAATTTGCTAATGTTACTTTGAATGCCTTCATCTAAATCATTGATGTATATTGTATATAGCTGCGGTCCCAGCACCGAGCCTTGCGGTACCCCACCAGTCACTGCCTGCCATTCTGAAAAGGACCCGTTAATCCCTACTCTTTGTTTCCAGTCCGCCAACCAATTTTTTATCTATGTCAGTACACTACCCCAATACCATGTGCCTTAACTTTGCCCACTGATCTCCTATGTGGAACCTTATCAAATGCTTTCTGAATGTCCAGGTACACTACATCTACTGCCTCTCCCTTGTCCATTTTCCTAGTTACATCCTGAAAAAAATCCAGAAGATTAGTCAAGCATGATTTCCCCTCCGTAAATCCATGCTGACTCGGACCGACCATATGCTATCCAAATGTGCCGCTATTTCATATTTTATAATTGACCAGCATCTTCCCCACCACTGATGTCAGGCTAACTGGTCTATAATTCCCTGTTTTCTCTCTCCCGCCTTTCTTAAAAAGTAGGATAACATTAAATGTAACTAAACCATACTTAGTATCCTTACCTTAATGATGAAACAAGCTCCCAAACTTCCCTCATCAGCCTGTATTGCCACTTTCAGGGAACTATGTTTACCAAAATTGCGTACAGTTTTGGTCTCCTAATCTGAGGAAAGACATTCTTGCCCTAGAGGGAGTACAGAGAAGGTTCACCAGACTGATTCCTGGGATGTCAGGGCTTTCATATGAAGAAAGACTGGATAGACTCGGTTTGTACTCGCTAGAATTTAGAAGATTGAGGGGGGATCTTATAGAAACTTACAAAATTCTTAAGGGGTTGGACAGGCTAGATGCAGGAAGATTGTTCCTGATGGTGGGGAAGTCCAGAACAAGGGGTCACAGTTTAAGGATAAGGGGGAAATCTTTTAGGACTGAGATGAGGAAAACTTTTTTCACACAGAGAGTGGTGAATCTCTGGAATTCTTTCCCGCAGAAGGTAGTTGAGGCCAGTTAATTGGCTATATTTAAGAGGGAGTTAGATGTGGCCCTTGTGGCTAAAGGGATCAGGGGGTATGGAGAGAAGGCAGGTACAGGATACTGAGTTGGATGATCAGCCATGATCATATTAAATGGCGGTGCAGGCTCGAAGGGCCGAATGGCCTACTCCTGCACCTATTTTCTATGTTTCTATGTAATACTCCTGGGTCACTCTGCCCTACAACACAGTCCTACCATTTACAGTGTATGTTCTGCTTTGGTTTGATTTACTAAAATATATCACCTCAGTTAAATTAGTTAAATTTCATCTGCCAGTCCTTGGACCACTTCCACAGTTGGTCTTTTTCTAACCTTAGTGTTCTTCACTTTACCACCAATTTTAATGTCCTCCACCACGATAACAAAGTGTTTGTACAAATTATTAATATAGATGAAAAAACAGTAATGGACTCAGCAAAGGTTCAAGCAGAGGTAACAGCTCAAAAATTCATCAATTTTATGACATGATTTGCTTTATGCAAAACCATGCTATCTTTACCTAACCAGTCCTTGCCTATCCAAATGTTGGTAGATCCTATTCCCTCAGAATCCTCTTCAGTAACTTACCCACTAATGTCAGGCTCAATAGCTTGAAATTCCCTGGCATCTCCCTGCAGCCCTTAAATAAAGGTATAACATTAGTCATACACCTACCTTCCGGTACACCTCTGCTTTGGCTAATGATACCAATATCAATGTTAGGGCCCCAGCAATTCCTACCTATAATATTCGAGGCTATACTTGGTCTGTCAGTGGAGATATTCCACTTCAATATTCTTTCAGCCAGCTAGCAACTTCTCGTAGAACAGTGCAGCACAGGAACAGGCTCTTCGGCCCACAGTGTGTGCTCCGAATGAGCTTAGTTCCGCCCCCACTTTTTCAATTTTCACCCCACACTACAATCAATCTGAAGAAGAGTCCAGACCCAAAATCTTTGCATATCCATGTTTTCTAGATATACCTGACCCACTGAGTTACTCCAGCACTTTGTGTTATTTTAAGAAGAAATATGTGTTCTACACTCCCTGGAATATCTTTGTAAAATTATTTATAACAATGTTAAGCTTTGGTAGATACTTGGGCATGACATAAACAACAACATTATTTTAGTGTTTAAGAAGGAACTGCAGATGCTGGAAAATCAAAGGTAGACAAAAGTGCTGGAGAAACTCAGCGGGTGCAGCAGCATCTATGGAGCGAAGGAAATAGGCAACGTTTCGGGCCGAAACCCTTCTTCTATTTCCTTTGCTCCATAGATGCTGCTGCACCCGCTGAGTTTCTCCAACACTTTTGTCAACATTATTTTAGTGCATGTTTAGAATATGACCAGGGAGAATATTTCATTTTTCATTAACCAAAAATATGGAAATAAGTTTACAAATAACCAGAAATATAATCAGGTGTAATAGCAACCAGCAATGCAACTGAGATGCAATCATGAATGGAAGATTTGCCATTTATAGCCGATATAATTCAATTGTTTATTTTACGTTTTCTATTACTGAATTTTAAGCTATGAAAATGTTTTTTCAATATGCGTTTAAAGAAAAAGATGATAAATTTGCACAAATAAAACTTCAATGACTGCACAAAGCTTCAATTTTACTACAAGGAATTACTTCATTGTATTTCAGTTCCAAATTAATGTTGTCATTTTATTCTGTATTGTGAAACACCAGAAATTTGACTACATTTCAAGGACATTTCTCAGTTAAAATCACACAAAAGATCACATTTTTGTGGGTTGGATTTTGCTTTAGCTTGAGCTTCTGAAGTCCAAGTGCAGCCCTGCCTGGGAAATATGTCTGATCAAAATTCTCTGGGTTTTTCCGCCCATTTATCTTTACCACTGGTACAAGATGTTGAGGGGCAGTCCTGTGTACCAGTGAAGGTTAACTGCTTAACCCTCCATTTCTCAGAGGTCTGATTTAGAAAATTGTCCGTGATAGAATTTGGAAAGATGCAGACTGTTTCTGTAACTGGCTTTGGTAACGTGACGGACGAACCTATTGTGGATTTCAATAAATGAAAGAATGTTGTTCTCATACCATTGGGTGAGATGAAGAATGCTTTTCCAATGGGTTTTGCTGAAGTGAAAAGGGTCTTGGGGATGATTTTTTGGAAAGTACGAGATATCTTTGCAGTGGATTTTGGAGAGGTACCAAATATTTTCGGAATGGATTTTGTTGATGTGAAGCATTTCTCAGCGGCAAAATTCATGGAATTGTATCTTATATCATGAAGACATGAGGGTATACTGTATTTTACAGTGCTGGGTCTTGGAGTTATACTGCATGTCACCATACATGGCCACAATGATATGTGGTGTGTTATTTGACATAGGCTTGGAGATGTCCTGCATATCGTTGTACATGGCCTCGAAGAGATATGGTACGGAATCTGGTAGAGACTTGAATGTTTGCTCTGTGTCACTAAATCAGTAACTGGAGCCATATAGGGTGTGTCTGCTATCAACCTTGTATCTTTGCAGTAGACTTCAGAATTGCTCCATTTGGTGGGGGGGTGTTTTGAGGTAGCATTTGGATTTACCGCAAACAAATTTGCATAATAATTATTTTTTCCTTCAACAGTATTGCTTTTTGAAGGGGTGTAGTGTTTCTTATGAATGGGATTTGTGATGGTGAAACATGGCTCTAGAGGCAATGTTGGAGAAAAGCAACTTGGACTTTGGATTGAGTTTGGGGGATTGGAAAATTCCTGCAAGGCACCATTTATATATGTGCATAATTCCAAAGCAGGATTCAGAGATAGGTGACTGATATCAGGAAGAGAATTTCTGGAAATATAACATAACTCTAGCGCACGATTTAGACAGACATAGTATGTTTCTGAAACGGAGGTCATGAATAGACAGTAGAATTCTGAGGCAGAATTCATAGAGTTATAACAAGAACTAAAATAAGTACAGCTTTTGTCCTCGGTAGGCTCTGGAGAGAAGTAGCACGGCAGCAGTGTAGAGTTTGGAGAAAGGCAATGTCCGCCTTTGGGACGATTTAAAGTTAAGGAAGTTGGTTCTGGGCCATGGACTAGAGAGCGGTAGCTTGGTTCCGGGGTTATACCATGAGAGAAACAGCGTGACCCAGGTGAGGGATCCAGAGAGAAGCAGTATGGCTCAAGGGCAGGATTTGGAGACGGGCAGCAAGTTCCCCGGTCATGATCTGGAAAGTGGCAGCGAGGCTGCACGGTAAGATCAGGAAGGAAACAACACAGTTCCAGGGTAGGGACTGTCGGAGCACGGAATGTTTTCCCACAGGCTTTCGGGTTTCTTTTATAATGCCTTCGAATTGACTTCACTGATAGGATTGTCTCTGGGCTTCTAGTATTACGCTGAAACTCGGTGATGTGTTCGGCGAGTTGTTTCCGCTTTTTTGAATTGTAAGATGCTGAGGTTCGAGTCCTTCCAAAGTTACACCATGTCTCCATCATGGGTTTGGGGGTTCTTTTCCGTTTCCTTGGAGTGGATTCCAGGGACCTGATAACTGGCTCTGTGAATGAGTCCATGTTGGTACAATGTACCTCCGTTGCCGGTTTTACCGAGCTGTTGTACCTTCTTAGTTTAGAATTCGCAAATAAATCGCAAGTAGCGTTCACTTTAACATGGTCTTTCATAGCGACGGGTTTTAGTGCTTCCTTATCTTCGCTGGCAACAGGTGTAGAGTTGAAAGGTAAGACAGACATTTTAGTATTGAAATGCGCAGATGTTAATGAGTAGTATTTCCTCGGCGTGTCTTTGTTCCTCGGCAGGTCTACGTGTGTCACAAGGTTTGTAGCAACACGGCACATCTCCGTTACGGGTTTCGAGGACCTTTTGCGTTTCCTTGAATTCGATTTTTCGTCCTCGGATGCGGAGTTAGTCAAACAGTATGTTTTCGATGTGGATTTTGCAGCTGTTATTTTGGAACGGCTGCCCGTCTCAAATGGATTTGTGGTTATGCAACATGTTTCCATGCTGACGTCTTGGTCACTTTCTTCTAACGTGGAACAAGTAGTGGCCTCCGAGCGCGATTTCCGGCTTCTTTTCCGATTCATTGAGGTCCATTTCTTGGAGGAATTGTGCGACTCCATGGAGTTGGGGGAGATTTTTCGATGGCAGATATCAGGGAAGTACGTTTTGGGAGTGTGGGTTCTCTGCGAGTATTATGCGAAATAAGTTTAGTGCAAGAAGGTATTGATCGGCTGATGTCACAGCGATTTCCGGCGGCGTCTGATCTGGTTCATCTAACCGATGAAGTTCGATATGTATTTACTCCTTAAGACGTACAGATGTTATACGAAGCGTACCACAGTTAGTTTCAAATGTAACACTTTGACAATTCCAATAATGACGACCATCGTAGCGTCTGCACTTGTTTATAAGCAGAAGTCGATTACTTAGCCTGTTCATGAATTATTCCATCTTAAACCAATTCCCCGAGATATTCAAAGTCGTTCTCGTTTCCAGTCTTCACTGCCACTTCGAGAAATCGAGAAAGGAAAATAGAAGATCAGATAACTCTCCACAATTGTCGCGGGTTGCCTTCGGGTTCTTTATGTTTTTCCCAGAAATGCAAATATTGTTAACAGCACTGGCTTCAACGCCGGACCGGGGTAAAGCTGTGGGAGAATCAGTCACAGTACTGAACAAAACTTCCCACAATTCACGCTCATTATTTAATCAAAATGACATCACGTGAAATCAGTGTATTTGTTACGTCAATATTTGTAAGCATGAGATCATGCGTATTATAAATCTCCGATGAAAGGCATTGAATAAAATCAAAGTATTTTACCCTCAAAATCGATCATGTGAAAGTGGTGTCAAATCTAATCCCTTCACTTACCGTTATTTTTATACATTTTTAGATTGCCAACCTTAAGAAAGAAATTGAGATTGTTTAACTTTTTGTTTATTAAATATTAAAATGTTGAGTTACTATTGACGTTACATTGACATAAATTATTCACAAAGTGCTGAAGTAACTCAGTAGGTCATGCAGCGTATCTGGAGAACATGGATAGGTGACTTTTGGGTCGGGATCCTTCTTCAGACTGGTTGTTGTGGTGGGGGAAGGGGGGGGGGGAGTGGATACAGATGAGGGAGTTTTGATCAGCAGGTGGTTGGAACAAAGGCCACCTGAAAAGACAAAAGGTGTGAGATAAGGATAGGTGAGGTAGGAAATCAGAGGAAGGAATAGAGGAAGAAGGGGAAAAATGAGTGCAAATCAATGTGGGTCACACGAGAGAGGAGGGAGAATAAATTGGGGTTCTTTGTGGGTTAGATACCTAAAGTTGCAGAGTTGACTGTTCCTACTGTTAGGTCATAAGGTCATAAGTGATAAGAGCAGAATGAGGCCATTCAGCCCATCAAGTCTACTCCATCATTCAATTGTGGTTGATCTATCCCTCCAAACCCCATTATCCTACCTTCTCCCCATAACCCCTGACCCCCATACTAATCAAGAATACATCTATCTCTGCTTTAAAAATATCCACTGACATGGCCTCCACAGCCTTCTGTGGCAAATAATTCCACAGATTCACCACCCTCTGACTAAAGAAGTCCCTTCTCATTCCCTTCCTAAATGAACATACTTTAATTCTGAGGATATGACATCTGTTCATAGACTCCTACTGGTGGTAACATCCTCTCTACATCCACTCTATCCAAGCTTTTCACTATTTGGTACATTTCAATGAGGTCTCCCCTCATTCTAAATTCCAGCAAGTACAGGCCCAGTGCCGTAAAAACACTCATCATATGTTAACCCACTCATTCCTGAGATAGTTCTTGTAAACCTCTGGACCCTCTCCAGGGCCAGCACATCCTTCCTCAGATATGGTACCCAAAACTTCTCACAATATTCCAAATGCAGCCTGACTACCACCTTATAAAGCCTCAGCATTACACCCCTGTGTTTGTATTCTAGCCCTCTTGAAATAAATGCTAGCATTGCATTTGTCTTCTTTACTACTGCTTAGACATGCAGATTAACTTTTTGGGAATCCTGTATCAGCACACCCAAATTCCACTGCATCTTTAATTTCTGGATTCTCTCACCATTTAGAAAATAGTGTACACCTTTATTCCTATTACCAAAATGCATGACTCCACACTGCTACATTATATTCCATTTGCCATTTCTCTGCCCACTCTCCCAACCTGTCCAAGTCCTTCTGCGAAGTCCGTGCTTTTTTTGTATCTATTTTAGTATTTGCGCCTATTTTTGTATCATCCGCAAACTTGCCCACAAAGCCTTCAATCCCTACATCCAAATCATTCTTATGAAGTGAAGAGTAGCGACACCAGCTCTGACCCCTGCGGAACTCCGCTAGTTAGTGACAGCCAACCAGAAAATGCCCCCTTTATTGCCACTCTTTGCTTTCTGCCATCCAGCCAACCTGCTATCCATGCTAGTACCTACCTGCCCTTTGATACCTCTCATCTTCCTAAGCAGCCTCATGTGTGGGACCTTATCAAAGACATTCTGAAAATCTTGGGTAAACAATGTACACTGACTCCTTTGTCTGTCCTACCATTTACTTCAAAGAATTCCAGCTGATTCATCAGGCAAGATCTCCCCTTCACAAAACCATGCTGACTTTGGCCCATTTTATCATTAACTTCTAAGTATTGCATAACCTCATCCTTTATAAAGGGCTCTAAAATCTTACTAATCACTGAAGTCAGACAAACCAGCCTATAGTTCCCACCATTCTGCTTTGCTCCCTTCTTGTACAGTGGGGTAATATTGTCAATTTTTCAATCATTTAGAACCACTCCTGACTCTAGTGATTCTTGAAATATCACATTAATGGTTTCACAATCTCTTAAGCCACCTCTTTCAGACCCAAGAGTGCAGCCCATCGGGTCCAGGTGACTTATCCAACTTCAGCCCTCTCAGATTCCCAAGCACCTTCTCCTTGGTAATAGCCACTCCACTAACCTCCGCTCCCTGGCTCCCTTGAATTTCAAGCACATTGCTGGTGCCTTCAACTGTGAAGATTGTTGCAAAAAAGTAATTAAACTCCTCTGCCATTTCATTATTCCCCATTATCACTTAGTTTAATTTAGAGATATAGCGAGGAAATAGGCCCTTCGGCCCACCGAGTCAGCGCTGACCAGCGATTCCCACACATTAACACTCCTACACACTAGGGACAATTTACACTTATACCAAGCCAATTAACCTACAAACTTGTACGTCTTTATAGTGTGGGAGGAAACCGAATATCTGAGAGAAAACCCACGTAGGTCATGGGGAGAATGTACAAACTCCGTACAGACAGCACCCATAGTCGGGATCCAACCCGGGTCTCTGGCGCTGCCCCATTATCCCCCTTCTCCTGCATCATTTTCCAGCGGTCCAACGTCCACTCTTGCTTCTTTCTGACATAAAAATTGGATAATTCAATGTTCATTCTGTTAGGTTGACATTGCCTATCAACCCGCAGTTCCGCTCTTGCTCCCCCTCCTTCCAGTTGCAACAGGGACAGAGTCCCCCTTGTCCTCCAACATTTTCCTCATAACCCTCCGACATTTTCGCCACCTCCAACGGGATCCCGCCACATCTTCCCATCTCCACCCCTTTCTGCTTTCCGCAGAGACCGTTCCCTCCGAAACTCCCTGGTCAACTCGTCCCTTCCCACCTAAACCACCCCCTCCCATAGTACCAAAGAGCCTGCTTACGTGCTGTGTGATTATGACTCTGTCCCCCTTGCCCCCCCCCCCCCCACCTCCTATAGTTTAATTTCTCTCCATCTCAGTTCTGACTTCTTCTTTCGTGTGGCGTGCACAGCCTAAAGTTGTTGGACAACTTGTTCTATTTGATCTTCCGTTTGTGCACGTCGAGTTGATTGCATTAGTCGAAACAGGGCGGACCACATGAAGGTTGCAATCTTCCACCCATCAGTTCTGACAAAGGGTCTTCATCTGAAACAGTAACTGTTTCTCTTAAGTATTTACAGCACTTTCTGTTTTTATTTTTAACCTAACATGTATAATAATAATAATAATAATATGGGATTTCATTTCAGCCCTTCAGCATTCTTTAATGATAATACATTATTTTGTTTTTCTAGCGCACAACTCAGTAACATGCTTCAGTGCTTAGTTCGTAAACAGATCGGAATTTGTAGTGTTGAACCAATCTACAATGCTTCCTTAAAAGATTAACAGTAACATGAATTTGAGTAATTTTGTTGCAAGCATTTGTCTTCATATTGTAAACTTAGTTTGCTAGTTTGTAAAATAATGGCTCAGGAATTGCCAGAGTAACACTTCTTGCAGTACAGGGTACTATGAATTGGATTTTTTCCCCTTTAGACCAGCAAATCAGCAGCAATATTGATGGCATCATTTGGATATTGTATATTTAAAAATTCCAGACAGGTGCACCACTGATTTGCTGGCAACTGATGGTCTGGTGCCCTTTAATCTCGACAAAATCACGAAAGCAAACTTGAACAACCCCCCTTCCTGGAAGTCCCCCTCAAAATGTGGCATCTACGTCTGCTAAGGCGGCCGATCTGGACCTAATCGGGACTTCCACGGCGATTGGCAGGTCGAATTGGCCCCCTCCGATCAGGGCTCTGGAGCTCTGGCCTGGCTGGAGCTGGCAGATCTGTTCCTATCGCCTACTTCCGAGGCCAACTTTGCAGGCTGGTATCTCAGCCCTTCGATGGCCTAGGCAGACCATTCCTATACCATTGTACTCCTCTTGGAGGCCATGACCCCTGTTGGTCTGGCAAAACGGATTATCCAGAAAGGCTGAAAGAAAACCAAGAAAAATTGATGCCGGAAAATCAGTAGTGGAGCTGTATATGTTGAAATTTGGCAGCAGGAATTTAGCATAGAGAGCTCCTAATCATATTCAGAATAATTTAGAATGTTTGCAATAACGTAAAAACGACCGTAAAAAGTAATTTATAATGTATAGAAACCACAAAAAGAAAATTCACGAAGTTGCAAGAAAAAAGATGCTGGAACTCTGCCAATGATGAATTACATGTCCTGAAATATGAGATTAGAATGAGATGTTGCAAATTAGTGGAGACTGAGACTTAAGCCCCTGTCCCACTTTCACAACCTAATTGGCAACCTCTGCCGAGTTTGCCCTTGACTCATACTTGCAGCATGGTCGCCACGAGGTCGTGGGAGGTCGTAGGTCACTCATCTTCATGCTTGTGAGTGGTCTCTGCGTACTCGTGGCTTCAAGTAGGTCGCGGCGATTTTTCCAGCCTGATAAGAAATGTCCACGAGTAATAAAAAAGTCGGCGTGAAAAATATCAATACTTTTTATTCGTGGGTAGGTCATAGGTACGTCATAGTAGGCCGTGATGGTAGTCGTAGGTCGGTAACTGGCCCGAGGAAAAAAAATGCAAACATGACATAATTTTATCATGTGATCGTTTCCACTCGTAGCTAGTCGTAGTTGGTCTTAGGTGTGAAAGACTACGGTCGAGGGGGGTCGTAGGAGGTCGTAGACATAGTCGGAGGTTGTAGGCATAGTCGTAGGAGGTCTTTTACTTTGGCTAGTCAACATGACCTTGATTTTTCAACTCATCTAGGGTCTTGTCCCATATACCTCTAAACCTTTCCTATGTGCTTAAACTCTACTAACCTAACCTAATTCACTAACCTCTACTAACCTAATTCAGTTGATCATTTAAAAAACTTTGATCTATCGTTCTTCCAACTGTGAGCTGAAACTCGCTGCAATTTTGCTCATTCATTTAAAATGCCAGTGCTTCTTTGTAACTGTCTGCTCCCTTCTGTACAGTTTACAGTCTCACCATATCTTAATACCATTTGAAATGTTATATGGCCATCCCTTTATCAATGTCATTTGTATTAGGTTTTTTATCCGTATAAATTATGCATGCCTTAAATTCTTTAATCTAATTTTTGTTATTGAAACAATCCATGGATAGTACTTTATTTTGCAGTTAATTGATTTATCAGAAAATTCAAGTAGGTTCATTTGATGTGATTTATAATCTATATATTACTAAAAGTCTGATCTTGACCACTTCCTGTTCTGTATATTGATTTTAGAAAAAACGCTGCCACTTACGGCTGTGATTTTTGGCCATGTTACTCAGTCCCCCTCCGCTGTGCAGGACTAGAGGAATTTTCCCATCGATGTAAAATAAAAGAGTTATTAGTGTTTAAAAAATGTTGAGATTCTCTCTCCTGAAGGCCACGCCCCTTCCGGAGGGACTATAAAACCCGGAAGTGTTGAGTGCCTCAGTCAGTCTCTGCAAGATGGGGGAGTGAGAGGGTCACGTCTCTCAGTCTGAGCTGTGAATAACACTGAACACATGTCTACTAAACTGTGAGTGTGGTTTTACTGACCTTGAGTGCCCTTAATGTGGTTTGAAAATGAAAAGGTTTTTGGCTTGATATGAAGCACTGCAAATGGCTGTTGGTGGTGGTTGGCTTGATGTGAAGCACCTCAAATGGCTATTGGTGGTGGTTGGCTTGATGTGAAGCACTGCAAATGGCTGTTGGTGGTGGTTGGTTTGAAGTGAAGCACTGCAAATGGCTGTTGGTGGTGGTTGGCTTGAAGTGAAGCACTGCAAATGGCTGTTGGTGGTGGTTGGTATGAAGTGAAGCACTGCAAATGGCTGTTGGTGGTGGTTGGCTTGAAGTGAAGCGCTGCAAATGGCTGTTGATAGTGGTTGGCGTGAAGTGAAGTACTGCAAATGGATGTTAGTGGTGGTTGGCTTGAAGTGAAGCACTGAAAATGGCTGTTGGTGGTGGTTGATTTGAAGTGAAGCACTGCAAATGGCTGTTGGTGGTGGTTGATTTGAAGTGAAGCACTGCAAATGGCTGTTGCTGGTGGAAACTTGACAACTTCCTATTTGCACTGTATATTGATTTTAGCTAAAACACTCCCACTTACGGCTGTGATTTTTGGCCATCTTACTCGGTCCCCCTCCGCCCATCAGGTGCAGAGGATTCTTCCCATGAATTTTCCCGTGGAAAATAAAAGTGTTATTAGTGATTAAAAAATGTTGAGAATCTCTCTCCTGTCAATCGTGCCATGAAGGCCACGCCTCTTCTGGTGGGAGGGGGAGGGATTATAAAACCCGGAAGTGTTGGCGTGGCTCAGTCTCTGCAAGATGAGGGAGGGAGAGGTCACAACTCTGTCTGAGCTGTGAATCAACTAAACACACTGAATGTCTACTGAACTGAGTGTGGTGTTTTTGTGTGGTTTTATGGTGGTTTCACCCTGCTTGAAATGGTATTAAACTGCATTTGAATGTGGTGGCTTTGCACCCTGCATGAAATGGTATGAAACTGCATTTGAATTTGGTGGTCTTGCACCCTGCTTGAAATGGTATGAAACTGCACTTGAATTTGGTGGCCTTGCACCCTGCTTGAAGTGGTACGAAACTGCATGAATTTGGTGGCCTTGCACCCTGCCTGAAGTGGTAGGAAACTGCACCTGAATTTGGTGGCCTTGCACCCTGCTTGAAATGGAATTTCAAGGAATAGCCGTGAGTCAACTGCCAGCCCACCAGCCGTGAGTTAGCTGCCAGCACATCAGGCTTGAGTGACTGAGCTGCCACCCCAATAATCCATTTGGCCTACAATGTCCATACTAGCCCTCTGGAAACCAGTTCCTTCAGCTCACAACACCCATACTAGCGCTCCAGAACCCCCCCCCACTGGCCACCAATATTGGAATTGGGGGAGAGGTGGAATATTGCGTTGGGGGACCAGCCCTCCCATGTGAACATGGGACCCATGGGTCCCACTTAGTATAGTAAATTATATATTAATTTTGTTCTCTGATTAATTTCTGATTATCTAAATATTTATCTATTCTATGCCCAGTAATAGAATTTATTTCTAGATATTAGATTATAGGGTTATAAATTTCTACTCGGCTAACTATCTTGTAGAACATAAGAGAATTGGCACATATGTACAGGGACAAATTGACTTTGTTTATTGTTTTATATTCATGATGAAAATAAAACTGGTTTTAAGAATGTTTTACCATTTTATTCTTTTACTGGTCCACCACAGCCTTATGATAAAAGGGTTGCAGGTTGTATTGAGACAGTGAGTGAGTGGGAGGCGAATAACCAGTGTTCAGCAGGAGGACGAATGTCTCAGGGAGTGATGCAGGCAAGTGACATTTATATTCCTGTCCATAGTATTGATTTGAAGGCATGCTTAATTGCAAAGTAGCTAAACTCGCCAAACAACCCAGGAGGCCAGCCTCTATTTAACTGCTTGGACTTTGCATTTTACACAAGCATTTCTTCAAAGCTACTCTTGTGGGACATTAGGGAAGAGAAATTATCTTTCAATGAATGTGGTGCAATTGGGGATGGAGTAATTACAATGGGTGGTGGTAGTGGTTGTTGTTGTTTTTTGACCTAATTTAATTAGGGTAAGAAAGATTATACATAATTATATATGATTACAGTCATATATATCGCAAGTCATATATATATATATATATATATATATATATATATATATATATATATATATATATATATATATATATGATATAATAATATGATATAATAATATGGTTTAAATAGACTACAACACGGAAATAGGCTCCCCATGGTGTAATATGGGCATTGAACACTAGATGGCGCTTACTTTTTTGATCTAATTTTCTAATTAGTTTAATTAATTAATGTGCAACTTTTGGCACTGACGAGTTATGACTTCCTTCTCAATTATATTTTATCTAAATCTGTGCAAAAGTTCATGGATCACGAAAGTTGATTTCTAGACACATTTTTGATGCTCGGCCCACAACCTAAATTTTAAAAAATGACAAAATTTGATTCCGATGCTTATACTCACAACACGTTCCTTTATGCCTGTTCTGCTTTCCAATCGGTTTATGCCTTGGGACAGAACTATAAATCTATCCATTAATAGATCTATTGTCACATGAACTTCCAATCCTAAAGTGGCGCAATGAGATACGCATGTACAAATCTAACAATTCTTGGCAAATCAATGGGAAACTAGTACTTGGGCCACAATTTATTTCGGCTTTTACATAATCAGATGCAGAATAACGGAAACTGTCCAGCAATTTGTGGTGAACTGAGACCCACGTCAAATCTCTTCCACCATAAATTGCCGGGATTTTATTTTACACATCTGCAATAATGGGCACTGTAAACTCACCCTTAACTCTAGCAAAACTGCTGCAATGCAAAGAACTTCGTTTTTTTCCAAAATAAATAACAATTGAACCCTATCTTGAAGTTAAGGTAGAATTTAGACAATACAACTGAGTGTCACCTGTGTTTTATTCAATTGGTATGGTTGCAAGTCGGTAATCCGTGGTCAAAATAAAGGCAAAGATTTTTGTTTGCATTCTCAACTCGGAGACCGTAGAATCTGCTATGTTCTTTACACCCAAACCATCGTCAGGAATAGTATATCTAATGCAAGTTAGATTGCCGCCTTGATATCATCCAGTACGCAGGTTAAAGTTTTTGGATGTCATAAGAAATCGCATTTTCCAAGCGGGATTAGCAGCAAGGAAAAAACTTCATTTTTGGCCGCAGGGATATGATGTTGCGTGGAGATGCTGGGCTATCGGTGCGGATTTTGCATGGCAATTTTTTGTGTGATGGTATCAGTATCATTGAGGAGGGGATGGCTTACTGATATCGCTTGTTGAGGTAGGTGTAAATGGCTCAAAGTCACTTTTTGCCCATGAAGACCAGGAGATTGGCATGAAGGATCTTTCGCCTGATCTATCGATTGGTGTTGGTGACACAACTGAATGCTTTGCCCGAGCAGGGGGTGGCGTGGATCTATTGACGTGCGGTTGGGGAGTGAGCGATCTGTTCGTTTTTGATTTGACACCGGGTGTCGAAGATCCGCACGATGCGGTAAGTGGCATCTTGCCCGTTTTTCGCTTTTTAGACGGTGTCGGGCCATCTGTGTATTCATCCGAGCTTGGTTTGGTTACGTTGCAGTGTGTTTTGGAGCTACATTGGACTGGAAAACCATGGCTGCGGCAGATAGTCGAACTGCAACATTTGTCTTTTGCACAATCGCGAGCACAGGTGCTGCTTTTCCTGGAGCCGGGACTTGGGAAAGTAGTCACATCATGGCAACTGTTGAACGAGCTGCGCTCGGATATCGGGAAACTACGCTTCCTAGATTGTTGCGTCTTCTTTGAATCTGCTACACCCTCACTCGAATTTATTTGACAAGTGTTATCTGTTAGGATTGCACGGCGATATCCTTCGATTTTCATCGTTTTGCCGTCCAAGATAGTAGCAACCAACGTTTTTGAATCTATGGTCGGAGGGATGGTATATTCCTCGGTGAAACCGTGGAAACTGAAACCCTTACCTTTATTCTCCATGTGTTGACCAGAAATTGATAACGTTCCTTTCTTGACTTTCACGGTCACTTCTTCGGGAGAAACATCGCCTACGTCAATAGAAATTGAAAATTTATTCGACGCTGCTCCATCTCGGTCGGTGTTTTCATTTTCGCTTTCCTGCAATTCCTCTTTATCCTCCAATTTAGTTGTTTTATGAGTTTCATTGTTGGTTTGGAAGGCGGATCCCGAGGGACCGGTTGCAGATTCACTTTGCATAATTTACAGGTTCATAACTTTCTGGAAATTGTACTGAATGAAACAATAAATGCATCTGCCTACGCCATATATGCGAGATGACACACGTCTGAATGCATCTTTGTGATGAAAGGGTATAAAGTTTTTGTTTTGTTACTTTTTTAATCTTTTTCAAAAAATAAAAAAAATCCTTTGCAATTTTTGAATATGCGCCGGGGACAATGCAAACGAAGTTTAAATATTTGCCAAAATCAACGTTAATTAAAGTAAATTATAAATATAAATTAGATGCGGTATTTTTGTTAAACATAGGCTCACTCCTGTCGATAATTCATTTTTTGAATAAATATCAAGAATCGGATATTAAGATACCATTTATACTCGTTGAAAATTGAGGTTGTATACATTTTGGTTTTAAGTGAATATCAAATTCATGATGATGGAAGATAGATGGCAGAGAATTATGAATCAAAACGACGAGATTTCCGTTTAATATTTTCTTTATTAACTGAACTATGATGTGAAAGTACTACCTTAAATACTTTGTTAAACAGCCAATTGTTTTTGTGTTTGTTCATAAGACATAGGTGCAGAATTAGGCCATTTGGCCTGTCGAGTCTGCTCCACCATTCAATCATAGCTGATCTATCCCTCTCAACCCCATTCTCCTGCCTTCTCCCCATAACCAGGTGGTGGGCCTGATCTCAGACAACGACGAGAAGGTGCCAGGATAACAGCCTCCTCTTGAACATCAAAAAAACGAAGGAGCTGATCATGGACTTTAGGAGGGCATCATCCGAGGACGTACACTCCATTGAAGATAAATGGGGATCCTGTGGATAGGGTGAACTGTTTTAAATATCTGGGAGTCCACATCTCCGAGGATATGACATGGGCATCACACGCCTCAGCACTCGTGAGTAAGGCAAGGCAGCGCCTTTACCACCTCAGGCAATTGAGGAAATTCAGAGTGTCTCCGAGGATCCTCCAGTGCTTCTACGCAGCGGCGGTGGAAAGCACCTTGTCCGGGAATATTACCATCTGGTTTGGGAATTGCTCTGCCAAGGACAAGAAGGCTCTGCAGAGAGTAATGTGTTCGGCCGAACGCACTATGGGAACTTCACTTGCCCCCCCCTGCAGGAACTATACATCAGGAGGTGCAACTCCAGAGCCAACAATATCATGAGAGACCCCTTCCACCCCTGCGACGGACTGTTCCAGCTGCTACGGTCAGGCAAACGCCTCCATTGCCATGCGGTGAGAACGGAGAGGTTGAGAAGGAGTTTCTTCCCAGAGGCCATTCGGACTGTAAACGCCTATATCACCAGGGACTAACTCTACTGAATGTTTTTCCTTCCATTATTTATTATGTAAAAGAATATGTGTGTTTATGATTGTGTTTTTAGTTTGTTTGGTTGTTTGTCTTTTTGCACAAAAGTCTGCGAGCATTGCCACTTTCATTTCACTGCACATCTCGTATGTGTATGTGACAAATAAACTTGACTTGACTTGTAACCTTTGACTCCCTTACTAATCAAGATTCTATCATCTCCGATTTAAAAATGCCTGAAGACTTTGCCTCCACTGCAGACTGCGCCATTGAATTGCCACGTCTGGCTAAGGAAATTCATCCTCATCTCCTTTCTGTAGTAGGTACATCCTTTTATTCTGCGGCTGTGGTCCTATAGTGGAAACATCCTCTCCACATTCACTCTCTCTAGGCCTTTCATTATTCTGTAATTTTCAATCAAATACCCCCTCATCCTTCCAGACTCCAGCAGATACAGGCCCAGAGTCATCAAAAGCTCATCATAGATTAACCTAATCATCCCCATGATCATTCTTGTAAACCTCCTCTGGATCTTCTCCAATGCCAGTATATCCTTCCTCAGATATGTGACTGAAACTGCTCACAATACTCCAAATATCGTCCTATAAAACCTCAGCATCACACCCCTGGTTTTATACTCTTGAAATTAATGCTTACATTGCATTTACCTTCCTTCTGCTAATTCAACCTGTAAATTAACTTTTGGGGATATTCTTCCCCACTGCCATCAGGCTATTAAACACGACATTAAACAGGCGCTGAACAATAACTGTCTATTGCACTTTATCTGTTTGTTCATCATCAACTTCGATTTTGACTTGGAAGGTCACTAACGTGAAATAATTTACTTTTTTTCATTTGTGCTCTGATCTGAGTATTTCCAGAATTTTCTGTTAGTTCAGATGTCCACAATTTGTTGTAAGGTGTGGTTCATTTTAATTTTATTCCTGACCTTAGCCCAGCCAGCAATCTTGATTTATGATCATGTTTCCAGGATCGTCCAACTGGTTCTTCCCTTAAATTGACTATTTGTAGCAATGTTACAAAATTTTGAGATTTTAAAAATCAAGTCTGTAATTTATCCCATCAGATAAAGCATAAAAATAAGTTTAATTTGACACCTAATTCACTTTCATATCTCAAGTATTTAAAAAGTTATGGCCATTTTCATACTCGGAAATGAGCATCTTGTTCCCTATTGATTTTCTATGGACATAACAAAAAAGTTGTGATCGTGAACAGTCAAAAGCCCATAACTTTCTTAAAAATTAAGAGAACTGAATGAAATTTTCAGTTATCGTAGATTGAAGCATTCTGAAACAAATATAAAATAATCTTACT
This sequence comes from Amblyraja radiata, assembly GCF_010909765.2. Lineage (NCBI taxonomy): Eukaryota > Metazoa > Chordata > Chondrichthyes > Rajiformes > Rajidae > Amblyraja > Amblyraja radiata. The sequence continues at coordinate 18,659,382 of NC_045978.1, read as the reverse complement.
TGGATGACCTGAAATTAAAGCATATAATTAGTTAGTAACCTAATTGTAGCTAATTTCAGACTTCAATTACTAGATCTAAACATCTATCCATTTCTTAATAAATGATTAACATTTTTAAATAGCCTAAATGTCCAAATAATATTCACAAATAATTCACAATAAAACATGATTTTTAAATCTCATTTACATTAATTTATAGGCCAAATGGAAGGAATTTAGTGTTCAATTGCTGTAAATAAATGCCCATTTAAATCAGCTTTCCAGTGGGTCCCTGTGGAACGCGCTGGTTTAGAACGTTCACATTGCGGTAGATTTGTGCCCCAAATGCCCAGAAAAATACTGCGCGATATAATGGGGCCAAAATGAGCTACTCGCAATATTAAACTTTGTATAAAGGGATCTTTAGAAGCCCTTTTTAATGTAAAAATATACAGCCTAACTTCAGCTGTCTGCTTTATGAGACCCTGCGGTTGCTGGCGGTCGCGGGTTTAGAGATTGATTTTTAAACTACTATAACTATTATACGAGGCCTTTAAAACTAATAATAGCTTTTGCGACGGGGTCTTCCAGCGATTTTTCGTTAATAATTAACTAGGCTGAACATCTTCGATTTGAACAGCTTAGAGAAAATCGCGTTTTAAACCCGCCCCCTCTAAACGGCGCCAAAATCGCGCACACACGCAGCGGCAGATTTTCAAAGACGCTTCAGGTAGGCTTTGCAACATACCTACTATTTGGCTTCCAGGCTGGAAAATACAAAGCCATGCAAGTATTCCGAGGACACTTGTACTGTTGGATTCAAGGATATTCATTCATGGATTTGCTGGTGACCCTAAACATGTGAAAAGGGAGATTAGAAATAGGGCAATTGAATGTGAGAATACAAGAAGTAAGAAGAAATGAAGGAAGGAGAATCAACCTTTTAGTTAATCACTATCATGCCAAATATTTAGGTGTGGATAACTACAAATATTAATAGCATACAAGAACGATATCTAGGCCTAACTGAATTGGTAGAAAATTACGTTTACTGACATGTTATCCATCCGTATGCTCTTTCAAATATATCTCGATTTATCAACATTTGCCCTCTATTGAAAGACACTCGTTTCATTCAATTCCCGTAACGTTTGTATTAGGGATATATAATCGATGTCCTTTTCATATATGCCAGTTTTAGACTTCTATATATACAAATCTGAATTTAGAAAATATCTGTAAAGAGTAAGATGGGCGATGTTTACCGATAAATTGATTGCAATGTCAGTGGATGGAAACGCAAGTGTTAAATCTCTCTTAAAATAGCGATATTTGAAAGGATTACATTGTGTCGATTTTATGTCCGTGTATTTAAAAAAATACTTTCTTATTTTAAAACGTGAATCTTCCGGCCTACAGATTTTGATTCAGAGCCAGTTATATTTATACTTTATGCTGTCATTTTCATCATAAACGTGATGTAAACATAAACGCATTGAACGTGAGGATGCAATCAGTAGCGTCAGGATGCATATATGAAATTGCACGCTCACCAGTTTTCAAAATGTTATGCTCCGTAAATTATTCAGTGTAAATTGCGAATGGATTCTCCTGCTCCAAAGTCCGTCCATGAAAATGGTGAGATCGACACTAATGCAAACAAACCATTCTCTGTTTCTATAAACTTGGGAAAGATTTCCCCAGAAAAAGTAATGGTGAAGATCGAGGATAGGAAGATGACGCTCTCAGGAGAACATGTGGAGAAGCTTGAGGATGAAAATGGGATCATCCGCTTTAACTTCCACGGGTTTTGCAAAGATTTCGATCTTCCACCGGGGGTTGAATTCGATTCCCTGACCTTCACTATATTGGACAATCAAACCATGAAAATCGAAGTTGATGATGAACAAACAAAAAATGGCATCATTTTTACAGACACCGTATCTGCAACGCCTCAATTCACCGTCAATAGGGCAACAACCGTTCGTAGTCTTCCACTTCAAAACCTGTCAACCAAAAGTTTACATCCAAGCAATCGCATTCCAGGCCCCGGGTACAAACGTCCAAGGCAAAGTCGGTCTCCCCGAGTTTTTGAAACCGAAACTGATAGTCAAATCTGATATGCTGAAGGCACCGGTCTTTGAAATTGTGGTCGTTGTCAAGCCGATAAAATTAAAAAAACGACGCATTAATATTCAACTAGAAACATCTGATTATATTGCGTTTCAATAAAACTAGGGCCTGATGTTTGGTTTGATTATTTACCGTTATTTACCTTGATGGATATAATTGTGAGTATACATGTCTTTATATAATATCTTTATTGTGTTACATTAATTGGATGTTCCTCTGTCCTGAAGATCCAGAGATAAAGTGGTCTCTGAGATGCAGTGGCATGTTCTCCAGGACCAGAGGCCAGTGCTAAAGTAGTACATTTGTATTCCTCTGGGTCAAAATTTAACACAAGAAATTATTACGAAATCTCTGCTTCAGAAGCCTTGTTTTCAGTTGCCTATGGGCTATTTGATTTCTTGTCGTCAGAAGTGGCTGTAAGGCTGGAACAAATAGTTTGCTGTGTGAAAGGTCCATACATTAAGAACAGAGTGATAGCAGAGGAATTCTTCAAAGTCCTGGGCCATGGAGTTATTTACTGCTTCAGTGTCATTAATAATGAGTTTACTTCACTTTTTGGTTCTGAGTGGAGTGAGCTCTTGAGTGTTTGGTGGTTTATCATGGTTATCAGTTAGTTGCAGGATATCCTGCATTCCTTTATTGAGTCATAGACTCGTACAGCATGTAAATTGGCCCATCAATCCAACTTGTTCATGCCAATCAAGATACAAGTTCAAGTTCACATTTATTGTCACATGCACCAATTGGTACAGTGAAATTTGAGTTACCATACAGCCATATGAATAAAAAGAACACAATGCATAATTGAATTTAACATAAACAGCTACCACAGTGGAATCAACGTTTCTCACTGTGATGGAAGGCAATAAAGTTCAGTCATCTCCTCTTTGTTCACCCATGGTCAGGGCCTAGATCACACCGCAGTCGCCGCAATGGACGTTCCGATGCACAGGCCCTCTTGCCGGGATGATCGAAACTCCAGCGTCGGAATGGATCGAAACACACTCTGCACCTTGGAGTTTTAGAACTGGCCGCTTCTTACCGGAGACTGCGGCTTCCGAAGTCCACAGGCCGAGCTGGACGGAACACCAACACTGGCGATTCTCGGCAAAAGATCCCAGCTCCACAGACCACAGCTCCACGATGTTAAACTCAGCAGGCCCCGCTGGACGGAACTACAACATTGGCGCTCCGCGATAGTAATTCCGCGTTGCACCCACTGCTGCAGCTCTGGGCCGGTCTCCGGTAGGAAAGGCCGTGCCAATCCAGTTGGTAGGTTGGTACCGCATTGATGCAAGTCCCATTTGCTCATGCTTGGCCCATATCTCTCTAAACCTTCCCTATCCATGCATCTGTCCAATTGTCTTTTAAACATTGTTATTATACCTGCCTCATCTACATTCTTCTGGCAGCTCGTTCCATATACACACCACTCTCTGTGTGAGAAAGCTATCACTCAGGACCAAATATATGTTCCCCTCTCACTGTAAACCTATAGCCTGTAGTTCTTGAATCCCCTACCTTGGGAAAAAGACTTTGGATTCATCCTAGCTATTCCCCTCTTTTTATACACATCTATAAGATCATCCCTCAGCCTCCTAGGGAGTTTGGGAATAGCATCAAACAGGAAATTAGGCATGCGTGTAGCAAAAGTACAGCAGTTATCATGGGTGACTAATCTACATATAAATTGGGCTAACCAAATTGGTAACAGCGCTGAGGAGGAGGATTTCCTGGAATGTATATAGAATGGTATTTTAAGCCAATATGTAGAGGAACCAACTAGAGGGCAGGCCATTCTAGACTGGGTATTGTGTAATGAGGAAAGATTAGTTAGCGATCTTGTTGTGCAAAGCCCTTGGGCAACAGTGACAATAATATGATGGAATTCTGCATTAGGATGGAGGGTGACATGGTTAATTCAGAGACTAGGGTCCTGGACTTAAAGAAAGGAGACTTTGAAGGTATGAGACGGCAATTGACTGGGATAGACTGGCAAAGTATACTTAATGGCTGGACGGTGGAGATGGAATGGCAAAGATTTGAAGATCGCATGGATGTACTCCAAAAATTGTTCACCCCTGTCTTGCGCGAAATAAAACGGGGAAGCGTGGCTAACGAGGGAAATTAAGGATAGTGTTAAATCCAAGGAAGAGGCGTATAAATTGGCCACAGGACGCAGCAAACTGGAGGACTGGGAGAAACTTAGAATTCAACAGAGTTGGACAAGGGTTTATTAAGAGTGGGGGGGAAAAGAGCATGAGAGAAAGCTTGCGAGGAATATAAAAACTGACTTTAAAAGCTTCTTTAGATATAAAAAAAGGAAAAGATTAGTGAAGCCAAATGTAGGTCCCTTACAATCAGAGACAGGTGAATTTATAATGGGAAACAAGGAAATGGCAGAACAGTTGGTTCTGTCTTCACTGAGGAAGACACAAACAATCGCCCAAAAATAATCGGGGACCGAGGATCTAGTGGGAGGGAGGAACTGAAGGGAATCCACGTTAGTCAGGAAATTGTTTTCGGTAAACTGTTAGGACTGAAGGCAGATAAATCCCCAGTGCCTGATGGTCTGCATCCCAGAGTACTCAAGGAGGTGGCCCTAGAAATCGTGGATGCATTGGTGATTATTTTCTAATGTTCTATAGACTCTAGATCCGTTTCTGTGGACTGATGGGTAGCTAATGTAACTCCACTTTTTAAGAAAGGAGGGGAGAGAAAACTGAATTATTGACCAGTTAGCCAGTAGTGGGGCAGATGCTTGAGTCAATTATTAAAGATGTAAAGGGGCTGTCCCACTTGGGCGACCTAATTGGCGAGTTTAGAAGAGTTTGAAAAAATGTCATGTTGAAGACCTCCTTCGACAATGTAGAAGACCTCCTTCGACTATGTTGAAGACTAGCTTCGACTAGCTACGACTAACTTCAGGAAAATTGGACACCGAATAGTGGAGAGTGAAGACAACCTCCTTCGATCTCTTTCGACCTCCCTTCGACCATGATGAAAAGTATCTACGACTACCTTCGACTACCCTCGACTACCTACAACTAACTACCGACCTACTATGACCTACTACGACTAAACCTGTGTAAAAAAAGTATAGATTTTTTCCATGGCGACCTTTTTTTTACTCGTGGGCATTTTTTAGTCAAAGTAGCCTTTATTGTCATTCAGACCTTTCGGTCTGAACGAAATTTCGTTGCCTTACAGTCATACATATAATAAAAATGACAAAAACACACAATAAACACAAATTTAACATCCACCACAGTGAGTTCACCAGGCACCTCCTCACTGTGATGGAAGGCAAAAATATTTAAGTCCTTGTCTCTTCCCTCCTTGTTCTCCCTCTGCTCCGAGGCAACCTTTGAAAAAAAACGCCGCAACCTAGCTGAGGCCTCGAGTAAGCGGAAACCACTTTCGAGCATGAAGGAGGGTTATGAAGACCTCCTACGACCTCGTCTCGACCATGCTGCGAGTATGTCGAGGGCAAACTCGCCAGAACTCGCAGATTAGGTCGCACAAGTGGTCCTTTATAGCAGTGCATTTGGAAAGCAGTGACAGGATCGGTCAAAGTCAGGCATGGATTTATGAAGGGGAAATCAAGCTTGACTAATCTTCTGGAATTTTTTGAGGATGTATCAAGTAGAATGGATAAGGGAGAGTCAGTGGATGTGGTGTATCTGGACTGACACGAAGCCTTTGTCAAGGTCCCATACAATAGATTAGTGTGCAAAATTAGAGCACATGGTATTTGGTGGTAGGGTATTGACATGGATAGAAAACTGGTTGGCAGATAAGAAGCAAAGAGTAGGAATTAACGGGTCCTGTTCAGAATGGCAGGCACTGACTAGATGATTTAGACGAGGGAATTAAATGTAACATCTTGAAGTTTGCAGGACACGAAGCTGGGTGGCAGTGTGAACTGTGAGGAGGATACTATGAGGCTGCAGGGTGTCTTGGATAGATTGGGTGATAGGGCAGTTGCATGGCAGATGTAGTATAATGTGGATAAATGTGAGGTTATTCACTTTGGTGGCAAGAACAGAAAGGCAGATTATTATCTGAATGGTTAAAATGTGTCTCGACCCGAAACACCATCCATTCCTTGCTCCAGAGATGCTGCCTGTCCCGCTGAGTTACTCCAACATTTAGTGATTAGCTGAATGGTGTCAGTTTAGGAAAAGGGGAGGTGCAACGAGACCTGGGTGTGCTTGAACATCAGTCACTGAAAGTAAGCATACAGGTACAGCACGCAGTGAAGAAAGCTAATGGTATGTTGGCCTTCATTGTGAGAGGATTTGAGTTTAGGAGCAAGGAGGTCCTACTGCAATTGTACAGGACCCTGGAGAGACTGCACGGAGTATTGTGTGTAGTTTTGGTCTCAATTTAAGGAAGGACATTATTGCTATTAAGGGAGTGCAGCATAAATTCATCAGGTTAATTCCTGGGATGGCGGGACTGACATATGATGAAAGAATGGGTCGAATGGGCTTGTATTCATTGGAATTTAGAAGGATAAGAGGGGATCTTATAGAAACATATAAAACTCTTAAAAGATTGGACAGGGTAGATGCAGGAAAAATGTTCTTGATGTTGGGGGAGTCCAGAACCAGGGGTCACAATTTCCTAAACGGACAATTTAAGAATAAAGACTGAGGACATTTAGGACTGAGATGAGGAAATACTTTTTCACCCACAGAGTTGTGAATCTGTGGAATTCTCTGCCACTGAAGGCAATGGAGGCTAATTCACTGGATGTTTTCACGAGGGAAAAGATTTAGCGCTTGGGGCTCAAGGAATCAAGGGATATGGGGAAAAAGCAGGAACGAGGTACTGATTTTAAAAGATCAGCCATGATCATATTGAATAGTGGTGCTGGCTCAAAGGGCCGAATGGCCTACTCCTGCACCTATTTTTCTATGTTTTCTATTTTTCCTGCGATCCAAAGAATCAAGTTCTAGCCTGCCCACCTACTCCCTATAGCTCAGGCCCATGAGACCTGGCTCATGAGACCTGATCCTTGTAAATATCTGCACTTTTCAGCTAAATAGCATTTTTGCCATAGCAGTATGAACAGAACTGAGCGCTGCCTCATCATCACCTTGTACAAATTGTAACATAATGTCTCAATTAATGATTAATTGGTCCACTTCCCGCTTAATTCTTAATAACCATCTGCACTATTAGATCCACTTGAGTCAGCATTTCATGGTGGTTCAGCCATTGTTTACTATCTCATTCACATTGATGATTCAAAATCATTATTTTCACATTATTTTTGCAGGCATTCCATCAGATATCCAATGGCTCAGACAAATTGTCTCTGCTGGCTTGAGTTTCTTTGTTTATTTTATTTTTATTTTATTATTTATTTCGAACAGAATAAAAGAATAAAACGCAAGTGTGAAACAGCATACAAAAAACAAAACAAGAATATTTATAGTGTCATAAACAATATCTATAAATAAATGAAATCGTATGTGTCCGAAAAGGAGCAGGAAGAAGCCAAAGCTTATTAATTCCCACCCCTTATTAAATTGTTTTTTTTTTTTTTTTTTTTTTTTTTTTTTTTTAAATCAAAAATATTTATTCAAATATTAAAATAGTATTGACAATACAATAAAACAAAACACCACCATAATACAAGACGAACAAATATGCTAAGCAACTGCTAAACAATTATATTGCAATCCTTGTCAAGGATACATTCAACCCCCCTCGGTGCCCAGCGGTCCCGGAACTCCCTCAGGGTGCCCGTAGACAGGGTGTATTCCCTTTCCATCCGCACCCGGGCACGGACGTATCCCCGGAAAAGGGGCAGGCAGCCGGCTCGGGTAGAGCCCTCCAACGTCTGGTGCCTTGACTCACGGATGGCCAGCTTGGCCACCTTATTCAACTGCTTGTAATTATCTTATACAAATTTAGCAGTTATATGTACACCATATGTACACCAGCCACTATATGTACACCAAATTATTTACATTTATGCACTAATCAAATATTTACAAAGCCATACAAAAAAGAAAAAGAAAAGAAAAAACCTTCATATACTATACAGTATCTTAGTCATATATACAACCCATCACTCTATAATCACTCTTCCCAATACAATCAGTATAACAAATATCCCACTCACAATCACCTATCCTGATCAATATCCTTTTAAACAAGTGTTTTTGTACATCTTTATAAACTGAATTATGCTTGTGCTAAGTTTTATCTCCTGTTCCAGACCATTCCACAAATTCACACCACAGAGTGCTATGCACATACTTTTAAGAGTTGTTCCGACATTGAGTTTTTTTAAATTATGTTCCCCTCTCAAATTATACCCACCCTGTCTTTCCATAAACAGTTTTTGTATATTTCTTGGAAGTAAATTATTTCTTGCTTTGTACATGATTTGCGCAGTCTTAGATTTAACCAGATCGGTGAACTTCAGTGTATGTGACTTTAAGAATAATAAATTGGTATGTTCAAGATATCCAACGTTATTGATAATTCTTATTGCTCTTTTTTGTAACGTGCATAACGGCTGTAGGTTGGTTTTGTAGGTGTTACCACATATCTCCACACAGTAACTCAGATATGGCAATATGAGTGTATTATACAGAGTATGTAATGATTTGTGGTCCAGAATGTGTCTTGATTTTCCCAATATTGCTATAGATTTTCCCCAATATTGCTATAGACAATCACAATGGAAATTGTTTCTATGTGCCAATTCACATTCTTTCGTTCTGCAATATTTCGCCCAACAAAACATTCACTGTGGTAAAATTAATCGATAAAAAAAGGTTGGATTGGGACACCGAAAATGATATCTGCCTGTCTTGAGAGTTGGCTCCCAAGATATGGCGAGTGATCCATATTTTCAAGGGTTATGAACTTTTATTGTCAGGGGGCATGGAATTAAATACCGGATGCAGGTTGGCCAAATAACTTTGCAGATGTGGGGTGTAAGGACCATTCTCTCATACATTATAATGAATAAATCAATGATGAACTGGTACTTGGCTTTCAAATGTGTGTAAATGTGAGCATTATCAGTACACTGCAGTTCAGTGACTGAAGTTTAATTCTGGGGAAGTGATGAGGGAGGTTGAACCATGTCACATTTGTCCTGGAGATAACTGCATTCCAGTGGCAAACCTGTGATAGCTGAGGTACAACATTGCACCAAAAATGAATCAGAAACATGTTAAGGTAATATTGCAGCCTTGCTTGACTTGGTTCTTATGGTAACTATTACGTGACCAAGATATGATGGAGATGAACTGCTGCAGGGAGCCAAATTTGAGACATATTCCAGACTCTGCTGCACTCACTGATCTGTTTCACGCAGATATTGCAGCCCACTTCCAGGCTGGGCCCACTGACATTGCAGGTTGCACCTGACTTTGCACCTGCACCCCGGTGGCCGGGGCCACTGACTCCATCAATCCTCACCACTCCCCCAGCCGCTGGCAGAACGAGGTCGTCAATTCAATTGGGATATAGGCCCACTTCCAGGCCAGCGACATCACGCTGCTGGCTTCAACTGCTTTTTGATTGACTCTCCTGGATCCTACTGTTCCTCCTTCCAACTGAAGACCTCGATATTGACACCATTGGGAACTGCTGCCCTTCCCTCTATGCTAACCATGACACTTCTCCTCCCCCCCACCCCTATACCACCCCTCACGCCTCTCTACGAAACAACCGATCATCCACCTACAATAGGTTCCCCCAAGACCATTCTGCCCTCTTGTCGGATTTTCACCATCCCCCCCCACCAATCTCCGCCTCTCTAATGCTAAACAGTTAATCCTCAACAGAGGCTTTACCTTTATAGCCCTATGCCCACACCTTAATGAGTTTCGAGCCAGTCATAATGTTGCACTCTTCTGTCGCCTCCGCCTTTGGGCCTTTTTCTCTGGCATGGAACCCTTGCCCCTCAGGGACAAACCTTTCTCCTAGCTCCAACATTCTTCCTCCCGCTGCACTCCCCCTGTCAGCCTTCTACCCCCTCTGGACTGTTTTATTTCCAAATGCCAACACGACATCAACCATCGTGGATTATTTACTCCATTTACCCATACAATCTTACTCCCTCTGAACCCATAGCCCTCTGCTCATTCAGTAAGTATCCAAATATTCTTATCAAACCTGCTTATATGGGATGTGCCGTCGTTTGGCAGCCTGACCTTTGTACTGCTAAGCCCAGGGACCAGCTATTGGACATCTGCCACTCCACCATGACCCCACAGACTGGTATTGTATATGGATGTGTAGAGTGATGCAGTAGTTGAGGCAAGTATACCCTGTGGAAGTTGAAGTAGAGTAGTAGTCCACTTTATATTTGGAAGATCAAGGCCCTGTACTGCAGGTATGACTGAGAAAGGACCAGAAAGTACTAACGCATGGCAGAGAGGGTAGAGTGTATGGCACAGTGGGAAAACCATTGGGAGAAGCAAGGAACAGAGTATGTATCTGACATCTTGGCTGAGATGGAACTGGAGGCCTGGAAATGGAGCTGGAAGCTGCATGAGACAATATGGCAGTGAAGGCAAGTACTGAGGTAAGACATGTAGCTGTGATAGTATGTGGAGGAAGGAACTACAAATGCTGGTTTAAACCAAAGATAGACACAAAAAGTTGGAGTAACTCAGCAGGACAGGCAGCATCTTTGAAGAGAAGGTATGGGTGATATTTCGGGTCGAGACAATGTGAAGAAGAATCTCGACCCGAAACATCACCCATTCCTTCTCTCCAGAGATGCTGCCTGTTCTGCTGAGTTACTCCAACTTTTTGTGTTTATCTTTAGCTGTGATAGTATGTCTGGGTGAGAGCAATGTCGAAGAGCAGGAGAGGCATAGAAATCACAGAGAGCATCCATGAAAGGATCTCACACATCTCCCTTTGAAGAGAGGAGAACCTCTTTAAAGTGAGTAAACATTGAGGAGATTTTGCAGTGGAGCAGTAAAATTAAGTCACAGAGACTATAGATGCTGAGACTTTGAGCAAACTACTGGAAGAACTCAATGGGTTAGGGAGTACCCGTGCAGGGAAACAGACAGATGACATTTCAGGTCTGGACTCTTCTTTGGACATGAATTTAGTTATAAGAAAATTATTCTACAGCATATGGAGATTGTGTTGGCAAACAATAATGACTTCAATGTTATATAAAACTGAGAAGTATTGATCACAATGAGATATAAAATAGGAATAAAATGAAGATGAATTCAATTTGCTATTTTGCTCTGGATGTTTTTAATTTGAGGCACCATTCTAAATGTTATAAAATGTGTACTATAAGTGCTTCATTTCACATTGTTTCCCTACTGCTTGATTGCCACTGGTGGAATATGCTTTACCACCCACAACATTCAGAAATACCTACAAGAAATATGATTTCATAAGGATCATCAGTCAAGACTATTAAATAATGGAGTAACAGTGAGGATCCACGCTGCCTTCCTTAGCTCTTATTTACTATGTTCTTATCCTCTAACTGGGGTGGGAGATTGCATCCTTCACGTGGTCCGCCATGTTTCGATGAATGCAATCAACCTGGTGTGCACAATGAAATAAGATCAAATAGAACAAATTGTCCTACAAGGAGGGTCAGGGCGGTGAGTACTTAAATCGGGCACGGGGCTTGTTTTCACAGAGGCCCGGGACCGTTGGAGACAGTGGAGGAGGGTCAGGGCTTACCAAAGTCTGTAACGTTCCACACTCCATAGGGAGGGTTTCTGGTGGAAGCCGCTGATTGGTGGAAGCAGACTAGAGGAAGCAGCTGATTGGGTGCAACCTCAGGTTAGCATTTCTGCTTTCTGGTTAAAGGTACAGTGCTTTAGTAAAGGTACAGTGGGCTAAAGGTACAGTGGGCTAAAGGTACAGTGGGCTAAAGGTACAGTGGGCTAAAGGTACAGTGGGCTAAAGGTACAGTGGGCTAAAGGTACAGTGGGCTAAAGGTACAGTGGGCTAAGGGTACAGTGAGTTAAAGGTACAGTGGGCTAAAGGTACAGGGCATTAGTAAAGGTACAGTGAGCTAAGGTTACAGTGGGCTAAAGGTACGGTGCTTTTTGTTTATATAATAAAGGTACAGTTTAAAGGGCAAGAGGGAGCAGCTGTTTGTGTCAGATACCTGCTGATTTCTCCCAGCAGTTTCTATTGTATTATACTGGTATCGGATCCAGGGTAAGGCGAGAGAATGACAGTCAGAGCAGTGTACTGTTCTGGATGTCAGATGTGGGAGGTCATGGTGTCGGATGGCCCTCCAGACGTCCACATCTGCACCAGGTGCAGAGAGATGGGGCTCCTAAGGGACCGTATTAGGTTCCTGGAGCAGCAGCTCGATGACCTCTGTCTGGTCAGGGAGAGTGACGAGGTCATAGAGGGGAGTTATAGGGAGGTGGTCACTCCAAAACCACGGGAGAGAGACATGTGGGTCACGCTAAGGAAGGGCAAGGGGCAGAGGCAGGAACGAGGGAGTACTCCAATGTCGGTACACCTTGCAAATAAGTACTCCTGTTTGAGTACGGATGAGGATGACAGCCTACCCGGGGGTAGCAACAGCGGACGGGCCTCCAGCACAGAGACCGGCCCTGTTGCTCCGAAAGGTAGGGAAAAAAAGAAGAGGGCAATAGTAATTGGGGACTCTATTGTTAGGGGGTCGGATAGGCGTTTCTGTGGACGCAGTCGGGAGACCAGGATGGTGGTCTGCCTCCCTGGTGCCAAGGTCTCGGACGTGTCTCAACGCATCCAGGATATCCTGAAATCAGAGGGAGAGGAGCCTGAGGTCGTGGTACATATTGGTACAAATGACATAGGTAAAAAAAGTGAAGAGGTCCTGAAGGGAGGATTTAGGGTGTTGGGAGGAGAGTTAAGGAAAAGGACCAAAAAGGTAACAATCTCAGGATTACTGCCTGTACCACGCGACAGTGAGAGTAGGAATGGAGCAAGGTGGAGGATAAATGCGTGGCTGAAAGACTGGTGCAGAGGGCAGGGATTCAAGTTTCTGGATCATTGGGACTTCTTTTGGGGAAGGTGGGACCTGTACAGAAAGGATGGGTTGCACTTGAACCCGAGGGGGACCAACATCCTGGCGGGGAAATTTGCAAAGGTCACTGGGGAGACTTTAAACTAGAATGGTTGGGGCGAGGGACTCAAATAGAGAAAGCTAGTAGACAGAATGGGAGGCAGGAAGCAGAAAAGGGAAGCACTCGGACACAAGAGGAGAAAGAAAAAAAAAGGAAATAAACAGAGAAGAAGAGACGGGGGGGTTTCTTAAATGTGCATATTTTAATGCTAGGAGCATTGTAAGAAAGGTGGATGAGCTTAGAGTCTGGATAGACATCTGGAAATATGATGTTGTGGCGATCAGTGAAACATGGTTGCAGGAGGGCTGTGATTGGAAACTAAATATTCCAGGATTTCGTTGCTTCAGGTGTGATAGAATTGGAGGGGCAAGAGGTGGTGGTGTTGCATTGCTAGTCAGGGAAGATATTACAGCAGTGCTTTGGCAGGATAGATTGGAGGGCTCATCTAGGGAGGCTATTTGGGTGGAACTGAGAAGTGGGAAAGATGTAGCAACACTTATAGGGGTGTATTATAGACCGCCAAATGGGGAACGAGAATTGGAAGAGCAAATATGTAAGGAGATAGCAGATATTAGTAGTAAGCACAAGGTAGTGATTGTGGGAGATTTCAACTTTCCACACATAGACTGGGAAACACATTCTGTAAATGGGCTGGATGGTTTGGAGTTTGTAAAATGTGTGCAGGATAGTTTTTTGCAGCAATACATAGAGGTACCTACTAGAGGAGGGGCAGTGCTGGACCTCCTGTTAGGAAATGAGACGGGACAGGTGGCGGAGGTATGCGTTGGGGAGCACTTCGGGTCCAGTGATCACAATACCATTAGTTTCAATATAATTATGGAGAAGGTCAGAACTGGACCTAGGGTTGAGATTTTTGATTGGAGAAAGGCTAACTTTGATGAGATGCGAGATGATTTAAAAGGAGTGGACTGGGACATTTTGTTTTATGGGAAAGATGTAGAAGAGAAATGGTGGACATTTAAAGGGGAAATTTTAAGAGTACAGAATCTTTATGTTCCTGTTCGGTTGAAAGGAAACAGTAAAAATTGGAAAGAGCCCTGGTTTTCAAGGGAAATTGGACATCTTGTTCGGAAAAAGAGGGAGATCTACAATAATTATAGGCAGCATGAAGTAAATGAGGTGCTTGTGGAGTATAAGGAATGTAAAAAGAATCTTAAGAAAGAAATTAGAAAAGCTAAAAGAAGATATGAGGTTGCTTTGGCAAGTAAGGTGAAAGTAAATCCAAAGGGTTTCTACAGCTATATTAATAACAAAAGGATAACGAGGGATAAAATTGGTCCATTGGAGAAACAGAGTGGGCAGCTATCTGCAGAGCCAAAAGAGATGGGGGAGATATTGAACAATTTATTTTCTTCGGTATTCACCAAGGAGAAGGATATTGAATTATGTGAGGTAAGGGAAACAAGTAGAGTAGTTATGGATACTATGAGTTTCAAAGTAAAAGAAGTACTGACACTTTTGAAAAATATAAAAGTGGATAAGTCTCCAGGTCCTGACAGGATATTCCCTAGGACATTGAGGGAAGTTAGTGTAGAAATAGCCGGGGCTATGACAGAAATATTTAAAATGTCATTAGAAACGGGAATAGTCCCCGAGGATTGGCGTACTGCGCATGTTGTTCCATTGTTTAAAAAGGGTTCTAAGAGTAAACCTAGCAATTATAGACCTGTTAGTTTGACTTCAGTGGTGGGCAAATTAATGGAAAAGATACTTAGAGATAATATATATAAGCATCTGGATAAACAGGGTCTGATTAGGAACAGCCAACATGGATTTGTGCCTGGAAGGTCATGTTTGACTAATCTTCTTGAATTTTTTGAAGAGGTTACTAGGGAAATTGACGAGGGTAAAGCAGTGGATGTTGTCTATATGGACTTTAGTAAGGCCTTTGACAAGGTTCCTCATGGAAGGTTGGTTAAGAAGGTTAAACTGTTGGGTATAAATGCAGGAATAGCAAGATGGATTCAGCAGTGGCTGAATGGGAGAAGCCAGAGGGTAATGGTGGATGGCTGTTTGTCGGGTTGGAGGCAGGTGACTAGTGGGGTGCCTCAGGGATCTGTGTTGGGTCCTTTGTTGTTTGTCATGTACATCAATGATCTGGATGAAGGGGTGGTAAATTGGATTAGTAAGTATGCAGATGATACCAAGATAGGGGGTGTTGTGGATAATGAAGAGGATTTCCAAAGTCTACAGAGTGATTTAGGCCATTTGGAAAAATGGGCTGAAAGATGGCAGATGGAGTTTAATGCTGATAAATGTGAGGTGTTACACCTTGGCAGGACAAATCAAAATAGGACGTACATGATAAATGGTAGGGAATTGAAGAATACTGTTGAACAGAGGGATCTGGGAATAACCGTGCATAGTTCCTTGAAGGTGGAATCTCATATAGATAGGGTGGTAAAGAAAGCTTTTGGTATGCTAGCCTTTATAAATCAGAGCATTGAGTATAGAAGCTGGGATGTAATGTTAAAATTGTACAAGGCATTGGTGAGACCAAATCTGGAGTATGGTGTACAATTTTGGTCGCCCAATTATAGGAAGGATGTCAACAAAATAGAGAGAGTACAGAGGAGATTTACTAGAATGTTGCCTGGGTTTCAACAACTAAGTTACAGAGATAGGTTGAATAAGTTAGGTCTTTATTCTCTGGAGCACAGAAGGATAAGGGGGGACTTGATAGAGGTCTTTAAAATGATGAGAGGGATAGACAGAGTTGATGTGATCAAGCTTTTCCCTTTGAGAATAGGGAAGATTCAAACAAGAGGACATGACTTCAGAATTAAGGGACAGAAGTTTAGGGGTAACATGAGGGGGAACTTCTTTACTCAGAGAGTGGTAGCGGTGTGGAATGAGCTTCCAGTGGAAGTGGTGGTGGCAGGTTCGTTGGTATCATTTAAGAATAAATTGGATAGGCATATGGATGAGAAGGGAATGGAGGGTTATGGTATGAGTGCAGGCAGGTGGGACTAAGGGAAAAAAAATTGTTCGGCACGGACTTGTAGGGCCGAGATGGCCTGTTTCCGTGCTGTAATTGTTATATGGTTATATTGTTATAAGTTTAGGCTGTGCTCGCCATACGTAAGAAGAAGAAGATCCTCTAACTGGGTCAATCCTTTTTCTGCTCTGATCTCTCTTCAGGTACAGTACATGGGCCTTTTCGCTATCATTTGAGAAATCCCTGGAAATCTTAATTATGAAATTGCAATGAAAACGTTTACAATCTCACCCTGCACATACTGACTGAATGTTATTGTCTTTCTGAAATAACAATGTCTGATTTCATGATATGCATTCATAGAACATTTTGGAAATACACACAAACCACCAGGAGTCATAAAAATAAAATTTAGAATAATTCTAAGATAAATTCTGCAATCAAAATGTTGGCTCTATAGGCTTGATGTCTCCATTTTTATTCTATAAACAAAAATCCAATCTTTTCAACAGTGAATGTTTTTGCAGTTTTTACACGAGAGGCAATTGCCTTGTGAAATCACTTTGCTATTATGATGTCACAACTTTTGAGGTATGTATCAAATGACTGATATCTCTACAAGTATGGGTGAAAGGCAGAGGGTATGATGTTGGCTGCCCATTAGAAGGCTCTTGTGTGGATTGGTAAGATATCTTTGTTTCATTTCGGTCTGAGGATGCAAGGTCTCTAGAACCAGATGGTCACAGTATCAAAATTTGGAGCTTTCCATTAGAGATGGGATGAAAGAACATTTCTTCTTCAAATGAGTGTGTCTTGAAATCTCTACTCAAAAGAGCTGTGGAGTCTGATTAGCGTCCAAGCCTCCACTTTTGAATGTTTTGATTATGCCTTGAGAAATATGCTGATATTTTTATTTATTTAAATCGTTTCAAAAATAAGCAAACCATGGCCATTCAACCATTAGTAGGCTGGTGAGCTTGAGCATATTAGACAGGTATCAACAAAATCATACACAAAATGTTTTATCTATATCCCTGAAAATGTTTCATTAAGTAAAATACCATAATTTGAAAAGGCTAGGTGAAATTCATTATGGGACAGTGTACTCCAGTGCATGAAGAGCGGTGCCACATTTTATAGCAAAAATAACATCCAAACATTGTAAATCTCAAAAATCCAACATTGTAAATCGCAAAAGAATCCATGATGTTTTGAGAAATATGTGTTAATGTTCTTTAATCATTTCTGTATATAAAGAGAATCAAGAAATATAAGAGTACATGAAAGTGGTGTCATGATCAAACATAGTTTTATTGCATTATTGTGAAGCACAAGAGGCTGAGTATCCTACTCCATTTTTTGCATATTATGTGCTTACTGTATGTTATGAAGGGGCCAACAGTTATTTGAATAAGATAATGGAAAGCTTTCTTCCTGAAGAACATAGCTTACAAATCAAGTCATTTGATTCAATTTTTCTCGCTCCATGCTAAGGAAAATTTATTATTTCTGGAATTAATATCTTCGTTCTGGACTGTGACCATTACCCGTTTAAATTGCTGCACTCTAAAAATTCAACTGAATGCTCTGACCATGATTTGGCCATAAACATCTACAAGCAAAGTATGATGTTATTATTGCCTATGAGATTCCAAACAGCAACTCCATCCCCAAACAGCAACCAGATCCCACTCAAGCCCCTAACTATCAGGTCTTCACAATGTGCTCCCATGTCCCCTTGCTTTGGGCTCAATTACAAGCACTATATCATGAACAGTATGTATCAAACACCCAGATATTAAGAAAATCAAATTCCTGATTATTATCAGATTCCTTCTGGTACTGGCTGTGTGCAAATTAGCCATTGCATTTTCTATTTTATAGTCACCCTATTTAAGTGAAGAGTAAATCATTATTTTATGGCCAAAGGTCAGTGGTTTGCGACCATTAGATATTTAGAGTTCAATTTTGCGATACAACATGGAAACAGGGTCTTCGGCTCACTGAATGATGCCGACCATCGATCACACGTTCACACTAGTTCCATTATCCCAATTTCTCATCTATTCCTTACACACTAGGGGCAATTTACAGAGACATTTAACCTACACACCCACACATCTTTGGGATGTGTGAGGAAACCACAGCACCCAAAGGAAACCCACGTGTTCACACGCTCCACACAGATTTAAGGTAGCTCTTTCTTCCCAAAAACCCTTTCTGGCTTAAGTCCTCCCTCCACCACCAGTTTAAATTCCATTTGGAATATTTTGGAGGACCAAAAAACCAAGAACCAAGATAGTATCCATGGTCAGGATCGAACCTGGGTCTCTAGCGCTGCAAGACAACAGCTGTGCCACCATGCCGCAGATGTATTTTTTGTGATCATAATAATTATGTTATTGACAAACTAATAACATCCTGTTCATTAAACACAGGTTTATCTTCCACCAACCTATCTGTTTCTTATTCCTGTACGTTTATCAGGGAGATTTTGTTCAGCGTGGTCTTGGAATCTGATATTAACCAGTGATATATTTTACTATTTTTAATTATGTCAAGATCAATGTTAGAAGGAAAAAAATGATATTTATATGATTAAATCAAATATGAGATAAGCAAGCCATTGCCATTTAATGATCAATAAGTCATATAATTATCTAAAACACAGGAAAACAAAGGATTTTGAGAACGGGTAAGAACATAGAATCAAGAAGTTTGATGATGAAGATCGTTGTAGACAAATTTAATCAAATGGTTTGCTTTCAGTTTCTAATTTTCTTGCTGTTAAACATGGATCAAACTTAATGGGACATGCCCATTAACCTATGATTAAAATATAAATTAGATTATTTAATTGTAATGCTTCCCTGCACAGTGATAAATATAATTTATAGTTGGCATTGCCATTAAAGGTGATCATGGACTTTGCAGCAATTTCGCACGGTGCATTTTGATTTGTGTACTTGGAGATCTGGGTTATACTGTGGAAGGTCCTGCTGTAATGGCCATAGGTGTACATAATATTTGGGTCTACTATTACAACAAGCTGAAGACACAGGAGACCACAGATGGTGTAAGGATGAGCATAAAAAAAACTGCATGAGGAACTCAGCAGGTCAGGCAGCATTTGTGGAGGGAAATGGATAGATGGTGTTTCAGATCTGGACCCTTCTTCTGACTGACACGCTGTTTCTTTCAATCATGTTTCTGTTGTTGTTTAGCCTGTTTGTTGTTAAGACTTCCCAAATGTTCAAGTTGATTCCTGAATTTTGTTTTCTTTCTTGCAGATGTCTATGAAATAGAATTGTTGGTAGCCCACCTCAAGAAATTATTTGGATTGGGCTCATCTTTCTTCTTGTAAAGTTGGCCAGGTCCTTGTAAGCACTTGCAGAATGTTTGGCAGGCTGGCTTTGGTGATGATTTTTGTGTTGGTGTTTATCCTGTTACTAGTTACAAAGGATGTGCCATCAACAGTGTATCTGGAGGCTGTTCTTTCTCCTTGGACAAACAAATATTGACTACATTTCAGTGTGGTACATAAGGACAAAGGCTTTGCACAAGTAGCTTAGTTTTGATTGTGTAGCTTTGCATTGTTCCAGGCTCATTTGGAGACTTTGCAGACCATGATTATTGTCTTTCCAATCCATCCATTGTAAGTAAATAGGTTTGTTGCTCAGAATTTCCCAGAAAAACTCAGTGGGCAGGCAGCATCTCTGGAGAACATGGATAGATGATCTTTTGGGTTAGAACCCTATCTTCAGCGTGAAGATGGGCCCTGACCCAAAACATCACCCGTCCATGTTCTCCAGAGATGCTGTCTAACCTACTGAGTTTCTTCAGCACTTTGTGTCTTTTTATGAAGCTTCATTCTCCAGGCTGAGTGGTAATAGCATCCCATCTTGACCTCATCTGAATTCTATGACCAAGATATCATGGGGCAAATATTTTATATTTCACTTGAAATATCACCTTAAAGTGATAAGGCCAACATGCTTTCTTGTTTACCCAAGTTTTGAGAATTTACATTTTGAATGGAAACTGACAGAGAGCAGGTATAACAAATGAAGCATAAATACATTTGTCAATTATGGATTTTTTAAAATGCAATGGTGATGCTATCACTTTCATTTAGAACATAGAACATAGGACAATACGGCACAGGAACATGCCCTTTGGCCCACAATGTTTGTGCTGAAAATGAATCTTTTAAACTGATCTCATCTGGACATGATCCATATCCCTCTATTCCCTGCACTCCAATGTGCCTATCTAAAAGCCTCTTAAATGCCACTATTGTATCTCCCTCCATCACCACCCCTAGCAATGCGTTCCAGGTTCCCATTACACTCCGTGTAAAAAAGAAATGCTCATCACATCTCTATTAAACTTTCTCTCTCTAGCCTTATACTTAAGTCCTCTGTTGTTTGATATTTCTACCCTGGGAAAAAGGTTATGACTATCTACCTTATCATTGCTTCTCATAATTTTATATACTTCCATCGTCTCCTCTCAACTACTGATAATCCCGAGCAAACACTCCATCTATCCAACCTCTCTGTATAGCTGAAACTCTCTAATCTAGTAGCAATGTTACAACATTTTGAGATTTAAAAAATCAAGTCTGTAATTTATCCCATCAGATAAAGCATAAAAGGAAGTTTAATTTGACACCTAATTCACTTTCATATCTTCAGTATTAAAAAGGTTATGGCCATTTTCATACTGAAATTAGCACCTTGTTCCCTATTGCTTTTTCATTGACTTAACACAAAAGCTGTGATCGAGAACAGTCAAAAGCCTATAACTTTCTTAAAAATTAAGAGGACTGAAAGAAATGTTCAGTTATTATAGATTGAAGCATTCTGAAACAAATATGAAACAACCTTACTTAGATGACTTGAAATTAAAGCATATAATTAGTTAGTTACCTAATTGTAGCTAATTACAAAATTCAATGACTAGATCTAAACATCTATCCATTTCTTAACAATAGATTAACATTTTTAAATAGTCTAAGTGTCAAAATAACATTCAGACAAGAATTCACAATATAACATAATTTTTAAATCTCATTGTCATGGGTTTATAGGCCAAATGGAAGGAATTTAATGTTTAATACCTGTAAATTAATGGCCATTTAAATCAGCTTGCTAGTGGGTTTTTCTGGAACGCGATCAATTGGAACGTTGCGGTTGCAGTGATTTAGTCCCCCATATCGGCAGCAAAAACACTGCTGGTTCGTACGGAGGAAAAAATCACCGTTTCGCAACTTAAAATGTGAATTAAATGCATCTTAAGAAACATTTTTATACATAAAAATAAACTACTTTCGTTTACCTGTCCCCTACGTAAAATCCGTCCCCATTGTCGGAGTTGACGGCTTCAGAAGCTGATTTTAAAATCACTCCAGCGATTAACTTGTCGGGCGAATTTTTTTTAAAAACACACAGAACGGCCGTCGGAACGATTCTTCAGCAAAAGCTTGCACTCCAACAAAATATAATCTTGGACCAGGTGGGAGAAAACCGCGTTTTAACCCCGCCCCCCCCCCCCCCCTCAAACACGCCAAATTCGCGCACACGGCCAGTGGCAGAATTTCAGCGCCGCTGAAGGTAAGTATTGTAACATACCTAAATCTAGGCAACATTCTGGTAAGCCTCCTCTGCACTCTCTCCAAAGCTTCCACATCTTTACTGTGATAGGGTGACCAAAAACGCACGCAGTACTCCAAGTGCGGTCTAACCAAAGTCCAATAGAGTTGTAATATGACTTCCTGACACTTATATTCAATATGCCTAGCAATGAGGGCATGCATACCATATGTCTTCTCTACAACCCTATCTACTTGTGCTGCCACCTTCAGTGAGCTATGAACCAGGGCATTCTGCACGTCAATGCTGTTGAGGTTCTTGCTTAACTGTATATATTCCCTTCTATTCAACATCCCAAAGTGCAACACCTCACACTTGTAAAGGTTAAACTCCATCTGCCATTTCTCCAACCATTTTGGCAGTTGATCTACATTCTACTGTATCCTCTGTCTGCAACTCTTCCAATTTTGATGTAATCAGCAAATTTACTCACCAACCCATCTACTTTTATACCCAAGCCCTTTATTTATATATATATATCACAAACAGCAGAGGGTCTCAGCACAGATCTCTGCAGAACTCCACTAGTCACAAACCTCCAACCAGAATATCTTCCTTCCACCACAACCCTCTGTCTTTTATGAATAAGCCAGTTCTGAATCCATACGAGCAAGTCATTGTGAATACCATAGATCTTAATCTTCTGGATCAGCCTACCATGAGGGACAGCCATGCTAAAATCCATGTACACAACATCCACTGCCCTATTTGCATCAATCTCCTTCATCTCAACAAAAAATTTAGTAAGACACAACCTGCCACATACAAAGCTGTGCTAGCTATTCCAAATTAGCCCATTCTCAAATCCTATCCTGAAGAATTTTCTCCAATAGTTTTCCTGCCACTGACATGAGACACTCGCTGGCCTATAGTTCCCTGGAGTCTCTCTACTTCCCTTTTTAAACAAAGTAACAACTGACCACTTTCCATGTATCTTGGATTTCATCTGTGGCTGGATAAGAAACAAAGATCCCCTGAAAGGCCCATGTAATCTCCTCTCATGCCTCCATTAATAATCTGTGAGATATCCTATTGGCAGACCCTGGAGACCTATCGGCCTTAAAGCTCATCAAGTGCTTCAGCACCAGCTCCTACCCGACCTCAAACTGCCCTAGCATATTTGTATTCTCCACACCGATCTCACTGTCCCCCTAATCCTGCTCCTTTGTGAATACACATGCAGCATACTCGTACAGTAACTCACATACTTCCTCTGTCTCAAAACATAGATTCCCTCCTTTATTCTTGAGCGGTCCTACCTTCTCCTTGGCCACCACTCTTGATTTGGCCGACTCGGCAAATACATTTCATGGTCCCCTATTGGCTCTTCTAATCCTCTGCTTGAGTTCTTTCCTACTCGCTTTATATTCATAAGTCCTGCCTGATGCTATCTGTTAAATTTGTCATGAACATCCTTTTACTTCCTGACCAAGTTTACATCCTTTTCGGTCATCCGCAGTTCTCATACCTTGCCGTCCTTATTTCCCCTCATTGGAACATGCTGATCCTCACTTTGATCATCTAACCTTTAAACAATTCCCTCACCTGTGGACTTACCCAATAACAACTGCTCCCAATCTACCCTCCCTATCTTCTGCTGAATGACATTGTAATCCTCCTTGCCCCGAGTAAGTACCTTCCTCCAATATCCAGACCCATCATTATTCAAAGCAATCTTAAAACTTATGGAATTAAGATCACTATCTCCAAAATGCTCTTTCACTGTAACACCAGTCATCTGGCCAGGCTTGTTTTCCAATACAAGGACCAGTCCCTTCTGGGGTCAGACTATCTGCATACTGTTTAAGGAAACCTTCTTGTATATAGCTAACAAATTCTGGCCCGTCTAAGTTTGTTGTTCTGAGTAAGTCCCAATCAATATTGGTGAAGTTAAAGTCACCCACTACAACAACCCAGTGGTTCTTGCACCCTTCTGTAATCTGTCTACATATCTGATCTGCATATCTTGAAATCTCGTAAAAGGGGATTAGCCATGAGTCATGTAATTCAAAGCCAATTAAGAGACGATTGCATCAACACCACATGGTTCTATGAAGGGTCCTTTCCATCCAAGAGAATTAATTTCCAAGTGCGCAAGCACCTCATTGAGGCCATATCAAGAAACCTGTCCAAGTGCAGATAACTGCAGAATGATTTAGGAAGCAAGTCTTCCTGATAATTGTGACAGTAACTATTACCCGTATGACCTATTGGGTTACTGTGGTACGATGACTCAAGATATGATTTTTCTTCAATGATTGAGCAGGATATAACAGTGTCAATCATACCACCCAGTGAACAAAAAGTTCTAAAAATATGAATGAAAATATTGTTGTTTCTCAGTTAACAGCCCAGAGGTTGACATTTAATCATATAATTTTCTATAACGTGGAAATACTGTAATATAATCAGGGGCAACCCTGTTGATCCTATAAATGAGGTGAATGTGAAATTGGGATAACATAAAACTACTGTGAATGGGTGATTGATGGTCAGCATGGACTATGTGGGCTGAAGGGCCTGTTTCCATGCTGTTTCTCTAAATTAAACTAGAAAGTCACAAAACAGAATCTGGTTAGTCCCAATACTTTCAGATGTATAACATCATGAGGGGGAAAGAGTGAATGCACTGAGTCTTTTACCCAGGGTAGATGAATCAAAAAAGAAGATACATGTCAAAAGTGAGATGGACAAGATGTAACATGAAACTGAGGAGCAACTTTTTCACAAACTGAGTAATGGGTACATGGAACGAATTGGTACAGTTGAGGCAGATGCTGTATGTAAAAGACATTTAAAATACATGGGTAGGAAAGGTTTAGAGGGGTGTGGGCCAAAGTCAGGCAAATGGGACTAGCTCAGATGGGACATCTTGGTCGGATGGATGAGTTGGACCAAAGGGCCTGTTTTCATGCTGTATTAATCCATTGGTAGATTTAGATTAACAATCTGAAGAATACCAAGTTCTCCTTAAAGTGATCAGATTTTCACGACAAGTGATCATAACATCTTGCAGGAGAAAGTGCGATGCCTGCTGAAATTCTTTGTTATAATTGCAGTACACCTGGCAGCAAACAGAAAGTTTGTCAGTCTGGTAACTCAAAACTGGTGCCTGATTACACAACTCCCCTAGAATGTTTGTGCACATTAAAGTGAGATATGCTTCTGCATTTAAAAGATAATGTAAAGGAATATACAGGGGCTCCACTGGTTATGAATGATCTCTTGGAAATCCAACATTGCCCAAATGTCCCAATTTATTTTTAAAGCTAGTAATAATAATAATAAAAAACTTCATGGTTTTCAGCAAGACTAGATAAAGTAGGTATTTCATTATGACTAGTATTGGGGTGGTTATTCAATGAAATGAGTGAATTATAGCAAGAGTATGTACAGCCACACGATGTGGGTGGCTTTGGAAAACAGACATAGTAGCTATCTTACGGAGAAATCAGCTCAGGATTGGAACCCTTGTGGAGATGGCCTGTACATTGAGAAAGAGTCTTCAGCTTAGTGATTAGCATTTCCATCATTATGATAAGAATGTAGATTTTTGATCTCTTCTTCAGGCAGTCTTGGCAAGAGGGTACTGGAACTTTGGCTATAAATATTAGATCAACATCCAGAGGCATACATGCACCTGATGGTTGTCTTTTGACATTGATTACCCGAGTAATTTACAGTGCTTGAGCTATTAATCTGCCATGTGGAATGCATATTCTTTGTAATGCAATTTCTTTATTTATACAGTAGTGAATATTTGTGTTGATCTGTTACAGCTAAGAAATTAAATATCTATTTGTTAATATGCAGTTTCATAATTCCCAGTTCATATGGCATGTTATATTTACTTGTATATTCAGTGGACAATGTATATGATGTTCAAAAACAAGATGCTTACAAATTTCTATTGTGAGCAAGAACTGTTTTATGCACTTTCATTTGCAGAAAATTATAAACCTGTGACTTCCATAAAGTCGTCAAACATGAATCAGAACACCTTTAAGGACAAAAATGACTCTGGAAATATAATGAATGATGGAAGAGAAAATGAACACAATGAAGCACTTCAGAAGTTTTCCATTTGTTTAAACCTTGGGCATATTCCTGTGAATAAAGTGAATTCAACAGTCAAAAATAGAAGAGTTAATATCTTTGGAGATCAGTCAGTGATGACAAAGAACGAGAGTGGAATGACCATAAATGTCTTTCACGGCTTTTACAGCAAATTTAACCTCCCTCCACATGTTGATCCAGATTCTCTTCGTCTTGTTATAGGACACCATACTGTCACCATCAATGGTGTCCAGCATAAGTTAAAGATTATCAATTCTGAAAAGCATCATCAGCCTTCAACATTGAATCAACAGGAAAACAATTCAAATGTACAAAATCCAATGGTACTCAAAAACGATGCTGAACAAAATCCACATTCATCAATTGCTATGACGGACCAGACCACCAACACATACCCACAGACAGATCTGAAGGCAAATGAAAACCTGCCATTTTTACCACCAGCCTTAGTCACCAAAATCCAACGTGCCTTCGAACAGCAAATTATCCCTTTGGCACCAAACCTGGCTATCACTGCACCAACAGACGCTTTGAAACCAGAAACAGATATATCATCACCTCCTCAGTCACTGCTGGATAGCCTTGCATTTTCAATGTTAGAAATGAATGGAAATCTCCAGAATGAACAAACAAATAGACAACCAGATGAAAAATCAACTAGACGACGTTTTAAAATTTTTGATCAATCTGGCCAAATGTATGTCATTGAAATGCGGAAAATCTCCATGTAACGTAGATATAAAGCAGAAAATACCAAAGATTCTCAAAAGTCTAAATGACTGATATATAGTGTTGAAAACTCACTGGGTCATGCAAAAATCATCAAATATTCAGGAATGCAGAAAAAAATGCAATTGGAAAAGCAAAATTAATAGAATGTATAGATTCCCATCATGGCATTAAATATCTAACACATTTCTCATTACAAGTGAGTAATATTGCCTGGGCGCCCAACCTAAATGGAAAAAAAGAATGAAAACATCTAACTTGAAAAAAGGAGTCGTTCAGAAATCCAAGAATGCCATTAACAAGATATTACAATGCACTCAGAAAGTAGGTTGGATTTTCTCAATCAAGATACAGGCAAGATATCTTAAAATTCTAATCCTAATCCAACCAAGTTAAGACAACTAAGTTCTTTCAATGTAAACAAGATATTCCAGAAACCCAATCAGAAATCATATCAATGAAATCCACATGAATCAATTAGACAAAGATGCAGTCAATTAGCATATTCAACGCAATAACAGGTAAATTGTGTTATAAACATTGCATTAGATAGATTAAATTCTCAGAAATAAAAGTACAAATCAGAAACTGGAATGATCAAAAGAATAATCACTACCTCCAATGGAGGTAAATTTCTTAGTTTAGTTTAGTTTATAATCATCACATGTACCGAGGTACAGTGAAACGTTTTTGCTTGCATGCTATCCAGTGAAAGAAAAGACTATACATGAAAACAATTAAGGCTTCCACTGTGAACAGATAAAGGATAAAGGGTACAACATTTAGTGCAAGATATAATATCGAAGTCTGATAAAGTTCTATTGAAGATAGTTCAAAGGTCTCCAATGAATTAGATTGGAGGTCTGGACTCCACTCTAGCTGATGAGAGGACCATCCAATTGCCTAATAACAGCTGGGAAAAAACTGCCCATGAATCTGGAGGTATGCCTTTTCAAACGTTTATACCTCTTGCCTGATCGGAGAGGGGAGAAGAGAGAGTAAACAAAATGAGACTTGTTCTGATATGCTCGCACCCTTGCCAAGACACCATGAAGTATAGATGGAGTCAATGGAAGAGAGGTTGGTTTGCGTGATGGTCTGGGCTATGTCCACAACTCTCTGCAATTTCTTGCGGTCTTGGATGGATCTGTTCCCAAACCATGCTGTGATGCTTTCTACGGCACTTCTGTTGAAGTTGTTGAGGGTTGTTGGGGACATGCCAAACTTCCTAAGCCTTATAAGTAAGTAGAGACATTGTTGTGGCCTTTTTGGCCATAGGTTTGATTTGGCTGGTCCAGGACAAATTGCTGATGATATTTATTCCTCAGAACTTGAAGCTTTCGAACATCTTTACTTCGGCGCCATCAATGTAGACTTGGGTGTGTATATTGCTTTGTTTCCTGAAGCCAATCACAATCTCCTTTATTTTTCAGATATTGAGGGATGGCTTGGCACCAAGTTAAAATGTTCTCCATTTCCTTTCTGTACTCTGCCTCGTAATTATTTGTAATTCAGCTCACTTCGGTAGTGAGGTCTGCGAACTTATAGATTCCGTTGGATTGGTATATGGCTGCACAGTTGCGAGTGTATAAGAAGTATAGTAGGGGGCTGAGAATGCATCCTTGCAGGGCACCAGTGTTGAGAATTATCATAGAGGATGATTTGTCACCTATCCTCACTGATTGTGGTCAATAGGTCAGGAAGTCGAAGATCCAGTTGCTGAGAGGGCTGGCGACTCCAAGTTCTAGATGTTTGGAAATGAGCTTGGTTGGGATAATGATACTGAAAGTAGAGCTATAATGAATAACTAGACCAAGTAGGGCCCGTTGGGTCCCGTCCCCTCAACACTCGGTTGTGTGGGGGGGGGGGGGGGGGCTGCGCCATCACACATACGCTAATCATCCCCCACACACACAGGAGGGGGGGTGAGAGGGGGGAAGGGAGGGAGGTGGAGAGGGGAGGGGAGTGGGGGAGAAGGGAGGGGAGTGGTGGAGGGGGTCAGAGGGGGAGAGGTGCAGGGGGGGTGGAGAGTGAGCAGAGGGGGGAGGGGGAGAGGAGGGGGAAGGGGGAGAGAGAGGAGGGGGGGAAGAGAGGGGGGAGCGAGGGAGGGACGTGGAGGGGGAGGGGGAGGGAATGGGGAGTGGGGGAGAGTAGGAGAGAGGGGGAAAGGGAGGTGGATGTGGGCGGGAGGGCAGAGGTGGAGGGGGAGAGGGGGGGGAGAGAGAGGAGGGGTGGAAAGAAGTGGTAGTGGGGGAGACGGGGGCAGAGGGAGGGGTGGAAAGAAGGGAGAGGGATGGAGGGGAAGGGGGAAAGAGGGGGGGAAGAGGAGAGAGAGGAGGGGTGGAAAGAAGGGGGAGAGGGGGGGGAGAGGCAGGGGGAGCAGAGAGGGAGGAGAGGCAGAGAGGAATGGGGGCAGAGAGGAAGGGGGCAGGGAGGAAGGGGGCAGAGAGGAAGGGCCCCTCCCCCCTCTCCACCCCCCCCCCCTTCTCCCCCTCTCCCTCTACCCCTCCCTCTCCACCCCCCATCTCTCCCCCATTTTAAAACAATTTAGTAAAAAAGTCGGGAAATAATTAACCAAATTTTCAGATGAGGACGTTTTTGAAATCATGAGGTAAATCTCTACCGTTTCTCCATTACCGCGTCGGGTTTAGAAACATACAAACATAGAAAATAGGTGCAGGAGTAGGCCATTCGGCCCTTCGAGCCTGCACCACCATTCAATATGGTCATGGCTGATCATCCAACTCAGTATCCTGTACCTGCCTTCTCTCCATACCCCCTGATCCCTTTAGCCACAAGGGCCACATCTAACTCCCTCTTAAATATAGCCAATGAACTGGCCTCAACTACCTTCTGCGGGAGAGAATTCCACAGATTCACCACTCTCTGTGTGAAAAAAGTTTTCCTCATCTCGGTCCTAAAAGATTTCCCCTTTATCCTTAAACTGTGACCCCTTGTTCTGGACTTCCCCAACATCGGGAACAATCTTCCTGCATCTAGCCTGTCCAATCCCTTAAGAATTTTGTACGTTTCTATAAGATCCCCCCTCAATCTTCTAAATTCTAGCGAGTACAAACCGAGTCTATCCAGTCTTTCTTCATATGAAAGTCCTGACATCCCAGGAATCAGTCTGGTGAACCTTCTCTGTACTCCCTCTATGGCAAGAATGTCTTTCCTCAGATTAGGAGACCAAAACTGTACGCAATACTCCAGGTGTGGTCTCACCAAGACCCTGTACAACTGCAGTAGAACCTCCCTGCTCCTATACCCAAATCCTTTTGCTATGAATGCTAACATACCATTCGCCTTCTTCACTGCCTGCTGCACCTGCATGCCTACTTTTAATGACTGGTGTACCATGACACCCAGGTCTCGTTGCATCTCCCCCTTTCCTAATCGGCCACCATTCAGATAATAATCTACTTTCCTGTTTTTGCCACCAAAGTGGATAACCTCACATTTATCCACATTATACTGCATCTGCCATGCATTTGCCCACTCACCCAGCCTATCCAAGTCACCTTGCAGCCTCCTAGCATCCTCCTCACAGCTAACACTGCCCCCCAGCTTCGTGTCATCCGCAAACTTGGAGATGTTGCATTCAATTCCCTCGTCCAAATCATGAATATATATCGTAAATAGCTGGGGTCCCAGAACTGAGCCTTGTGGTACCCCAATAGTCACTGCCTGCCATTGTGAAAAGGACCCGTTTACTCCTACTCTTTGCTTCCTGTCTGCCAGCCAGTTCTCTATCCACATCAATACTGAACCCCCAATACCGTATGCTTTAAGTTTAGGAGGAGATGTGACTGACAACCAACCAAACAAACAAACTAACGAAGAGAGTTTTAATAGTTATATGATATATGATGATATAGTCTTAGTACCAGGTTCTATCATTTTGGCACCTTTTTCCTCTGTAAATAGCCACCTTCCAAATACCATAAGTTCCAAAAGTACATTGCACAAGCTTAACAGAACATGATGCAAAAGGCAGGAATCTTACTGGTCCTTTTGTGCATGTAACAAGGTTGCATGGCAGAGTAGAAAGAGGAGGAGGAATGTATGAAGCATATCCAATCTTCAGCAATATTCACAGCAAGGATATTCCCCCAATGTGGCCAAGAACCATCATGGTCATTGAATAAAGACAGTGACTAGTGAAACACTCTTTAAACATGAGTGCAGATAGATAGTTCCCCAGAACTTGAAAATTCTCTAGAGGGTGCTCTTGGTTTCACATTCAAGCAGAGAGGTGTTAGGTCAGAGCTTGTCACCTGATGACTGCAATTTCTGTGATACAGAATATCTGGCCAAGAGTACAGCACTCAGTCTCAGTTACAGCACCCTAACTTGTTCCATAACAGCTTGATCAATGCTCCTTCTCCACGGTTGCAAGCATTTGGGAAACATTCCAATTCCAATTAGACATCTAACAGACAGTAGAAAATACAAGATTGCCAATGTGGTGTTTGAAGGATCATGACCTTTGTATGAGCCATTTATGCTTAAATTAGTATCTTCAAGTTTCATCAAAGGATAAAACAGAGTGAAAATGGCTGCCCTGCACTTTCGTCTATGCATGTCCTGTTATCCCATGTGAATCCTCATAACAGAAAGAGGACTTGCATTTTCTTCACTGACTGCAGTTCACAACATAGAAGAGAATAAATGATTTCCTTTCACCAATTAAGGACATATCCTGTCATTGCATCTTGGTATATTTTCCACGGCTGCCCTCAGAGCCACTGTGCAGTGAAAACATTTGGTGGAAAGATCTGCTAATGGTTACTTGAGAAAATACAGGATATACTCTAAATTATGCAAGTGTCATGTATAGATTATTCCGCCTTCCTGTGTGAAGGCTGCATGCATGCACTGAGGCAAGATTTAGTTTGAAGAAGGGTCTCGACCCTAAAAGTCACCTATTCCTTTTCTCCAGAGATGCTGTCTGGCCTGCTGAGTTATTCCAGCTTTTTGTGTCTACTTTCGGTTTAAACCAGCATCTGCAGTTCTTTCCTACGCAAGGTTCAGATGTGATCTTTTGCATAAACATTGCTTTAAGTATGAATACTAAACTCATGGTGAATTAGCTATATTCACAGCAAGGACATCTCCTGAAAGTGGCCAAGATCCAACGGACATTGAAAATAGATAAACAATGATCCACTCTGTCTCAGTTTATGTGTTCTGCTCTGCTTTTTAATGATCAAATCCATTACACTCACAGCATGCCATGCACGCAGCTTTGGAAGGATGTCACGATAAAAAACAATAATTATAAATTAAATGTTTAAGAAAGAACTGCAGATGCTGGAAAAATCGAAGGTAGACAAAAATGCTGGAGAAACACTCCGGGTGAGGCAGCATCTATGGTGAAAAGGAATATGTAAATTAAATAATCATTATCCAAACAAACCTTATAATTAAACAATTAACAATGATAACGTTAAAAATTGTGCATTGTTTAATCTACTGTCAACATGTCTGCCATCTTTTGTATTTCATGCAGTTTCCTAGCTGATGGAATGTTGCTCCTTTGCACTGAAGGAAGCATCAGATGGCCTTTAATAGTAAACTCTAAGCAACTTTAGGTCAACATGGCTTTGCTAGAGATAACTGCCTCACAAGAGACAGCAGAAGCTTTGGGGCAACTGTTGAATTATTGAAATTCCATTGTCAGGAGCACAAAGCTGTCGTCTTGAAAAGAGCAGTAGAATTTTTTTTTCCACAAAACCACCAGCGCTCTCACAAGCCCATTCATACTATCAAATCGTGCAGTCTTGAACAAGCTGGTAACAATAGAGATGTTATCAGACTGGGGCTCCAATGCAATCCATAGATTTAAAGGTCCCTAATCCTTGCTTTCATTGTCCATTAACCACCACACAATGTCTGCCAAATGTTGAAATAGGTCTACAGATTGTAGTTAAAGCCTCACAAATGCATGAGAGCAATTCAACTGGGTTTCTCTGCATCTTTGAAGAATTTTTGCCATACTGGACAATGTGAAATACTGTTCCATGTGCATCTGAATCTGCTACCACATTGGCTAAGTCTTCCAATGATCCTGTGACACAAGTCCAGTTTTGGGAACTGATTTGTATAGTTGATATAAACTACCTTCACCCCCAAGTTCCGCAGGAGCCACATGATGCTGGATAATTTATCCATCATATGGAAGTTACATGTCTATCATACCTTCCAAATTTAGTAAGGTCCTAGAATCTGCGCTTGGGCAAAAGGCGTCATCTAAAATAACACATTTAAAGTCAAGCTCAACAGGGTAGTGATGGGCAGGTATGATATTTGTTAAATTTAAAAAGATACGTTTATATTAAAGTGCCTGCACAGTTGAGGGAGAATTTTAACACACGTTAATGGACCGAGGCAAAGCATTGATGTTTGGAAGATTTGTTTCCTTCCTTGAACATATTAATAACTTTGGGTTGTATTGAATCCCTGCTATATTTTTCTATTCCCATTAGTGAGACATGAGGTTATTTAATTATGACTGACCTTCCTTGTCTATAAGCTTCAGAATTTCATCAGAAATACCTGCCTGCTCCCAATATGTTACCGTTTATTAATTGTCATAGAAATTAGTATGCAGGTGTGTCTGACCTGGACAATTTTGGTGGGGGATACATAAATTCTGCCTGTTACCATCAGAATTCCTGGAGAAACTCAGCAGGTGCAGCAGCATCTATGGAGCGAAGGAAATAGGCAATGTTTCGGGCCGAAACCCTTCTTCAGACTGACCTTCAATCTGAAGAAGGGTTTCGGCCTGAAACGTTACCTATTTCTTTCGCTCCATAAATGCTGCTGCACCCGCTGAGTTTCTCCAGCATTTTTGTGTACCTTCGATTTTCCAGCATCTGCAGTTCCTTCTTAAACACCATCAGAATTCCTGATGTGTGTTGTTTATTTTATCCTACCTTGTTAAATTTCTGAAAGAGGATTTGAAAAGCAATCAATGCAGCTGAGAAATGCTCATCACTAAAACAGATTACCACTATTAGATGTCGGTGGCGCTAGAGATATTGGTTAGGCTCTAAAATTGCCTCTTCCAGGTGGGATCAATAGCCCTCATATGTTGTATGTGAATGCAGTAATTCCTTTGCAGGAAGTCACTCACTCGACCTCTGCGCCGTTTCCGGTTTGGTCGCGCTCGCCGCATGCAGGCGCATGCTGGGACCGGCCCTGTACGGGGATCACTCGACCTCTGCGCGGCCCCCGCTTACGGTTTGGTCGCGCTTGCCGCATGCAGGTCGCATGCTCATGGGATAGGCCCTCTAAATTACATGATGGTTAATATTAACATGCATTTTCATTCAGAAAACTCAGGGACTGCAGAGAGGTCCTCCCATATTTCAGCATATCACACTTCAGTAATTATGTTAATCTAGTAACCCAAAGGTTGGTGTCTGATCGAGTATTAGCCATTGTCCTTTATTCCTTACCAACAAAATATTCTGGGACCCAATATAACCCTGTAATTTTCACTCCATTCAATATTGATCATTCGTCCAATTTTGCTGTGGAAGTTTACCTCAATTTGCTGTTGGACTGTTTAGCTTTATAAAATCTTACACGTTTTTGGAGGTGCACAGTGAAAACATTGTAGTGAAGAATCAAGGTACATGGGACCTGAATTAATACAAAAAGAATAGGTGTTTCTCCTTCTCCAATCAAATTGAAAAATTACAAAATTAATAGCAGAAAGGCAAATGATTTGGTGTCAATTAATTAATGGAACTAATGCATCATTAAATTCATTTGAGTGAATCAATTCAATGTTGCATTTGGTTAAAAAAAATCCTATTTAAGACACAAAGGAAAAAAAAGAAATATTACTTTCTCAAAATCATTAATATCAATAAAATTGCATAAATATATCATCACATCTTTCAATGAAAAAGCAGCAGTGATATTTGTAAAGATGATGCAATAGATGGTATAACAGCCAAATTTGAAAACTGTTTTTAACTCTGAACCTGATCTTGCTTGAAGTTGACATCCCAATACAGGTAAGCCACAGTTAATGGCATTAAATTTACTCCACTTTATTGTTTCCATTGATTATTTTTCATTTTAGCACGTTCTTATTCTTTTTCTACTCATTACCATCTATAGATGACATATTGTAACCTTTCCAGTTAATAATTGTTAAATCCCAGTGATGCTTCAAATTTCATATAGTTGTTTTCCTAATAGATGTACAAAAGATGATTACAAATGAAGGCGGTTTCTTGGATGAAAGTGAATTTGACATCGTACCAAGCAATGGAAGAGACAATGTACATAATGACACACTGCAGAAGTTTTCTTTATGTTTAAACCTTGGGCATATTCCTGTGAATAAGGTGAATTCAACAGTAAATAACAGAAGAGTGAGTATCTTTGGAGATCAATCAATAGTAACACAGGATGAAACTGGAATGACCAGAAATATCTTTCATGGGTTTTATAGCAAATTTAACCTCCCACCTGATGTTGATCCAGAAACTCTCAGCCTCATTGTTTCTGGTAAAAACAGTGTTACCATAAGTGGTTTTCGACATAATGTAAAGATTGTTAAGACAAAAAAATACTCAAAGAGCTCAGTGATCTTCCCAAAAGGCCAAAGTATCAGATCAAGCAACTACATTCAAATGGACATACCTGAAGACACTAGCAATGAAAGTTCATACTCATACTTCACAATTGCTCCTGAGCAAGAACCTGCCCCTTTAAAGCCATCCCATCCTACTGCTGAAGCAACTGACCTTCTGGTAGTAAAAAAACATGAGTCATTAACTGAGGACCAAGAAGATGATTTCACACTACCTAAACCTGAGCAACTTGATAACTCCACAGTTCAAGTCTTGGACAAAGATGAAGATTCCAAGAATGTACATGTATCCCGCTTCAAGACAAAAGAAAGCATCTTTACATTTACGTGATTGGACCAATAAAGGTAGTTCATCAAAGGTCCCAAAATCTTTTTCCAGCACAGATGCTGTAGATAGAAAATCCTCAAGATTCTTCAGACGCTCTCGCAAATCTAAACCAGAAATGCTCAGTGTAGAGATACAGACAGCTGAACCAGTTCAAAATCCTCGAAGGCTGCAAAATACAGATGTTAAGGAAAGTGAAAAGAATGACCTTGTAAGATTAGCACATGAGACTCAAAATCTTGTGGATTCATCGTTCAAAAATAAACAAGATATCATGGAAACAGAAACTCCAATCAAGCAAAATATTAAACAGACCAGCTCAGTAAACAAGGTCCAAGCACAAAACAAACCGAATGATATGAAAACTAGTGCACAAAATAGTCAGGAAACAGAAAAAACCCTACAAGAGGACAAATATGTTGCAATGTTTCATCCGCAAGTGGCACCAGTTAATCCTTGTCAAGATGGACAAGATTTTTTGGAAACCAAATCATCATTCACAAAAAAAAGCACTGAAATTGACTTGCAAAATGAAAATATAAATTTGGATATCCACCCCAGGGAGCAGCAGCATATTCCAAAATGTTATCTCCAAGGTAGGGAAATTCCTCAAGAAATTCCATTAGATATCTGGGTAGATTATCTCAAATCTGAATATCGAATCTGAAATCGGAGAAGATGTCAAAAATTTCCCACTGCAAGTGACCAACATTTTTTAGTTCCATACATTCAGTACATCAATATTTAACGCCAGCTAATTTATTTGCATATTTCCTCAAAAAATAAGCAAGGTTACCCAAAATCTAATGGCAAATCATATAAGCCAGGAAAATAATCCAATCTAAAACAGAACATATCGCCTGGACGTTACTCAGTCATATGCAGTGAAGATTGATAATGTAGATCCAAACACCAATGGTAAGGATTTCAGGATATCTGTTACAAAAAATTACCATGAGGTTCACTGTTCAGTTTTAAGTAGAGCAATGATCTGTAAGATGTTTCAGAAGACAGGAATGAACTTTCAAATATTTGTGAAAATCTTCCACAAAAACCCAGTGCAATATATATGATACATCAGTGTGCCATTTTATTGTGATATATTTATTCTTACTAACTCAAAAAAGCATCCACCGCTGAAAATGTTGCAAAGGAAGGGATATTCAACTTGTAGTTCAGTCTGAGATTACATCATAAACATAGGCAAAATGACAATTAAGTACTTAGATGTTTAAGGAACTATTTCTTGGAACTTCTGGAGCAGTTACCTCAAGCAATAGAATGGATTTTATGTGGGTTTGGAACATCAAGTAGCACTCTTCTGTTATGTAGCAATTTAATAAAACTCAGACTCAATATTTGTTCCAGTTGTACAACTTCATTTGAATCTCATGTGTGATTGAATCTAAATTCTGCATTATATTCAGTAATGTAGTAACCCTAAGTAATAAACGCGACCACGTCACAAACTGACTCTCAAAATTTATACGAGTTGAAAGAGTAAAGATTTTAACATTTAAAAGTGTAATAAGTTTATTTCCAGACCTATATTTCACATAATCACACACATTAATTAATCCATAATTAAATAAGGTCCCTTGCAAGGCAGGTCACATGAGAGAGAATTTGTTATTTTATTAAACAAAATTAATATATATGCCGGTAGACAAAAACCAACCTGATCTCCCTGTGGCTCAGCACTTCAACTCCCCCTCCCATTCCGAATCCAACCTTTCTGCCCTGGGCCTCCTCCATTGCCAGAGTGAGCACCACCAGAAACTGGAGGAGCAGCACCTCATATTCCGCTTGGGCAGTCTGCATCCCAGTGGCCTGGACATTGACTTCTCCAATTTCCGGTAGCCCTTGCTGTCTCCTCCCCTTCTCAGCTCTCCCTCAGCCCTCTGGCTCCTCCTCTTCCTTGCCCCCCTACCTCCCCCCCTCCCACCCTGCATCAGTCTGAAGAAGGGTTTCAGCCCGAAACGTTGCCTATTTCCTTCACTCCATAGATGCTGCCGCACCCGCTGAGTCTTTCCAGCATTTTTGTCTACCTTCGATTTTCCAGCATCTGCAGTTCCTTCTTGAACTTAATATTATTGTCATTGGACAACAATGTTCACAGCAACTAATTTACAATTATTACCATAATTTAATGTTTCTCCAGCATTTTTGTCTAACTTCAAATTTCCAGCATTTGCAGTTCCTTCTTAAACATAAATAATTATATGCCATCCTGTTTTCCCTTCCAATACTTTTGCGATTATGTTCCAGTTACATTCTGAAAAACATCTCATGATCTATTTCCTAAATCTGAAATGAAACAGCAATGTCAGAAGAAAATGTTCAAATTAAATGAAGGATCAATGGCCTTGAAGTATATTGTGCATGACCTGACAATACAACAACCTAGCCTCCATTGCCTTCAGACACTGTACAGTTGCTTAAACAAACAAAAGTTTATAAAGCTTCTTGCTAATTGATCCTAGTGTTTGGATTTGCTGCCATGATTTGGTCTGCACCACAACTGCAAACCAATTTATCTATGAGACAATAACCATGCTGGTTGACTACACGGAGGCCTTACCCAATTAGCAATGCACGCTAAAGTCATTTCAGGATAAATAAACACAGTGGGATCACAGGAGACTTTGGTAAGGAAATATCTTATAGTTGTTTGCAGATGACAGGCTTGTTTTCTGTTATGTCTTAATAGAGCAGTGTTAATTTCAAAAGGTTATGTGAAGCTATCTTAAGAGCAGCTTCCCTAATGCAATCTCCTACTGTGACTCAGACCTGAAAATAAAGGAGGATGTTTTTACACACAATACCTCATAATATAAAAGCGAAAACAGATGTTGGTCACTCGCCTGGAAAGCCTCGACCGAAGCGTGAGCTGCATCTACTGAACTACAGGATCTTTGCTACCGACCGTACGCACACACACACAAACACATGGCGAAGGTAGGGGCCAGGAACAGTGGAGGAGCGCTGTCTGTGCGATGAAGAAGAAGGTAAATGGCTGCCACAGAGCACGGTAAGA
Organism: Amblyraja radiata; assembly: GCF_010909765.2. NCBI lineage: Eukaryota > Metazoa > Chordata > Chondrichthyes > Rajiformes > Rajidae > Amblyraja > Amblyraja radiata. The sequence continues at coordinate 18,620,785 of NC_045978.1, read as the reverse complement.
CCGTTAGAGAGCGCAGAAGGGAGGGAGAGAAGGGGAGAGAAGGACAGAGAAGGGGGGGGGGGGGGGGAGAGAAGGAGTGGTGACAGTTTTAAGAAGATTAATAAAGTTAGTGGGCATTTTACCTTCCGGCGGATCTTCTAGATCCTGAAAATCCTATAGGATCTTTGCTGAAAACTCCAATGAGTCAATCAAAATGGCCGGTCAGCGAAGGAGATTGCCTTCGACTGCCTGTAAGTAAATAGCAACCCCACTCCACTGTCTTTGACCAAACGGCAACCTATTTCCAGTCGAGACCAGTTTTGGTTTTGTTGAAATAATCGCAGGAACATAGAAAAGCCTCGAGTACGCGGAAACAACTTTCGACCATTAGGGAGAGTGACCAAAGCTTCTGGGAACCTCACAGAAACCATGGGTGGGGCATAAGGTCACCAGAGATTTCCGTTCAGGTTTCCTAAGTGGGACAGGGGCATAAGGGGCATGTCTAACGAAAATTCCGAGGCTATTTATCCGTATGTTTGAAAAAAAGAGAAAAGGTTGGACCACTCAAGGATAATGAGAGTAAGCGAGATACTAAACAAGTACTTTGCATATGTATTTACAAAGAAGGGCATTGTGCAAAGTAAGATCAGTGTGGAGAATATTAATATGCAACAGCAGTTTGAAATACTAATATGCAAGGGCAGTTTAGAATCAAGAAGGAAGCGGTGTTGAGGCCCTTGATGACCATTAAGTTAGATAAACCCCCAGGGCATGATAGATCTATCCCAGGTTATTAAAGGAAGTAAGAGATTGCAGGTGCCACAGGCAAGGTCCTGGAAGGCTGGAGAGTTGCCAATGTTGTTCCGTTATTTAAGAAAGGAAGTAGAGATAATCTAGGGAATTGTCTTACTCATAGAAACGTAGAAAAATAGGTGCACAGAAATAAAAAGTAGCCCATTTGGCCCTTCGAGCCAGCACCACCATTCAATATGATCATGACTGAACATCACCCACCCGTGCCTGCTTTTTCCCCATATCCTTTGATTTCTATAGCCTCTCTTGAAAACATCCAGTGAATTGGTCTCCACTGCCTTCTGTGGCAGAGAATTCCACAGATTCACAACTCTCTGGGTGAAAATGTTTTTCCTCATCTCAGTCCTCAACAGGTCATGTATTCCTCACTAGATTAAGGTGATGAAAGAGATCAATGAGAATAGGGCAGTGGAACTTGTCTGCATGGCAATGGGATAAAGATTAACTACAGAAATGGATGGAGAAATGGCAGATGGAGTTTAATCCAAGTAAATGAGAGGATGTTGGGAGGTTGAATATAAGCGGATGTATATCATTGATGCGAGATGCTTAACAGCATTGATGTGCAGAAGGATCTTGGGGTCAAGGTCCATAGCTCTGTGAAAGTGGCAATATTAGTAGATCAAGTGGGAAAAAAAAGCACAAGGAATATTTGCCTTCGTTTGTTGGGGCACGCATAAGATTCAGGAAGTCATCGTGCAGCTCTATCGGACACATTTGGAGTATTGCTTGCAGTTGTGGTCACCCCCATTACAGGAAAGATGTGGGGGCTTTGGAGATGAAGCAGATGTTTATCAGAATATTGCCTGGATTTGGAGGTATTTCCTAGATGATTTTCTGCTCTCAATCACCGGCCACGAGAATAAAGCTGAAGGAGCGTAGTGTGCAGAGTGTGAGCGGGGGGCTTGTGTTCTGTAAGCGGGGGTTGTGTTCTGTAAGCGGGGGCGGTGCTCTGCGAGCGGGGGCTGTGTTCTGCGAGCGGGGGCTGTGTTCTGCGAGCGGGATCTGTGTTCTGCGAGCGGGGGCCCCACACCACCCCCTCCCCTAAGAATTATGCATCATTTTTTCCAGCATTACTTTTTTCATATTTGACAGAATTGATTGATACAAATTGGGTGGGTCTTGATTCCAACATTGGAATATCAAATATTTGTTTTCTTAACCAAATTTTCTGAAGATATAAATAGAACACAAAATGATGGAGTAACTCAGTGGGTCAGGCAGCATCCGTGAAGCATATGGATAGATGACGTTTCAGGCCTGGATCTTTCTTCAGACTGCTCATGGAGGGTAAGAAAGCTGGAAAAAAAGAGAGGCAGGACAAAGTGAGACAAGTAATAAATGAACACAGGCGAGTGGTGTTTTGATCGGCAGGTGATTGGACAAAGGCCAGAGAAGAAAGAACATGTGTGAGACAAACGGGTTGAAGAGAAATGTATGTGAAAGGGGAGGGGGCGTAACAGGAGTGAGTGCAGGTGGGGCAAATGGGAAGGGGTGGGCAGTAGAAACGGTGGAGATGGAGGAGAAAGAGGGGGAGGGGGGTTGTTCAAAGTAACCCGGTGGGAGAATTCAATGTTCATACCATAGGGATAAGCTACCCAAGCAGAATATGAGGTGGTGTTCCTCCAGTTTTATGTGTTACCTCACTCTAGCAATGGAGGAAGCCCAGGACAGAAAGGTGAGTATAAGAACGGGAGGCGGAGTTAAAATGGTTAGCAACCAATATCTTCCTGAAGGTGTACTTGTTGCTTGTTATCCATGAGACATTTCCTTATTCATTCCCCACAAGAAACCTGCATCCCCAGATATATTGGGCAAACCTATGGTTTGATTTGAAACTTTATTAAACGCCTTTTTAAGTTTGGCTATTATTTAGTTTTCTACTACTGGGTTTGTTTAGATTTTATATTTCCTCTGATAATGTGAGGAGCATGTTATAGACAGCCTAACGACGTTCTGCAGCATAATCATGTCACAGCATTCTCAGTAAACTGGCAAACTCCTCATGGGGACTTCAGCACTTGCCAATTCATACTCAATGACAGAGTACTTGCACCAGTGGAGTCATTTAGCTGGATGTTTAGAAATGTTTGCAGTAATTAAAAAGAAATAACTGAAATATCACATTTACATAAATATTCAGACCCCTTTCTATGACACTCAAATTTGAGCTTTGTTGCATCCTGTTTCCATTGATAATCCTTGAGATGTTTCTACAACTTGATTGGTGTCCATCAGTGGTAAATTAAATTGATTGTACATGATTTAGAAAGACACACACCCATCTATATAAGGTCCCGCAGTTGACAGTGCATGTCAGAGCAAAAAGCAAGCCATGAAGACGAAGGAATTGTCCATAGACCTCCAGGACAGAATTGTGTCAAGACACAGATCTGGGGAAGGGTATAAAACAATTTCTGCAGCATTGCAGGTCCCGAAGAGCACAGTGGCCTCCGTCATTCTTAAATGGAAGAACTTTGGAACTACCAGGACTCTTCATAGAGCTGGCCGCCCGGCCAAACTGAGCAATTAGGGGAGAAGGGTCTTGGTCAGAGAGATGACCAAGAACCCGATGGTCATCCTGACAGCTCCAGGGTTCCTCTGTGGAGATGGGAGAACCTTTCAGAAGGACAACTATATCTGCAGCACTCCACCAATCAGGCCTTTATGGTAGAGTGGCCAGACGGAAGCCACTCCTCAGTAAAAGGCACATGACAGCCCGCTTGGAGTTTGTCAAAAGTTATGGGAAACAAGATTCTTTGGTCGCATGAAACCAAGATTGAACTCTTTGGCCTGAATGCCAAGCATCACGTCTGGAGGAAACCAGGCACTGTTCATCACCTGGCCAATACGATACCTACAGTGAAGCATGGTGGTGGCAGCATCATGCTGTGGGGAAGTTTTTCAGTGGCAGGAACTAGTCAGAATCGAGGGAAAGATGAACAGAACAAAGTACAGAGAGATCCTTGATGAAACCCTACTCCAGAGCGTTCTGGACCTCAGACTGGGGCAGAGGTTCACCTTCCAACAGGACAACGACCCTAAGCACACAGCAAGACAACGCAGGAGTGGCTTTGTGACAAGTCTGTGAATGTCCTTGAGTGGCCCGGCCAGAGCCCGGATTTGAACCCGATCGAACATCTCTGGAGGGACCTGAAAATAGCTGTGCATCGACGCTCCCCATCCAACCTGGCAGAGCTTGAGAGGATCTGCAGAGAAGAATGGGAGAAATTACCGAAATACAGGTGTGCCAAGCTTGTAGCGTCATACCCAAGAAGACTTGAGGCTATAATTGCTGCCAAAGGTGCCTCAGCAAAGTACTGAGTGAAGGGTCTGAGTACTTATGTAAATGTGATATTTCATGTTATTTATTTTTAATTACTTTGCAAAAGTTTCTAAACACCTGTTTTCACTTTTATATTATGGGGTATTGTGTACAGATTGATGATAAAAAATTAATTCAATCCATTTTAGAATAAGGCTTTAACGTAACAAAATGTGGAAAAAGTGAGGGGTCTGAATACTTTCTGAATGCACTGTATCTCGTTTATTTTCAAGCTGCTGTCACAAGACTGTTCCTCACAAAATATCCATGATCCATCCCATCTAGTAAATTGCAATCCACCTCCAACCACCCTTCCAAATTCTCAGAACAAAAATCTAGTCCCTAGAGTTTATCATTTCATTACATTGAGATTTCAGAGGAAAGGGACGGACACTGACATAACTGAGACCAAGAAAGAATGAAGGAAAGCTCAGAGGTGAAAGTGTCATGCTGCATTAAATAAAGGCAAGCTAGTTGTAAAAGGAATGTAGAAGAAAGCTTTGTTGAGCATGTTATTAGCCCTTTATTTAATTAACATTTAAAACAATCCATTGACTAAACACACAGAATATAGGGAAGCAGGCAGATTAAGACCTTTCTGGATAACAGACCTGGTTGGATCTTCAACCCTCATGGCTTGTGCTAAGTAAAGTAGTGTGCACCAACGCAATGTGATATCATGTTCTGCAACACTGATGGGCGCTTTATTTCCATACGGCCAGTTTCCAGTTTTTTTTTAAATAACCTTACTCATTACACTTTAAAAATTAATTTATTGACTGAAAAATTGCTTTTGGGATTGTGAAATATGCTTCGTCTCTTCTCTGCTTTATTACATTCTCTGCCCAAATAAGAATATTTTCTCTGCCCAAACTGTGGCCAGTCATGGGTGAGAGTAAAAGACCAATCTCTGTATTTTTTCTTGATGTTATAGAAATCTTCTCTTTTCCCATGAACCTTAGTTAAACCTCTCTTTGCTCAATAATACTAAAGTTCTCTCACAAAGCAAAGATCCCTTTAGAGATCACAAAAGATTGGGCTAATGGGATGCCAGTTAGTTCGTAAGAATCCTTTTGTATTTCACCCCAAGTACTAAGCAGCTTTGTGCTTAATCTGATACCAAACATAAAATGTTCACCCCAGAAATGGAAATAATAAATGAAATTTAGAGAATATTTTAGCATTCATCACATTATACCATCCTTTGCACTCATGGGAAAAATGTTACAACTTATTTACTGCTATTTCACCTATTATCTCAGGAAATAACCAAACTTTTAGTTGACATAGCGGTGCCATTATGACATCACTAAGATGAAAATTTACTTTTTTTGTAACGTGAGTGGCACTGGGATATGAGATAAATTACAGAGGATATGATGTCACTGGAATACAGTACAAAAAGATCACTTCAGCACATAGAATTTATTCCGGCGGTAAGTTCAATTCTTCCTCCTAATTGTATGTTTTCTACTTTGTTCCCATCATTACCATATGCATATGTCTAACACATACCAAATATTAGATTTATGCAGTAAAGTAAAAACTTCAAAATAATGGCAGCAATTCCCACCTCCCTATTTTGAGTGCAGGTATGTGCAGGATGGGGTAAGAGAGTGGGAACAGCAAATATGACCATGAATATCAAAAACATGTCATTAAAGCATTTTGAAACTGGGCAGTGCTAAACAAAAAGAGGCAGGTGGTTTAGTATCAGAGGAGCCCTTATCAGGCCTGTTTGTTTTCAATGCAGCAGAAGTAAAACCATCACATTCATAGCTGGAAATGTTTACATTCAACCTAGTCTTTAGGCGACTGGCTCCAGATATAAGAGCAATAACAATTTTAATCATATCACTCTTTAGCACGGGCAAATTTAGAACATTCCCAGATATGGTTCAGGTGAAAAACATCTTAAAAGTGGGAAACAAAAGTTGCTCACAAATGATGGATGCATTGTTCCTTTCATGGTTGCAGCTGCGAGTTAACATTGCCCCACAAGAAACTGAATTTTGGATTTTCCTTATGATAAATCCAGCTTTCACAAATATCTTGTGGGGCCATTTCCCCCCAGGATACTGAACTTTGGATATCCCTTATTATATATCCTGCTGCAATTGTGCGCAAGCACCAAACATGAAAAAGAGTACCAGAAAATTTTTGTGTCACCTCCATATATTCAGTTCCACTGCTTTTTCTACCTTGTGCTTTTATATTCTAAAAATAGATCATAATAAAGTAAGACAATAAAATTATTTGGATAACAGTTTAGGTATAATTCATTCAAGCATAACTGAAACTGGTGGAAGAGCAGAAATTATTGGACAAAAACAAAATTAAACACAGATGCCTAGAAATTCTGACAGAGGAGAGGAAACAGCTGATGCTGGAATCTTGAGCTACATATAAAGTGCTGGATGAACTCAACAGGCCAGGCAGAATCTGTGGAGGGGATGGACAGACAACATTTTAGGTTGGGGTGTCCCAACACAAAATGTTCGATGTCCATTCCCCTTCACTGATGCTTCCTGGTGTGCTTAGGTCCTCCAGTACGTTTTTCTGCAATGTAGTACATTATCTACTACATGGTGCATTATTTGGAAAATATTACAAGATACTGGAAATGATCAGAGGCTGCTTGGGATGCAGAGTAACATAAAAAGTCTGTGTAAAGCTTGTATTAGACATTCCTCATGGTGAAATGTGTTTTGCACATAAGATCAGTAAATAGCTCAGATTTCAAATAATGAAGCAAGGCTTAACAAAAGGTTGAGGATCAACCAGTCTTAATTGTTTGTATCCAGGCAGTCCATGACATTGATTTCACCAGGTAGTTTCTTTCAGTTTGCGTTGTTACTGATTGCATCCCATCTATTTATGCCTACCTGTATCTTCATGATTATATCTTCTTGATCCCTCCCTCATCATGTCCTTGAACAATTCCAATGCAATCAGTTTCCAACATTTGACTGCCTCAAACAGCTAAACCCTGATGATCTCCCCAAATAACCTATCCTCCATATTATCTTCGCACCTCAGCACCTCCATATTTCCACTACCAGCTCCTCCAATTGATGGTTAGGATCCTCTCACCCCAAACCCCACCCCATTTCTTGATTGAAACTATCAATTAACTAGAACAACTCCATCCCCACCCTACACTCGGTTCTATCTCCTATTCTGAACAGCTGATGCAGCAATTTAGTCCTGAATACACGTTCTCTGCTTTTTCCCCTACTGCAATGGTTGAATATTGCACAGGAAAGGCCTGTATGATTGTAAGGCTGTTCTTCAGCACTTGTTATTGAGTCTCACACATTATAAAATAGCACAGCCTGGGGACAGTCCACAATACTACCACCACCACCACATGCTGCTCATTTGGCATTGTTCTAATCTAATGCAATGTTTTATTGTCCATTGTGTGTACCTTTGATTTAAACCAGGATCTGCAGTTCTTTCCTACACATGAGATCTTCATCAAGTGGTTGCTGGTGCACTCCTGCAGATGACACATGAGCTACTACACACTGCCTCAAGTGGCCCATCTACATATTAGCTGTAGGTGAAGGGAAGCTGGAGATCCTCGGAGTTCCTATAAATGTACATCAGGTGGCATCATACTGTCAGATTTTGCAACCTATACCAACTACACAAAAGAGGCTATTTGAAATCTATGTTGTCTTCAGCTGTCCAACGAGAGCACCTTGTTAAAGGTAGATGCGTCTCCACCCTGTGATACTGAAATACACTGGGGCATGAGTTACAAAACCGCTAGCTCTTTACAAACTTTCTTAAGTAACATTCATTAGGTTATGAATTTGACATTCATCCTGGCATATTTTGAAAAAACTGGATTCATTCTTTGTGGGGCATAGGACATTTTAAGCTTTTCTTTAGAATAATGGCTAGCAAGTTCGCTTTTCAGATTGATTACATTTCGAAGAACACATGCCCATGAAGGTGCACATTGCCACTCATGTATTCAATAAATTAAAGATAGTTCATGATCAACAAAACTACATTTTGATGTTTCCTGGAAACTTATACCACTATACACCACTCAAAGAGCCTTCAATTAATTCATGGTATTTCTAAATGGATCTTGGGCAACCAAGGCTGCAGGAGAAAGTTGATGTTAGGTACATAGCTTATCTTAGTACAAACGTAAAGCAGGGATTTTAAAATAAGATTGGACTAATTGCCTGACAATACTGACTAAATGCCTGACTGAGGATTCAAGATGAGTGTGATGCACTTTATACTATACAGTTATACTGACTAGTGGGGTATCATCCATCAAACAGCTACCAGATAATATAATAATATCTAAAATTATGGCATACAGAATGCTGTATGGGGGTGAAATATAGAGAATATTTTCAACGCTGGACCAACCCAAGTTCCTATATGGATATTTGTTGAAGTATCATCTCCTCAACCCACCGATGAAATATTCTACAAAGTTGTCACCACCAGAATAGTGGTAAGTTACTAGATGACAAACATAAGTTTTTTAAATATAAATGTTAACTTTTATATTTGTTTCTATGCCAAATAATTACAAAGATTAGTGATGGTGGCAGAGCACCATTTAAAAATGGAACAATTTTATAAATGAAGGAATATTTGAGTGATTCATGCCAGAAGGAATTAGGAACCCAATGTACAATAATGCATTTAAAGCATTACATGAAGATATAGAGTTTTTGCATTTCTAAGTTGTAAATATATGTCAGTCATTGCCTCTAACTGAATGAAATGGCAGAATAAGAAGTACTAATTATTGAGCCTGCAAGCATGTAACATATTAAATGGATCTTTCATCTGCCAAAGCCCTATGTCTTCCTTGTTGATCCCTAGGAAAAGGCTGAGATCAGGATTTCTCTGGAATGGGTCACACAAAATTCACACATTTCATTATAACTTATTTTGTTAAAAATGCCAGCATATGAAATACACAGAGTGGCAAATATTCCCCATTGTGCATGATTTTTGCATAAATGGCATCACGATAACATTGTAACAACACTGATTTGATCCAAAGCTGCCTCGTACACTATTTTTAAAGTACACCCGCAATATAATGCCTCTACTTCCTGAGAAGATTACGGAGAGTCGGTTTGTCAAGGAGGACTCTCTCTAACTTCTACAGGTGCACAGTAGAGAGCATGCTGGCCAGTTGCATCGTGGCTTGGTTCGGCAACTTGAGTGCCCTGGAAAGGAAAAGACTACAAAAAGTAGTAAACACTGCCCTGTCCATCATCGGCTCTGACCTCCCTTCCATCGAGGGGATCTATCACAGTCGCTGCCTCAAAAAGGCTGGCAGTATCATCAAGGACCCACACCATCCTGGCCACACACTCATCTCCCTGCTACCTTCAGGTAGAAGGTACAGGAGCCTGAAGACTGCAACGACCAGGTTCAGGAATAGCTACTTCCCCACACCCATCAGGCTATTAACCTTGGCTCGGACAAAACTCAGAACATTAATAGCCCATTATCTTTCATTTGCACTTTATCAGTTTATTTATTCATGTGTGTATATATTTATATAATGGTATATGGACACACTGATCTGTTTTGAAGTCAATGCCTACTATGTTCTGTTGTGCTGAAGCAAAGCAAGAATTTCATTGTCCTATCAGGGACACATGACAATAAAATCTCTTGAATCTTGAATCTAATGTTAGAAACAAGGAACTCAAAATGCTGTCTTACAATAAAAGACTGGATAGTTTTCAGTTCCAAAGTGCTGGAATAACTCAGCAGGTTCGGCAGCATCCCTAGAGAACAAGGATGGGTGACTTTTCGGGTCAGGACCCTTCTTCACACCAAAGATGCTTCACACTGATCCGAAGACTATCAGTCTGAAGAAGCGACCCAACCTGAAATGTCACCTATCCAGTTTTTCCAGGGATTCTGCCTGAATGTTATCCCAGCACATTTGTTTACAATATAGCAATGCCGGTGTGAAACCAGAGGTTGTAACATTAGTTCTGGACAAACAGCATCTTATATACACAGAATTCTTGCAAATGGGATTCTCTCCAGTCAGGGGAAAGTTCTGTATGGCAACCTTACAAAACAAAGTTCCTATCTCTCCACAATTTCATCTAAATTGCTCATGCAGTGCTAAATAGAATTGTCTGAACTCACTAAGCATTTAAGGTTATTCAATGTTATTTTTAAGCCTCTTCAAATTGAAAAAAAAATCTCGAATATATATATATATATATGGAAGTCATTGAAGATGCAAGGAACTGCAGATGCTGGTTTACAAAAAAAGACGCAAATTGTTGGGGTAACTCAGCCGGGGTCAGGCAGCATTTCTGGCATATATGGATAGGTGATGTTTCAGGTCAGGACCCTGATTTTCCGACTATTTATTGTGGAGGGAGGAAGAAGCTGGAAGAGGGGGCAGGACAAAGCCTGTCGAGTGATAGGTGGATACAAGGTGAGGGGGGGAGGGGGGGGGGGGGGGGGGTTGATAGGCAGATGGTTGGCTAAAGACCAGAGATGAAAAGACAAAAAGTGTGTGATAAGGATAGAAGATGTGTGAATTGTGAAGCCAGAGAAAAGAATATAGCTGGAAGGGGAGAAAAGCGTGTGTGGGTACTGGGAGGAGAGGGAAGAAAAAAAAGAGGGGTTAAGGGAGGGATGGGATGGTTTGTATTAGTTACCTAAAATTGGAGATTTCAATGTTCATACCATTAGGTTGCGAGCTACCTAAGTAGAATATGAGGAGTTGTTCCTCCAGTTTGTGTGTGGCCTCACTGGTGATGGAGGAGCCCTGGACAGAAAGGCCAGTTCAGGGATTGGAAGTGGAGTTAAGATGGTTAGCAACTGGGAGATTTAGCCGGCTTTGGAGGATTGAGCGCAAGTGATTGGCGAAATGGTCGGCCAGTCTGCGATTGGTCTTGCTGATGTAAAGGAGGCCACATCAAGAACATTGAATGCAGTAGATGAGGTTAAAGGAGATGCAAGTGAACCTCTGTCTCACCTGGAAGGAATGCTGGAGTCTCTGGATGGATGTGAGGGAGTAGGTGTAGGGACAGGTGTTACATCTCTTGTGATTGCAGAGAGCGGGGGGGGGGGGGGGGGGGGGGGGCGGTTTGAATGGGAAAGGATGAATGAACCAAGGAGTTGCGGAGGGAGAGGTCTTTTTTTAAGGTGGAAAGGGGTGGGGATGAGAAGATGTGACTGATGGTGGTATCGAGTTGAAGGTGGCGGAAATGTCGCAGAATGATGTGTTGGATGCGGAGGGGTGTAAGGAAAGGAAATAGGGAACACATCGAGGGATCCATCTGTGACCGCAGGAGGGAAAATATTTTTTTAAAGGTAAAGGGCATCACAGATGTCCGAGAATGAAAAGTCTCATATTGGGAGCAGCCTCACTGTAAAACTTTCTTGAATATCTAATGCAAAATACATGATGTTGAAGTAAATGATAACTAATGGTTAGTAAATTAGCTGGGTAGACAAATTTAGTTTTTGCATGATTTGTAACTTCCTTATGTAAATATTTCATTTTTCAGGTCTTCGTTAATGGTGTCGATATTTTAATATTTGGTGCTCTGCATAATGCGTAAAAGGTTAATTAAAAATGCTTGATGTTGTTTCTAAATATTTTTTAAGTGGTTGCCTCCTTAGGCTACTTGAAGGTGTCACAGTTGCTGGGCAGAACACATTGTTGGAACTTCTTGAAAATATGCCTGACAGTTCGAACGGGCAGGGTTCCTCCTCATTACCAGTGTCTAGAAGATTCCCAGCTGTAGTTTTATGAATCTGGAGTTAAATCACCCAACTGATTTTGTGGGTACACTTCACTAATTAATTCCCTTGTTTGAAACTATGTATGTGAGCTTAGTTTTATAAATGTATTTTGATGCTTATCTATATGGACAGTTCAAAATTAAATTTCTCGTTTACATGCCAATTTGGAAATCAATGGGAAGTAAAATCCACTACATTGTGGGTGCTCTGGTTTCCTCCTACACTCCAAAGATATACAGGTTTGTAGGTTGATTGACCAGAAAAATTTGTAAATTGTCACTAGTGTGTAGGATAATGCTAATGTACGAGGATCACTGTTCAGCACGGACTCAGCGGGCCAAAGGGCCTGTTTTCACGCTGTATCTCCAAATTACACTAAACTATAAAGAAAGCAAATGAACACCTCTACTTCATTAAAAGGGTTAGGAAGTTTGGCATGTCCCCAATGACCCTCACCAATATCTACAGATGTGCCATCGAAAGCATCTTATTGGGATACATCACCACCTGATTTGGCAACAGCTACATCCAAGACCGCAAGAAATTGTAGAAAATTGTGGACATAGCCGTGACTATCATGCAAACCAACCTCCTTCCATTGACTCGATCCACACTTTGCAACAGCATAGTTAAGGATCAGTCTCACCCCAGTCACTCCCTCTTCTCCCCTCTCCCATCAGGCAGGAGATACAGAAGTTTCAAAATGCATACCTCCAGATTCAGGAACAGCTTCTTCCCAGCTGCTATCACAGTCGTCTCACCCGCTAAGGGTGCAGTTCTGATCTCCCACCTACCTCATTGGAGACATATGAACTACCTTTAATCAGACTTCAATGTTATATAGTGCACTAAATGGAGTATGTAGCCTTTATCCTTTATCTGTGCACTGTGGACAGCTTAATTGTATTCAAGTGTAGTCTTTTCGTTGACTGGACAGCATGCAATCTAAAACTTTTCATTGTACCTCGGTTTACCTAAATTAAAGCAGTATATGTGAAAGACTAAGTAACATCACCCAGTACTGGGCCAACTATAATAAATTACAAAGAAAAAAACTGTGATAATGTGGGATAGTGAAATGTATATGATGCCCAAAGTCTGTCAGGAAGGGACCGAGTATAAAAACATCGAGCCCTATGGTCTCTCACCATTTAGATAAAATCCATTTGATATATTCCCTGACAAATACATAATTTGACATTCATGTACATTACACATCATTGCCAGGTGTTTACCCATATCTTAACATGTCTATATTATTTTGTAGCCTCCTTATCTACTCTTTGCAACTTACTTTCCCAGCTATCTTTGTCTCATCAATGAGTTTATCATCACCTGGTAGTTGAGGGTTCGTTTGAAAACCATTCAATAAAGGGACTTTGGAAAAGTTAGTTGTAACGTACATTAAAAAAATGGAAGATTTTGAAGTGACAGAAGTGAACAGTGAACATGATATAATTGATGTTTATATAAAACAAAATTAATTTAGTTCAATCAGAAACTAAGATTTTAAATCTGAGTAAAGGAAATTGCAAAGACATGAGGTATAAATGTGGTCAATCAGGAAACACTAAACAGTAGTGGATGTAGAATATGAGAAACATAAAAACAATAGACAATAGAGCCATTCGGCCCTTCGAGCCAGCACCTTTGTAATCATCCACAATCAGTAACCCGTTCCTGCCTTCTCCCCATAACCCTTGACTCCGCTATCTTTAAGAGCTCTATTTAACTCTCTCTTGAAAGCATCCAGAGAATTGGCCTCCACTGCCTTCTGAGGCAGAGAATTCCATAGATTCACTACTCCCTGGGTGAAAAGTTTTTCTCATCACCATTCTAAATGGCCAACCCCTTATTCTTATACTGTTCTGGACTCCCCCAACATTTGGAATATGTTTCCTGCCTCTAGCGTGTCTAATCCCTTAATAATCTTATATTTCAATAAGATCCCCTCTCATCCTTCTAAATTCCAGTGTATACAAGCCCAGTCGCTTCATTCTCTCAACATATGACAGTCCCGCCATCCCAGGATTTAACCTCGTGAACCTACGCCGCACTCCCCCAATAGCAAGAATGTCCTTCATCAAATTTGGAGACCAAAACTGCACACAATACTCCAGGTGTGGTCTCACCAGGGATCTGTACAACTGCAAAAGGACTTCTTTACTCCTATACTCAACTCCTCTTGTTATGAAGGGCAACATGCCATTATCTTTTTTCACTGTCTGCTGTACCTGCATGCTTACTTTCAGTGACTGATGAACAAGGACCCCCCATATCTCATTGTACTTCCCCTTTTCCCAACTTGACACCATTCAGATAGTAATCTGCCTTCCTGCTTTTGCCACCAAAGTGGATAACCTCACATTTATCCACATTAAACTGTATCTGCCATGCATCAGCCCACTCACCAAACCTGTCCAAATCACCCTGCATCCTCATAGCATCCTCCTCACAGTCCACACTGTCATCTGCAAATTTACTAATTTTACTTTAAATTAAATTAGATTAAATCCCTTCATCTAAATCATTAATGAATATTGTAAATAGCTGCGGTCCCAGCACCAAGCCTTGCGGGTACCCCACTAGTCACTGCCTGGCATTCTGAAAGGAACACATTAAATCCTACTCATTGTTTCCTGTCTGCCAACCAATTTTCTATCCATGTCAGCACTCTACCCCCAATACCATGTGCTCTAATTTTACCCACTAATCTCCTATGTGAGACTTTATCAAAGGCTTTCTGAAAGTCCAGGTACACTACATACAATGACTCTCCCTTGTCCATTTTCCTAGTTACATCCCCAAAAAAATTCAGATTAGTCAAGCATGATTTCCCCTTCGTAAATCCATACTGACTTGGACATATCCTGTTACTGCTATCCAAATGCGCCGCTATTTCATCTTTTATAATTGACTCCAGCATCTTCCCCACCACCGAGGACAGATGATAAAAATCTATATGGACAACAGATGAGGCACATTTGATGTGGATTGCTCACAGAATAAAAACAGAACTTATATAGTAAATATGCAACAGAGAACTTAAATATTTAAGTGTTCATCATCCTGGAATAGACATAGAAAATCTCTCAGAAATGGTGGAACTATAGGCTAGATTAAAAGAGCAGTTAAAAAGATTAGTATTAGGAGAAAAATAGCTTTGGGAAAAAACTAATCAATTAAATGCCAATGAATCCCCCAGAACCTACTGGCCTGCATTCCAAGTTTTTGATTGAGTTGGCTATGAAGACAATCAATATACTGTTTGTCATCTTCCACAATTCTGTAGATTTTAGATTGATTCCAACATATTGGAGAACCTCCAGGAATATTGGTTAACAAAGAGAATAATGTAGAGAATATAGGTGTAAATAAACAATCCATTTTCAAATTGATAGGCTGTGGCTATTGGGTGATAGGTATTCCATTTGTTCGTGATCTCTGTCAGTCATTTGGCTGAGGGGATTAATTAAGTGTAATAATATATTTATGTTGATGGTCTAAAGCAAGGTGTCGTTGTGGGTCATGAGGTGGATTAAAAAATATATGGATAATTTTAACTGGACAGGAGAGGATATGGAATAAAATGTGAAAATAATAAATCATTGACTTTGGTAACAAATTAGAACGACAAGCTTTGCTTGAAATAGTGGGATTGAAAGATGTGGATGTTTAGAGACATCTAGGTGTTCTTGTATAGAAATTACAGAAAGTTAATTTGCAGATACGTTCCTGTACTGTTGGAGTCTTACAACTGGTGCACATTGCCCTCTGGACAGCTGCAATGAAGAGGAGATGCTTGTCCACCTCTGTAGAATAAAGATTTGTGAAGAGGGGCTGGACAAGGATTCAAGGATCCTTGTTAAGGGGTGGCAAAATGGCACAGCTGGTAGAGCTGCTGTCTCACAGCGCTAGGTTCGATCCTAACCTCGGGTAGTGTCTGTGTGGAGTTTGCACGTACTTCCTCTGACCACATGGGGTTTTTTTTTTCTTCGATTGCTCCATTTTCCTCCCACATACCAAAGACATGCAGGTTTGTAGGTTAATTGGTTGTAAATTGCCCCAAATGTGTGGGGAGTAGATGCGAAAGTGGGATAACATAGAACGGATGATTAATAGTCGGCGTGGACTCGGGGCCAAAGGGCTTGTTTCCATGCTGTATCCTAAACTAAACTAATTAGGAAGACAAACGAGAGGCCTGTATTGCAACATGAATTGAATACAAGAATAAAAGATGTATTGTTGAAGTTTTATGGAGGCTCCGGTGAGTCTGTACCTGGAGTACCGTGAAGAAGCTTGGTCTCTCGACTTACAGGAAAATATAGTTGTGATATAGGTAGTGCAGTGAATGCTCACGTATCCTGGAATGCGGAAGGGGCACGGAGATTGATCTATGAGAGATTAAACTGAGCAGAAACTTTCTTTCTAAGAGTTTAGAAGAATTAGAGCTGTTCTCGTTCAAATATACAGAATTCTTATGCAGTTTAATAATAAAGATGCAAGGAAGGTTTTGCCTGGCTGGGAACAATTTCGAAATAAGAGGTTGACAATTCAGGGCAGAGATTAGAGGATTAGTAAATATTAGGAAATGTAACCCATACTGCTGTGGAGTCTCAGTACATTCAAGGCGGAGATCAATAGAACTTTCGGAAAGTAACGGAATGATGGGACATGTGGTGAATGCCGAAAAGTAGGTCGAGGTGAAATTTAGTCTGGGTCTTATTAAACGCGGAGCTTGTACAACGGGTCGAATGGCCTAATACTGCTTCCTTTTGTGTAACAACGCAATTCTTTGTCATGGTAAAACTTGGTTTTGAATTTCCATTTTACCTCAAAACCGCGTCAAAACGTTGCTGCAAATAACAAGTATTATTGGCGCTACAACTGCACAATCATTTCATCACAGAGGTGTAAGAGACGTTTATCAGTTCTGTGGCGTAAGCACATGCACTGTCGTTTTCAGAAAATTGTAAGCCTGTGAATTGTACAACGAGGGGCAACGCGTTTTATTTCTCTCCCCCGCACTGCTTTGGAACCTAAAGCAGGGAGGAATATGTCAAAGAAAAGATTAGAGAAGGGGCACGCATCCTTCGCCCACCCGCCGAACAAGTATATGATAGCTGTCAACTTACAGGACGCGGAAGCTCCGCATAGAGTGAACGCCATCGTTAGAGACAGCAGAGTAAACGTGTTTGGACAACACGTAGACGAGATCAAGACTAAAGATGGGGAAGTTCGGTACAATTTTCATGGGTTTGCGAACGAATTTGAGCTGCCTGATAACGTGGACCCGGATTCTCTCACTCTCAGTGTGGCCGATAATCAAACTATCATAATCGAGGGGGACAAACTCAGTCGCCGAGGAAGTGCCAGGAAACTAAGTGGATCGCAAAAGTCACTTCGGGAATCTCGATCTCAACCCAGAACTTACTCGCAGACCCAGTCCAAGACTTCGGTGGCCACCCAACCCTCAAAGACAAGCAGACCAGAAGATCGATCAGAGAACATGCCGGGACCAACGTCTTGGAAGACATGGAAAGAGGAAGACCTGCAGGCTCGGAGAACACACCCATATAAGCCGATTCACGAAAACAACTTGCCTCCATGTGAGCCACCAACCATGCAGTGGACGAAATCCAGATCCGTCACGCCTCCAGGTACTCCCTGCTGCCCACTTTGCTGCGGCCCCGTGTAAGGGCCAGAGTGCAAGAAGTCCGAACAGTCTTTTCCTGCAAATACACTTCTCGGCAAAAAGCGGAAAGACTTAATAAGACAAACTGAAGCACGTTTAATTACAAAAACAGCACAAGATAATCCAAGATTTGGGGACGACGCCTATCTAGCTTCCAGAGAGTGCTTTACCATCCAAACCCTCTGCACTAATAAGACGGTGCAAAAAATAAGTACATTGTATTTGAGCTGGAAACAGTGACTCCTGGGTTTCCACCTGCTTAATAAAACTGACAATTGCCATTTCTTGTCGAAATTCATTCAAAACCTGTTAAATATATTTAAACCATATTTTAAGATAATTATGTTACATATTAGTTCAATCAAACGTTTAATTTGAGGAATGATTATCGAATACGCATCTATTATTTTCTTCGGACTATAATCGAAGTAAAGCACTAATATACTGCAGCTGATTCCAATACTCTGCTCCCCTCTTGTTAACAATATGATAGAATTTAAGAATATACAACTGATGCACTGTGTGCCAGAGCATATTGGTGTACAATATCTATGTGCAACTTCCTAATCAAAGGCCTACATTTACATAATTTTAAATTTGGGTTTAAAATGTAAATAGGGCAGGCATATGCAGGAGACAAAATAGTGTGTGTGTGTGCGATAGGTAGGGGGTGATTAAAATGACCATTGAGATTTTTCAAAGTAAATGATCCTCTCTTTATTTGGATATTTTTCAACAATAATTCGTTCATGCTGATCGGAGGATTAGCATATCCTGCAGTTGCCATGCACACTTAAGTCAGGAAACCTGAGGCAACTTCTACTAAGTAGTCTTACAGTGTTTAGTGTTGATATCAGGGTGGTGTTTTTAATAATATAGAAAATATTTTAAATAGTATAGAATCTTACTGATTTTTGAATAAAGAGTGGGGGAATGGTCAGTTCACAAGATGATTAAGTGCATGGAAAAATGTAAATACTGTTTGATGAATAAATCATAAATTATTTTTAATATATAAATCCTACAAAAGTATCCACTGAAAATAGCTCTCTATTTCCATAGTTTACTGCATCAGTAATGATTTTCTGGATCGATAGAACAATGATTGATAAAGCATTCAATCAAGATATTTGTGCAAGACAATAATATAGCAGGTCGAGTAAGGGAGCACAAGAATTGTTGGTGTACCAGTCTCTAACAAACAGAATTTTCCATGGAATATTTGACAAATTCAATATAACAAAAACAACAGCATTTCCTACTATTTTCCATAGAATGAAAACAGGATGACTGACTATTCCTTACTTTATCCAGGAAACTGCATGTTTCTTAGGTCCAAAATTCAGTGGAACATCTCTTTCTTAAGGTATGGTTAAAGTATGGATTCATCAAATCCCTCTTATGATTTTCAGATTGGCTCCCTGTTTATTAACAACTCTAGTTGAAGAAAAGCACATATGATGAATATAATCATTTCATCCAATGCGTATAAATGTAGTTGAAAATAGGGTTGCATGTTGAGGAACATGCTTTCTCCAACCCCGAAAGCATTCATTTTTAAATGCAGTATAATGCAACTGAGATATCAACAGCTGCTCCTTTGTATAAAGGCTGTGCAAATGGAAAAATGACTTTCGAAACAAAAGGAATTGCAAGATGTTGGTTTCCAAAAAAAACAAGGTGCTGGAGTAACTCAGCGTGTCAGAGAGCATCTCCAGAGGGTATGAATGGACAATGTTTTGGCTTGGGTTTGTTCTTCAGACTGATTATAGTAGGGGGAGGGGGGGAGGTAGGTGAAAAGTAGAAAAAGTGGTGGGGGCGGAACAAAGCCTAGCAAATGATAGGTGGGTACAGGCGAAGAGTGTAAGATAAAGAGAGAATAGGCGTGTCATGTGAAGTCAGAGGGAGGGATATACATGGAAGGGGATGACGGAAATAGGAAAGGGATGGTGGCACAGCAGGAGAAATGGGTGTGCACCAGAGTGGGGCACAGGGAACGGGATTGGGGGGGGGGAGGTGTTATCAACATTTGGAGAATTCAATGTTCATTAGGCTGTAAACTATCCAAGCAGATTATGAGGTATTGTCCCTCCAGTTTGCATGTGACCTCACTCTGCCAATGAAGGCGTCCCTGGATAGAAAGGTTGGTATGTGAATGGGCAAGGAATTAAAATACTGAGCAATCAGGAGATCCAGCAGGCCTTGGCAGAGGGAGCACAAGTGTTCAGCATGACGGCCGCCCAGTTTATGTTTGGTTTCGCCAATGTAAAGGAGGCCGCAACAGGAGCAGTGAATGCAATGCATGAGTTCAGAGGCGGTGCACGTGAAACTCAATTTCACCTGGAAGGACTGTTGGGGTCCCTGAATGGATTTGAGGAAGGAGGTGGGACAGGTGTTACACCTCCTGTGGTTACAGCAGAAAACACATGGGGGGGGTTAGGTGGGAAGGGGTGAGGCAGCCAAGGGGTTACAGAGGGCAGGGTCTCTATGGAAAGTGGCGAAGATGGGATAATGTTACTGGTGGTGGGGTCATGTTGAAGGTAGCAGAAATGTCTGAGAAAGAAATGTTGGATGAGGAGGCTGGTGGAATTATAGGTAAGGACCAGGACTATACATGATTTTTTTTAGATACATTTATTGTTTTTATTTTTATATTAATAGTTTTGAGCAGGAGATAAGTTTATTGATCCACTCCATGTATACAAATTATTTATTTGTTGCATTTCCAATCATCCTTAATCTTGTGTTGACAAAGGCCTGTGTAGTTCCATCTTGCAATTCATTAAGGTCTCTTATTCTTCTGTTTCTTCAAATGCTTAACACATTTGAAGTAAAAATATCCTTCCTTTCCTGCCTTTCATTTGTAAAGGTGAATCATTCGTTTTAAATTGTGTACATGAGCGAAGGGTATCGCTGGATCTAATTTATCAGAAGTTTCATGATTTAAAAATGTTAAATCACGAAACTTTGTGCAACACACAAAACTTCCTGGTGGAATGGGAACTTGCAGAATATTGGTATGGGATAATAACACAGTGTAACATAATAGCACAATAATACAGACAAGAGAAATAAGCAAAAAGGTGACAAGATGAAATGCTGAGAACTGTGAAAGGATTCACTCAGCAGTAAAAACAATCCGAGCAAAGATACACCAAATGGCTCAGTTTCAAAAGTGAGGTTGTATATGTCTGCAGGAAGGTTAGTTTGCTGCAGAAACAGAGGGACTAAGCAGAGAACAGAGGGACTTTCTGTACTCAGTAAAAGTCTCAACCGGGTCATCCTCAACCGTCTTCGGGAAGCTGTAGACAAGAGGCTACGGGACCAGCAAGCAGGATTCAGGAAGGATCGCTCATGCACAGACCACATAGCAACACTGCGCATCATCATTGAGCAGTCTATTGAATGGAACACTTCCCTGTACATCAACTTCATCGACTTTGAGAAAGCGTTTGACAGCTTAGATAGGACAACACTATCGCGCCTAATAGACCATTATGGAATTCCCACCAAGATCATAAACTTAATCAAGAACTCGTATGATGGAGCCTCATGCAAAGTTATGCATGCAGGCCCGTTCTCTCAGAGCTTTAGTGTCAGGACGGGCGTCAAGCAGGGATGGATATTGTCACCATTCCTGTTCCTCCTGGCAATTGACTGGATCATGATGGAAATAACTGAAGGGAAAATAAATGGAATTCAGTGGACAATGTGGGAGCAGCTAGATGAGCTTGACTTTGCAGATGACATAGGTCTCCTTTCACACACACAGATACAAATGCAGGAGAAGACGGACAGACTCTCACAAGCTGCAACAAAACATAGTCTTACACCCAATACAGCAAAGACACAGGTGATGAGGATCCACTCCAAAACCAGCAACCCTATCCTTATGCACAGCACTGCTCTAGAGGAGGTAGAAACATTCACATACCTAGGCAGTGTTGTGGACATCACCAGGGGGACAGAGGCAGACATAAGAAGTAGAATCAATAAGGCTAGGGCAGTGTTTAACATGCTCAGGAAGATCTGGAGCTCAAAACACATCCCAATCAACACCAAAATACGCATCTTTAACTCAAATGTAAAACAGGTGATGCTGTATGAAGCCCATACTTTGAGCTATGGTTTTCGACACCGAGGTCTCTCTCTCTCCATCAATGCTATTAAGGGGATGCTGTTGAGGGTTCTGTCATTTCTACTTACATTTAATCTTCCACAGTGCAATCTCATACTTTCCTGGATTAAACTCCATCTGCCATATCTCCACCTATATATGTGACCGATCTGTATCCTGCTATAGACCATCACTGGTTACAGGCCTGCAGATACAAATGACACCCTTCCATCACTATCCCCTGCATTTTTCTATAATCTAAACAACAAAATCACCATGGATCCCAAGCATCTTAATCTTCTGGATCAATCTACTATGAGGGACCTTATCAAATTCCTTACCAAAGACTATGAAGACATGGTCTGAAGTGGGGTCTCGACCCAAAACATCACCCATTCCTTCTCTCCAGAGATGCTGCCTGTCCCACTGAGTTACTCCAGCATTTTGTGCCTCTCTACCATGTAGACAACATCCAATACCCTACTCTCATCAATCACCTGCGTCACCTCCTCCTTTTGCACAGTCTTTATCTTCTCATGTTCTTGTATCATTTATGTACAATTTATGTTTGCGTTTTGTCTGAGTTTATGTGCCTGTGACGCTGCTTTAAACAAGATTTTCACTTTACATGTACCTCACTTCACTTGTGCATATGACAATCAAATCGACTTGACTCGACAGTTCAGGGAAGTTACATGCTTAAAAATAAAAATATACAATTCTGGGTTTTATATGTGGAGGCGAAGGTAAAAGTAACTAAAGCAAATAAGTGAATATTAAAGATTAATTGAACACATGATAGAAAATGAGATTAAAAAAATTATTATAAAAGGGAAAAATATATTTCAGAATCTAAATAGATAGAATAGGTGAAACTAAGAAAAACAGCTATATAGGTGAAACAAAGAAATAAGGGGTGATCACCCTGATGGGATTGTACTAAAGGCTCGTCAAAAATTGTGGTTATCAATTTAACAAAACTAAATAAGTCCAAATGCCACTTCCGAAGAAATATCTTTGCTGAAAGAATAGTAAGAACAAATAATTCACTTTCACAGAGAGCAACCTGCAGAATCAATATAAATACATTTAAGACGTCGGATAAACATGAGGATATATGTGAAAAGAGTGTTATGCTGAAGAAATTAAATGAGCAAAATTGGGAAAGTCATTAAAGGATTGAATGGACCAAATTGACAGTTTGATTACCATGTATTCTGTGTATAATAGTGTTCAAAATTATAAGGAGCGGCCAACTTGATATAGCAACTGACCAGAAAGTGAAGGGTCATTTGGGGCGGCACGTGGCGCAGTAGAATTGCTGCCTTGTTGCACCAGAGACCCGACCCTGACTGTGCAGAGTTTGTACGTTCTCCCCGTGACCACGTGTGTTTTCCCCGGGTGCTCCGGTTTCATCCCACATTCCAAAGACGTACAGATTTGTAGGTGAACTGGCTTCGGTAAAAATTGTAACTTGTAGGTTAATTGGCTTTGGTAAAAACTGTAAATTGTTCCTTGTGTGTAGTGTAGTAACGGGGATCCCTGGTCAGGGCGGACCCGGTGAGCCGAAGGGCATCTTTCCACATTGTATCTCTGTATCTGTGTTTCTGTAATAATTAAAGGGTACAATTTAAGGATAATCGGGAAAAGAACCAAAGGGTATATACCTGAAAGTAAAAATGTAGTCATTTGATAGTACCTCTTTATCAGTGGTACTTATATAAACCTTTTCTGGACACATGGTTTAGCAGAACTTTATTTAACTTTATTTTCCTGAAGTGAATGTTGACTATAATACGTGACAATCAAATGATTGTCTGGTCAGGATTCTTAAAAATGCTTGTGATATATCAGCTCCGTGGTATATTTAATGATCTTTTGTGAATTTCCAATATCGATCTTAAAGAAATATGATCTAAACGTATTGTACATGGATCCTCGCTGACTTCAGAGATGCACACTGGACTTCAGAAGCATTTCCAAGATTATTCTTGAGTAAGATTAAACAGTTTTCATACACACATGTTAACTGTCATTTACATGTTTTCCCATTTGTAAAGTTGCAGCAAGTAAGAATTTAATTGTTCCAGTGCATATCTGGTGAATATGACAAATAAAGACTCGATTTGATTTCCCCCATATGGCAATGAAAAAAGAAACAGTATCTTCATACCATGCCTTGATCAAAGTCCATGTTTTTCAGGACCTGAACGTTAAAAAAAAAAACCTACCGATGGAAGAGACAGAATATTTGACAAATCATTTTCTGTGTCAAAGATTCCTGAATTAGAATGCATTTGCTTATTCTAGTCCTCAAAAGCAAACTGATTTATTGCATGAAATAGTAGAGTATAGAATTAATTAATATATCATTAATAAGCAATAGAACATTTCAAACTGTATTGTGTATGGATCTTCCCATTGCTCCTCCGGAAGTCAGATATCCAGCTGAGTTACTCCAGCATTTTGTGTCTATCTTCTATTAAATGTTAAATTCCGTTAATACTCAATGTAAATATGATATCATTTTTGCATTTAATTTAGACATAGATTTGATCAAAATGCTTTGTGGATATGTTCTATATCAAAACTCTTGTTTATTTCAATATTCTTTTGATGTTGTCTTCTAAGGCGATAATTGCAATCTCCAATCAAATATTAAAAGTAGTTCCATGGAGTATTATTTGTGATATCATATCATACCCACCTTCCCAATTCATTTTAGTTATAAAGAGGATTTAGCATATTTTCAAACCACTAACTGAGCTAAGAAACTTTATTTCTAAATGGCAAATTTATTAATGACACATTGTTGTTACTTTCAAGCTGTTCTCTGCAACTTAGAATATTATGACAAAGTCATTATAATATTTGTCCATATTTTGTAGAACACTGTTGTGTACATTCCCACAAATGTACACAACATAAAATGTTCTGATTATAAAGCAAGGGCATTAAGTTATGGCTTATCAATTTCCAGGATGTTCCAAAGCCATAATTCTATTAGGAGGGGGGGGGATTACCATTGGCAAATGGCCAATGTGCACCAATGACTCCAAACAGCAAATTGAATCAATATGCTGGATGAGCGGGTAGGACAGTTGACAAGGAAACTAAGGCTTCCACTATGAATACTGCTATGATACTGTCCTAATTATCCACATAGCAACAGTACTTGGCACTAAAGGTAATTGTTGGTCCACATTAAGGTGCTCAGTCCTTGGGTACACAACTTTCTGAATCAGAGATTAGCACACTATTGATATTTATATAGGAACCAAACCAATATGTCTGAGGATTGCCCCATTTTCTATAATAATTGCATTTCTTAACAACAGGTGATGATGTGCAGTGGTCGTAATTCAGCGGTTTAAGAGTGACCCTTTACTTAATTCTTCACTGCCAGGAATTCCAAAGAGGGTCTTTCATTTTATAACTGAATTTTATAACTGAATTCCAAACTTGACTCGCTGGGGCGACTGTTGGTTGGTCCTCACGCCCAGCAGAACATAATTTTCCACTTTCCTTTTCCCATTTTACAAACGATTTAGAATTTATTGTTGTTCTTTATATTAACATAAGTTGTTTTAACATATTTATAAAGTCAAGGGAATGTTTTCCCCATAGTTTCATGTGAGCAGTTTTACCTTGATGGTCAGCGCAATATGATTTCTCCGCAAATAACTGTGTATTAATAATTGTGCATAGCCATTTTCATCATAGAGGTGGATAAACGCTTGTAAATCGTTTGCGTAAACAAATGCACTGCCAGTTTCAGAAAGTTACAAGCCTGTGAATTATGCAACGTTGGTCAGCGGAGGATGGCGAGGCGTGTAAGCGGTCCGCTGAATTAAACAAAGGCCCGGAACAGTCAAAACGTCTGCAAAGGGGAGTCGGGAACTCTCGCAAGGATGAGGCTCCACCGCAGTTTATCGTCTGTATCAATCTGGGCGACGTTTCTCCGGAGAACGTGAACGCGACCATCACCGCGCGGACTGTAAATATCACTGGAGAGCGGACGGAAATGATCGAAGAATATGACGGAATGATCAGAAAAAACTACCAAGGCTTTTCCAACACGTTTAACATCCCCCCAGAGGTGGACATAACTACGCTGAACCTGACCATTTGTGAAAAGCACACATTATTGGTTGAGGCCGATTATTTCGACAACGCTGTTGGCCTGGAGGAGTACACTGTGGAAACAGGCCCCAGGCAAAGCCGATTGAAATCCTTGGATAAATTGACCCCCCAAGTAACATCAGCTCTGGATTTGGTCACTTCGTCAGAACTAAGTGGGGACTCATTGTACGAGACAGCCTTGGCATATCAGCCGTCTAAACAGTCTTTTCTTCCCAGTGGAGATCCTAGCAGAAGGAGCTCAGCTGCCACCAGAGCCTCGCTTAACGAGAAGAGACGCCCAGTATCCGACTTAGTTGCTTGTAAAAAACCCGTGATTCAAGAAGAAGGGAGGAGAGGCTCAGTACCCCACTCAACTGGAAGCAGAAGACCCTCTTTAGGTCGTGATATTCGCGAAGAAGGGACGAGAAGCCCATTACCTCAACCAATTGGAAGCAGAAGAGCCTCTATAAGTCGTGACGGGAAAAGAGGCTCAATATCCCGCTCAGTTGGAAGCAGAAGACCCTCAAAGAATTTAGAGCAATGTCAACGTGTGCAGGAGGAAGAAAATAAAATACCCACCACGAGTACAGATGGTGAACAGATAGGTTCGACGTTTAATCAAGATCAATGCAGAAGATCCTCAGTGGGATCAACAAAACGAAACGCTGTGCATGAGGAAGGGAAGAGAGGCTCATTAACTGAACAGGAGCAGGGAAAACCTGCAGGTCATGAAAAACCCCATGACAAAGGGAAGAGATGCTCAAAAACCCACCACGATGGAAGCAGATCAGCTATGGGTCCAGAAAGAAATCATTTGGTGCACAGTAAAAGAAAGGACTCAAAACATGTGCCAGTAAAAAGGCATAATAGACCCCGGACACCATCCACAGATAAATCCTCTAACTCAATTGAGACTTCTCTGAACTCCAGTGGCAGTACAATCTCAAATACAAGCAAAACCTCTTGGAACTCCGATGAAGGTGGAAGCGCAGGATCCATCCCAACATCCATGCAATCCCGACCATCCATCACTGATACAAGTGGGGTTACCCCAAAATCCACAAGGGATTCAGTTTCTAGTCAACTGAATTCAACAGATCCACGATATGCAAATCAGATTTCAGCTGCCGCATCATCGACCCGCGGCAAACACGCTCAGAAATCAAAAGCTGCTAAAAAAGAAAAGAAATTAGCTTTTGATAGTTTTCCATTCTGCTGTTGCCCCCAGTCATTCTGAATCTCTGAAACTTAGTCAGTCGCCAGCAGAAATATCCAAAGAATCATGTTTGTAATATAGTTCTGACACTGGAAGACACTGAGAGCTGCAGAGTCCAGAGCAAAATGAAACTCATCTAAAAAAGAAGCTATTTAGTTTCTTAAACTTATGGAATAGTTAGTCAAAGCAGAAGATCTAGCTTTACATCCATGTGGAATTAGAGGTCTCTAAAATGTAACTCTTTAATAAAATTCTGAATTA
Organism: Amblyraja radiata; assembly: GCF_010909765.2. NCBI lineage: Eukaryota > Metazoa > Chordata > Chondrichthyes > Rajiformes > Rajidae > Amblyraja > Amblyraja radiata. The sequence continues at coordinate 18,593,481 of NC_045978.1, read as the reverse complement.
ATCTTTGGTGCATTCCCCAATCATATTCCTTGTATTATCTTTTAGAAGATACGTAATATCAACATATTTTAAACAAACTGCTTGACCGACCTAAATGGGCAAAGGTTATTCAACTGATGTAATTTCACATTTTTAAAGGACCTTTGATAATGTGGCCAATTATAAATTCATGAATAAGATTAGCGAATGAGAGGAAAGAGCACAAAGTGCAGAAAGGATTGATAACTGGCTATCGGTGAGAAATCAGAGAGTAGGTGGGGTAGTGGTGTACCACAAGGGTTAGTAGCAATGCTATTCAAACTTTAGACTCTGAAAAGGCACAATTTCTAAATTTACAGTTACAAAATTAACGGGGCATGGGCAAGGATGGGGTTGTCAATATTCAGAAGGATTATAACAAGTTACAGAAGCATATACAGCACCTTTGATTCTTCCTTGACTCAACTATTCTCTCAACTAACACTCTCCTCTGCCCAGCAGAAATTATCCTCAGCCTCAACAACTTCTTCTTTGACTCTTCTCAATTTCTTTAACTTGAGGTGTAGCCATGGCCATTCGCTGGACCTCAGTTATGCTTGTGCTTTTGATGGTTATGCTGAACAGTCCTTGTTCCAATCATACACTGGCACCATCCTCCAATTCTTTCTCCACTACATCGATGGCTGCATTGGGGTTGCCTCATGCACCCATGCAGAACGTTGATTTCATTAACTGTACCACTAAATGTTACCCTGCCCTCAAATTCACCTGGACTATCTCTGATATCTCTGTCCCCTTTCTTGATTTCTATCTTCATCACAGGGACTATTGACTGACATCTACGACAAATCTACCAACTCCCACAGTTATTTGGACTACACTTCCTCCCACCCTGCCTCCAGCAAAGATGTTATCCCCTAATCTCAATTTCTACGTTTCCACGGCATCTGCTCCCAAAATGAGCATTTCCATTCTAGGACATCTGAGATGTCCACATTCTTTCGTAAACATGGTTTCCCCCCTGCTGTCAAAGATTCATTCCTCACCCATGCCTCCTCTGTGCCTTATAGTTCTGTTCTCACTGCAGAGAGCGAGGCCACGTGCAAACTGGGGGAACAACACCTCAGATACCACTTGGGTAGCTTACAACTCAACAGTATGAATATTGAATAATCCAATAATAGGTAACCTCTAACAAATCCCCCCTTTTCCACCACACTCCCCTTCCCACACTGCCCAACCCGGCAGACCTATTTCTTCACACCCTCCACACCCACGCCCAGTCATACAGCATGGAAACAGGCCCTTCAACCCAGTTTGTTGACGTCAACCAACATGCCCCATCATCGCCAGTCCCATCTGCTAGCGTTTGACCCATAACCCTCTAAACATATCTTATCCATGAACCTGTCCAATTGTCTCTTAAATGTTATGATTGTACCTGCCTCAACTACAGTATCTCCTTCGGCAGCACATTCCATATGTCTTATACAACAGTAACATGACCTCCCAACTTCTATACTCAGTACTCTGATTGATGAAGGACAATGTGCTGAAAGCCTTTGTGTCCACCCTATCTACCTGTGATACCACTTTCATGGAACTATACCTGCATTCTTAGATCCCTCTACTCTATAACACTCCCCAGAGTCCTACTATTCACTGCGTGGGTCCTGCCCATGTTAGAATTCCCAAAATGCAACACCTATCTCTGCATTAAATTCTATCAACCATATCCTCAGCCCACCATCCCAACCGATCAAGATCCTGTTGCAATTTTTGACAATCATCTTCAATATCTTAAATACCCCCCACTTTACTGTCATATGCAAACTTGCTAATCTTGCCTTGCATATTCTCATCCAAATCATTGATGTAGATGATAAACAGCAATGGGCCCAATACCAAATCCTGAAGGACACCACTAGTCACAGTCCGAAAAGCAACCTTCAACCTTCCTTCCATGAAGCAAATTTTCTATTCCTTCGGCCGACTCTCCTTAGATCCCATGCAATCTAACGTTTTCCAGAGCACCCTGCCATATACAACTTTGTCAAAAGCCTTGCTGAATTCCATATAATCAACGTCTACAGCTCTGCATTCATCAACATTTTTGGTCACATCCTCAAAAAAACTCAGATTCATGAGATACGATCTCCCAAGTACAAAACCCTGCTGACTATCCCTAATCGGCCCTTATCCATTTAAATGCAGAGATATCTTATCCCTCAGAATACGCCCTAGTAACTTTCTGACCACAGATGTTGGGCTCATTAGCCTGCATTTCCCAAGCAGCCCTTGGGAATAGAGGCACAACATTTGCCACCTTCCAGAATTCCGGCACCTCACCCATATTTAATGATGACTCTTAGATCTCTGCCAGGGCACCTACAATTTTCTCTCCTGCTTCCCACACTGCCCTCGGATATATCTGATCAAGTCCCGGAGATTTTACCTTCATACACATCAGGACCTTCAGCACCTCCACAACCATAATAGTGACTGCCTTTAAGACACTTTCATTGACTGCCCCAAGTTCCTCATGTCTTTCTCCATGTTCAAAACAGAGGAAAAATACACTTGAGGACCTTACCCATCTCCTGTGGCTCCACACACAGTAAACTACTTTGATTCCTGAAGGGTCCCTTTTTCTATATGGTTACCCTTTTCCCCTTTTATTTACATAAAATCTCTTGGGATTATCCTTAACATTATCTGCCAGAGCTATCTCCTGTTCCCCTTTAGCCCTCCTGATCTTTTTTTATCTTGTTTCTCAATTCCCAAAACTCCTCCAGGGATATGCTTGATCCCAGCTGCCTATTGCTGCCCATGCCTCCTCCTTACTCTTGACCAGAGCTTCAATTTCTCTCGTCATCCAAGTTTCCGTATGCCCACCTGCTTTGCCCTTCACTCTAACAGGAACATACATGTCCTAGACTTGTCAGCTCACTTTTAAAATCATCTCACTTTGCTGACATTCTTTTTCCTTCAAACAAACTGCTCCAATCAACTAGAGTGAGTTCATGTCGAATACCCACAGTTAGTCTTGCCCCAATTTAGGATTTTACCATGTGAGCCCACCCTGTCTCAATCCATAACTATCTTAAACTTAATAGAACAGTGGTTGCTGGGCGCAAAAGGATCATCCACAAACACTTGCACTTACCCCTTTCAATTTCCCAAGACTGGATCAAATTTTGCCCTCTCCCATGGAGGGCCCTCTACATATTGCCGGAGGAAGTTTTGCTGAACGCATTTGACAAATTCTGCCCCATCTAAACCTTATTCACTATGACATTCCAAGTCAATGTTGAGAAAGTTAAAATCCCCTTCTGCAACAACCTTATTAATCCTGCAGCTGCCTGCAATCTCCTAGCAAATTTGCTCTTCTAATTCCCATTGAATATTTGGGGGCCTGCAGTACACTCCCAACGAGGTGGTCATCCCTTTCTTGTTTCTCAGTACCACCCACATGGACGAACTCTCTGGATCAATACCAAAACACTGCCTCTTGTACCACCCACCTTTGACTTTCTTGAAATACCGGTAGCCGGGAATGTTGCCCTGCCAATCCTGTCCCTCTCTTAACCAGGTTTCTGTAATAACTACACTGTCCCAGTTGCACGTACCTATCCATTCCCTGAATTTATCTGTCTTACCTGTCAGGCCTCTCGCAATAAAATAAGTGCAATTCAAACCAACACTCCTCCTTTGCTCCCTGCCTATAGTGTCCACTAAACTTTCTCTCTTCACCATACTGATTTCCATCCTCTCACCTGCCTTGGTCCTCTGCATTGGATCCCCATCCTCCTGCCAATCGAGTTTAAATCCACCCATGTAGCACTAGTGAACCTGCCTCCCAGGATATTGGTTTCCCTCCAGTTTAGATGTAACCTATCCTTTCTGCACCAGAAGTGATCCCATGGTCCAGAAATCTGAATCGCTGCCCCTTGCACCAACTCAGCCACACATTCATCTCCTGTTCCAAAGACGTGAAGGTTTGTAGGTTAATTGGCTTGGTAAATGTAGAAAAAAATTGTCCCTAGTGGATGTTGGATCGTGTTAATGTGTGGGGATCGCTGGTCGGCACGGACCCGGTGGTGGACAAAGGGCCTGTTTCCATCCCGTATCTCTAAACTAAACTAAACTACCTCACTAGCAGGTGGCACTGAAAGCAATCCAGAAATTAGTACCCTGGAGGTCATGCATTTTAGCCTTTAACTTAATTCCCTGTACTCCTATAGCAAAACCTCATTCTATTTCCTACCTTGGTCATTTGTGCTAACATGCACAACAAAGTCCGGCTGCTCCCCCTCTCCCTTGAGCAGCAGCTCCGAGACATCCTGAATCCTGGCACCAGGGAGACAGCACACCATCCTGGAGTCTTGAATGCTGCCACAGAATCCCCTGTCCGCATCCCTAACTAAAGAGTAGCCTACAACTAAGGCTCTGCCTGGTGTCACACTTATGTGCTGAACCTCAGTGTCATGGTTGGTATCACAGCCCAGTCTGCAGCTCAACCTTCATGTGTCATCCCCCTGATAGCACCCAGAAGGGTGTACCATTTTAGAAGGGGGATGGCCACTGGGGTCACCTGCACTGCATGTCGAATTCCCTTTCTCGTGGTCACCCATCTTCCCTTTTTCTGGATCTTTGCCATGACACCCTCGCTACACGTCCTGTCCAAGAAACTCTCATTTTCCTGGATAGTCCTGAGGTCATCCAGCTGCTGCTCTATTTCCCTAATGTCGAGGAGCTTTAAGGAGCTACTGTACATGTGGACATCATTCCCACAGGTGAAGTCATCAGCAACACCAGCAGTTTCGCTGACTTTCCACATCCTGCAGGATCATTGTACCGATTTACCCGCCATCACCTCTGCAACGGAACCAATAATAAATAATGAGACTCACACACGAGAGCAGACTGAACCTTATCCTCCAATCCACCTCTGAGAGCTTCCTTGTCTCAGCCTCCTCGCTGAAGACAAACCAAAGACTCCCACTTGACCTCAACACAGCATTTCACCTCTACACAGCCTCCCTCCCAACTTGGCCGCTCCCAATAGGTCACTCCGCTGTACCTTGCCTTGTTTTTAGTTGCTACTCAGTCAATTTGGCTGCTCCAACCAATCTATGTACTTGCTGCTCCGAGCTGCTGCTCCTGCTCTGACCTGCAGTGCAATTGCTTTTGTCTCACACCTGTTTTTTCATCACTGACACCTTTATCTAACCATCTGCCAATCAACCCCCCCCCCCTCACCTGTGTTCACCTATTACCTGACATGAATTGTCTTGTCCTTCCTCCCTTCAAGCTTTCTTTCACCTCCCCTACAATCAGTCAGAATTCTCCAATTTTATTCTCCAATTTAAGTTACTAATTTTAGATAACCCATAACCTTCCCCCTTCTTCCCACAAATACCCCCTCCCTCTCCCCCCCCCCCCCCTCCCTTGTGTCCCATCTGGACTTGTAGCTATTTCACCCCAACCCCTCCCTTTCCACCTACATTTCCTCCTCTAGCTTCTCAATTCACAACTCTTCAATCCTTGTGAATTACACCTTCTGTCTTTTCATCTCTGGCCTTTGTCCAACCAGCTACCTTACAAAAGACCTTCCTCACTTCACCTGTATCATCCTACCAGGCTTTGATTTGTCCCTCCCTTCCAGTTCATATCCCCTCCCTTCCCACCACCCCTCCTTTACAATCATTCTGGGCATTGCTGGCAGGACCAGCCGTAGGGATGGCACTGTGGTGCAGCAGTAGAGTTACCACGTCTGAAACCTGGGTTCCTGACCACGGGCGCTGTCTGTACAGAGTCTGTACATTCTCTGCATGATGACATGAGGTTTCCCCGGGTGCTCCATTTGCTACCACAATCCAAAGATGTACAGGTTTGTAGGTTAATTTGACTTTGGTAAAAATTGTAAATTGTCCTTCGTACGTATGATAGTGCTGGCGTATGGGGATCGCTGGTCAGCACGGACTGGGTGGGCCGAAGGGCCTGCTTCTGCACTGTATCTCTAAACTAAATAAACTAAACTATTAACATAACAATGTGGAAACCAAAGTTCCATACATGATATATTAACGTAGTTTTACAGTAGACTGTGATCTGCTGTTGTTTTAAAACACAACTGAACATTTGTTAAGATTGCACAAGCAATGGCTATAAATCATTTGAGTGGAAAATAAATAGCTTTGAGATGTATTGCTGTAAAAAAGAACTTAATTATAACTTCATAATAATAAAGTCCACAGGGCATGGCTTTAAGGTGAAAGGGGCAAAGTTTAAAGGAGATGTGCCGCTCAGGTTTTTTTTACACAGAGGGTAGTGGGTGCCTGGAACGCTCTGACATGAGTGGTACTGGAGGAAAATACAAAGGTGTGTTTAAGAGCCTTTTAGATATCACGGATATGCAGGAAATGAAGGTATATGGAATGGATCATGTGCAGGCAGCTGAAATTAATTTAGCCTGGCGTCATGTTCAGCACAGACATTTTGGGTTGTAGGGTCTGTACCTGTGCTGTTTTCTTCTATATTTTATGTAATGCCTGATTTGATGGATTAATTGAAATGATTGAGGTGATAAGATCGGATGATATGGTTACAGGTTTATGGAGGTTATATCTCAAGGTGTTTATTTTATGGTCAAAAACAATACAGAATACGAAAATGTGGCTGCATTGTTCTACAGTAGATCTTGAAAAGGGCAATTGAGAAACTCCTGTTAAAAGGACATCTCCATGTTGGAAATAGGTTGTTAATTACTTGTAATTGTGCTGCATTCTGGCCAGGTGAAGGAAACAGATACTTGCAATTTATAAAATCATATAACAATCAAGAACTAATCCCACCACCTTGTTCTCCACCACAGACTTCTTCCTCAACTTCAAAAACATCAACAAAGGAGCAGATAAAGAAACAGTTGAATACAAGAGTAGGCTAGCAAGAAACATCACAACATACTGCAAGAGCTTCTATAAATTTGTTGAAAAGAAACAGATTAGTATATGTGCCAGGAGAAATTATTTGGGAGAATAAAGAAATGCTGAGAAATTATATTCTTATGTTCTTACAAATCCACTCTTTACATAAATGTTACAATGGTTTCTTCCTTTGCTTGTTGCGTAAGTTCCTCAGTAATATCTTTGTAGCTATAGTCATACAGCGTGAAAACAGGACCTTCGGCCAAACTTGCCCACGCGACCAGCATGTCGTATTTTCACTAGTCCCACCTGGCTGCGTTTGGCCCATTTCCCTCTGAAACTCTCCTATCCATGTACCTATCTAAATGTTTCTTAAGTGTTGCAATAGTACCTGCCCCAACTAGCTCCTCCAACAGCTCGTTCCATACACCCACCACCCATTGTGTAAAATAGTTACCCCTCAGGTTCCTATTAAATCCATCCCCTTTCACCTTATACCTATGTCCTCTGGTTCTTAATTCCCCTACTCTGGGCAAGCGACTCTGTGCATTTTGTTGACCTATTCCTCTCATGATATTGTACACCTCTATAAGATCACCCATCATCCTGCTGGCTCCAAGCAAGAGTCCTATTCTGCTCAACCTCTCCCAATAGCTCAGGCCCTTGAGTCTTGGCAACATCCTCGTAAATCTTCTCTGCACTGGTTACAGCTTGACAACATCTTTCCTATAACATGGTGACCACAACTGAAGACAATACTCTAAATGTGGCCTCACCGATGTCTGATATAACTGTAACATGACTTCCCAACTTCAACACTCAATATTCTGACTGATGAAAGCCTTTTTGGCCACCATTTCTACCTGTGACGCCACTTTCAAGGAATTATGTACCTGCACTCCTAGATCATTCTGCTCTACGACACAGCGCAGAGCCTTCACATTCATTGTGTAGGTCCCGCCCATGTTAGACTTCCCAAAATGCACCCTCACATTTCTCTGTATTAAATTTCAGATATGTTTCTCTTCTCTTAATCATTCTCCCCATTTTCTTAACTACAATTAAAAACTAAAGATTCATGACTTGCAGAAATAACTTTCAGTTTAGTCAGTTTAGTAAAACTCTTCACACTTAATAACCCTGTATTAAATCACTTTTTCGCTTTCTGGAATTTATTGGAAGTAGATAGTAGAAAGTTATAATTTAAATTTTGGAAGGCTGAGCGACAAAGTTGTACTCGTTACTTTAATTTCCTTTCTTAAGAAGTAACCAAAATGTACAAATGATTTCATATATATTAATCAAAGTGGAGCACAAATTAATCTCAACCTTTCTATTGTCATTGCCTCACATATAAACAATGTTGGTTATTTTGAAATGTATCTAGTAGCATTCGTAACTTGGAATTATTTCACTCCGCGGCAAGTCCAGACATTCACCATGAACTGATTCCTAGATTCCACATGCTGGATACAAAATGTCATGTTATTGCCGCTGTCATTTTTATACTGTTAGTAGAGCGGAATAATTCAAGTATTCCATCTCCTATTCTTATACTCTTTTTGTTCAATGGTTGTACATCAAATTATTAATGACCTGATTCATAGAACAGTCGCGATCCACAACGAACTGATGATAAGTAACTGGATCAATCAATCTTACCTGATGAAATTATATGTGATCCACCAAAACTTGGTCACTTCACTCCTTTCCTGATCCATACAAAGGAATGATCCCACTTTGTCCGTGGTCACTTTTATGACTGAAGTGTGTGTGTGTGTGTGATGCGACAATCAGACAGATGTGATGTCACAGTAATAGTAAACAGCAATAATAAAATTGAAAGATATAAACACAGACAACAAGAATAATACAATTGAAAGGCATAAACACAGAATATATCATTTCCAAGCACGATGAAAATTGAACCGTTTTTTCCCCCTTTATAAATGTGCTATTTTGTTTCTCATTTCTAGTTACCTACTAAGTAATTCGGTGTGTGCTGAAAGACCTTTGAAATTTTAGGCTGGAAATTGAATGTGCGGTCCATTCCATTTGTCCAAAATTGTTAATCGGTGAATTTAGTGCAGAATATTCAATTCGAGTAGTAAAAATAACTAAATAGCCCTAACATAATCGGTTAGTTGAACTCCGGTAACATTTCACTCATATCAACTTTTATTAATGATCAAGTTTAAACTTGGGAGTTTAATGGAATGAAATAGTGGATGAGTTTAATTTACTACGTTTATAAAGAGCCCGTGCTACCTTCCTTTTGTGTTACCATTAAATGGACAATGGGACAACTTGATTACATTTGTTTGCATCACTGTTATGTGTGATCTCATACTCGGCAAGCTGTGGCGTAAGGGCAAGGCTGACAGAGACACGGCCTCTCCAAGAGACGGGGGCACGAGGAACGAAGGGGGAAGCGCTTGTGGGAACCACCGCGCCGGTTTCAGAGACGGCCCCGAATACACACAAAGGCGAGACCCATGCAATCCGCCACCGAACCGCCCGAGTTCTCATACTCCGTCAATCTGAGCGGGGTTTCTCCCGAAGAGATAGCCGTGAGGTTCGCCGATGGCAGAATGTCCGTTTATGGAGAACACGTGGAGAGATTCAAAGATGCTAACGGCGCCATGAATTTAAGTTTGCGCGGTTTTTCGAACGAAATTAATCTCCCTCCAGGTGTTGGCACAGATGCATTGACTTTCAGCATCTGCAATGACAAGATTCTGAAAATCAAGGCAAAAATGCCCCGCCCGCGTGTTGCTCCCGTCGCCAAGAACCCAAAGGCTGTAACACAGGAGGCCCCCTGTGAGAACTTCTCCTTGCTACCGTCGGGAAACCCCAATCCTCTGCCGCCCTCCGGTCAACGACAGCCGTCACCCAATCTCCAGAGAATGATGACTTGCTGCCACGACTTCGACTGCAGGAATAGGAATCTGCCCGGCGCCGCAAACTCACAATGTAATGATGTTGCCACCAAAGAATAGAGGACAGGGCAGAACCGGCCACAGGCTCAGGAGCGAGGTGAGGTGGACAATTCAATAAACAAGCACCAGAACAGAAAGAAGAAAACTCTGGAGATATTTTCCAACTGTTGGATGGCGAAGCAACACGTGGCAAAGACGGAAGGTATTTCACTAAAACCCCTTTCCAGGAGGCAGGCGATGCCTGAAGCTGTTTAATAAAATCCAGGCGTCATGTTCACTTTCCTTTTTGTTTCAAATTCTTATACATATCTTTGCAGGCATCAAAAACGGAAAAACTATTTGAAATCCGAACAACAGACTTAAAACGAAAGCGATAACCCAAGAATTTACCAACGCTACTTTCTTATAACTGTTTAACCAGCCGTCGAAGTGCTTTAGCGGGTCTCGCTGAAGTCAAGTATTGATAGTAGACGAATCAAATTCAAATCCACTGCATGGATATGTTGTGATCACAAGCTACAATTTCGTTCATCTGTTTAAAAAACCCTAAAATCAATTAATGTTGTCTATAGCGAGAGAAATTGTTACATTGATAATGTAGTGGACGATGCGAATGTTACCCTTAAATTGCAGACGAACAGTGTTCTATTCCTTTGCTATTATCATTACGAATGAATGAATGAATGAATGACACTTTACTATCACGTGTTATATGTCACAGTGAGATGTTTTGCATACATAGTATTCAAAGAGTCGCCAGATACAGGGGACCGAAAGTTGCAAAGTATTCAATTTTGTCCCCAATTGTCCCCTTATGTTCTCCCCCCCCCCCCCTACCTCATCTACGCCCCCCCCCAAATGCCGGGACCTCCTTAGTTGTCAGCGGTGCGTCCGGCACACACTCGGACTCACCGACCTCCAGCATCCTCTGCCGGCCCGACCTTGACCTCCAGCGCCCTTGCCCTCGACATCGACGCTGGTGTCTGCCCTCAACCTCAGCTGGCGGGGTCCTCCTCGGCCGATGGCCCACATTACCTCAGTGGTCATAAGTTTAGAGTTCAAGTGCAGACTCCCCCAAATCTAGGCCGTTGTTTAATTACGGCAGAATAAAGGGTGATTTGCGTATAATTGGGCTAAACACACAGTCAACGTGAAGGGCCACATGGACTCAACGGGCGGAACGGGCTTGCTTCCGTGCTGTGTTGCTCTAAGCGCAGACGGAGCATGAAACGTCAAGGATCATAGAGTCATAGCCATACAGTTACAGTGACATACAACGTGGAAACAGGCCCTTCGGTCCAACTTGCCCATACCGAACAACATGACCTATCTACACTAATCCCGCCTGCGTGCATTTGGCCCATATCCATCGAAACCTGTCCTATCCATGCATCTGCCCAAATGTTTCTTAAACTTTGCAATACTACTTGCCTTAACTACCTTCTCGGGCAACTAGTTCCATACACCCACCACCCTCTGTATGAAAAAGTAATCCCTTAGGTTCCCATTAAATCTTACCCCGCTCACCTTAAACCTACGTCCTCCGATTCTTGATTCCCCTACTCTGGGCAAGAAACTCTGTGCATCTACCTCATCTATTCCTCACATGATTTTGTGCATCCATTATAAGATTACCCCTTATCCTCCTGCGCTCCAAGGAATAGAGTCCGGGCCTGCTTAGCATTGAAATTAAGTCTGAAGAAGGGTCTCGACTCGAAACGTCACCCATTCCTTCTCTCCAGAGATGCTGCCTGACCCGCTGAGTTACTCCAGCATTTTGTGATTATATTTGGAATAAAGTCCTAGTTGGTTTAACCTCTCCCTATAGCTCAGGCCCTTGAGTCATGGCAACATCCTCGTTAATCTTCTCTGCACCCTTTCCAGCTTGACAACATATTTCCTATAACATAGCGCCCAGATTTGAACACAATACTCTGAATACGGACTCACCAACGTCTTATATAACTGCAACATGACCACCCAACTTCTATACTCTATACTGTGACTGATGAAGGCCAATGTGCCAAAAGCCATTTTGACCACCCTATCCACCTGTGGTGCCACTTTTAATGCGCTATATACCCACACCAGATCCCTCTGTCTACAACACTCCCCAGATCCCTACCATTCACTGTGTAGGTCCTGCCGTTAGTCGTCTAAAAATGCATAAAATCTCATCGAAACATTCCTCAGCCCAATTGCCCAACTGATCCAAGTCTTGCTGCAATTTTTGACAACCATCTTCACTATCTAGAATATCATCCACTTTAGTGTCACCTCCGATCACTACCAGAGATCACTTACCTCTGAGATGCTCATCTGAAAATGCCTTGTTTGGATGGTGTAAGCGATCTAACACAATTGGTTGAAGAAGAGGGTTATTCTTCTGGAAATATGCCTCATTTTGCTGCTTTCAATTACATTATTAAAACAGAGCAAAATCAAATGCTGTAACTGCGAGCTCAGATGGATAGGAAGTATCAGGTGGACAATGTCGGAATCTTTCAAAAACTGCTTACTGCTCCTTCACTAAAAAATTAACATATATAATTTCACTCCCCTCACAATATTCCTATTTGCCACGATTCGCTTCCTATTTTTGCCCACTTTGCAATACAAACCATGTTAATGGAAATGAGATTTTTTTACTATGGAAGAAACACTGAAAATTCCTTATGTGTCAATTTGTCTTTATTAATAAATAATATATCTGTGAAACAACTTGGAAGCTTTTAGTTTATTGCCCCATAGGCAAATGTAAGTTTATGTTGTAGTTCATCAAAATTAAAAAAATACATTTTTGAGAAGAAAAAATGGTGTTAAACAGGGAAATTTACTGTCACTTGGAAACATCCAATATTAATAACTAGTATTTGAATTATTCAAAAGAATTTACTAATGTGGACTATCTTCAAATTATTAGCATGGGAATAAAGAATAGCCTTTGAGATTAAATATCTCTTTTTTGGGATACTACAAATCACATTTGTCTCCATTCAGACCGTGAAGAATTAAGAAATATTTTGGTCATCTATTTTAAAGACATCTCACACAGAGTTGACACTGCTCATTCGCAAAGCATGAAATACATTTTTTTCAATTTAAACTATTTTATGGCTGAATGTAAACTATTTTTCCGATGAGCATTACTGGAGTAGATGGAATGGGTTATCTAATTGCAAGACAATTCTGTTCAGTTAATACGGTACAATAAATACGATATCCCAGGAGGGAAATTGATCTATAGCTTTTATAGTACAAAGTAACTATCTTCTTGAATGGCGCCCCACAGTAAGTACTTCACCATCCACAAAATGAATTTCACAATATACGAGGTAATTTCCTCCAACGGAATCTATATAATGTGTGACAGATTGTAAGCAATTGCTCTTTTTGTGAAGAGCAATGCTGGAGTAGACAGAATGGTTGATCTGATTGCAAGACACAGCAGGCAGTGAAGAAAGCTAATGCATGTTGGCCTTCATTGCGAGAGAATTTGAGTTTAGGAGCAAGGAGGTCCTACTGCATCTATACAGGGCCCTGTTGAGACCGCACCTGGAGTATTGTGTGCAATTTTGGTCTCTTAATTTGAGGAACGAGATTATTGCTATTGAGGGAGTGCGGCGTAGGTTCACCAGGTTAATTCCAGGATGGCGGGACTGACATATGATGAAAGAATGGGTCACCTGGGCTTGTATGCACTGGAATTTAGAAGGATGAGAGGAGATCTTATAGAAACATATAAAATTCTGCAAGGATTGGACAGTCTAGATACAGGAAAAATGTTCCCGATGTTGGGGGAGTCCAGAACCAGGGGTCACAGTTTAAGAATAAGGGGTAGGCCATTTAGGACTGAGATGGGGACAAACCTTTTCACCCAGAGAGTTGTGAATCTGTGGAATTCCCTGCCACAGAAGGCAGTGGAGGCCAATTCACTGGATGTTTTCAAGAGAGAGTTAGATTTAGCTCATAGGGCTAACAGAATCAACGGATATGGGGAAAAAGCAGAAACGGGGTACTGATTATAGATGATCAGCCATGATCATATTGAATGGCGATGCTGGCTCGAAGGGGCGAATGTTTCTAAGACAGTTTAGCTGATAATGTTTGAAGCATGAAGCAGTCTCTTATTTAAAGGCATCTAATGTGAGTGTGGTGTTATCTGCAAACCTCAATTGCACTATAGGAAGTAACCTCCATCAAATTAATCTAATTGTGTGGTTGAACATAAAACAAATTCTCGTTATGTTACACTAGAATATTTGAAATGATTTATTTCTCATAGGTTCAATTTAATTTTGTTATATGAAGGATCTCACAGAGTGTTGCACCATCTGCAAAGCTTATTCATATGTGAAATAACTTTCAATTGAAACTTTGACATAATATAATATTTTTCTCTAAATGTGAAGAGCAAAGCCAAGTAGGGTGTAAATGTTTTCCTCATTAGGAATCTCCCCACTGATTTATACTTTTCTGAGACATTGCTTACCTGTAGCATTGGAACAAAGCATTGTAGAGGTGCAATCAAGACTGTCTGAATAAAATCATCTCAATCTCTTTGCAGGAAAAATGAACAAGTGTTTGCATTCTCTGTCAGACTAACACACACGGTGGATATTGTTAGCACGCTTCACACTAAATTCCCAAAAGAGGCACTTTGAGTTTAAAGCAAGAGGATGGATGAATTGTCAATGATGTTTGCACAATCCGCATGAAAATGTGTATTGCCAGACTCATGGTAATCATTGACTCCATCATCGCACAAAAAGGAGGAACAATTTGAATGACACTGAGAACATTGAGACCCTTCATTGGAAGGACACAGAAGGCCAGCGAAAATGGTGGAAAGTGTGCATCACCTCCTAAACTCCCACATTGCTGTCCTATCAAGCACCCGTGATACAATTTACAGAACTCACGTTGGTCTTATCAGCCAGCTTGGAACTGGTGTGTAAACAGATGAATATTGACCGTGAGGGTTCTGTTGAAGAAGAACATTGTAAGAACTTTCAACGCATCAATAGAGGAAATCATGCAACCTCAGTTTCAGTGTTGTGTTACAAATGGAATCATGACCATGCTGTTCTGTGCACCTTGCATATGAATTTCGTGTTTTCCTGAGCAATGTTAGGAAGACATATAATTCTGCTTTATCATTATAAAAAAAAAACAGAATGATTTTTAGGCGGTATAATTTAATATCTCAGCATTAAATTCTCAACTCATTACAACCTAGTTAAATACAGAAACATAGAAAACAGGAGCAGGAGTAGGGCATCTGGCATTCAAACCTGCCCTGCCATTTAATATTATTGGCTGATTTGCCATCTGCTCCTTTCCCATACCCCAAGAAGACTTATGTTTACAAATCTACTGCTCCTTTCTTAAATGCATTCAGCAACTTGGCCTCCATTGCCTACTGTAGTAGCAAATTTCACAGGTTCATTACTCTCTAAGTGAAGAAATTCCTCATCTCTGGTCAGAATATCATATTTCATGTCCACTGGGTCAAGCCCTTATGGACTTTTATATGTATCTATGAGATCCCCTCTCATTTTTCTAAACCCTAGTGTATACAAGCTTGGTCAACCTAATCATTCCTTCGACCACTGTCTTCTCACACTAGAAATCAGCTATTGAACATTCATTACATTTCCTCTATGCCATGCATGTAGTTTGTTAAGCAAGCAGATGTGTTCATTCTACATATTTTTGGTACTGAGTTATGCAGAGAGCCATCACCACTAACAATTATGTAATTAATACGATTAAAGGTATCACAAAATGTCGCAGGAATAAAAGTGTCATCATTTACTGAGACCTATAGCTGATGGAGGGGTCAATAAGTCTCCGATAGTCAATACAAATATTGTTAAACTTGAAACAGGTGGGCAAAGAAACACAAATAACTAACAGGAAATAATGTAGAGATTAGGTAAAAAAAAGAAATACACCGATATAATTCAATGTACTAGTTCATTTAAATCCAATATGTTATATTATATTTTAAAAAAACAGAAGAGTCAGAAAGAGAGACTAAAGATACAGGGAATATTGCGTTTATTTGAACATCAAATGGAATATACCACAGGAAATGAGGACTTGCACATTTAAAAAATCATAACGGGCTAATAATTGAAAGTACTTCTGTTTCATGTTCCACTGTTTTAACTAACCTGGGTTTACAGTTAGCAACAAATCATGAACGGGACCAAAATGTAGCAGAGATGCTCACACAATTATATGCATAAAAACATTTGATTTACTGTGTTCTTCAAGATACAAGATCTAACTTTTTCCCAACATAACTGCCTCATTCATATTTGCAATAATTCTTTAGCAGTGCAGGTAGTTCTAGCCAGTCAATAGCTAGTCTGTGCATTATGTGTTTCTGTACAACCTGACGGCACAAAGTCTGTAGAGATGGAACTGCAGGGACAAAAATCAAAAGTGATCTTTTTAATCACAAATTTCATACTTCAAACTGACTGAAGTTCATGCATTTGATCTGTATTTATCAATGAACACGCACATATTTGTCTTTGAATCATTTTCATGCTTTTGTCCAGTAGGCTATCCAAAGCAGTGACCTGGTTGGAAGGCACTGCTGTAAATTACCTTTCATCACAATATTTGATTTCTTCATGACGTTATTTGGTATATCATATACACTTCATAAATCATGCTATAGTTACGTTAAGTTTTAGATTTACAGGCTAAATTTTGATTTTTTAATGGATATATGGATCTGTCTACTTTTACCACATCGCAAAGAAATATAGACAAGATTTTCGACACTGAATTAAAAAAATACAGTCTAGATTTGTTCTTATTGAAGCAGAGTGGCCGATGAAGACTATCTGTACAAATATTCTAATTAAACTGAAGCAATTTTATCTTTATGTACTCTGAATGCAAAATTGTTGATGCGTATACTGAGATTCCTTCATATTTTTTCAGAACAAAACACAATCTATTTTCAAGGATGGCATAATATACTAGTTTGCAATCTAGGACATAAGTACAAACCACAAATGCAATGCACTGGCATTCAAGAAAATGAATACAGCGTTATTCCTAAAGCAAATCAAATTGAAAGATTAGCCTAATGATGGATATTAGTTGGTGATACTTACAACCATAGTCTACTTGAATAATCCTTACAGATTTAGTGGAAGCGAACACATCCACAACAGCATAAAGGGGCTGATTTATGGGGATTCCTCTGGCGCAGGGACCCATATCCTCGCCGTTGATGACAATGTGCAAGTCTCCCATATTAGCACGAATGATATACAAGACCCCGACTCTACTCCCCCTGGCAGTTGCAGGAAGAATATTGGTCTTGTACAATTGATCCAAGATGTGACTGTACCTTCCTGGTCTGCTCCGTCCCACCAGTTTGTCCTTGGGGACCTTATGATTGCCAATTTGCAGAAAAGCCTCCATGGAACAGTGCGATTTTGGAGCAGGATTTGACTGTTGATCATCAGTGGTGACCTTATTATGATTTCTGGTTATTGCAAAAATCCAACTGCTCCCCAAATTTACCAGATCAGGGAGGGAGTACTCAGGAACAGTCTCCAGATTTCTTGGATCGTGTGCTGTCAAACCAATCCTTACATTACCGCACCAGCCTAACTCCTTCTCTTCAATTTCTACAAGGAAAATCTTGCCAGGGTCCAAAGGTTCTTTACTGAAACAAACTCCGTTGCCAAAGCTCTCGGCCCTGGTGGCCTGAGTCTGGGAATCATCCAGTCTCACGTTGGCTCCGTGGATTTGATGGAAACGCATATATAAATCTGACACTGCAGCCATTCTGTGATCCTTACTGCTTCTGCTATTTTTAACTGTGGCTGGAATTTATGCCCTGACAGCTGGGTGGGGAAACTGACGGTGAAGCCTTTGGCTGAAACTTGCTGTCCAGTTTCCCAGAATCCTTCTGCTTCTCAAAGCACCAAAACTAATTAAACCATTAGGGAGGATATGAGAATTTTTTTTTCACCCAGAAAATAGTATGGGTATGGAATTTTACTTGCCTAGAAGAGTCGTCCAAAATGTCTGACCTATCAATCAAAATAATTAAGTTATCAGTGTTTATTGATACGAAAGCCAGATTACTGTTGATAGTTGATAGAAGCAATCAGCTGGAAGAACTCAGCTGGTTGTGCGGTATTTGTGGTGGGGAGGGGGTGTGGGGTGGGGGTGGAACCATTGCCAATGTTTCATGTTTATGTAGTTGTACAAAATGATACATGGAATAATACAGCGAGGAAACAGGCCCTTCAGCCCAACTTACCCACACCAACCAAAATGTCCCATCTACACTGTGGTATTATGGAATAATAGTGTAAGGAATGCAGTGACGGCATCCGGCCTGAAGTTGGCGCTGTGGGCGTAACCGGATGTGACGTGGTTACCGGGGGGTGTGAGGGAATGCCCGGGCATGCACACGAGCCTGCTGCTGCTGTACAGAGTTGCTAAATAAAGACAGACTCCGATTACGTCGTTGTACGAGCCTTATTATAAGAAAAACTTGACATGGTGTCAGAAATGGGAGACTTGTAAGCGAAAAAAAAAAGAGAAGAAAAAGAGGAAGTTGTATAGTTTTGGCGGGAAATGGGAGACGAGCCGGCAGATATGGCGCAACCTACACCAACTGCTACGTTCACAATACAACCTCCAGAGCCATTCGATTTTACCAAGCCTCAAGAATGGGAGCGTTGGATCAGGAGATTCGACCGCTTTCAGCTTGCAAGCAACTTAAACGTGACGTCGGCAGAAAATCAGGTGAACACGTTAGTGTATTGCATGGGCGATGAAGCCGAAGATGTGCTAAAGGGGCTAACGCTAACTGCAGATGAGAGGAAGATGTACACGGATGTCAAGGCGGGCTTTGATGCATTTTTTGTGCCTAAAAAGAATGTAATCTACGAAAGAGCTAAATTCAATCAGCGTGTGCAACTGCCAGGAGAAACGGTGGATTGCGGCTACATGCGGTGCTAGAGAAGGCACAAAAGGCCGGCATTACGCTCAACATGGACAAATGTGAGCTCACACACCACACAGTCAGATTCCTGGGTCATGTGATTTCAGCAGATGGAGTGAAGCCAGATCCAGAGAAGACGAGAGCAGTACAAGAGATGGATGCACCCAAAAATGTCAGCGAACTCAGGAGTTTTCTGGGCATGGTCAATTAGCTGGGCCGCTTCTTGCCTAACCTGGCTGAAAAAGACAAAGTGCTACGAGACCTGCTGTCTAAGAAGAACCACTGGTACTGGGGGACAGAGCAGCAGGCCGCCTTTGATCAGTTAAAAACAGAGCTGTCATCCACACCAGTGCTCACATTATACAACCCAAACAGTGCT
Organism: Amblyraja radiata; assembly: GCF_010909765.2. Lineage (NCBI taxonomy): Eukaryota > Metazoa > Chordata > Chondrichthyes > Rajiformes > Rajidae > Amblyraja > Amblyraja radiata. The sequence continues at coordinate 18,574,263 of NC_045978.1, read as the reverse complement.
CTAAAGATCTCTGCTGATGCCTCTTCCTTTGGCCTGGGGGCAGTCCTGCTGCAGAAGAGCGATGCCATGTGGTCACCTGTGGCATATGCGTCCAGGTCAATGACACCAACAGAGCAGCGCTATGCTCAAGTAGAGAAGGAGGCATTGGCTGCAACGTGGGCATGTGAAAGGTTCAGCTGTTTCATCCTGGGAAGACCATTCGAGCTGGAAACTGACCATAAGCTGTTGGTGAGTCTGCTGGGAGGGAAAGATTTGGATGACCTCCCACCAAGAGTCCAAAGATTTAGGATGAGACTCATGAGGTACAACTATACAGTCGATCATGTCCCTGGCAAAAGCCTGTGGACAGCCGACACCTTATCTCGTGCTCCTCTGAGAGCCGCAAGAACACACACAGACACAAGCCTATTAGAGGACACCAACATCTATGTAGACTCTGTCATCAGCAACTTTCCTGTCAGTGGAGATTATCTGAGCAGCCTACGTGAGCACCTGCAGGCAGACAGCACATGCTCTGCACTGACGGAGTACTGCACAGACGGCTGGCCCGACAAAAACCAACTGCAGGGAGTGCTGAGACATTACTGGGCTGATAGAGCAGTGCTGACTGTGCACGATGGGCTGCTGCTGCGGGGCACGAGGCTCATCATCCCATCAGCCTTACAAGGTGATGTGCTGCAGAGACTATATGAGGGACACCTGGGGGTGACAAAGTGCAGGGGCCGGGCCAAACAGACGGTATGGTGGCCAGGACTCAGCAGCCAGCTGAATGACATGGTGCTGAAATGTAGAACCTGCATCCAAGAGAGAAGGAACGTCAAAGAGCCGCTGATGCCAACGGAGATGCCAGACAGGCCTTGGCAAACCTTGGGAGCTGACCTGTTCACGCTGAAAGACAAGACTTATCTACTAGTAGTAGATTATTTCTCAAGGTATGTGGAAGTTGCGCTGCTGTCACCCACAAGGTCCACAGATGTGGTGGTGCACCTGAAATCCATGTTTTCTCGTCATGGAATTTGTGAATTTCTTAAAAGTGACAATGGGCCCCAGTTCTCAGGTAGCCACTTTAAAGCCTTTGCAGCAGAGTATGGCTTTGTGCACATCACGAGCAGCCCCAAGTTTCCTCAGAGCAATGGGGAGGCGGAACGCGCTGTACAAACCGTGAAAAACCTGCTAACAAAGGCGTCAGACCCATATCTTGCATTGCTGGCCTACAGGGCAACCCCTCTACAGAACGGCTATAGCCCGGCCGAGCTGTTGATGGGGCACCGCCTCCGCACTACAGTTCCTGCCCTTCCAACCCTGCTGAATCCAGTTTTGCCTGACTACAACGCGCTGGGGGCCAAAGAAAGGGAGAAGAGGAGGAACGACGCAAGATCCTTTGACAAGAGGCACGGAGCGAGAAATCTGGAGCCACTCGTACCTGGGGAGGATGTGTGAATCACCGACGCACGAGTCCAGGGCACAGTGCTATCTACACACAATACCCCTCGCTCTTATATCGTCCAGGTGCCTCTGGGCACACTGAGGAGGAACCGGCATCACTTTGTGCCGCTGCAGACCAACAGTGGGGTAGTCGACGCTGATGAGCCACCGGTGGGAGAAGATTCACCTACACCAGAGCCAGCTCCACCAATGACAACATCACCCAGCAGAGAGGGCCCCACCACAGAGACTGTGCGGACCAGGTGTGGGAGAGAGGTTAGAAAGCCGAAGAGACTTGATTGGTGATTTATTGATTTGTTTTCTACAGTAAAGAAAAAGAGAGTGAAATGTGATTGTGAAATTGTTCTGCTAAACCTGTTACATTTACCTGAAACCTGAGAGTTTAAGTTTTGAAGAACACAGCCTGCTAAAGTAATAGTTCACAGTATGGTAACGCGTAAGTTATTTTATTTCTATTTTGCATGCTTGAAACAGGGACAGATCAGGGACAGGTCTTCCAGCAAAAGGGCAGAATAAACCCCTTAAGACCTGCAGAGACAAAGGTAGTCCACCCTTTGTTCTCAAAGAAAGGGAGATGTGGTATTATGGAATAATAGTGTAAGGAGTGCAGTGACGGCATCCGGCCTGAAGTTGGCGCTGTGGGTGTAACCGAATGTGACGTGGTTACCGGGGGGTGTGAGGGAATGCCCGGGCATGCACACGAGCCTGCTGCTGCTGTACATAGTTGCTAAATAAAGACAGACTCCGATTACGTCGTTGTACGAGCCTTATTATAAGAATAACTTGACATACACTAGTCCCACCTGCTTGTATTTGGCCCATATCCCTCTAAACTTGTCCTATCCACATATGTGCCCGAATGCCTTTTTAAACATTGTTATTGTATCTGCCTCAACCACATCCAATGGTGGCTCATTCCATAAATGTACCACCCTCTGCGTGGGAAAAACCTCTAGGTTGCCCCTCAGGTTAATATTAAATCCTTCTCCTCTTATCATAAACCTGGCCAAATTTTGTGCCTTCCACCACAGTGATGAATGCTGTGGTGGATGTTTGTGTTACAGTTTTATTGTGGTTGTGTGTTCTTTATTATTGTATTGCTGCAGACAACCCAAATTTCCACCAGCCTGGCTGTGTGGCAATAAATTATATCTAATCTATCTAATTATATCTAATCTAATCTATGCCCGCAGAGGCAGCACAGTAGTGCAGTGGTAGAGTTGCTGCCTTAGAGTGCCAGAGACTTGGATTCGATCCTGACTACAGGTGCTTGGCTGTATGGGAGTTTGTCCATTTTTCTTGTGACCGCATGGGTTTCCTCTGGGTGCTCCAGTTTCCTCCCACATTTCAAAGACGTGCTGGTTTGCAGGTCAATTGGTTTCTGTAAATTGACCCTATTCTATGATAGAACTAGTACAGGGGATCGTTGGTGGGCCAAAGGGCCTGTTTCCATCCTGTATTTCTAATCTAAACTAAACATGTAATCACCATCCCATTTCTGCCCCTTATGATTTTATAGATTCTAAGATCATCCTTCCATCTCCTACATTTGAAGGAATATATCTTTCAAGGCTGCCCAACCTCTTCCTATAGCCCAGACTCTCGAGTCCTGGCAACATCCTTTTGAATCTTTCCAGTACTCTTTCAACCTTAGTGACATCTTTCCAGGAGCTATGTGATGAAAATTGAACACAATGTTCCAAGGTTTTGGATAAATAAAAATTACAATCCACTTCAAAGTGTGGAGAAGCAGGGAGGGTAGAAGGGTTGTGGGGAAAGAGAATCTCCCTGTGGATATAATCATTGCTGTAGGGGGAGTATTGGTCAGCAGTGGACCATTGGGGATAAGGATGTATGGTTATGATGACTGGGTTAAGGCTATTGGGTAGGGGAAATAGTGGAGGTGATAAGGAGACAATAGGGTGCACACAGTGGTGCTGATGCCTTACACGCCAGAGACCCAGGTTTGAGCCTGTCTACGAAGGGAGTTTGTACCTTGTCCCTGCGACTGCGTAGGGTGTTCTGCTTTCCCTGCTATGAACCTGCTTTCCCCCCACAGGTGCAGGTTCATAGGTTAATTGGCATCAGTACAATGTTCCTGGTGTGTAGATTAGAACTAGTGTTCAGGTGATCATTGGTCAGTGTTGTGAGGCAAATGAAACTTTTCACTACTCGTAATTTACTTAACTTTATTTAAGCTTTAAGCAACTTATTTATTTAATACATCAACTCAGAAACGTCTGGCAAACATGGATGATTCCGCAGGCCTTTCCCGCCCGAAATACTTCGCACATGCGCACACTCCGGAAAAGGCCTGCACATGCGCACACTCTAGAAGAGTCCCGCACATGCGCACATGCACCCGCTTCAGTCAGCGTGGGATGAGGGGCCTGTTTCCGTGCTGTATCTCTAAATTGAACTAATGGTGACGGGATGGGGGAAGCAATTAGTAACCATAACCATTTACAACGCTCCTTCCTGGAAGACGCGTGCATTTGGATTTCACTGTGGTAGTCTACGTGAAGCCTGGCCCTTTATATAAAAACAGCATGCTTCAAACCTACTGGCAGACCCAGTATTTGTGGAGTAAGATAGTGTCAGTGACAATGAAACAAGTATTTTTTGCTAAAATTCATTAGAATGCTGTGTTAACTGCTGAATTACTCCAGCATTTTGTGTCTTTGGTGTAGGCCAGTATCTGCAGTTCCTTTTTATTACATTATTTTTGGGGGGGAATTTACTGTATGTGGCCTGAGGACCCTGCACAAGTGTATCTAAAGCCCAACTTCGCTTTGAAAAATGTGTTACCAATGCAGTTGGGATTTTTTAAATACCATAGTGATGTGCACAAATTCATTGTTCAGTCTAAAAATCATGGTATATTGTTGTAGAAAATCGCTTTAACATTCCTGTAAATCAACATACACTGGTTTTTGCGGCACTTCCAGTAAAGAATCAGGAGTCACTCTGCTTCCACTTACTATATTTTTCAGATGTGTTAAGAATTCCTTTTATTTCATAACTTGTTCATTACAGTTCAAATAAGTGATTAAAAAGTTATTCAATATTTAATGTAAATAGCAAAATATTTCATTGACATTTTCTAAAACATTTAAATCTGCCACTGTACTTTATAAAATTAAAATCTATGTCCATATGTCCCTAAATAATTGTCGACAGGATTATGTTATCTCTTATCAGGTATGGTTGCACCATTCTTAAAGTTACGATTCTCATTTAAAAAGTTCAGATTAAAAGTTAGTTACCCATTGGCTTACCTACTGTAAGTCTTATTTCAGAAGGAGTTTCCATTTACGTAATGCATTTCCATTCCCAGAAAGTCCAAAACATTTTGCAAATGTAAAAAAACAGGAAGGAAGGTGTTCCTTCAAAATTGCAACATAATCAATAAAATTGACCATCTCTGATGTTGATTGAGAGAAATAATAATTGATACAAGCCTACCTGCCATTGTATGAATAATGTAATGGTAGAACTTGACTCTACCTCTAGCAGTAAATAGTTAAGTTGCTGAGGTTCGTATTTTTGTTTGAAGATGTAACATTACAGGAATACAGGTGTCAGAGGCATTTTGTTTAGTTTAGAGATACAGCATGGAAACAGGCCCTTCGGTACATTGAGTCCGCACCGACCGACGATTACCCGATATTGTTACATCAAGTTTTCTGCTGGAAATAAAATGTATCCTTGGTTCACAATATTAAAAGCTCAGTCTGGCAACTACCTTGGCAGCGATGGCCAGATCATCCCAATACCAAAATATACTAATCACACCACATTGTGACTGTTCCACACAACTTTATAATCTGTTGTAGTGTCCTTTTTATGAACAGTCTTTGAAGGTATGTATTAACACTATCCAGAGCAGGAAAATATAGTCCCTTCATTAACGAGTGACAACAAAAACAAAGAAAATTGGTGTTTTGGCAGCAATTAGAATTTCTAATGCAGTTTATTCAGAATGGTTGAAGAATTGTCTAATCAGGAACAACATGTATTCAAAATGAGAAAGTATTATTCTATGATTCATTAATCTTCATTAAGTCCTATTCATGAGCAATGATACAGGGTTATTCTTTCACCCAACTTCATAATAAGGAACACACTCCCAAAGTGGTCATAGGAGAAAATTATGATTTGATTGGCTGGGGAGAATCATTTTCTGGAGGTATATCCAAAAAAGGGCATTAACCTAAAATCCACGCTAGGACGTTGGTATGCGATGTCAGGAACTACTTCCTTATTAAGCATGATGGAAATTGGGAATAGTTTCCCCAACACCCCCCTCCAAAACATTTAATCTGAGTTAATTCCAATTTTCTAACTGAAGACTGATAGATTTTGTTTATTCCCTTGAGCAAGACTGTAAACCATGGTTGTTGAAGTGCAGTTAACCAGAGAATTTGATTCTCAGCTGGTGTCATGACTTTTATTGTCTCTTAGCAGGTTAGAAGTGGAAAGTTTTAAATGAAACATCAGTGACGTGAACCAAGCACCTTTTAATAAATTTACATCTCCCGTAGTCCCTACTGAACCAAAATCCACAACGCCATTTATCCAAACATCATAAAAGGATCAGTTACTACATTAAGAAGACAGGGATGAAGTGCCCCCTGTCTGAATTATTTCCCAATAGGTTTAGTCGACTCTGATGTAATCTCAATAACTGCAGGTACATTCACCCGCCAGAACTATAAACTGATTGTTGATCCAACAATGACAAAGTCCTGTGTGCGCTCCCAGATGGATGTAAACTATCTATAGCATTACACTGTAAGCAAAGCGGAAAGTTCCCTTCTGTCCTGGTTTAATTCTAGTTATTCAGATGGTCATTAATACATGGACTTGCTATGCATTGTAATTTACAAGAATGACAATGCTTCAGAAGCTATTCATTGATTCTAAAGTGCTTTGAAATGTCCTGAAGTAATGAAAGGCACTATATAAATGTAAGTGTTCAAGAAGGAACTGCAGATGCTGGAAAATCGAAGGTACACAAAAATGCCGGAGAAACTCAGCGGGTGCAGCAGCATCTATGGTGTGAAGCAATTTCCTTCGCTCCATAGATGCTGCTGCACCCGCTGAGTTTCTCCAGCATTTTTGTGTACCATATAAATGTAAGTGTTTATTTTGTTTATCTTTTTTCCTGTTGCATTATGGAGCTGTATATAATTCATTCCAAAAAATATTTAATAAGGTGTTCTTTGAGACTAGGTTGGTTTAAAATATCGACTCCTGTCTCCTGGACTTGCTGGAGTCTTGCTTCAGATTGCCGTTTGTCTTTAGCTACTTTCCATGAGAGCCTGATGTTGGCTTGAAGTAAAGGCACGAGTAAAGGATGATATTCCTGGTTTTCTATAGTCTGCAAGGCCCGCTCGCAGTAAGCTTGGGCCTCTTCTAGTTGATCTTGTTCTTGGTAACACACAGAAATAGAAGTGAGGGTGAAAAGTAAATGGCTTGCATCATAGGAGCACAACTTCTGCTGCAAGTGAAGAGCATTGATTAATGTCTCCATAGCATTCTCACGCATACCCCCCTGCAATAATCTTTGACCCACCGTTAAATCTCGAAGGTAAAAAAATTCCAAAAATATTTTGGACCTGCGAATGTCCGAAAATGAGTGGATATGCTGGAGATACTGTTCGAAAGCCCGACTGCGTTTTGCAATGGTTTCATGTGTGTAGTTTTTCCGGATTCTTTTCTTTGGAAAGACCACCTTGCCCATATCCTCCCTGAAGTTCTTGTGGAGTGTTTCATTCAATTTTGCAAAATCAGTGTAACGCCGAATAATCAGTGCTTTGTCTTCGTCCAAACTTCCAAACTTTATTACTTGTATGGTGTAAGCCTTTGGGAAAGATAAGAAACCCATTAGAAGTATGCCTTAAAAAGTATTAATTGCAGTATTAATACTGAAAACAAAATATCTGTAATGACTTGTCCACCCCACTGAACACTCCCCACTGAATGTAGCCACGGTGCATTGCTACCATTTCTGCTTCCAATCAAGGTAGAGTGGCCAATAGAGGAGAATGCCCAGACCCTATTGACAAATCTAAAAGATTCCATGGTACTTTTTTTTAAAGAAGTATAGAGAGGTTTTCAATGGTTACTGCTGAACATGCTTATTCAGTCCTCAAGGAAAAAATATATTTTTTAACCTTTTCTTTAAAAATGAAAATAATTTTAAAAATAATGTACAGGAATTGTGAAAGACTACAAATGATTCCTTACTTCAATCATGAGGATGTGACACATCTGAAACCACCCATTGATTGGTTTTACTTCCATTCCAGGCAAATTAATGGAATCAATAAGGAATAATCAGGAAACTAGCAAAATGTTTCAAAAAAGAATCCCATCTGACTTTATAAGTGATAACCTGTCAACCACAGTACTTGTCACACATTATGAATAAGGCTCAACCAATGAGAATTTCCTTAATAAATGTTTTAGTTCCACTAAAAATGTTGAGAAATAGAAAACAATGATCATTGCACATGTTTGATTTGTGGAATCAAATTAAATCTTAATCCCATTATTCCTTCAAAGACCACATAGGTCTTTACAGCAGAGAAAACTGGTGGGAATTTTTGACTTCCTTTTCTAAAAGTACAATCGGATAGGTGTTTTTGCACGATAAAGGAACCAAATTTTTTTTCTGTGAAAGTACAGATAGAGTTCCCTTCATTAGGAAAGGTATAGAGTACTTAAGCTGGGAGATCATGATGCAACATGTACTGTGCGCAGTTCTGATCGGCCAGTTATATAAAGGATGTCATTAAGTTGGAACAGTGTGCAGCAGAGGTTTACCAGGCAGTTACCTGGGCTTGAGTTGAAATGAGAGATTTGCAGAGATGTAACATCCAGAGACAGATGTCTCTGGGAGGAGATTCTACAGATGCAAAAGAGAGATGTTAGAAACCAAGAACAAAGAAGCACAGGAGGAAAGTAATGTCACATAATCGACACCTCATCAACATAAACACGAGAACATAGCTGAGATAACTTTTACTCCCACTGTGAACAGAACAAGGAAATGGGGATGTTTTGGGAACTGACATTTAGTGAAAGTACTACTAGGCAAATTATACAGTATAAACAGACACTTTGATTATTTTGGACCAGATGAACAGATGGTGGACCTGTGCCAATATGAATTTGAGAGTGAAAGCAGATATCTAGTGGTATGTGAAGAAAGGGACAGAAAGAATCTAGTAGGTGAACAGAGGGTAGTGATTCTGGTGACCAACCATCGAAGAAGACAACCTTGAATCAGGTCTCAGAAAATAAATCACTGCTGAACTCAGCCACGTTCATTTAAAGCAGGTAAGTAGCGGGTTTTGACAGTTGTAAAAGTAAACTACAGAAGGACGTAAATAAAGCTGAAAGTAAGTATTTGAACAATGCAGTGAATCTTTAAGTTATTTCAACTAATTGCCCAACTAACTGGGTAGCACAGGGGCTCAGCTGGTAGAGCCACTGCCTGACCTATGGTGCTGTCGTGTGGAGTTTGCACGTTTCCCTGTGACCACGTGGGTTTCCTCCTTGTGCTCCGGTTTCCTCCCACATGCCAAAGATGTGCAGGTTAGAGGCTCTGTAAAATTCTCCATGTGTAGGGAGCACATGAGAAAACGGGATAACGCAGAAATGGTGTGAACATATGATCGATGGTAGGTGTGGACCCGGTGGGCCAAAGGGCCTGTTTCCATGCTGTATCTCTAAACTAAATGTTATTAATAGTGTATACTTATTAGGCAAACTCATTGGTGTATACTCGTGCGTGTGCTATATTAAATCAACAACAGATGAAATTAGAACAGCTACAAAAAGTGGAAAAACTGGAATTCTAAAAATGACTAGTGTTACCCATTTTACCAAACAAGTAATAGTGCTGGTGTGTGGATTAGACACTGATGCTGAATGTGAGGGTGTGGTTCATTAACTTCTAAAAATAAAAGGTTGTGCCCTTCCTTTGGTTTATTCCAGATTGGGCGTTAGCGAATTTGTGGTATCATTTTTGCTCAGAAGGGCAAAAGTTGAAATAAAATTGCAACGTTTTCTTTAACTGCACATGAGAAGTCATGGGCCCCAAATAGTTCCTGTTGATGTTTATATTCCATTTTATTCATCTTCTCTAATTCACATAATGTTTTATTCCTTTCTCCTCCATATCTATCATGCTTTTCTTTAAATTGATTTATAATATTTACCACAAATACGTGGGCACAAAAAGCACGCATGATTTTTCAGACATGCCAATCAGGATGCACCATAAAATTGGATTTTCCGCAGTCACAGGTTTGGGAGGTGTTGAGAGACTTGTCCAGGGAAATAACTGCAGTACATCTTACGGATGATAAACATACTAGCCACCGTGCAGGGACTGAATGCTTAGGATGGAGGTTGTGCCGTTAGTCAAGACGGCTGCATTTTCTTGGATGAATTAAGGTTAGTTGAGAGTTATTCATAGACTCATCCAACTTGTGGAAAGTATCCCATTTCACATGCTTCTAGATTGTGGAAGGGTTTAGGGAAACCAAAGGATGAATCTTACTTCATTCTTCGAATTGACCTTGTAGGCACCATGTATTTACTGGGCAGACCAGCTGAGTAGATTATCTGGCATCTACTTTGCTACCATGCAGCAGTGCTTCTTTATTCTGTTACTCTGCCAGGTGTGACAGAGCACTCAGTTTTTCGGGTGCATTTCCCCAAGTTTGACGTTTTGGAAATTCATCCAAATGTCTGCTTGGACACCTGACTCCATGAGGAGTGGCGTGTCAAAATAGGCAGGAAAGACAGGATAACTCACAATTACTCACATGCAGGAATTGTGAAATTGGGACAATCTGTCATTTACTTTCAACAGAAAGAACTCACCACGTATTTGGAAGACGAGTCCTGGATGACGTTGGCACTCGTGACCTCAAATGTTAGCTTCTCTTCAATAAACTTCACTCTGGGCTTCTTCCAACTTTCCTGAAGCTGCTTTGTAAGCATATTGCATTGTTTTTCACCCAAGGGATTTCCTACAAAACACAAGACATGAATTGTATGTTACATAGCACATAGAACACTACAACACAGGAAATGTTATGGATGAAAGTTATTTCAAGTGTTAAAATACAGTAACAGTACAGTAAAGTGCAATTTATCGATAGCGCAGATTGCATTGGTCACTTTCTTACTTGTATATAGGACAGGCGCAATCTGGCTCAGAATATGGTTAATGGTAATATGAGACCAAGCATTTTACTTCACCAATTGGAAGTGCATTCCAAATGCAACAAGAGTTTAAATCCTTATTTTTTTAAACCAACTTTTTAAAATTAACCGGCTGGAATATTGAAAAATTAATTAACAATATTCCTAACCAGCATGTCTTGGTGTTCTGGGATATGCAAAACTTGCATACAGTAAAGGATAATTTTGTTTCAGAAGCTAGAGTCATTTGTAGAATGCATTAGACCATTTCTCATTATTAAACTAGTCTGACCATGGCGATGTAGGTCAGAGCCTGTCATTCCTGCTCTCTGCATTATTTCAGGCTGTGGTGACAGTTGATGTCTGCCTTCCGTTTTAGATTACAGTTCAGTTTCAGTTGCAACGTCACAGAGCTTCTGTGTTCAAGGATTGGGAAATGCATCCCTTTTGCCTTGATTGGAATGCAAGCAGGCATAGCAAACAGGTTTTCCTCTGATAGTGATAGTCTCACAGTCAGGAGAGAGAGAGAGAGAGAGAGACCGAGAGAGAGACAGAGACAGAGGGAGAGAAAGAGCGAGAGAGAGAGAGAGAGAGGGAGAGATTCTCCCCTGGCTCAAACATAGCCCTCCCTGAAGGTTAAACACAATGCTGTAGGACTTTGGAATGATCTTGTTCAACACTGTTTATTGGTATTTAAACTCCCCTTTTGTGCACAATCCCAGTCACAGAACCCAATTGCATATTATTCTGTGCCTCTGGATTCTTAGAATATTGAAAGGTGCAGTTTCCTACATGTCAAATGTCTAAACCCAAGATCAGCAGAATACACAGTGATGTGACTGATTCTCACGTAACCTTCATTTCACACCACACTGGGCTCTTTATATCACTAAACCACCGTTAAGTCTTGCATATGAAATTAGATCGGAAAAACAGCAGGAAGAAGCCTGATTTCTGAATGTCTAAGGAGGATTCTTAATTATCAGTAGGTTTGTTGCGGTGCCCATTAGTGGAGAGCTTGTTCGTAGATGATCCCAGCAGCAAATCTGTATTGGTTGAAGAGAATTTCTATCATTGAGATGTTTGAGCCTGTTTGTAAAACTAATGCTCTCAAAGTGATCCAACATTGACTACAGGAGCAGGCAGGACCTTGGGTCAAAGGGCTCTGGCAAGGAGGGTCTTCTGCCCATTGTTCTGGGAAAAATATTCTTATACCAAAGGTCCAAAGGTCCAAAGACCCAAGGATGTCAAAAGAATCAAATGCTGAGAAACGCACTGTCATCTCCTGGATTAACCTGCAGCGGGCAATGCAGACTTTGGGTTTTCTACAGTGACCACCCCCATGATAGAGAAATCACATCCATGGCATGGACTCTTCATATTAATACCAAGTTGGTCATCAACTGCGATGTTTACATAGTATGTCATAGAATTATACAGTTTAAAAGAAAACATGGTTGCTCAGGTGGAGTGCCATCACCTCCATGTAACCACACAAAAGAAATCCAAATTGTTCAATACTAAAAGCAGCTTTCTGTTTGCTATATTTCAGCCATCATCAGGACGAACACTCTCCGCTGAATCCATGCTCCTTTGTCCATGTATAAGCAAATTCCAGGTGCAAGTTATGCCCCTGTCCCACTTAGGAAACCTGAACAGAAACCTCTGGAGACTTTGCTCCCCATCCAAGGTTTCCGTGCGGTTCCCGGAGGTTTTTGTCAGTCTCCCTACCTGCTTCCACTACCTGCAACCTCCGGCAACCACCTGCAACCTCCGGGAACCGCACGGAAACCTTGGGTGGGGCGCAAAGTCTCCAGAGGTTTCTGTTCAGGTTTCCTCAGTGGGACAGGGGCTTAACACACCAGAACAAATGTTTACACTAGTATATTAGAGCAACTCTTCAATGTGCTATTCAAGTTACAGCCCGTATCCTTTATAATTCCATTACCCTTTGCCCTTCTCTATCTCCCTTCTTATCCCGATCATCCACAAATTGCATAGATAGATGCTCTTCCCCCACCCTATCGATGCTGGCCATCAAATATCCATCTATAATAATACCATTTACCAGTACATGGACTGTAGCCTTTTGACTTTTCCAGCAAGTATCTGCATCTTCCAAAGGAGATAAGAAATAATAACAGAAGTAAACCATCGATCTTCACATGCCTACTTGTCATTCAATAATTTCAGCTTATCCTGTATTTAGTGTCACTTTCCTGATCTAACCCCTTATCTTTCAATGACCTTAATATTAAAAAAATCTAATAATCTTTATCTGGAATATACTCAGCAACCCTTCCACAGACTTTCAAGTACAGAATTCCTAAAATGTATTGCCCTCTAAATAATGACATTTCTTCTCATCTCAACATTGAACAGTCAGTCTCTACATTGACACTGTGACCCCTGTCATGGGAAACATCAACTTCTTATCTACTGTCAGGCCCTATAAGATTTCTCTTCACCCCTCTCCCGTCAAGAAGAAAATTCAAAAGCTTGAAAGCACATACCACCAGATTCAAGAACAGCTTCTTCCCTGTTGTTATCAGACTCTTGAACGGACCTCTCATGTACTGTCCAAACCTTCCAATCTAATTTGCTGCAGCCCTTATACTTTTTTTAAATCTGCACCTTCTTTGTAGCTGTAACACTATCTTCTGCAATCTGTTTATTTTCTCTTTTGCACGACCTGATGTACTCATGTATGGTATGAATTGCCTGAAAAGCATGCAAAGCAATGTACCTTAGGACACGTGACAATAATAAGTTAATAACAATTAACATTCATTGTCTGCTACATTAATTGAAATTATAATGCGTTATTAAATCATGGACCAAGGAAGCCCTAACACATTTGCAACCGCCTATCATCATTTTTACCTTTTTGGCTGGCAAATAGGAAATAGAGTACATGGACGGGTTTACTCCTGCTTGACAAGATACAACAAATGGTTTGTCACAGGGATCAGTTTAGGGCCTTAATATTTCAGAATTTCGATCAAAGACTGGGATGAAGACACCAATTTTATGGTGACCAAATCTGCTGAGATAGGCAGTAAAATCAAGTTGTGAAGTGGGCATAAGGAAGCTGAGTGAAGGGCAAAGAGCTGCTAAATGGAGTACAAGATGGGTCCATTTTATGAAGAAAAATCAGAAGGCATATTATCAAATTAGTGAGAGATTGCAGAGCTCTGAGATGCAGAAGGCTTTAGGCAGTGCAAATATGGTAAACAATTAGGAAAGCAGAATGTTATTGTTTATTACAATGGATATTTAATACAAGGGGGTTATGCTTCAGTTGCAAAGAGCATTTATGAGACCATATCTCTATACCGTGCAGTATTCCTTTCCATATTTAAGAAGATATATTAATGCATTGAAAGCAATTCGGAGAATATTTACTAAACTCTACTAGGTGGGATGTCTCATGAGGAAAGGTTGGGCAAGTTAGTCTTGTATACTCTAGTGTTTAGAAGAGAAAGAGTAGATTTGATTGAAACATGAGAGGTCTTGACAGGTGGATGTGTAGGGGATATTTCCACCTGTGCAAAGGTCTACAACTCAGGATCATTGCAAAAAAAAATAAAATTCACCTCACCTTCTCCTACGTTGCAGCTCTCTTATACGTTTTTAAACAGAGCATTGGGCGTCTTGGGGACTTTTTTCCTCAAAGGGCAATGAAAGCAGAATAAATAAGGAAGCGAGGTAAATTCTTTAAAAGCAAGGGGTTGGAAGGGTATCAGTGGTTGGCAAGAGGTGAAGTTGAGGTTATAATCAGATCGGCAAAATCCTATTCACTGCGGAACAAGCACAGGGGCTGAATGGGCCACACCTAATGCAAGACTAATAAACTTCCAAGAGGTGAGGGACAACACAGTTGCGATGGTTACGAGTCATGATGTTGGTGGCGGTGGCCATGGGAGGCTCTACAGCAACGTGGTAAGTGCATGGATCGATTGCAGCCTGTGGAGGGTGTACATGGCATCTTGTGGTGGACTAGGCTGGGCCTTACTTCAATGATCCAGTGTTGCCTGGAAATCGGGCCACGAAACGAGAATATGAGACATGGAAGATGTAAGATGTAGCAATGTTACAAAATTTTGAGATTTAAAAAATCAAGTCTGTAATTTATCCCATCAGATAAAGCATAAAAAGAAGTTTAATTTGACACCTAATTCACTTTCATATCTCAAGTATTTAAAAAGTTATGGCCATTTTCATACTCGGAAATTAGCATCTTGTTCCGTATTGATTTTCTATGGACATAACAAAAAAGCTGTGATCGTGGACAGTCAAAAGCCCATAACCTTCTTAAAAATTAAGAGAACTGGATGAAATGTTCAGTTATCGTAGATTGAACCATTCTGAAACAAATATAAAATAATCTTACTTGGATGACCTGAAATTAAAGCATATAATTAGTTAGTTACCCAAGTGTAGCTAATTTCAAACTTCAATTACTAGATCTAAACATCTATCCATTTCTTAATAAATGATTAACATTTTTAAATAGCCTAAGTGTCCAAATAATATTCACAAATAATTCACAATAAAACATGATTTTTAAATCTCATTTACATTAATTTATAGGCCAAATGGGAGGAATTTAGTGTTTAATTGCTGTAAATTAAAGTCCATTTAAAATCAGCTTTCTAGTGGGATCCTGTGAACGCGCTGGTTTAGAACGTTCACATTGCGGTAGATTTGTGCCCTCAAATGCCCAGAAAATTACTGCGGAATATAATGGGGCCCAAAATGAGCTATTCGCAATATTAAACTTTGTATAAAGGGATCTTAAGAAGCCCTTTTTAATGTAAAAATAAGCAGCCTACCTTCTATTATTTGCTCTATGCGACCCTGACAGCTGCCGGTGGTCGCGGGTTTAGAGATTGATTTTTAAACTACTATAACTATTATACGAGGCCTTTAAAACTAATAATAGCTTTTGCGACGGGGTCTTCCAGCGATTTTTCGTTAATAATTAACCAGGCTGAACATCTTCGATTTGAACAGCCTAGAGAAAATTGCGTTTTAAACCCGCTCCCCTCTAAACGGCGCCAAAATCGCGCACACCCGCAGCGACAGATTTTCAGCGACGCTTCAGGTAGGCTTTGCAACATACCTATAAGATGGCGCTGGATAATGCATGCTGTTCCAGAAAATGTATAGTATAATAGTAAGATTAAACGAGAACTTACCAGTTTGAAGTTTGATCTGTATTTTATGAGGAGTTACGATGAGGGTATTACGTGAAGAACCCGCTCAGTGCGCAGGCGCGGCATACTTCCAAGCAGCGGTGTGGAATCACAGATAGACACAGTTATTTTGAAGTAAACATAGTAAAGATAAGGAGACATCAATTTATTAGTTTGATCCATATAATGAGGGTGGGAGCGGAGGGCACGTAATACCCTCATCGTAACTCCTCATAAAATACAGATCAAACTTCAAACTGGTAAGTTCTCGTTTAATCTTACTATTTTACTTCGGAGTCACGTGAGTGACTACGTGAAGATTTCAAAGCTCTGTGATTTCAAACCGTGTAACAGTTTCATTTCACTCACTGCCGAAGTTCTTGAGGGAGGAAGTGTTATCGTAATCAACCAATGAGTCTATTTGTAGAAAAACACAATGGTATTTTTTAAACAATAACAACAAAGAATGCTCCCCTGGGCTTAAATTAAATATTTGCAGTTCGTAAATCTTTACTGCAAATAAACCAGGTTTTGCCAACGGCTTATTATAAAATTTTTGAGCGGTCTTTCCCCCCCCCCCCCCCCCCACCATCCTGCTGTAGCCAGGATGTGGTCTATAGGCATGTCCATTCTTTAGCCGTCGACATGGATGCTACCCTGGTGGAATAAAATTTGTACATGTTAGTGTTTATCCCAGCAGTTTCTAGCACCTGCTTGAGCCATCTCGCAATGGTTTGGCTCGTCACCCGACCATAAGGTTTTTGTGACTGACCCACAAGGCTTTTCATCTCCCTCGAATATTTTGGTTGTGTCTATGTAGGATAGTAGGTGGGTCATGGCACATAACCGTGGTTCTGGTGGGTAAGCCACGACTGGATAAGGTGTTCCTGGTCCGCTCTGTTTGATCAGTCGCTGGATAACGACAGATCTGGTCTGGAGCTGTGATCATGTTGTCCAGTCGCAATAGGTGTAGTGACTGGACCCTCTGAGCGGATACAAGTGCCATCAACATGAGCGTCTTTAGTGTAGCTTGCTCGAGGCCGGGGGATCTGGCTGGTGGCCATTCCCTGAGATATGTCAGGACCACACTGATATCCCAAATATGGGTATACCTGGGCTTAGGGCTTGATATTGTAAATGCCCTTCATCAGTTTTACCACCAGTGGATGGGATCCCATCGCCTGTTGTCCTGACGCTGGTTGGAGATAAGCAGAAAGAGCACTCTGCGCTGTGCTGATGGCACTGTAGCTGATCCCTACATCGTGGTGTAGATAGGCCAGGAACTCCAGTATGTTGGTGGCTGTAGCTGTTGCGTATGTTGTCCCTGTTTCCTGGCAGTACTTCTCCCTTTTTTGATGCTGGTTAAGTACTGCCTCTTGGTGGATGTTCGAAGGGATGCCAACATGGTGGTGATGGTTTGTTTGGACAATCCCAGTTCCAGGTAAGGTCTGTTCAAACTTGCAACCCAGGCGTTTAATTTTCTCATGGCATGGGTGTTTAGCTCACCTGGTAGGTAAGTAGCTGATAGCCAAATATGTCTTTCGACACACCATTGCCAAATCATGTTGACCAATTTGTCGCATGATAATGATTTTATGCCACCCATATGGTTAATATAAGCCATCACCGTAGTATTTATCAATTTGTAACCGAACATGCAAGTGCTGCATATTAGATACATATGCTTTTAAACCATAAAAGGCTCCCAACATCTCTAGATAGTTAATGCCCAGTGTAAGTAGTAATGATGTCTCTAGGTTAGTCCATCTACCACCTGTGCTGGATATGGAGTTAGTCGCTCCCCAGCCTTGAGCGCTGGCATCTGTTTGAGTAACTAAAGTAGGGTTAGTGATAAAGATAGGGCTGAAACTATGCCAAACGTTTTCTGCCCACCACTGTAGCTCTGATATTGCTTCAGTGGGTAAGTTCATGACACGATCATAGTGACCTGTATGTCGTTTTATTGCCTGTACCTTTGCTCCCTGTAAATTTTTTGATAGTGCAAAGGTCCGAATTGTGTAGCCGGAATTGCTGCTACCATTTCCCCAATTACTCTTGCTACTTGTCGAATAGTTGGTCGCTCGTTGACCATTAAATTGTTGCATGATTGTGCTAATTCAACCATTTTTGCCTTTGGCAAGGTAACAGTCATATGGACTGAGTTAATTGTGAAGCCCAGGTAGTCCATGATAGTGGATGGCTTCAACTTAGATTTATCTGGATGGAGGACGAACCCCAGAGTTTCGAGGAGCTGTTTTGTAGCTGATACTGCTGCCACAGCCAATTCCATAGTTTTCCCTACTATCAGAATATCATCCAGATATGCCATGACAATATGTTTTTCTTAGTATTGCCATGGCTGGGTTCAATATTTTGGTGACTAATCTTGGGGCTGAAGTTAGCCCATAGGGCAATGCTTTGTACCATCCAGATAAATTTTAGGTACCTGCGATGATCCTTGTATATGGGTACTAGATAGTAAGCATCTTTAAGATAAATGCTTGCCATGAAGTGTCCTTTGGAATTCAGTTGTTTGGCAGTAACATATGTCTCCATTTTGAAATGTATATACTTAACAAATTTGTTTAATGATGTTAAGTCAATGATGATGCGACAGCCACCATCTTTTTTGGTTTTAGTGAATATATTCGATACAAATTCCAAAGGTTCATGTTTGGTCTTTTCGATGACCCCCTTTGTGATAAGTCTCACTAGTTCAGCTTGTCCCTCACGTTTCTCTTTGACGGAGGGAGAAATACCCTTTGGGGCCAATGTTGAACTGGCGGCGTTTTCTCTGACATGAATTGTATTTTATATCCACTAATGCTGTTGAGTATATACTTGTCACTCGTGACCATACCCCATGCTTCTTTAAACAAGTGTAATCTCCCCCCTGTTAATAAAGCACCCTTATTCTCTATATGCTGGTAGGGACCAGACCCACCTACCTCCATGGTTATTGGCGATTCTGTTTCTTCATTTTCCTGAAGGTTTTGTTCTGACGTGCTGGCGATGTTGGGGGGAGGCGCATTTTCCAGAGGGTCCGCTGCGGGCCCTGATCTAAAAAGATCTTTGGGGATAATGTGCGGACCCCAAGCGTTCACCAGTCCCATATTGCGGACGTCGACTGGTGGATGCCGTGGGGTGCTGCCGCTTGGGTATCGGAGGTCTTGGTTTGCTCGTCCCGGGGCCTGCCCTCATTAGGCCGAAGGTTTTTGATGCTTCCTCCATCTCCTTCAGTTTTTTTATTGAGATCTTTCCCAAATAGCAGCGCGTCCGTCTCCGCAGCTGGGGCTTTACACAAGCCAGCAAATTTGGGATTGAGGGCAGGTCTTATGTTTCCCTCCGGAGATTGTTGATCTCAAATTGTGTGGTACACATTAATGCCAGCACATCCTGCTGGCAGGTATCCATCTCCGTGGTCTCCACGGAACGAGCAAAGGCTGTGATGGCCGACGTCAGGAGCCTTAGGATCCGCTGTAGCTTGAGTTCTTGGGTCCGGATGTGTGACCCCACATGCCCCCAGATTTGGCTGTTGACACTTTTTACTTTGAGGGCCTCACAGTTTTCTGGTGCTGTGTGTTGTTTCAGCACCTCAGCGAGCACCTTTTCCAGTAATGCTGGCCGCCATTCTTGGTTCCAGCGGTGCTCCAGCCCGTGGGGTTGCTACAAGCGGTCCATCACACCCAACAGCTCTTCATGTTCCTGCACCCCTGGCATACTCCCGAATTCGTCCGCCTGCCCCTGTTCCAGACCAGCCCAGCCCTGGTCACCAATGCTAGCCTCCAGTAATGAGGGAGCAGAGGGCAGTGCATGAAACACTATGGAGGGGGTGCCTGACCTCCCTCCGCGAGAGCGCTCTTTCTGCGCATCTCGCTGGAGCTGCTCCAATAGCTGTTGGATGCAGCTCAGGCGGCTGTCTCTCCTCCATTTAGGTGGAGACATGTCCCCGTCCGACGAATCGGACGCCACCGGCCGGATGCCTGTTCGGGTGGCTAGACATCCAGCCCGTAGTTCAGGCACTAGCGGGACTGGGCTCGGCGCGGTGATGGGGATAGCGGAGCGCCCGGTAATTGTTCCTACCGCCTTCTTCTGGAGCTTTTGTGCCTTGTAGTAGCGAGAGCGCCCCTCAAGCAGCGCGTCTCGCAGGCACCTGCTCCGTGAGCCGCTCCAGTGGCTCAGGC
Organism: Amblyraja radiata; assembly: GCF_010909765.2. Taxonomy (NCBI): domain Eukaryota; kingdom Metazoa; phylum Chordata; class Chondrichthyes; order Rajiformes; family Rajidae; genus Amblyraja; species Amblyraja radiata. Next base: position 18,554,210 of record NC_045978.1, on the reverse strand, counting down.
GGCTCTCTCTCCCCACGTGCGGGTGGAGAGACGTCCCGTCCGAAATCGGGAACACCTGCCGGATGCCTCTTCGAGTGGCTATGCATCCAGCCCGCTGCTCAGGTACTAGCGGGCTGGCCTCGGCACGGTGTCGGGGAATTAGAGGTAACGCTCCTACCGCCTGTTGCTGCCCCCCTCCCCGACGGGAAACGTTCCTCCTTGAACGGGGGACAGTTTTGTTCCAGAGCCTTTTTCTCTGCCTGTAAAAAACACAAGCAGAAAAAGGCTCACCTGTAAAAGAAAACCCGATCTCAGGATACTCACCTGATGGTCCGGTTCATTCTGTAGCGGGAGAGCCTAACTCCCGTTGCAGCCGCTGTTGCACTGCTGGCGTAATGCCGCGCCTGCGCACTGAGCGGGTTCTTCACGTAGTCACTCACGTGACTCCGAAGTAAAATTTGACCAAATAGCATGCAGAACTAGCTTTTCACCATATATCTGTACACATGACAATAATAAACTAAACAAAATTAAATTAATGCTAATTTGTACATTTGTTCACTAAGCTTTCTTGGATGAGGTTATACAAATAACTAGAAATAGAACAAAGTATGATACATCATCATTTTTGCTTTTTAATCACTCCTGCCTTCCACTCTTTTTCTTTTTTCCCTTGCATTGCACCGATTCTTGAGGGCATATTGTTAAATGGAGGTTATCAATCTTGAGGGTAGATGCTGGAGTAACTCAGCGGGACAAGCTGCATCTCTGGAGTCAATCTTGAACTCTTTCAACTTTTACCTCGCTCTGTACATTCTACCTGACCTACCACCATTTATTTTTATCCTATTGGATTTCTGGTATCTGCAACATTTTCTTTTTCTCCAAAAAATAGATTTCAACCATTTCGGGACATCCTTTAATCCTAACATGTATTGATATAAATCCATGCTTTCTCTCTATTAACAACTATCACTGTCACCACAGTATATGCAATAATATACAGAGAAATGATTGATCACAGATTTCAGCTTGTACAGGAGACATATTCAAGATTCAATGTCAGATTTCAAACATTATCAAATGTATGTATAAATATATATGGAATCAATGGGTTTAATATTTTATAGCAATGGGAAGGTTAAAGAAAGAATGTGGTGGGGACATAAACATTGGTAAATAAAGCGTGTGTTAAAACATTTGTAGGGTCTTTAATACCTCAATAACTTTTAAATAAAAGAGGATGTCATGGTTTCAATATTATTCAGAGCTCTGAATCATGGTTTCAATATTATGCAGAGCTCTGAATCGAAACCGCTATTCTGAGATTTACTCTCAGTATGGTTATGAAAATCAAATGTGATGAGAACTGGAAGGATTAGTTCTACTGACGTCAACAGAAGTGAATGTGTTGAGACATGTCGACCAGCAGCCGATAATTTCACATGCTCATTGCCAGCAACCATTGGTGAATTTGTTCTTTATATTTTACACGGGTGGGCACTGCCGACCAACACACCTTCCGGGCGTGCGTCGACGCCACTTGAGAAGAACACCTCCGTGCGGCCCGCCTCCTGGGCAAGGATCTCAGCTCAACAAGATTAATAAACAGCTATCCTTCAGCACTGAACCGAAAATTAGTATGTGTGATCGATCACAAGGCTGAAAGGTCCGAGAATCCTTTATTTTCAAAAAAAATAATGAGACGTTAATGATATGAAAAATGGGGTGCCTGAGAGTGACAAATGGCCGAGGAATAGAAAGACGACATTGATAGTAGAACATTTATGTGAAATAAATTTAAAATTCATTCAATAATAAAGAAAAACTATCCTTCATGTTGAAATTCAAAAGAAACACGATTATTTTAATTGTTATCTGTATACAATATCATGGTTAATTCCATTACTGCAGATATAAAAGGGAAAAAAACACCAAACCAAAATGCAAATTGTCTCCTCATTAAAACTTATGACATCATTCAGTCACTCATAATACAAATTCTGCCAATCTTAGCATTATCAAAGAACCATTGGCACTGTCCCTAACAAGCTGCAGGATTCAATTTAATGGAGATTTTCCCACTTCCTTCTCCACCAAGGGAACGATGCATCCATCTTATACACACTGAGTACGATCTGCCTTATTTTCATTTCTTACAATGTAATGATGAAAGGTACCACTTCATCTTTTATGCTGTTTATATCATTGTTCCCCCTTTTTTCTGCAAATGATTTTGCAAATAAAAAACTGCAACATTCTACTTAGGCCATGACTATTGATGATCTCTACAAATAAACTTGACTCAAAGAAAGTAAGAAGCTTCCAGCCCATTGACGTCGATGCAATTAAAATAAAATCTGCTGATTTCCCCCCTTCTTTCATAACTCACATTGCTCTCGCTGGGATACGGTTCCAGGAAATTGCTTTGTTCCCAGCTACTTTGTGTTCTAGTTTCTCATGGAAGTTATTGAAACATACTAGGAAGGAAGTGGATGCCACATACCCAACTCCAATGCTGCACTCACTGATGTTAATACACTAACAAAGGAGATGACAAGGGCAGAGTTTGGAGCAGGAGCTCATGATAAGGCTCCATACATATTCCTGGCCTGAATGAGCTAAGACACCGCTGATTAGGGACTGAACCAAACAATTCATGGGTCTGCATCAATCATCTATCATCGCCTCGATGAACTCAGACTGCCATTTTATCAAGGCAACAAATGTCAACTCTCTAGGAGCTAGTGGAATCAAGGGATATGGGGAGAAGGCAGGCACGGGTTATTGATTGGGGACGATCAGCCATGATCACAATGAATGGCGGTGCTGGCTCGAAGGGCCGAATGGCCTCTTCCTGTACCTATTTTCTATGTTTCTATGTATGTTTCTATGAAAACCATGATGCCAAATTAAAGTAACCCCATCTGCCTGCATTTGGTCCATATGCCTCCATTCTCTGCATGACCATGTCTCTGCCTAAATGCCTCTGAAAGATTGCTATCATATCTGCTTTTCACAATTCCCTGACAGCGCATTCCAGGTTTAGGTTTAGGTTTATTATTGTCACCTGTACTGCTGTACAGTGAAAAGCCTTGTTTTGCATGTTATCCACTCAAGTCAGATAACACGATATGTAAATACAGCCAAGCTAACTCAAGTACAATAAGTAGAACAAAGGGAAATATATAGAGTGCAAACTATAGTTCTCAGCATTGCAGAACTCCAGTTCCAGCGTTAACATACAATGTCCACAATGGGGTGGAGGTGAATAGAACAGTACCCTAGGTTATGGAAGGGCCTTTCAGGAATCAGATAACAGAGGGGAAGAAGTTATTTCTGGGACACCAGCCAATCTTTGTGTAAAAAACAACTTGTCTTGCAACTACCTTTAAACTATCTTCCTCTCATTTTAAACCTATACCTCTAGTATTGTCATTTTCAGCTGGGGAAGAAAAAGACTATCTATGATTCTCAGTCTCCAACACTCCAGAGAAAACAATCCAGTTTGTCCAATCTTCCCTCACATACCACCAGATCCAGAAACAGCTTCTTCTCTGTTATCAGACTTCGGAGCAGTCCTTTCATAACCACGGTACAGTTCTGATTCTCCAACCTACCTAATTGTAGACATTGGACTGTTTCTCTGGAACAGTTTGCTACATTGCTGAGAAACTATATTCTCCACTCTGGTATCTTTCTCTACACTCTATCTATTGTACTTATGTTTGGCTTGATTATATTAATGTATAGTGTTGTCTAATTTGATTAGGAAGCATGCAAACTCAAGGTTTTCACAGTATCTTGATATTTGTGACAATAATTAAACTAATGCTAAACCTCTTCAGTACCCTCTGCTAAGCTTGTACATCTTTCCTCTGTAGTGTGTACGAGAAATACACACGATACTCCAAATGTGGCCTCACAAAAGTGTTAAGTAGCTGCAACCTGACAAGTAATCAAAATCTGAATGAATGAAGATCCACACCTTGAAAATTTAATACTCAATGTCATAGATTTTCTTTGGCAGCCATTGTTACTCACTGTGCAGTAACAACAAAGATCGCTCACATAGAATAGAAGACCCAGCAACATTCTGTAGATTATGTAGCAGCAAAAACCTACATCTATCCTGAATTTCAGTGCTAAGTCTCTCAGCCAGGTATCAAACAGCAAAGTTGAGCAAAGATTCAGAGCTATTGAAATGGCAACCTCCTTATTATGGCCTACATTGGAGGCGGCAAACTGGTTGACTCCATATTATCACTGACACCTGTCAATTTCTTGATATATTCTGCTCTCCCCTGTCCATCTGGGACTTGGAATATCCACAACACTGGACGGATTCTATCAATGATGTCTCCACTAAATCTACTGGCAGAATAAGTGACCAAGTGTCAGTGAGCATCCCAGGCATTATTATTATTATTAAGGCCTATATTATACACAAGCAATTCAACTAGGAGAGCCTCTATTATACATGTCAAGAGCACACAGAATCCTACTGTAAAAAGCACAAGGAGTTTACCATCTCATAAACTAACTGACCCCTTCCCTGCCAAGCAACAAATGCCTCATCTGAGGTAAAAGCTGCCTCCTCAGAATCTACAGAACTGAAGTGGTAGCAAGTCCTCCTCCAACCCAAGGGACTGCCTAAAAACGACTGCTGCCAAATTGGCATAAGTACCACAATCGTCAATGAATGCCTTTGGATAAAATTCCAAACCTTTTCACTCTTTCCCAAGTTAGCTCGCTGACTTTATTAGCTTTGCTGTTGAGCAATAACTCTGGGTCTCCAAGCCCACATTAGGTAACAAAGTTGAATAAACATCAATCAGATGTTGTGAGAGGTACGGACAGGGGTTTCTGCGGCAACAGACAGGGTGCGAGGATGGTGTGCTGCCTTCCTGGTGCCAGGATCCAGGATGTCACGGACAGAGTGCAGAAAATCCTCAAGGGCGAAGGTGAACATCCGGAAGTGGTAGTGCATGTCGGCACAAACGATGTCGGAAAGAAGGGGATGAATATTCTGCAGCGTGACTTTAGAGAGCTCGGAAAAATGCTGAAAAGCAGGACCTCCAGGGTTGTTATCTCCGGTTTGCTTCCAGTTCCTCGTGCTGGCGAGAGCAGGAACAGGGAGATACGGGACCTGAACGTGTGGCTGAGGAACTGGTGCACGGGGCAGGGATTTAGATTCTTAGATCACTGGGATCTGTTTTGGGGTAAGGGGGAACTGTACAAAAGGGACGGATTGCATCTTAACAGGTGTGGGACCAGCATTCTGGCAGGCAGGTTTGCCACTGCTACACGGGTGGTTTTAAACTGAATAAGGGGGGTGGGGTGTTGAATGGGATAGTGGAGGATGGAGTTAAAGGGAAAGGGTTTCTTAAATGTGTGAGCGTAGAGACAGAGGGGTGTAAAATGAGGGTAGAAGCAATAGGTAGCAAGGTGAAAAGTAAAAGTGGCAGGCCGCCAAATCCAGGGCAAAAATCAAAAAGGGCCACTTTTCAGCATAATAGTATAATGTTGTCTATGTAGTAATAAAAACAAGCCTGAAGGCTTTGTGTCTCAATGCAAGGAGCATTCGTAATAAGGTGGATGAGTTGAATGTGCAGATAGCTATTAACGACTATGATATAGTTGGGATCACGGAGACATGGCTCCAGGGTGACCAAGGCTGGGAGCTCAACATCCAGGGATATTCAATATTCAGGAGGGATAGACAGAAAGGGAAAGGAGGTGGGGTAGCGTTGCTGGTTAGAGAGCAGATTAACGCAATAGAAAGGAAGGACATTAGCTTTGAGGATGTGGAATCGATATGGGTAGAGCTGCGAAACACTAAGGGGCAGAAAACGCTGGTGGGTGTTGTGTACAGGCCACCTAACAGTAGTAGTGGAGTTGGGGATGGCATCAAACAGGAAATTAGAAATGCGTGCAACAAAGGTAAAACAGTTATAATGCGTGACTTCAATCTACATATAGATTGGATGAATCAAATTGGCAAGGGTGCCGAGGAAGAGGATTTCTTGGAATGTATGCGGGATAGTTTTCTAAACCAACATGTAGAGGAACCAACGAGAGAGCAGGCTATTCTAGACTGGGTATTGAGTAATGAGGAAGGGTTAGTTAGCAGTCTTGTTGTGCATGGCCCCTTGGGCAAGAGTGACCATAATATGGTTGAGTTCTTCATTAGGATGGAGAGTGACATCGTTAATTCAGAAACAAGGGTCCTGAACTTAAAGAAAGGTAACTTTGAGGGTATGAGACATGAATTGGCCAAGATAGACTGACGATTGATTCTTAATGGGTTGACGGTGGATATGCAATGGAAGGCATTTAAAGACTGCATGGATGAACTACAACAATTGTTCATCCCAGTTTGGCAAAAAAATAAATCAGGGAAGGTAGTGCATCCGTGGATAACAAGGGAAATCAGGGATAGTATCAAAGCAAAAGATGAAGCGTACAAATTAGCCAGAAAAAGCAGCCTACCACAGGACTGGGAGAAATTCAGAGACCAGCAGAGGAGGACAAAGGGCTTAATTAGGAAAGGGAAAATAGATTATGAAAGAAAACTGGCAGGGAACATAAAAACTGACTGCAAAAGCTTTTATAGATATGTGAAGAGAAAAAGATTAGTTAAAACAAATGTAGGTCCCTTGCATTCAGAAACGGGTGAATTGATCATGGGGAACAAGGACAAGGACATGGCAGACCAATTGAATAACTACTTTGGTTCTGTCTTCACTAAGGAAGACATAAATAATCTGCCGGAAATAGCAGGGGACCGGGGGTCAAATGAGGTGGTGTTAGGTAAATTGAATGGATTAAAGGCCGATAAATCTGGAATTACAGACCAGTTAGTCTAACGTCGGTAGTGGGGAAGCTGCTAGAATCAGTTATTAAAGATGGGATAGCAGCACATTTGGAAAGTGGTGAAATCATTGGACAAAGTCAGCATGGATTTATGAAGGGTAAATCATGTCTGACGAATCTTATACAATTTTTCGAGGATGTAACTAGTAGAGTGGATAAGGGAGAACCAGTGGATGTGTTATATCTGGACTTTCAGAAGGCTTTCGACAAGGTCCCACATAAGAGATTAGTATACAAACTTAAAGCATACAGTATTGGGGGTTCAGTATTGATGTGGATAGAGAACTGGCTGGCAGACAGGAAGCAAAGAGTAGGAGTAAGGGTCCTTTTCACAATGGCAGGCAGTGACTAGTGGGGTACCACAAGGCTCAGTTCTGGGACCCCAGCTATTTACGATATATATTAATGATTTGGACGAGGGAATTGAATGCAACATCTCCAAGTTTGCGGATGACACGAAGCTGGGGGGCAGTGTTAGCTGTGAGAAGGATGGTAGGAGGCTGCAAGGTGACTTGGATAGGCTGGGTGAGTGGGCAAATGCATGGCAGATGCAGTATAATGTGGATAAATGTGAGGTTATCCACTTTGGTGGCAAAAACAGGAAAGTAGATTATTATCTGAATGGTAGCCGATTAGGAAAGGGGGAGATGCAACGAGACCTGGGTGTCATGGTACACCAGTCATTAAAAGTAGGCATGCAGGTGCAGCAGGCAGTGAAGAAGGCGAATGGTATGTTAGCATTCATAGCAAAAGGATTTGAGTATAGGAGCAGGGAGGTTCTACTGCAGTTGTACAGGGTCTTGGTGAGACCACACCTGGAGTATTGCATACAGTTTTGGTCTCCTAATCTGAGGAAAGACATTCTTGCCATAGAGGGAGTACAGAGAAGGTTCACCAGACTGATTCCTGGGATGTCAGGACTTTCATATGAAAAAAGACTGGATAGACTCGGTTTGTACTCGCTAGAATTTAGAAGATTGAGGGGGGATCTTATAGAAACGTACAATATTCTTAAGGGGTTGGACAGGCTAGATGCAGGAAGATTGTTCCCGATGTTGGGGAAGTCCAGAACAAGGGGTCACAGCTTAAGGATAAAGGGGAAATCTTTTAGGACCGAGATGAGGAAAACTTTTTTCACACAGAGAGTGGTGAATCTGTGGAATTCTCTCCCGCAGAAGGTAGTTGAGGCCAGTTCATTGGCTATATTTAAGAGGGAGTTAGATGTGGCCCTTGTGGCTAAACGGATCAGGGGGTATGGAGAGAAGGCAGGTACAGGATACTGAGTTGGATGATCAGCCATGATCATATTGAATGGCGGTGCAGGCTCGAAGGGCCGAATGGCCTACTCCTGCACCTATTTTCTATGTTTCTATGTTTCTATGGTGTAAATTATTTCATGAGGCCATCACGATCACCCCAATCTTGCAGCAGCTCTTAGCCAGTCGCTTGGGTTGGAGGGTTTGCTTCCACTTCGGTTCTACATATAAAGACAGCACCAGTCTGGTACTTAAATGTTAAGAATTTATGTCAACGTGTTTTTTTAAAGAAATGTGAATTTGTACCCGTCCTTTCAAGCTCATCACTCTCAACGCTGCATACAAACTCAGGGTCGCCGTCCACACCATCTGCTTGGGCCCAGTCCTTTTCTGCTACATCCGTCTCTCCAAAACTCAGGGTCCCACTAAGGCGCGCCGACAACCCGTCCATGTCATCGTACAGTTCCGATCTCTCAGGAAGATCTTCCACCGTTTCGACGTTGTGTCTGTCAACTTTCTTCCGGAACCGGTGCAACAGTTTTGAGGCCATGTCCACACTCTGTAAAAGTACATCAAACAAAAGCAAGTCAACGTTGTGTGCAGGAAGGAACTGCAGATGCTGGTTTACACCGAAGATAGTAACGAAATGCTGGAACGACTCAGCGGGGCAGTCAGCATCAATGGAGAAAAGGAATGAGTGACATTTCGTGTCTTCAGAAGAGTCTGAAGAGTCTGAAGAAGGGTCTCGATCCGAAACGTCAGCCACTCATTCTCTCCAGAGATGCTGCCTGTCCCGCTGAGTTACTCCAGCATTTCATGTCTATCAGCAAGTTAACATTTTACAGCCTGAATGAAGGATGTGGAAACGACACGATAGACAAGAGAAAGTGGAGATTCATCACAAGGTCAAACCTTGCAGGAATATTAAACATTTCCACTGCACTAAACCCTGGTCAATCACGGCAACACACATGACCGGGACGTGGGGAAGTGTAGCAGAACACGGCACTGAAGTCTGCTGGCGAGGAGTGAGCAAGCACAGCGCCGGGCTGTTGCTGTTCACTGTCGGGGACACTGGCAGAGAGCCACCCGCGGGGGGGGGGGGGGTGGGGGGTGGGCAGGAAGCGCCTGCGTTTCTCACAAACCACAGCGTTGCTAGTTACATTCTTAATTCGTGAGGCATGCGATTAGAGGGGCGAATACAAAATATTGTCGACACACAAATCCCACGGAAGTGTAACAATTCCGGTCTCGCTCCCTCCCCAACACACATCCAACTCCCAGCTCAGTTAAAGGTGGTAGCCGTCTCCCTCCCTGCGGCGAAGGTTAACACAGGGGCCTGCGGGAAGAGGGGTTCTTGGGCTGAGAGGCAACGCTGTGGGAACCCAGCCTTGGGCCCGGCCCAGCCGGTCGGGCTCAGGGATCTTTCACTAGACTAACCTGGGTTCAGTTCTGGCTCGGCCGGGAGCGGATTCCTCCCAGGGAGAAAAACATTCCCTGCCCCCTCGCTAGGTAGAAAACAAATGCAGAGGATAAGGAGCTGCAAAAGTTTGCAGAACTTTTAATCCAGCTTTCCCGCAGGCAGGACGAGAACTTCCTGGTGAGGCGCCGAGGAGGTGGATCCGGGATCGCGACGCTGCCGGCCGCCAACCTGCCCCCTCCCTCTCTTTCCCTCTTTCTCCCTCCCTCACTCACTCTCTCTCTCTCGATCCCTTCCTCTCTTTCCCTCCCTCTCTCTCTCTCTCCCATCCCCCGCCACGGCCGCAGGAGGCGGAACAGTCAGCAAAAGGCGAGGCCACGGTAGGAGCGGGTAGGTTTGGATGGGTTGTGGGAGAGAGATAGGTAGACAAGCCTAAAAGAAAATTGATTTTGAAAATGAATATTTCAACAAACAAAGCCAAGTGCAAAGGGTGCTCTGGATGGGACACAGAGTGAGTGCATTGAGAACAACATACCTCTCAGACAAAATATTTTGTATTCTGACATGAAAATTAACACTGTTCTAACATGAAAATGCTTTGCACTTTATACGTCGTCAAGAATTGGAGATAAAACGAACAAAAATTAACAATGATGAATTGTGGAAATGTACTGCAGACCAACGCCAAAGCTAATCTAAGATGCCAAATTGGATTGCTGAAGGTATGTGACGGCGCTGCCGCGGCGGAATGAATGCGTTCTGTCTCTTGGATCCAGTCTGTACACTGGACACGTATGCAGAGATTTCATTGGGGGGGCGAAGGAATTGGATTTATCTATGAATATCAGCAAGAAAGGCCCAGGTGGTATTCGGATAGATTCTACATTACTCCCCGTATTTGACAATTCGAATCATATAAAACAAAGACAATATTCTCGTCCAACAGCCCCGAGAACTTAGTCGCTCTCAACTGATATATTTCTACAGTGGAAATGTTGTTTTGCAAAAGAAGACATAAAATGACAGTTTTGAAGAATGAGTCCAATGACCCCGTGGGTCAACGGCAAAACACGTTAACCCAGTTTCATTCTCTGCAGACGCTTTTTGACCTGTTGAGTATTAGCAGAAAGTTCGTATTCTTGTTCTATGTCTGTCCACCAAACATCAGACGTGGCTGCAGGAGGATCTGGCATGGGAACTTAATATTCAGGGTTATATATCCTATAGAAAGGACAGGTAGGTGGGCAGAGGAGGGGGGGGGGGGGGGGGGGGGGGGGGGGGGGGGGGGTAGCTCTGCTGGTGAGGGATGGAATTCAGACCCTTGAGAAGGAAGACAGAGTCACTGTGGATTGAGTCGAGGAATTGCAAAGGCAAGAAGACACTATGTGTTCAAGAAGGAACTGCAGATGCTGGAAGATCGAAGGTACACAAAAATGCTGGAGAAACTCAGCGGGTGCAGCAGCATCTACGGAGCAAAGGAAATAGGCGACGTTTCGGGCCGAAACCCTTCTTCAGACTGATGGGGGGTGGGGGGGAGAAGGAAGGAAAAAGGGAGGAGGAGGAGCCCGAGGGCGGGGGGGATGGGAGGAGACAGCTCGAGGGTTAAGGAAGGGGAGGAGACAGCAAGGGCTAGCAAAACTGGGAGAATTCAACGTTCATGCCATCCGGACGCAAGCAACCCAGGCGGAATATGAGGTGCTGTTCCTCCAATTTCCGGTGTTGCTCACTCTGGCAATGGAGGAGACCCAGGACAGAGAGGTCGGATTGGGAATGGGAGGGGGAGTTGAAGTGCTGAGCCACCGGGAGTTCAGGTAGGTTATTGCGGACTGAGCGGAGGTGTTCGGCGAAACGATCGCCCAACCTACGCTTAGTCTCCCCGGTGTAAATCAACCTACATCTAGAGCAGCGGATGCAGTAGATGAGGTTGGAGGAGATACAGGTGAACCTTTGTCGCACCTGGAACGACTGCTTGGGTCCTTGAATGGAGTCAAGGGGGGAGGTGAAGGGACAGGTGTTGCATTTCTTGCGGTTGCAACGGAAAGTGCCCGGGGAGGGGGTGGTACGGGAGGGAATTTGGTGTTATCTACAGACCCCCAAATAGTAGCCCGGATGTAGGGTGTAAGTTGCAGCAGGAGTTAAAACAGGCATGTAACAAAGGTATGCCACTGTGGTGATGGGGGATTTCAATATGCAGGTAGACTGGGAAAATCAGGTTGGTTCAGGACCCCAAGAAAGAGAGTTTGTAGAGTGCCTCCGAGATGGATTCCTAGAGCAGCTTGTAATGGAGCCGACCAGAGATAAGGTAATTCTGGATTTAGTGTTGTCCAATGAACCAGATTTGATAAGAGAACTAGAGGTAAAGGAACCGCTTGGAGGTAGTGATCATAATATGATTTGTTTTAATCTGCAATTTGAGAAGGAGAATGTTAAATAGGAAGTGTCAGTGATGCAATTGAACAGAGGGGACTATGAAGGCATCAGAGGGGAGCTGGCCAAGGTAGACTGGAAAGGGATCCTAGCAGGAATGACGGTGGAACAGCAATGGCAGGAATTTCTGGACATAATCTGGAAGATGCAGGATCATTTCAATCCAAAAAGGAAGAAAGATTCTAGAGGGAGTAGGAGGCAACTGTGGCTGATAAGAGAAGTTAGGGATAGAATAAAACTAAAAGAAAAGATGTATAATACAGCAAAGAGTAGCCAGAAGCCAGAGGATTGGGAAACTTTCATAGGACAACAGAAGGAAACAAAACGGGCAATATGGGCTGATAAGATGAAGTACGAGAGGAAGCTGGCCAGGAATATAAAGAAGGACAGTAAAAGCTTCTTTAAATATGTAAAGGGAAAAAGAATAGCAAAGTCAAATGTGGGTCCCTTGAACAGACACGGGTGAAATTATTATGGGGAACAAGGAAATGGCAGAAGAGTTGAATAGGTACTTAGAATCTGTCTTCAGTAAGGAAGACACAAACAATCTCCCAGATGTACTGGAGGACAGAGGATCTAAGGGGGTAGAGGAACTGAAATAAATTTTCATTAGGCGAGAAATAGTATTGGGTAGGCTAATGGGACTGAAGGATGATAAATTCCCTGGCCCTGATGGTCTGCATCCCAGGGTCCTCAGGGAGGTGGCTCTAGAAATGGTGGACGCATTGGTGATCATTTCCCAATGTTCAATAGATTCAGGTTCAGTACCTGTGGACTGGAGGAAGCTAATGTTATCCCACTTTTCAAGAAAGGAGCAAGGGAGAAAACGGGGAATTACAGACCAGTTAGCCTGACCGGTGGTTGGAAAGATGCTGGAGTCAATTATTAAAGAGGTAATAATGGGGCATTTGGATAGCAGTAAAAGGATTAGTCCGAGTCAGCATGGATTTATGAAAGGAAAATCATGCTTGACCAATCTTCTGGAATTTTTTGAGGATGTGACAAGTAAAATGAATGAAGGGGAGCCAGTGGATGTAGTGTATCTAGATTTTCAGAAAGCCTTTGATAAGGTCCCGCACGGGAGACTGGTGACTGAAATTAGAGCACATGGTATTGGGGGTAGGGTGTTGACATGGATAGAAAATTGGTTGGCAGACAGGAAGCAAAAAGTAAGAGTGAACGGGTCTATGTTTCTATTAAAACCGATGTTAAATAAGACAGCCATTTTTCCTGTGAAGTCAGTTCAGTGACCTTCATATATTTACCAGTATGCTCCAAGGAGCCAAAGATCTCCGATACCAACTTTTATAAATTTTCGGAGCTGAAGAATTGTTGAAGAAGCTGACAACTCGGTGGGTGAGGCAGTATTTCAGGAGCAAATGGACAGTCAGACCTCAGGGTCCTGACCGTAAATGTCGCCAATCCATGTTTTCCAGGGATGCCAGCTGACCCAATTAGTTACTCCAGCACTTTGTGTTATAGAAAGAACTGCAGAAGCTGGAAAAATCAAAGGTAGACAAAAATGCTGGAGAAACTCAGCAGGTGAGGCAGCATCTATGGAGAGAAGGAATAGGCAACTTTACGGGTCGAGCCCCTTCATCAGACGTTGTGTCTTTTGCAAAGCAACATCAAGAGTCATGACTCATGAGTGTTTTATTGTCATATGTCTCAGATAGAACAGTGAAATTCTTACTTGCAGCAGCACAACAAAATATGTAAACAGTGCACTGTAAACAATGTAATAAACAAGAGAGAAAAAAAAGTTCAGTGTGTGTATATCTATATTACTAAAACTCTGATCTTGACCGCTTTTGGCCCTCTCCCCCTCTCCCCCTCTCCCCCTCTCCCCCTCTCCCCCTCTCCCCCTCTCCCCCTCTCCCCCTCTCCCCCTCTCCCCTCCCTCCCTCCTCCTCCTCCTCCTCCTCCTCCTCCTCCTCCTCCTCCTCCTCCTCCTCCTCCTCCTCCTCCTCCTCCTCCTCCTCCTCCTCCTCCTCCTCCTCCTCCTCCTCCTCCTCCTCCTCCTCCTCCTCCTCCTCTCTCTCTCCTTCTCTCTCCTCCTCTCTCTCCTCCTCTCTCTCTCTCTCCTCCTCTCTCTCTCTCTCTGCCTCTCTCTCTTTCTCTCTCCATCCCCTCTCTCCCCCCCTCTCTCTCTCTCTCTCTCTCTCTAACTCTCTCTTTTTTTTCTTCCCCCCCTCTCTCTCCGCTTCTCTCTCTCTCACCTCCTCTCTCCCCCTCTCTCCCCCCTCTCCTCCCCCCCCTCTCCTCTCCCCCCTCTCTCCACTCCCCCCTCTCTCCTCTCCCCCCTCTCCTCCCCCCTCTCCTCTCTCCCCCCTCTCCTCTCTCCCCCCCCTCCTCTCCCCCCTCTCCTCTCCCCCCTCTCCTCTTTCCCCCCTCTCTCCTCTTTCCCCCCCTCTCTCCTCTCCCCCCTCTCTCCTCCTCTCCCCCCCTCTCTCCTCTCCCCCCCTCTCCTCTCCCCCTCCTCTCCTCTCCCCCCTCTCCTCTCCCCCCTCTCCTCTCCCCTCCACACACCCCTAACCCCTTCCCTCAACCCTCCCTCCCCCTCCCTGCTCCCCACCTCTCCCCCTCCCCTCTCAGCACACCCTCTCTCTCCCCCCTCCCCCTCTCTCCTCCCCCCCTCCCCCCTCTCTCTCTCTCCCCTCCATCCCCTCTCCCACCCTCCCTCCCTCCCCTAAATCCCCTCCCCTCCACACCCCCTACCCTCTTCCCTCCACCCTCCCTCCCTGCTCCCCACTCCCCCTCACCCCCCTCTCAGCACCCCCTCTCTCTCCCCCTCACTCTCACCCTCTCTCTCTCCTCCCCCACCTTTCCCCCCTCACCCATCCTCCCTCTTCTCCTCTCCACCCCCCTCTCCCTCTTGCCCCTCTCTCTGTGTCTCTGTCTCTCTCTCTGTCTCTGCCCCTTCTCTCTCTGCCCTCTCACAAATTAATAATATTAATATAATATCAAGGGGGGTAATTAGCGTGAGTGCGGGGGGGGGGGGGGGGGAGAGGAGAGGGGGGAGTGTGTGACGCTGCATGCTGCCTCCCCCCCCCATAACCGCACATTGGGGGAACAGACCCAACGGGTCTGCACTTGGTCTAGTATACACATACAAATACACATATAATACGCACACATACGTATAGACAAAAAACAAATAATAAAACAATAATAGTCCATGTAGTTCAGAGTTTATTTGAGCTTGTAGTGTTTAATAGCTGAAAGAAGCTGTTCCTGAACCTGGACGTTACACTTTCTGCAGTTTATTCCGTAGACATGTATCTGTTCATTTTGCAACAATGTTTCCTCCTCTGAACGTCGTGGTCTGGCATAGTTGTAAAATTACTGACCTTGTCTCCATTAATTCTGGATTCATTCCCAAAAGCTTTTGGAGTTGTTAATGCTCAGATTGTTGCAGCAGCAAATTCCATTTAACAACTCTTCAAAATGATGAAGTGGTCAAACATCAATCTGACTGACATTCCTTAATGAAAAGGGACGTTCATGGTGGATTTACATTAATCGGGCGGCACAGTGGCGCAGCTGGTTGAGCTGCTGCCTCACAGTGCCAGAGACCCAGGCTTCATCCTGACATTGGGTGCTGTCTATATGGTGTTCGCATATTCTCCCTGTGAATGTTCTCATCAATGTCTGCCTTCACTGAGAGGTTGCTTCCAAGATCCAAAACATAGCTCATTTTTTCCATGGTTTTATCATTTTTGGGCAATGTTTTAGGGATAGGTTGCCAGAGGACCTTAAATTTGTTTCCGATTATACTTAAACTGTGCTCTGGGATATTTAAATACACTGATTACACACAGATATTTCAAAACAGTTAATACTGGTTTTAATTATTTTAAAAAATTATTATTTTTTATAAATTATATAATATATATATTATAAATCTAGCCTTACTCTTACACCATTAATAAAGTACACAATACTGTACTTTTAGTAACTGTATTGAGGTTATGATTCATGGAGTGTCCAGCACAGTAGGCCTTTCTGCATGACTTGACCATACCTATTGAGACGCCTATCTATGCTAACCATTACGTAAGATGATTTGAATTAAAATGGATCTATATAAATCATGCAACGTGACTGAACAAAACAAGCTTTTCCTGAATATGTACTTGTAGATTGAGGCAAGGCAATTATATAATTGGTAACAATGCCAGTACATCATTCATTGCATTTGCTTGAGAAACTTTTATAATAATCGGGTGAGATTACACAAGCTGGGTTTGTTTTATTTGGAGAGAAAGAGGCTGAGATATGGAATGACGGAGCTATATAAAATTATGAAAGGCATGGATAGGGTAGATAGCTAGTGCCTGTTTCCCGTGGTAGGGGTACCTAAAGCTAGATGGAATAGCTTTAAAGTGAGAGGGAGGAGGCGTAATGGAGATCAGAGGGGTATATTTTTCAGTTGGTATCTAGATGAATTTCCTTTATTGTCATTCAGACCTTTCAGTCTGAACGAAATTTCGTGCCTGCAGTCATACATACAATAATACTATAATAGACAACAGAACAGACAGTAAACACAAATTAACATCCACCACAGTGAGTCCACCAAGCACCTCTTCACTGTGATGGTGGCAAAAATCTTAGGGCTGCAGTCTCTTCCCTCCTCTTCTCCCTCTGCGCTGAGGCGATACCCCACCGGGCGATGGTAAATCAGTCCCGTGGCTCACCGAGCTCCGCGAACGGGCCGGTTCAAACACCGCGGCCTGGGGTGGTCGAAGCTGCCGCCCTCCAGTCCAGCGGACGCAGCTGTTGACGACGTCGTCCACTGGCCCGCGGCCGAACCCTGGACTCAGGCCGCCGCCGCCAGAACGCCGTCTCAGCCACCGGAGCACCGTTCCAGCCCCGAGCCTGGTCGCCCTCACGTGATCGTCTCAGCCCCGCGCCAGGCCGCCCTCACGGGAGCGCCGTTCCACCCTCGAGCTGGGCCGCCCCGACGGGAGCGCCGTTCCACCCTCGAGCTGGGCCGCCCCGACGGGAGCGCCGTTTCCCTCGGGCTGGGCCGCCCCGACGGGAGCGCCGTTACCCTCGGGCTGGGCCACCCTCATGGGAGCGTGACAGCCTCTCACGGGAGCGCCGTTCCAGCCCCGAGCTGGGCCGCACTCACGGGAGCGAGCCCAGGGCGAGTCCTGACAGGCTGCCTCCGGAGCCTCGAGGTCGCCAGCTCCGCCATTAGGCCTCAGCGCAGACGGAGGCAGAGAAGGGGGATACAACAAAAAAGTCGCATTCCCCCAAAGGGAGAGACAGCAAGCCCTGTTTCAACCCCCCACCGCCCCCCCCCCCACACATAAACACAACCTAAAAAAACAAAAACTTAGCTAGACAAAACGAAAAAAACAACACAAAAAAGTAAAAACAAACGGACTGCAGGCGAGCCGCAGCCGTTCACCAGTGCCGCCACTTCCGATGTGAATCTGCCAGTGGTGGAAGTAGGAATGATAACAACATTTAAGATACCTTCTCATACCTACCCATTGGCCATGACCCCATGGGCAAACACCAGACACCATCTCCCAGATTGTCACCGATCTTATCACCTCTGGCAATTTTCGCTCCACAGCCTTCAACCTTAGTTCATCAATCCGATACTGCCTGTTTCTATCCCCTTCCCAAAATCCACAAGTAGAGTTTGCAGGCCGACCGATTGTTCCTGCCCCACTAAACTCATCTGTAAATACCTTGATATTATCTTGTCCCTTCCAGCCTACATCCAAAACACTGAAAAAACGTTCTTCAAAACTTCAATAATTTTTAACTCCTAGGCCCATCACCTCAGTTTTATGATAGAAGCCTGATTGCTTTACATCTCCATTTACCATCATTTAGGACCCCCCCCCCCACCTCTTTTTTCTCCCTCTCCTTATTGTGTCCTCCTCCACCCCCAACATGGTTTGTGCCTATTTCTCCCAGTATACTCTTACCGCCTCCCTTTCTCCCTAGCTCCCTCTCTCTGGCCTTACAGTTTACTCCAATATTACTCCACTCTCTCCTTACCATCTCCTTTTCATCGCTCGCCTTTGTCCACCCATCTGCCAATCAAACCCCCCCTCACCTGTTTCCACCTGTCACATGCCAGGCTTTGTCTTGCCCCCACCTCTTTTCCAACTTTCTCCACCTATAATCAGTCTGAAGAACAGTTCTGATTCGAAACTTCACATATCCATGTCCTCCAGAGATGCCACCTGACCCGTTGAGTTACTCAAGCACTTTGTGTCTTATTGAAGATTCCAGCATTAGCAGTTCCTTGTGTCTCCAGGTATTTGAATGAGTAGGGCAAAGAAGGATATGGAATTGACGCAAGTCAGTAGGATTTGTATAGATAGGCTTGATGATCGGCATAGACACAATGGGCATGAGGGCCTGTTCCTGTGCTTAGGGTCATAGCATAATACACCATGAAAACAGGCCCTTCGGTCCAACTTGCCCACACCGACCAACATGTCCATTTTTCACAAATCTGTGACCATATGTCTATAATACGGAATACATGCACTGTTGAAAATCAAAGACAAACACAAAAGGCTGGAGTAACTCAGTGGGTCAGACAGCACCACTGGAGAAATGGAATATGTGACGCTGAGTTACTCCAGCCTTTTGTGTCTGTCTTCAGTTTAAAACTTTCTCGCTGGAAATCAAAATAGTTTGTGCTGCCATCTAGTGTTATCGTTGATACTTAAGGGCAATATTTGGCTGCATTATCCCCAGTATTAACTCACATTGCATTATTAATTACAATAATTAAACAACACCATTGATCAACAGAATATTAAATATCTTATGTTTAAGAAGGAACTGCAGATGCTGGAAAATCGAAGGTAGACAAGAGTGCTGGAGAAACTCAGCGGGTGCAGCAGCATCTATGGAGCGAAGGAAATAGGCAACGTTTCGGGCCAAAACACTTCTTCAGACTGATGGAGGGTGGGGGGGGGGGGGGAGAAGAAAGGAAAAAGGTAGAGGAGGAGCCCGAGGGCTGGGGGAGAGCTGAGAAGGGCAGGAGACAACCAGGGCCACCGGAATTTGGAGAATTCAATGTTTATGCCGCTAGGGTGCAGACTGCCCAAGCGGAATATGAGGTGCTGCTCCTCCAATTTCCGGTGGTGCTCACTCTGGCCATGGAGGAGGCCCAGGACAGAGAGGTCGGATCTGGAATGGGAGGGGGAGTTGAAGTGCTGAGCCACCGGGAGGTCAGGTTGGTTAATGCGAACTGAGGGGAGGTGTTCGGCGAAACGATCGCCAAGCCTACGCTTGGTCTCACCGATGTAGATCAGCTGACATCTAGAGCAGCGGATGCAGCAGATGAGATTGGAGGAGATGCAGGTGAACCTGTCGCACCTGGAATGACTGCTTGGGTCCTTGAATTGATCCAGGCAACCAATGTGTACGGCTTGTTCTTCAATCTGCCATCCGGAGTATAACAATTATCACTACTGGTCAAAAAAAATCCCTTTTATATTTTATCCCATGTGCGTTAAGAAGAACTAGCCAGATTTAGTGCATGCACGAGCTTGTCTTTTAGTCTTTCATCATTACGCTGTTAGAATAAATTGTGATTTATTTTTGAAGAATTTGAAACAGTTCCAAATCACCTGCATAATTTATTACACTATTTAGAAAAGCATGTATGTAAAACTAGCTGGTTTTAAAATCTGATCTCTTTCTTCATGGCCTTGCCCAAGGTATTCCTGAAACTGTCTTTGGGGAACACATGAGAGTTGTGATTCATTCTCATCCTCGTGTATGTAATGGAGGTTTGTCTCACCACGTTGAAGAGGCTGCTCTTCACAGTCTGCTGAACCATTGTGTGGAACATCATGAGTATGTCTCCTATAGTGGCACTGCTGCAATGTGTGCCACAGATAGTGTGCTCTGTTCTTCTTTTATTTAGTTAATAGGTGCTCCCATTCATATATGTGTGCACAACCTTATCCAACAAAATAAACACAGGGTATACTATTTATATTTGTTAACGTTACTCCTACTCACAACAAAATTAAGATCACACATACACTCTTTGGTGAAATCTATGGTTATATGGTTATATGGTTAAATGCTCAATTTAACAGATGGGATTTAATGCCTGGAGACTGAAGGACATTTATGCTCTATTTTTGTATCAAGTCCACATGAAATTCCATCTGCAGCCAAATGTCTTTGACAGGCATCTTGCCAATTACATGATTGGTATATTATCTGTGACCTTCATGGTTAATTTGCAATTTAGAACATATTTCCTTCAGCAGTATGTACATTAAACCACTATGCTTTATTAGCTTCTCAATTTCATAGTAATACAATTATACAAATTAGAAAGAGAAAGAGCAACATATAATGTGGGGAGGGGGGAGAGGAGGGGGATAAAGGGAGGGGGAGGAGGAGGATGAAGGGTGGGAGGAGGGGCCGGTGGAGGGGTTGGAAGGAACCGCCGGAAGGAGCCACTGGGACAAACACACGACTGATCTGCTGGGAAGAAGCATTGCCCTTGTCCCACTTAGTAAACCTGAACGGAAACCTCTGGAGACTTTGCGCCCCACCCAAGGTTTCCGTGCGGTTCCCGGAGGTTGCAGGTGGTTGCCGGAGGTTGCAGGTAGTGGAAGCAGGTAGGGAGACTGACAAAAACCTCCGGGAACTGCATGGAAACCTTGGGTGGGGCACAAAGTCTCCAGAGGTTTCCGTTCAGATTTCCCAAGTGGGACAGGGGCATTAGACGGCTAGTGCCCTGACTGAGGTTAAAGTGAGTGGCTGGGACAAGCCTATTTCTGCCCATAGAAAACGAGGGATGGCGTCCACACACAGCGGCAAGGACAGGATATACCCAGTTACCACGAGCTCTGTCTTTTGAAGCCCAAACCTGAGACCGCCTGTGCCCCCTCTTGAAGAAATGATGAACCTCAGGGAATAGCCTGAGATTGTGACGCCTCCTCCTTTGAAGACTAGAACTGCACTGTCGGGACATGTCCATCGTACATGCGCCCTGACACCTAAGGCCAGTGCCCCCATGACTTTCTTACCACTATAAATAAAATATATACATGTGGTCACCCATACTATGAGTGTCGGTGTGGTCACTGCCAAACCCAGAGTCATCCCTAACGCCACAACTTCAATGAAAGAAAATAATCTCACTCTACTCTTTTCTCATGTTCTGATATTCTCCTCTGACTGAAAAGTATTTTTCTTATCTCCCATTTGATTCTGTACATCTGCATTGTACCTTCTCAGTAATAAGCTGATCCCTCAGCCCATTATAAAAAATGGCCTGTCATATGTCTATTCATGATTGCAGCTCATAGAACTGCTGTGCCTCAACTCCAATGCATGGGTTCAATCCTGCTTGTTCGGAGTTTGCACATTTGCTCTGTAAACTCACCCTCATGTGTAGGGATATAGCGGCAGCGGTTAAATCTTTGGGGAGTTGATGGGAATATGGAAGGAATAAAATAGGATTTGTGCACATGACTCTTGATGGTCAGCATGGACTGGGGGCTGAATGGCTTGTTTCCAGGCTGCATGAATTTATGACTAAGTCATCAGATATTTGGAATCAGAAGCCTTAGGAAAGAAAGATAGGTTGTTACTGCAAGTTTCATGGAATCATGGAAAATTTATGATGGAAGGAGCCATTCAGTCTCTTGTGTCTCTATGCTGGTCAAAAGCAACAACCCAAGTTAATCTCACCTGCCAGCCCCAGCTCTAGCAAGACATGCCATAACATTTAACAGCTGATTCCAACTGCTGTTTAAATATGAAAGGTTACTGTCTCCTCTATTCTTTCCGACTGTGCTCCAAAGCCCTATTCCCTCTGACTATAAAGTATTTTTACATATCTCCCCTCTAACCTTTGTAAATCTCTTCTGCAAGCTCCCCGGTGCAATCACAACTTTTCTGTAATGTGGTCAAAATTATACGCACTTCTCAAACTATGGTTCCGTTGATTTTGTGCACAGTACAAGTACAAAACGCCTGTTCTTCTATTCCATGCCTCATCCTTGTGATTTTCTCTTTCTACATGAACACATTTAATCTGCTAACATAACCACAACATCTAGGGAACTTTTCATGATTATGTGGCAAACTGTGTAATTTATAAACTTTTATGTAATTCATAATCCCTCCATTTCCACGAGACATGCTTGATTCCTTCTCTGCAAGGTGCACAATAGTTTTGCCCATTCGCAACCACGTTCAAATATTTAATTGGAAAGTAATAGATTTTGCAAATGTGGCAGCACCTTCCTAATCAAAAAAAAAATTAAACAAAGCAAAAAAGGTTACCGAACCAACACTTAGATAACCATGTGTACAAGCTTACAAATCGCTACACATATGGCTGCAAAAGTGTACTACATTGAAGACACGTTAATATTTTTGGATACGAGAAAAATATTTGGATGACAGCTGGGAGGCATTTGTAGCTGCTCTGAGGATTGATGTGACAGCTATTTCCAGCTGCACCATGAGAGAGGTTTGGTAATATGACAAATTATACTCACAGATCCACAGAAAGCAATGGAAAGCTGAAAATAAGGCAGCTAATACTTCTCAGGCCAGACCTTGAAGCTTTCCTTCATCTCGCTTGAATATTTCATGTTAAATTCCCGTGTTGTATTAAAATAGCACGGAGAAGGAAAGAGTTCGATATTTTATTTTGAATTTCTTTTGATCTCCACCCACATTATCTCTAAACATTTTTTTCAAAAGACATATCCAGAAAATATTTTTTTTGCCTTGCGACTGTGTAATTCTTTGTGCAGTAACGTGTAATCTGACAATCCTTCATGTAATACAAATACTTAATTTGAAAAGATTCATACATTCAGCTTTCTTTACTTTATAACTAAATTACAATGTTCATGTCTTTAGTTTGATTTCTAGTTCATGTTCCTTTGCGATACAAAGGGAGACTATTTTAATCCATTGAGTGTGTCAGCTGACAGAGCAACCCCGTGCCTCCATTAATTGTACCTTTTAATGGTTTCCTCCACATTCTCATCAATTCACCCTAGATTCTGCCACTCACCAACACATTACAAGAATTCTGAAGAAGGGTCCTGACTCGAAATGTCACCCATCATTTTCTCCAGAGATGCTGCTTGACCCGCTGAGTTACGCCAGCACTTTGAGTCTATACACAAAAAGGCAGCTATGCTTTAAAATATTTTCTCATTATCATTTCCCACTTGCGAGTTTTGAAAATGAGTTACATTTAGGTGGTGTTTTAATTTTAAGTGTGTTCATCAGATATAGAATTTTTATTGCATCCCTATTTTTACATTTTCATGGGGTAGCGTGGAAGATTTACAATGATCATGTGATAGTTATTGATACATTATCTCAGTGTATCTATGAACAACCTTACCTGTAATCATCATGATAGCTTTTATTGGGGCCAGCTTTACTGGTCGGTTTCATGGGATTCACTGAATGTCAGAAGCCTGACAATCTGCTTCCTGTGATCAAGATTAAGCTTCCCAGTTAGTTCCAGGTGACAGATTAATGTCTGTATGTTTATTCTTCTCGAGAAATGGCAAGCTCCCTTTTGTATAATGGCTCATCAGCATGGCATATAAAACATACCTTCAATCAATCTCCTTCTCCAAGACCAGTTGAAAGGTATCACGAAAGAAACACCATCATGCTGAAGCTGTTACGGGCTTAAATTGGTCCCAAGTTGCACTCCCAATGCAATGACAAGATTATTAATGGCAGAATGACAAAGGTGCAAAAATGATACTTCATCTGATTCTAGTATTGAAATTTTAGTTTAAATGATTCAAGTGCCTCAACTGTATTGTTTCCTATTGTATCAGTCGTCTGTTTCATCATTTACAGTTACATTATTCCACCAGCAGCATTCCCCAACCCAGTAATCCATCAGTGCCTTTCCCTCATCTATTATTGACTCTGTTAAACCAGAACTCTAACAGCAAGATGATCAAATCTGGCATTTCCAAATTGAGCAATCTAGCTGGAACAATTCCAAGTTTCTCTTTGTTTCCAGTGCTTCTACTTAACTCTTTCTCTCTCTCTGGACTGTCTACAGTCTGTTTTATCAGCATGATTAATGGATCACATAAATTATCCAGATTTGACTGTTAGCTCTTTCACTGGGCAATGCAATGATGTCTGTCTGGCGCTTCTTGTGCTTCTTATGCGTGGTGGTGGTGGAAAGATTAGTGGAAACAGGGTCGCTACGTGAATTCTCTTTCCTTGACCTCATTCTCCAGGTAGGTGAATTTAAACACAAGCAATGAGAATTGGTATTGGTTTATTATTGAGATACAGTAAAATACTTTTGTAGCATTACATTTACAGAGTAAACGTCTAGCATATATTCAAGTTGTCAAGGAGCAAAGAAAACATCATGGCTATTGTTGCGAACATGAAGGACCCATAAGTACTGCAAAGTGTAAGCTCCTGAATAGATCAAGCAACAATAGATAAATGCTTCAGAATTTGGTTAATAATGTGTGCATGTTCTTCTACTTCAATATTAATGTTGGCTTTTTGGCATAATTATCAGTATCATGAGATGGATATTATTATTCAAAAATGGTAAGATAGAGTTAACCGATTACATATCGTGATTACATTGTGATGAGAAAGAATATGTAACTTACTATCTAAATTCGCTAAATCTAAAGTTGAACATTCTGTCCCATAAGCTACAGAAGTCTCTTTTTCTGGGAGGTTAAACTGGAAGAGGAGATTTATGTTGTAACTCTTGTAGTTAGTGCAGCGACCTATTTGGCGAGTTTAGAAGGGTTTAGGAGAGTTTGAAAAGGTGTCATGTTGAAGACCTCCTTCGACTATGTAGAAGACCTCCTTCGACCTCCTTCGACTATGTTGAATAGCTTTGACTAGCTTTGGGTAAATTGGACACAATAGTGGAGAGTGAAGACGACCTCCTTCGATCTCCTTCAACTTCCCTTCAACTATGTTCAACTACCTTCGATTACCTTCGATTACCTTCGATTACCTACGAATAACATGCTGATCTACTACGACCTACTTCGACTAAACCTATGAGTAAAAAAAACATCAATTTTTTTCCATGGCGACCTTATTTTACTCGCGGGCATTTTTCAGCATGTTGAAAAATATGCCGCGACTTAGCTGAGGCCTTGAGTATGCGGGACGACTCTCGAGCATGAAGGAGAGTTACAAAGACCACCCAGGACCTCGTGTCGACCATGCTGCGAGTATGAGTCGAGGGCAAACTCTTCTAAATTCGCAAATTAGGCTGTCAGTTGTGACAGCGCCCTAAACTAATTAACACAAAACAATTAACAAATTTTGGAAGAGCACCAATCACGAGCAGGAATAGAAGAGATATTCAAGACCACAGTGATTAATCTGTGATGAATGTCGTCAAATTGCACTTTACATGTAGGGATTAAAACTAGACCCGGACTCCGAGCGGGTTGGAGTTGGGATCAATGTCGGAGAAAGAGTGGGAAAATGTGCCAGGCATCCACATGTATCAATTATATATATCTGTACACCTTGAGTTTGGTCACAATAAGAAGGACACATGGTGGAGTTTGATATCAGGGAAAATACCATGTATTGATTAGATCAGGCATAGCATGTGTATGTACTGGTAATATTAAGGCCACACTTAGTAAGATATGGTACAAAGAATCCCATGCTTAATAAGATAGGAATACTGAATGCCCCATCCAGAAGGGCTGTCACAACTGACACAATCAGGGGGCAGCTGTGGGATCTGTAAAGGAGGGTCTTCTTCAGTTCTCACGAGTTGTCTAGTGACCTTAACTGTTGCAGCTAAGAAGAATGGTGGGTCAAAGCTCATTAGGGATAAACATTACAATTTCAGAGGAAAATCTGAACAGGAAAAAAAGTGGTGTTTCTTCTTTTATGCCCAGTTCAAGATTAAATCATTACATTTAATTAATAAAGAGCAAGATAATTAACCAACTAATTTCAGTGAAAACTTTTAACATACAATTCAAAGAATATAGAAGAAGGAATAGTGGATATGTGGCCCTGCATACACACCACACATGCACACAACATCTTAAAGAGACACTACCTCTTAAAAGATAAGATATCTTGCAAATTTGTTTCACATTAGGTTTCTTTCATTTGGTTCATCCTTTATCCTCTGGAGCATAGGATTCAAACATCTATGAACAAAGATTTAACATATTTCATTCACTCGCTCACCTCACCTCTCTTTTAAAAATCAAAGTATACTCCCAGACTTTTACAGGTCATGCAGCATTTTTAAACTCACATATGATTCACATTTTTAACAGTTTAATAAATGACTTGCTCTTCAAGAGTTAGATATATTCATACAAACTTTAAGGAAACATTTACATTTCAAGACATTAAAGGAAAATAAACCAGACAATAATACTTTTAGAACAGCAATGGGTAATTATTAAAATGTTGTTGAACAGGTCCTGGATAAGTATATTCTGCAAGAAGAAAGTCTAAATTCAAACTGATGAGACATGTGGGAATAAAAAAAATAAGGAAATTGATGCAAATAAGAAACAAATACCAAGTATACAGACACAGGAAATGAGCACGCAACAGACTGCTGGTGTTTCACTAATTGAATGGCAATCAATACAAGTTATATTTTCAGTTTTGATTTTAATATTTTTCTTACTGACAGCATTTATGCAGACGGTGTCATGAACAGCTGGGCAGTGTAACATTCATTAAGTTTCTTTCATTAAGTATATATTGTAACCATATGTTATTTCTCAATGTAGAAGTGCTCATCGTGCCAAGTGGGTATGTGCCAATTAGAATATTGAGATTTTCATGGAAATTGAGTCAGGAGAGTGGCATGGAAAACCTTTAGTGAAAAGTACATTTTTTTCATGATTTTATTGCTGTAACTATTTGAGTTTGCAGTCCCTTAAAAATGTATCCATTATTTCTTTTTATGAAATAAAGAGTCATGAAACAAAGAACCTCACAGTTTACTTACCTACATTTAAATGCTGGAAGTGTATTCACTGTTGTAGGAATTGTTCTTTCTAAGTGTTATTTTAAATGTTTCCCTGAAATGTTGAGCTAATGTCTTATAGCGCCAGAGATCCGGGTTCGATCCTGACTCCGGATGCTTGTTTGTACGGAGTTTGTATGTTCTCGCTGTGACCTGTGCGGGTTTTCTCTGAGATCTTTGGTTTCCTAGTTTTCCAAAAATCATCTCTAGTGTGTGTAGGGTAGTGTTAACGTGCGGGGATCGCTGGTCAGTGCGGTCTTGGTGGGCCGAAGGGCCTGTGTCCATGCTGTATCTTTAAACTAAAATGTGTTTCTTACTGGAAGAAATAATGTGATCAGTTAAGTTCTCTGACATGTCAAACACATGATCCTTTAAACCTTCAGAAATAAATAAATAGCATTTCAACGTACAAATAAAGACATGTAGCAAAGTTGTACTTTTCAATATTTATGTTAAAAGACTCAGCAATGTCAAAACGCCTGTTTTACTCATGCAAATCTACATATACCCTTCTCCAACCACGAACATATATGTGCCCATTTAGTGCAAACCTATTAGCTTTTACAGATTTGCAAATGCCATTTGGACAAAAAATAACATTCACAATACTACGAGACATATTGAATGGAAAAATGTGCCTGAAAAGCCACAGCAAATAAACATTTCATTATTCCAGTTCATATCCAGTGCATATGACAAAAAAAAAACACTCTTGACACTCAGTCTTGTAGAGGTTATCCATAAAAGTCAGTTTTCACAACTACACATTGATGAAAACGTTCATGATACCGGTATAGGGTGAACAATGAAGACTCATTCCTTGTACTGAAAATACATCCAGATGCCACGATGTTTTCCTGATTTCTGTAAACCGGCCAAATTCATTAAATTGGTGTTCTAAAAAATGTAGACTAAATTAATAATCCCAGCAAATTACATGGAATTTTTTTTTCTCTTGAGAAGCAGCAAATGAGAATACATAAAGCACACTCCATTGAAAGTGCAGAATTTGTTTTTACTGGTGCATTAAATTATTTCCTTAATGGCTCCCAATGAACTGTTGCAGGATTCACAAAAGCTCTTAGAAAAATCCTCCCATTATATGGAATCTCTTCTTGCATTGGAAGCTTACATATCTGTTTGCCAGTTGAATTGTGAAGAACAAAATTTTACCACACTTCTTCCTAATTTTGACAACTTTGGTTGGATTGCTGCATATTAAAATAACAAAAATTAAATTTTAAAATGTTTACTGAGCAACGATATCCATCATTTGCATTTCCCAGGATATTATAAAATATTAGTACAACATTTAGCACGACTTTCAGATCAACTCACTTGACCTGGGCGGTACAGTGGTTCAAAGGTAGAGTTGCTGCCTTACAGACACAGGTTTAATCCTGATTATCGGTGCTGTCTATATGGAATTTGTACATTCCCCCATGACCACTTGTGTTTTCTCCAAGCGCTGTGGTTCGCTCCCACATTTCAAACATGTGCAGGTTTGTAGGTTAATTTGCTTTTGTAAATTTATCTATAGTGCGTATGAACTAGTGTATGGGTGATTGTTGGTCAGTGCCGACTCGGTGGGCCTGTTTCCACCTTGTATCTCTAAAGCTAAAATAAAACCTGCATTTGTTAAGAAATCTGACCTCCTTCTTTTAGGTATGTTGCAAAGCCTACCTGAAGCGTCGTTGAAGATCTGCTGCTGAGGGTGTGCGCGATTTTGGCGCCGTTTAGAGGGGGTGGGTTTAAAACGCAATTTTCTCTAAGCTGTTCCAATCGAAAATGTTCAGCCTAGTTAATTATTAACGAAAAATCGCTGGAAGACCCCGTCGCAAAAGCTATTATTAGGTTTAAAGGCCTTGAATAATAGTTATAGTAGTTTAAAAATCAATCTCTAAACCCGCGACCGCCAGCAACCGCAGGGTCTCATAAAGCAAATAGCAGAAGTTAGGTTGTATATTTTTACATTAAAAAGGGCTTCTAAAGATCCCTTTATACTAAGTTTAATATTGCGAGTAGCTCAATTTAGGCCCATTATATTGCGCAGTATTTTTCTCGGCATTTGGGGCACAAATCTACCGCAATGTGAACGTTCTAAACCAGCGCGTTCCACAGGGACCCACTGGAAAGCTGATTTAAATGGGCATTTATTTACAGCAATTAAACACTAAATTCCTTCCATTTGGCCTATAAATTAATGTAAATGAGATTTAAAAATCATGCTTTATTGTGAATTATTTGTGAATATTATTTGGACATTTAGGCTATTTAAAAATGTTAATCATTTATTAAGAAATGGATAGATGTTTAGATCTAGTAATTGAAGTCTGAAATTAGCTACAATTAGGTAACTAACTAATTATATGCTTTAATTTCAGGTCATCCAAGTAAGATTATTTTATATTTGTTTCAGAATGCTTCAATCTATGATAACTGAAAATTTCATTCAGTTCTCTTAATTTTTAAGAAAGTTATGGGCTTTTGACTGTTCACGATCACAGCTTTTTTGTTATGTCCATAGAAAATCAATAGGGAACAAGATGCTCATTTCCCAGTATGAAAATGGCCATAACTTTTTAAATACTTGAGATATGAAAGTGAATTAGGTGTCAAATTAAACTTATTTTTATGCTTTATCTGATGGGATAAATTACAGACTTGATTTTTAAAATCTCAAAATTTTGTAACATTGCTACTTCTTTGGAGAACGACTGAAGAAGGATCCCATTACGAAATGTCACCTATCCATGTTCTCTTATGCTGCCTGACCTGCTAACTTACTCCAGTACTTTAAGTCTTTTTTTGTAAACCTGCATCTGCAGATCCTTGTTTCCTCATTCTCCATTATCCCGATGAAAGAATAGCTTTCAATTATGCCAATCAGTGCAGAAAAATCATTTTACAATTACATATATATTTAATTAGAAATACACCTTGCAATTTGAAACAGCACCAATTTCATCATTTTAGGATTTTCCTTTGAGGTTCTTTTGAGCAGAAATCATGTGTGATTACATTTGCCAAAGGACATTTATTCACCGCCTTAGACATTCAGAGGGTGCCATCTCAATCATAGTTAAAAGATATCTGCTCATGATTTTCTTTCTGAAGCTATTGCTCCCACTGACTCAGCAGATGTCACCTGCATGGTTCCATTGTGAAGTGGTGGGATCTAAGCCCCTGCATCTTATCCATTGCAGAATCTTAAATTGAGTGTTCCACTGAACCGGAGCTTCTAAATATTTTATCAATCCCTCATTCTTTTGCAATAAATAGCTTTTCTTGTGGAGGGAGAGCTGCCAAATGTCAGCTGTTCACACTTCAGTTCTGTTGGACATATGCTCAGCCAAATGTGAGAATACAAAACAGATGCCAGCATAGACGCCCTCCATCTCCAGCTCTGGGGATCTTCATGTACAGCCCATCAGCTTTACACCAGGGCTGATGGCATGCAGGCAATTGCTTCAATAATTTGAATGGAGCCACCAACATCAAAATTATAAAAATCAAATGGTGGAAGTTAAATACAGTGAAAAAAATATTTATTTTGTTTTAACATTTTTAATTAATTATGATCTTAATGTGTTTTCATTTTTTTATTTTCAAACTTAAAAAAACTAGTATTCAATATTTTTATTTATTTAAATATTTCGAAGCTGACTATCAGAGCTCTGGCAACAAATATCCTCCCTACATGAACAACAGCGGGGAATGCATGAAGCACTGATAAACATTGCCAATTTTCAGTTCATGACTGGCAAGACACTGCAGAACTGTTTGAAGTTTGGGTGGTATGCTACCTCAGAAATGCAGGGCGGCACAGTAGCTCAGTTGCAGTCTTGCTGCCTTACAGCACCAGAGACCCTGGTTCGACTCTGGCTACAGGTGCTGTCTGTATGGAGTTTCATAAGTTCATTGACCATAAGAGCAGTATGAGGTCATTCAGCTCATCGCGTCTGCTCCACTCATGGCTGATCTATCGTTCCCTCTCAGTCACATTCTCCTGCCTTCTCCCCATAACTTTTGATACCTTTACTAATCAAGAATATGTCAATCCCCACTTTTAAAATACCCAATGACGGCCTCCACAGCCGTCTGTGGCCATGAATTCCACAGATTCACCACTCTTTGACTATAGAAATTTCTCCTCAATTCCTTTCTCGGGGCGTTTTGGCTTTCCCCCACATTTCAAAGATGTGCAGATTTGTAGGTTTATTGGCCTCTATAAAAATTGCTCCAAGTGTGTAGTATGTGGGTGATTATTGGTCGATGTAGACATGGTGGGCCAAAGGGCCTGTTTCCACGCTGTATCTCTAAATTAAAAAAACTAAAGAACATTGTATTGTTCTCTTCTTCTAAGGAAAATGTCACGAACTCCCTGGAGTGTCAAATGCGCCGAACAACCAATGCTTGAAAATCTATGTGATGTTAAGTAGCTTAAGTAATTCTTCACCTTAGCTTTTAAGGAATCTACTGGTCAGCTGCAAAGTGTTCTCATACAGTCTGTTAATAAGTGCAGAACTGTTTGGGAGGGAAGTCTTCATGGGCAAATAATATCATGACAATGTTCAGAAAGCTCTTCAAGTGATGATGAGGATCCCACATGCTTTAAAAAGTGGTAAGGTGATCTGGAAGTTTCAAGCCTGGGGTAACCAGGGTGAGCTAGCCAATTAGATACAAATTTGTTGTGATGATTAGAGGCAGTGGGTGACATTGGAGAGTTATTTACAAAATTGGAGGTGTGTGATCAGTGGAGTGTCACAGGGATTGGTGCTGGGTATGTTGTTTTTTGTCATATACTAATGATTTGGATAAGAATGTAAGTGGCATGATTAGTATGTTTGTGCATGACACCAACATTGGTGGATAGTGAAGATTACTAATTAGGTTTACAACAAGATCTGGATACCTCCACCATTCCAGCAGAAATTGTAGTCTAGATCAGAATCGCCCACTAGGTATGAAAATTCTTCCACAATTCAGCTCCAAATCTCTTACCCCTTACTTTAAACACACGTCACCTGATTATAAACAATTCATTCTCTATCTGCCCTATTTATGCCCCTCATAATTTTGTACATCTTTATCGTTCCTCCTCAGACTTCTTCACTCTAAAGGAAACAAACGCTATACAACTTTTAATCATAACTGAGATGCTCCATCCCAGCAGCAACTCCATGCATCTCATCTGCACCCTTTCCAGTGCAATCACATCCATTCAACAATGTGGTAGCTAGAGATTCACCCAGGGCTCCAGCAGGACTTTCATATGAAGAAAGACTGGATAGACCCGGCTTGTACTCGCTAGAATTTAGAAGATTGAGGGGGGATCTGATAGAAACTTACAAATGTCTTAAGGGGTTGGACAGGCTAGATGCAGGAAGATTGTTCCCGATGTTGGGGAAGTCCAGAACAAGGGGTCACAGTTTAAGGATAAGGGGGAAATCTTTTAGGACCGAGATGAGAAAAACATTTTTCACACAGAGAGTGGTGAATCTGTGGAATTCTCTGCCACAGAAGGTAGTTGAGGCCAGTTCATTGGCTATAGTTAAGAGGGAGTTAGATGTGGCCCTTGTGGCTAAAGGGATCAGGAGGTATGGAGAGAAGGCAGGTACAGGATACTGAGTTGGATGATCAGCCATGATCATATTGAATGGTGGTGCAGGCTCGAAGGGCCGAATGGCCTCTACTCCTGCACCTATTTTCTATGTTTCTATGTTTCTATCTGCAGTTCTTTCTTAAACTGTTGTATCACCAGCAGCACCAGCACAGAGTCCCTTGGCTCAACAGCTCCGGCACTAACCGACACCACAGTAGCGCGGTTCAAATGGAAACTCTTCAAATGGATTACATCGAGCTAGAGAAGTGCCAAGGATATAGGTGTGTATGAAGTGGTGAGCCTGTGGAATTCTCTGCCTCAGAGGGCGGTGGAGGCAGGTTCTCTGGATGCTTTCAAGAGAGAGCCAGATAGGGCTCTTGAAAATAGCAGAGTCCGGGGATATGGGGAGAAGACAGGAACGGGGTATTGATTGGGGATGATCAGCCATGATCACATTGAACTGTGTTTAGTCCAAAAGTCCGGCTCATTTCATGACTTCCGCTTAGTGGACAGGTCGCGCTGATTGCGTAATTTCAGGTGAGTGCAGAGGTCATGCTGATTGTGGAAGTGCTATGTGTTGAAACTATGTTATATACCGTTACATGATTGGGCCAAAGAGTTGTCATTCTATGTGTTTTGCAGCCGGTATCGGTAATTGACTTGGAGGGGTTGCCTCCCCCAAGTAATGTCACACCCTTAGTTCAGAAGGGTATAGAAAGTGGGTAAGTCTTTGGGGTGGGTCGGATGATTGAGATATTGTTGTCTTGCGTGAGTGGATTGGCAACCATCCCTGCAGTTTGTCCTTCAACAAAGTAAGGTTTTGGAACCAGAGTTTGACAGTGTTTGACTAAACCAGACTAGGGGAGTAAGTCTAGAACCGGAATTAACACTGGTCTAGATCCCTTCCTCTTTCGGAATGTGTAAGATTAGATGCCTGAATTTCAAGGATGGCTTCTAAAGTATTGAATATCACATAGCTTCTTAACATGGCTCAAGTCACTACAGATGTCACTCTCCACTTCTGCCTGCTTCCCTATATGGTATCATAGCAGAACCTTCAGTTAAAAATAAATATACCAGATATACTGTATTATATCTGCTGAGGCAGCATCTTCAGACATGTGAAAATGCATTTAATCCAGGTCAGGCATTATTGTTTGTGCGTGAAACAATGTTAACAATGAGACAAAATTAACAAATAGACAATGTTGACAAATAGAAAGCTATATCAGCACCGTAAGTGAAATTATTTCAATGATTAAGATAAATATTGACATCCAATCAGGTTTCTTCATCTTTAATAAAGGAGAGGTACAGAATTTGTAATTATTAGTTTTTGTCATTAAACAAGATGGAGTTGGGGGGTGGTGGTGGGGGGGGGAGGAAGGGGGGGGGGGGGGGGTTGGGGGGTGGTGGTGGGGGGAAATGACTGAGTAAAGTACAATGTTATTTACTGAGGATTAAATTAACATGCAAGTTTTCTCCTTTCCAATCATTTATTCAATTGACAGATAGCATTGAATATCAAACAGGTAAACTTGGACAGGAGTGACAAATCCATTACCTAGACAGAAACGTTTGTGTGGCTGAGGAGTTAAATGGACAAGTAGCTGCTTCCTCTGTTTACATGGTGGTGAAGACATGGTTTCACTTGCATTCATGTTTTGAATATAAGTTTTTATTTTCATTTGAATATGACTGTGAACCCTTGAAGGTCAATCAGCCCAGCCCCAGGCCATCACTGCAGGAGTTCCTCAGGCAGTGCCCCGGATTCGTCCATCTTCAACTACTTCATCAATGACCTTTATTTCATCACAAGGTCAGTGGTCAGAATTTCACTGATGATTGCAAAATGTTTGATTCCATGTGCAATTCCTCAGAAAACAGTCAGTGTCTCCATTAGACAGGGCCTTCAAAGTTCAGGCAAGGCCTAGCAATGTCAAATATTGTTGTAGCTGCACAGGTACCAATCAATGATCATTTCCAATAAATGAGTCTTAACGACTACCATTGGCATTCATTGGCACATTCAATAGACAATAGACAATAGCTGCAGGAGTAGGCCATTCGGCCCTTCGAGCAAGCATAGCCATTCACTGTGATCACGGCTGATCATCCACAATCAGTATCCCGTTCCTGCCTTCTCCCCATATCCCTTGCCTCTGCTATCTTTAAGAGCTCTATCTAACTCTCTCTCGAAAGCATCCAGAGAATTGGCCTCCACTACCTTATGAGGCAGAGAATTCCACAGATTCACAACTCTGGGTGAAACAAGCCCAGTCGCTGCATTCTTTCAACATATGACAGCCCCGCCATCCCGGGAATTAACCTCCCAGGGATTAACTCCCTCAATAGCAAGAGAGTCCTTCCTCAAATTTGGATACCAAAACTGCACACAATACTCCAGGTGCGGTCTCACTAGGGCCCTGTACAACTGCAGAAGGACCGTTTGATCCTATACTCAATTTCTCTTGTTATGAAGGCCAACATGCCATTTGCTTTCTTCACTGCTTGCTATACCTGCTGAACAAGGACACCCAGATCTCGTTGTACTTCCCCTTTTCCTAACTTGACATCATTCAGATAATAATCTGCCTTCCTGTTCTTGCCAGCAAAGTGGATAACATGTATCCACATTAAGCTGCATCTGTCATGCATCTGCCCACTCACCCCAACCTGTCCAAGTCACCCTGCATCCTCATAGCATCCTCCTCACAGTTCACTGCCACCCAGCGTTGTGTCATTTGCAAATTTGCTAATGTTACTTTTAATTCCTTCATCTAAATAATTTATGTATATTGTAAATAGTTGCAGTCCCAGCACCCAGCCTTGCAGTACCACATTAGTCACTGCCTGCCGTTCTGAAAGGGACCTGTTAATCCCTACTTGTTGTTTCCTGTCTGCCAACCAATTTTCTATCCATGTCAGTGCCCTATCCCCAATACCATGTGCTCTAATTTTACCCACTAATCTCCTATGTGGGACCTTATCAAAGGCTTTCTGAAAGTCCAGGTACACTACATCCACTGGCTCTCCCTTGTCCATGTTCCTAGTTACATCTTCCAAACCTACAAACATATTGACTCCCACAGTTATCTGGACTACACTTCTTCCTCTTGCAAAGACTATCCCCAATCCCCAACTCCCAACTCCTCTGTCTCCCCGCTTCTACTTCCAAGATAAGCTGTTCTACACTCGGACATCTGAGATGTCCTCATTCATCAGGGAACGGGGGTTCTCCTCTTCTATCATAGATGAAGCCCTCACAAGTGTCTCCTCTGTCTTCAGTAATTCTGCTGTTGCTTCCTCTCCCTCCAGTCGTAACAGGGACAGAGTCCCCCTGTCCTCACTTTTCACCCCATCAGTCTCCGACATTTTCGTCACTGCCAACGGGATCCCACCACGAGACACGTCCTCCCATCTCCACCCTTTTTATTTTGCTTTCCACAGAGACTATTCCCTCCACAACTGCCTGGTTCACTTTTAATATAAAATCTTAGTGAAAGCAGTCGTGAGAATATAATATACCATAGATTGGTACTTCTCCTTGAACAAATTCTACCATGTAACGAGAATCGTCTTGCTTTAAGGAATTGCTTGTTACCCGAGCCTCTGAAACTCAGACAAACAGATGGTTAGATTTAACAGTGAAATCTCCTGTGTACAAATTACTTGTCTCTCGAAAACATTGGCGGGGCAAGTGGCCGTACCGACTGTCGAAGATGATGAAGGTGACATGCCCGTCCGCGAATGAAGAACATTGGCCCCAAAGAGAGAACTGATTCCAACCGCAAATAACTAAGTCGGTTGGGATGCGTGATTCCTCCGAAATTTAAACCGCCCCAGGAGGACAAACTAGGCGAGTTCTTCAACGTACGTTCCAAGAAATGGTCTCTGTGTACATTGGCGGCGGTGAACTCCACTGAGCGCATTGGCAAAACCTACCGTTTGTGCAATAGGGTGATTTCACTAAAGGTCACTGGAGCGTAGAACCGCACCCACGTGACCGCAAAATTTAACTGGGGTACAAGCGTCACTTCCGGTACATGTTAGTGAATGGGAAAACACGCACTTTCACACCCGTTAAAAACATCGAAAACGGCCCGTTTTTGAGCTGCAATTTACTGTGCCAGGCGGGGTGACCATGAGGCACAGCTACTTAAATTTACAGTCCAAAAGAAAGATAGAAACTAAGGTAAATTCAAGAGGGAGCTGAAGGTGCAAAAACAGCGGAAGTGCTTAGCGGACATTTGCCGTGGAGATTTAAAGATCGAAAATATCGGGAATTATCGCGTTTGCTTGCTGCATTTCATCAAAAGTAAGGCATTATTGACTTTTTATCTTTATTCATTTGTTATATGAAAAGTTTTAAAAGTGAAAAATCCGTCAGTAAAATTGCAAAATCGCCCATGGTTCTCAGGTGGGTTTTAACATGCAAAATGAAAACGCTTCTGAAGCTACATTTACCATTTAAATAATCGTAAACTATCAATGCGTTTTGAAATAAATTTTACTCAGATGCAAGCTAAGGAATGGGATAATTGTCAGCTGTTGATTGGACAAAATTAGGACATTTTATTATTTGCCAAAATATATTTCTCAATGTTTCTTGTTTAAAGCCTGCACAATCAGTAAAATATATTTCAAAACGCATTGATAGTTTACGATTATTTAAATGGTAAATGGAGCTTCAGAAGCGCTTGTTGGCAACTGAGCGCTTGGTGGCACCTTCAGGGCACTGAGGTGGAGGTGGTTGCTAATCACAGGTACCTTGGGGTGCAGCTTGACAGTGAGCTGAACTGGAAGTGTCATATGGAGGCGGTGTACAGGAGGGGACAAAGCCGACTGTATTTTTTAAGGAGGCTGAGGTCTTTTAATATCTGCCAACCCCTACTGTGCAGTGTCTACCATTCAGTGGTGGCCAGTGCTCTGTTCTTTGCTGTGGCCTGTTGGGGAGATGGCGCCCGTATAGCGGATAAAAACAGATTGGACAAACTAATCAGGAAGGCCGGCTCAGTGGTCGGGGCTGAGCAACGAACGGTCCAGCAGGTGGCAGAGGCCAGAACTCTAAATAAACTAGGTTCCATAATGACAAACCCCACTCACCCACTCCATGCCCTGAAGGTGATCAAGAGCAGCATCTTCAGCCAGAGGCTGATTGCACCAATGTGCAAAACGGAGAGATACAGGAAGTCCTGTTTACCAGCTGCTATAAGACTTTATAATGAGCATAAATAACTGCACTTTTTTTAAATTAATTGTATTTTAACTTGTATTTTAACGTATTTTAACTTGTTATGTATGAAAGCGTGGTGTTATGTTTGTCTTGAAGCTGTCGTGGCACTGTAATTTCCTGAAAAGGATTATTAAAGGAATAATCTAATCTAATTTTCATTTTGCATGTTAAAACCCACCTGAGAACCATGGGCGATTTTGCAATTTTACTGACGGATTTTTCACTTTTAAAACTTTTCATATAACAAATGAATAAAGATAAAAAGTCAATAATGCCTTACTTTTGATGAAATGCAGCGAGCAAACGCGATAATTCCCGATATTTTCGATCTTTAAATCTCCACAGCAAATGTCCGCTAAGCACTTCCGCTGTTTTTGCACCTTCAGCTCCCTCTTGAATTTACCTTAGTTTCTATCTTTCTTTTGGACTGTACATTTAGGTAGCTGTGCCTCACGGTCACCCGCCTGGCACAGTAAATTGCAGCTCAAAAACGGGCCGTTTTCGATGTTTTTAACGGGTGTGAAAGTGCGTGTTTTCCCATTCACTAACATGTACCGGAAGTGACGCTTGTACCCCAGTTAAATTTTGCAGTCACGTGGGTGCGGTTATACGCTCCAGTGACCTTTAGTGAAATCACCCTATACTGCCTGCCCGGGCTCGTCCGTTGAATCGTTGCTTGTCACCAGCATTATATCAATGTGGAAAATTGGGAATCTTCAATCCACAAGACCATTGTGTGTATTATTGATTATATATTGAATTATTTATTGGAAAGCAAAGCTCGGTAATATTGAAGAAACCTGAAGTTTAAAGTAGGTATGTCATCCGGACATTCGACAGCAATCTCTCCAAACAGCACGAGGATGGAAGACTGATGACTGAAGCCCCAGGAATCGGCCACATTCAGTTCACAGCGTCGAATCGCATCAAACTGTGAATGAAGGAGATCTCATCCTCCCCGAAATAGTGAACGTGTGATAAATAGCGCGTTATATTGGTGTCTTATCCAGGTCACTTGTTTGGGCTATTTTTTAGATTATGTGATTTAGATAGTGTAATTTAAAAATGTGAAAATTAGTCGAATGTTTATTAAAATCTATAAATGAACCCAAAATGCTGGATTTACTTGTCAGACAGCATCACTTGGGGAAATGGAAAGGCGACGTTTCGGGTCGGGACCCTTCATCAGATTGTTTGGGGGAGGGGGGGGGGGGGGGGGGGTGTAGGAAGCCAGGAAAGATCAGGACAATTGATCCCTGATAGACTGATTGTTCGCTGCGAAGTGAACCAAGAAGTGTGATACCAAGAAGAGGTAACTATCAATAGCTACTCAGTTTAGTATTAACAACTATGTACACATGGGCAGCGCCTCGGGTGGGATTTCCTGGCTTGAACACTTTCAGTAAAATCAGCGGACGGGAAGATATGAATCTGCCGACGTGAGACTCAGGTGGAGGATCACCTTATCACTTGCTCCAAAGTGTGGCCTGTATAGTGAAACTACAGCTTAAGGATAGATGTCTGTTTGTCAGGGAATGTCAAAAATGTTAATCTAAATGTGTTATAAAAGGGCCGAGTCCTAAAGTCTTAAGTAAAAGTACAAAACTCTGAAAGAGCTGAAAGGTCCACGGTCTCTCAGAGGCGGACTGGTGTAGATACTTTGGTTAAACCAATTCTCATGTTTGATCCAGACCTTATCAGCCTGCTTACG
The DNA here is from genome assembly GCF_010909765.2 of Amblyraja radiata. Taxonomy (NCBI): domain Eukaryota; kingdom Metazoa; phylum Chordata; class Chondrichthyes; order Rajiformes; family Rajidae; genus Amblyraja; species Amblyraja radiata. The sequence continues at coordinate 18,514,684 of NC_045978.1, read as the reverse complement.
GACAATGTCTACTTTTACTTGCGACCTTAAATGCCGATATACTCGCTCCAAAGAGAATTCGGGCACGCTCAAAGACAAGTACAAAGGACGTTTCACAAATGTATACGGGATATTCGTAAGGGAGAAACAGATTTCAAACTATCGTAGATAATAAAGGTATGTCAGTGTCAAATTCAGGTATAACCCTCACAGACAAACCCGGGCATGTTGAACACAGCGCAGTTAAACAAATTATTTGAGCGTGTTTGAAGGAAGTTATCGATGATCTCCTTCTAGTGATAGTGATCGAACTGTCGTCCAACGTCAGGCTCTTGGTTCCACGGATTCCCTTTCACTCACCTCCTGTCCTGTCAAACGTGTCAAGGTCGTTTGCTTTGAAAAGTAACCCAACATACGCGGCAGCTGTCGGTAATAAAAAAAACAGGCTTCAAAAATGCATCCAGTACCCCATACATTGCTACTCAAGCTCAATGACTTTTAGCACATGAAACTAATGCATCAATAAACTCGTGTTTAACGTGAAAAATACATAAATAAATAAATAAATAAATAAAAGGTACCAGGATCTGGTAACGGGGTGTAAAAAAACAAAACAAAACAACAAAATAACAAAAACAGACTTGATTGGTAGTCCCCTTTCTGCGGAGTTTAATGTTATAATAGAGCGATTGTTTCTCCTTTCTTTTTCCTTCTTTTCTAGGGTCTTCTTTCTTTCTTTACTTCCTTCTCTAACTTCTTTTCTAAGGGGCTTTCTTTTCTCAACACTCTCTTGCACCTTCACGACTCTTGCGCACTTTCCTTACTTCCTTTACTTATATCTTTTTCTTAAAGCTCAAAAAATGAAGCGGTACAAAAAATGTATTAAGACATATGTGTTGTGTAGTATTGTAATTTACCGTACTTCTAATAAAATAAAAATAAATAAAAATAAAAATAAAAAAAATAAAAAATAAATAAACTCGTGTTTTGTTTTCAGTTTTAATTAAGCCGGAGACCTCACGTTAAAAGTCAGCTTAGTTTTTTTTTTAAAATATTCTGACATGTGTCTCTGCTGCTAAACGGGAGGTTGATCTGAAACTCAGAGTGTGAACTGGCATTCTTTTAAAACATATAAATCTGCCAAGGATGTACACTTCCCGGTCAAACACATGCATGTCCTGGTGATAAACACATAATGGGTGTACACTCCAACGCTTGGTGAATTCTGCTTCACAATGATAGGAAGAGCCGACAACAAAGGATCAAAAAGGACGTCGCTATGAACGATTGGCCGCCACAAGCCAGTTATCCCTGTGGTAACTGTGGGCGAGTATACTCGCCCAGGATAATTGCAGGCAGACGAGCACATCAAATCTGAATTCTAAAAATGTCCGCAATTGATTCTCACATAAAGCTCCATTCATTAAACAATTATTAAGTTAAATAGAAACCATTATTCAACATTTCTTTTGATTTTTAAAACGCATAATAATTAAGATTATATCAGTTATTTAAACGAAGAAATATATGAAAAGGGGGAATATACCATTTGCTTCATTAACCTCCATTGTTTTCAGGATTCTTTCCGCAGGGTAATAGTTCACCTCCAGGGAATTATCATTAACTTTGTTGACATCTATTATCCCGCATCGTAATTAATAATACAAGAAAATAAAGTGCTTAGGGACTGCGGTACTAATTTTGCATCAAAATCAAAATACAGATGTGATGCTATTCGAATGTATGGCACAAAATGCTGGGGTAACTCAGCGGGACAGGCAGCATCTCTGGAGATAAGAAATGGGTGACGTTTCTTCAGATGCTATTTGTTCGTTAAATGGTAGCTCACTGTAGTTTGATAATTTTCATCCAAATTTTCATAGTTATTCTCAATAAAGGAATGTTCTAAAAACATGTTTTTTTTTAACCGCCTGATTGAAAATGATGCATTTTGAGAAAAGTGTAACAGCTTTTTGGTCCGCACTAAAACTATTGACCATTTCAGAGGCACAATTATATAAGCATTTTTATCATTAAATTGAAGAGCACCGTTCTCAATGTTCTCGGTGATTGATCCCTGAGTTAAAAGTATGATTCCCTGTTTCGACTGAAGGAGCTTTCTTCTTTAAGACCTCGCTGAGACGAAGGAGGCAAATGCTTGCATCCGCCAGTTTAATAATATTACCTCAAATCCTCAATGGACATCGAGCAATTGTGCAGTTTGCTTTATAATAAACATACCCATTTTCAATCCAATGTTACCATATCACAGCTCTGAAGGAGTTCAGTATAGTTTGCAACGGAGATTTATTGGAGCCGTTTTGCGAATGGCCGCAATGCTAACCATGACATTAAATCTTTGTAGCATTCTATATTTTTATTCAGAAACATAAAAGGAACACAACTGCAGAACTCTGGCAGAATGTTGGCTGAAATGTTCTCACAATGTTCCCAGGAGAACAATGAGAGGGGGGGGGGGGGGGGGGGGGGGGGGGTTGCCACTTTTTGATCTCTGGAATGATTGAATAGAAAGTTTTTTTTTACAAAAAGATCTGAGAATGAGTTTATCTATGGTTCTCGGCGCCAAGAGTGTATGCATACTAACAACTGATGATGCACGTTACAATGCACGGGGAAGCAAGCCACACAGTGAATGATATATAAAACGTTAAACTGGACTCATATAGTAGCTTGCAGAATGGCTCTTCAGAAACACAGTCACATACCTGAGATGCTCCGGGATTTGGCCTCAATCGGGCACTTTGTATAATTTTTTTTACACAGAGCCCTCCCTCATTTGGTTGTAAAAAGGGAACACGTGCCCGAGTGACAATCTCACTATTGGCTTTTCAGAAAACAAGATCACAGATCCTGAAAGCTCACTGGGCATTCGGCTAATTAAAGAAAATGGGCAAGTTAAAAGCTGAGCCCAAAAAAGACTAGCTTTCAAGTGGGAATTGTGGAGAAGAGGAGTTTCATTTTATCTGAGTTTCTGTGCCGCCTTAATAAACCAGGACAATGGTAAGCAAAAGTCATTAAATTAATGTTTCCAGTGTGTTGTTTCATTACTTTCAGCATCATGCTAATCTCACCCAGAGTGTAAGAAATAGCTCCTGTGTCGTATATAATAATATACAGTTATAAATATATATTTTAAATACTGAAAGGGACGTGACTATGCACAAGCGGAAGTATTCAAATAGTATTGCAAAACTATTTTCAAAGCTATTTCAAATAGAAAATTATCAACAGAAAGGAATTATTCGGCATTCAATTCAGACAAGTAACCGAAAAGGGGATTTGAAGGCAATAAACAGCCACGGGCGCCTGGCGCTTATCACGACATGAAGAAATTAGTATTACCTGAAATCAGGTTCCGTAGAACCGCCTGATGACAAAATGGCAGAGACGACGGCTGGTTTTCACCTGAGTAGCCTTCATTGTTTTTAGGGAAAAGTAAACTGGATATGCAGGATGTTTGTAAAATTTGCAAATTACATGAGAGTAGACACATTTAAGAGTATAGCCATCTAGGTTTAAAATGAAATTTATTTAAATCTTTTTTCAGACAACTTGAGTTACAAAGGAAACTGCCATAAGAGAAAACAAAATCTTCAGCTTGGTACAGCCTCCAAAGTCAACATTTCAAAGCCCTAACAGCATGATAAATTTGAAAAAAAAAAAAAAAGATAATCAGAAATTTTCCCCATTTGCTCTGAGTCTTTGCACTGTGACTTGTTCAAGAGCTCCAGCCCAACAGTTGTGCATGCAAGAGCAACCGAAGCAGAGAAAAGTCGAGGTCTCGCGTTATAAATAGAGTGAATAGGAGGGCGCCTTCACTTACGAGGCACATTCCGATGACTAAAGTTTCTGCGTTGAGAGAGTCGCTCATCTGGGAGCTTGGAGTTTTCCGCCTTCGCCTCCTTTAATGGGCTGGCAGATTTCGAGATGTTGGCAGGAAAAGCGCAAGACGCTGAACCAGTTTGTATTGTGGAAATGTTGTTGTATATTTCAACTGTCCAATTTCAAAATTCACCTGTCTTAATTTTATTCCGTTCTCCCCAAATGAGATTAAATAACGCTGCAGTGTTATGAGTTACAACTCCGCTAAAAACATTGACAATCCTTTTTATGGATTGAGAGAAAAATAAATAGGCGCAAAAATAATAATTGCTTTACTGACGGGATAAAGTCTTAGATCTGGGCTATGGCCAATGAAGTCAGACAACGTATAACCAAATTTGCTGATCATTTCAAACTGCCGGCTGTCTCACCACTAATTTAAACCTCTGCTGGAGGAGTGTCATTGCCCGGCTGAATATCCCCTATATGGAGTCGATTAATTCTTCCAGTTAAAAATATATGATATATTATTTCATTGCAAGACCGTCCTGCTAAGTCAATCACTTGAGTTTGTGATATCTAGTGAATCTTCGACTCGGAATCGTCTGATTTGTAGACTTTATTGCCTTTCATATTGCCATGCAACTGAAACAAACCACAGTAAATTATTGCAAAACACAGAGTGCTGGAGGAACTCTGAGGGTCGGGCAGTACCTGTGGAGGGAATGGGCAGTAACGTTTCGGATCAGGGTCCTTCTTCAGGCCCAGACCGAAACGTCGACTGTCCATTCCCTCCACAAATGCTTCTTGACCCGCTGAGTTGCTTCAGCACTTCGTGTTTTGCTCAAGATTCCAGCATCTGCAGTTTCTTATGCCTTCAAAGTAAACTATTGGCGGATTTCTCACACACAACTGTTATTAAATATTTTCATTTGGACCACTCTTGAGCGTATTCCGACAAAATGTATTTGATAGAACGTAAAGTACAGACACGGGTAGTTCGGCCCACTTCACTCATGATGACCCATCATGTACCTGTCTATATCAACATATCTCGACCTAAAGCGTCACCTTTTCCTTCGCTCCATAGATGCTGCCTCACCCGCTGAGTTTCTCCAGCAATTTTACCTACCTTCGATTTTTCCAGCATCTGCAGTTCTTTCTTAAACATACAATAATTGCTGGTCACTTTCAAATATTAGACACCGAATGAATAACATGAGCCATGTATATTGTCCATTGGGCAGTGAAGCATTGTTAATGGGCAATGATGAAGTGCTTTCAACCCAACTCACCAGGTGGAAACTCCCAGCAATAGGTTTGCAACCGCTCAACATAAACGCCCACGGATTTCAATCAATCGAGAATCGAGTAGCTGCGTAAAACGAGGCTGGTTTCTCGACAAGGGGAGGGGGCTAACATTGCATCTCAAGCGACATATCGTAAATTATTGTGGGGTGATCCGGAAGTTCTCAGTTCCACACTTTGCTTCCTGCATTTTTACTGCGTAGTCAGCGCAATATTTTATTCTTACCCTGAGCTGATTTGCTGTTGAAGAAAGCCGACGTCGGCTATTTCACTAAGGTACATTTACAGACCAAGTGACATTCATATTGTTGCTGCTGCCGAAGTCAGAAGTAGAGGTTGTCAAAAAATAAAGGCTGAGGTAAGAAAACACTCTCTGTTCGTAATAATCTAGGGTTGGAATAACTTGGGAGGGTTTTATTTCAACATCTTATTGATGAAATCTACACATTTGATGTTGTTTTCTACGTACTTCAAAATAACAGCAACGCAAATCGTCCTTTGGTCAGATAAGTAACGGATCACCCCGGCATATTCTGATTGCCTAGAAGCAACCTCAAGACGGGAAAGCCTTGTGTACTTTGGGATTTATGTGCTGAATTCGTAGACGTTCATCGGATATACAGTTTGCGTGGTGTGTAAGGTGTACATTAAGCAAAGTCGTCGGCAAGAAGCACTGGTTTTCAATCTTCAACAAATTCTCTGAAGTTTATTTCAAGTGGATTGCAATCTTGAAATTCAAGTTCAAGGAAGTATGCTTTGCCTGGTACCGTGCATTGGCAATATGAATTTGTAATTTTATATTCAGACAGTGAATATATTTTTGATTAATTTATCCATCAAATTATTTTCAGATTAATAATTCATTCTCTTCCTCACTGCGTAACTGATTTGTGTGGCGCTTTTTCAGAAATGAGATAAATTGTTACTTGTCCGGAAAGTACTCAAGGGCGTGAGAAAGTAAATGGTTAACTGGTACTAATGCACAGATCAGTCAGTTTATTTAAAATGAAGGGACAAACTTTGATGCCGACTATACCACATACCGTTGCTTCATTCTGATCAGGCATCCACCGTTACGAATTGCTCGCTTTCTGCACCTGCACACCTGTCTATTGCGTTAAGCATGGCGTCTTTATTTCCTTTGGCATCGTGAGAATGGCATTAAACGTCGTCGGTGTTCATAGTCCTTAAATTATGTATTATACATTGGATCGCTGAAGCGAATGTAATTTAAAAAGCACTCATTCGGTTATTGGATTATTTTTATTGATCTCTTTTACGTGCAGACCACCAAGAGCATTATGCATTGCATTGGAATTAGGCCAAATGTAATAGAAGAAGCAGCAGCTAACCGTTCTCTGGTGTGTCTGAAAGGTGGAAGGGAGAATCTTTAAAAGGTTATAAGATGTACTGCCATGCCCTATGCTAAATTTAGTCGCAGACTCTGCTGTGAGAACTACCATTTATAGAAGCAGAGGCTCCTTGGCTGCAGCAGATACTGATCTAAGATTGAGCAGTGATCTGATAGATTATGGGATTCACTGCCTTGTATTGAATTTGCTTGGCAGTAAGAAACCAGTCCTGGGCTATAAACCATAAATGTGGCATACTCATTGGTTTTTGGTACATGAATATACCAGGTACTATGTAGATCTTGCAAAGGAGAATTTGCTTTTCTGAGAAAGTACAGAATATCGTTTCAAAATTAAACATGCCAGGGAAATAAACTGCAGTGCTTCAGGAACATCACATGACATTCAGAACTACCAACTTACCGCGACACTGCCAACTCCTATTAAACATGCGTTCAAACAATAGGTAAACATTAACAGTAATCTGGGAATTAAAAGAATTGACTCAAAAAATTTTGAGGAGACAAACATCCAGATTTGTTAAAATTATTCTCATTGGAGTAACCAGATTGATTTTCTTATTTGAAGATGCAAGAACGATATATCATGAAGGAATTGCAGTTGGTGTGTCCACATAAACATTTAGAAGACATTCCTATATAAAAGACTGGTTAGCAGATATGAGCCCTGTGGAATTATGGACTCGATAGAATTAGGGATTCCAAGATTGATGAACAAAGCAAAATGTGGTGGTAAATTGTTTTTCAGACATGACAATGGTGGACAGACGTGTTCCCCAGTGATCAATCTTGGGAGCATATCTCATATCTACTATTGACTTAGGGACGAGTGGCAGAGGAAAATGTTCAAATTTGCAGATGACGCAAAAGTAAGAAAAGTGATGAATAAGGACGGAGATAGTAATATGTTGCAAAGGGCCATAGACAGATAAACGGCAGTTAAAATGTGATACATAAGTATAAAGTGATACGCTTTAACAGATACAAAAAGGAGAGTCAATATATTCAGGTTCTTCTGTATAGGATCTGGTATAGACCAAGGTAGGTTGATTGAGTAATTAGTTTTATATATGGATTCTGAGAGTCATGCATCAAAGCATTGAGTTACTAACAATTTGAAGGTATATTGAATTTGCATGCAAATTGGCTGTTGTGAGAATTGTGCCCAATTCTGAAACCTAACTGCAAAAAAACTCATTCAATCAGTTCTAGAAACAAGTGTTTTCAATGTAGCATGACCAGTCAGTATTGGAAATACTCAATAGATTTGGCAGCATCTGTGAAAAGAGAAACAAAGATATGTTTTCTGGTCATTGGTCCTTATAAAGGTTCATCAACCTGTACTGTTGACTGTTTCTCTCCACAGATGCTGCCTGATCTGCTGAGTGTTTCCTGCTCTTTTGTTTCAGATGCCCAGCATCCACAAATTTTTAATTTTCATGTTCGGCCACAAGATTAGGCTAGGAAAGCTGGGCTGTTTAGGGTTAGATTTAAGTTTAGAGATACAGTGCGGAAACAGGCCCTTCGGCCCACAGAGTCTGCACCGACCAACGATCCCCGCACATTAACACTATCCTACACACACTAGGGACAATTTTACACATTCACCAAGACAATTAACCTACATACCTGTACGTCTGTCAGCATGAAATAAGGAAGGTTAGAGAAGGTTTGATAGAGGGGCATGAGATCATAACTGGTTTAAACAGGGTAAACAGAAGAATGTTATGTCCATTCGGAAATAGTTTAAGGATTAGAGTGAATTGCAGGCAGTAGCTGGCAGAATACAGAGTTCAAAAATCTCATGAATTGTCACTCAGATGAAAAGGAAACCTGTTGAGATGCACATCAACCTTAATCTAAATGATAGGTTTATCTGCATTTACCTTGAAGGATTGAACTATTGTTCCATCCATACTGGAAGCTGAAAAAAAAAAAAAGATAAGGTACTAAAACAGCACATTGGGTCTCATCAGCATCTGAAACATGTAAAACAATAGTTGAATATTTTGGGAGGACATCAGACGAAGAACTTCATCTGACTTCGGCAGATTCTTGCTGTGAAGAGGAGCATGACCAGATAACTTTTACTACTGGATAAACCTAGGATCAAGGTTCAACAGATCACCTCCTATTAGATTGTTCAATGTGGCTTCATGCAATCATTTGTTTCTTTTCAATGAGAGCATAGAGTTAAATGGAGTAGAATAAAGGCAAAGGAGTAGAATAAAGGTCAACATAGATGTTTAATGGATATTCGATCCACCAGAATTGAGCATAAATGTATCTTTGTCCCAGTGTCATATAGCACAGGAATAGGCAGTCTGGCCCACCGAGTTCATGCTGACCACCAACCAGGCATTTACACCAATCCCATTGCTTAAAGATGGCACAGTGGTGCAGCTGATAGAGCTGCTACCTCACAGCACCAGAAACCCGGGATTCGATCCTGTCTGTGTGGAGTTTACACGTTCTCCTTGTGACTGTGTGAATATCCTTCAGATGCTCGGGTTTCTTCCTGCATCCCAAAGACTTGCGGGTTTAAAGATTAATTGGACTATGTGAATTGCCTCTAGTGTGTAGGGAGTGGATGAGAAAGTGGGATAACATAGAACTATTGGAAATGGGTGATCGAATGTCAGCGTGGACTTGCTGAAGGGCCTGTTTCCATGCTGTATTTCTAAACTAAACTAAATTATTCTAATTCTTTATTCTTTGCATATTGTCATCAACTCTCCCCTAAATTCTACCACTCACCCATGAATTAGGAACAATTTACAGCGGCTAGTTAACCTATCAACCCTTATATCTTTGGAATTTGTGAGGAAAATGGGATGAAACCCATATAGTAACTGCAAGAGCATCCAAACTCCACACAAACAATACCAAAGGTCAGGAGTGAATCCAGATCTCTCGCCGTGACGTAGTGGCTGTATTGACTGCACAACTGTGCTGCTCCTGGCCTCCGAAACACTTCCGAAATTTCACATTGGTATCAGAACACATGTTTAAAAAGCAATGCATCAGTTGTGTTGATTTGTTTTTATCTTACTTGGAAAATCACTGTACATATTATTTCTAGCTCAGCTCTGAATCGAGTATACATATCTCAAGGTACACTATGTAGACAATGTTTTTAAAACGTTTCTCTTCTCTTTCAGCCAATGACGGAACAACAAGCAGATGCGAGGTCTTACCTCAGCGAGGAAATGATCGCTGGTGAGTGGAAGAGAAATTAAAGTTGGCTAAATATTTTAATAACAATTCAAGAGTAAGAGTACATATTTCACTTTCAGGTTGGATGCTGTGAATCACACTTCATGCGGTGTTGCATGTTATCAGAATTGTTGGAATTAGTGCATTAAAATCTTGAACCTTTTGCTTCAGACTATGGATAGCATTTTCATCATCAGTCAGAAGGATGTGGCCTTAGGCTCCACCTCAGTACAGTACTGAAAGAATGCTGAACTCTCAGAGGGAATGTCTAGTGGATGGGTTATCTCGTAAAAGATTCTAGGTACACACTTCTGACCTGTAGGCTGTAGTTATGTAAATCAATATAACATGTATGAAATGATTTAATCATGTGTGAAATGTTGTTAGTTTGTGTGCATCCCAAGGATGCCTCTTGGAGCCTCAGGTGTTTTTAATATATTAATATATATATTATTTTAAGATGAGCCCACAAGGGGTATATACATAATACAGGCAACAATTAAATATTAAAAAATAGGAGGCTTTAAATAATGAAGGCATCAAGTAGCTGTATACTGTTGGTGGTAGGGCAAGTCACAGTTACTTCAACTTGCATATTGGAAGCAAATAGACAAGAATATAGATATAAGATGTAAGAATTATAGGTTAGTGCTTAGGGTTGTCTAGTTAAACCCTACAACAGTTACAATGGGAATAATGCAAAGTTGCAGTTCGGACTCACATTGGATATATTAGGAGTCATGAAGCCCATGACCAACCTTGAGAGTCTTTTGGTCTTCAGGCAGAGTGAAGAGAGCTGAAGGAAACAAAACAGATGAAATTGAGAGTAGGTGTAAAATGCCACCACACAATGATAGAAGAAAACAATGATTTTTATAGCATAAAATATTGGAAGTACTCAGTAATCAGGCAACACCTGTAAGAGAGTAACAAAGTCAATGTTTGTTTTAATTGTCTCAAGAAAATTTCAAATCAAAGATGCTTTATGATTTCATTTATAGAGATGGGCTCAGATATACTTCTTATTCAATGAGTTGATGGAGAGATTTTTAGAACCATCAATTGCCCATGGAAAACATGGAAAGTTACAAATTTGGTGTCTGAAACCAAAAGTCAGATGAGACTACTCATGACCAGTTAGTTGTATTAAAGAGCTTGACACAATGTGGTTATCTTGACATCTTCCTGAATGAGGCACCAAGAGAAAGAGATCCAATTTAATTACTGAACATTCAAAATTTCACTTTTGAGGATAATATAAATGAGGCATGTTGATACAGATGACTTTTAAAATTGGCATACATTTTCAGCACATGCAAAATGTGCAAGAATGTGCATTCCTAGAGTGGTCGGTCATCTCCCTTTACATCGTCAGTCCTGATGCAACCCAAAACATCGACTTCTTTGCTTCTATCTCTCTGCTTCAGCTGCTTGACTCACTGAGTTTGTTTTTTTTTGCACCAGATCTAAGCATGTGCATTATCTCGTGTCTCCACTGTGCTCAATAATCCTTTCGAACAAAGCAAATGATGTGATCCAATTATTTGTATTTCTCTCCAGAGTTTAAGGCCGCATTCGACATGTTTGATATTGATGGTGGTGGTGACATTAGCACCAAGGAGTTGGGACAAGTCATGAAAATCCTGGGGCAAACTCCGACCAGAGAAGAATTAGATGCCATTATTGAGGAAGTGGATGAAGATGGTAAGATTGCAATTGTTAATAGCACCTTGCACTTGCAAATGTGCTCTTTTTCTTCAAGTCGTTTTACTATAATTGCTTATTTATCTCAGGAAGCGGTACCATCGACTTTGAAGAGTTCTTGGTGATGATGGTGCGCCAAATGAAAGAGGAGGCAAAAGGCAAATCTGAAGAAGAGTTGGCAGAATTCTTTCGCATATTTGATCAGTGAGTTTGACTTTTTAATTCCCAGGTAGATTAAAAAAACAATCCTAATTTTAGTAGAATATTTAGATTTCTAAATTCCTTGTTGCTTCTCTGGCCAAGAAGAGAAATATGTTGGCCTGTGGTCACTGGGAGAAAAGTAATTGTCATTATTTTGTATAGGAAAGTTACAAGTAACTGAGAGAAAACATATTGGCCTCATCAATCATGTGGGTCCAGACCAATATGAGAATTGGTATTTTACCTGATCCTTGAAAACTGATAGGCCCACATTGATCTGGAAGTGCCTTTGTTGCATCCAAAATCTTATTAAAGCTCAATGACAAATATCTTATGCTATATGTGCAAGCTTCTCCTCCATGGATTGCATGTGTGAATAACATGAAACTTTCAGAGCCATGTGTAAATTCACATTTCCATTACTCTGCATTATTGATTCAGGCATGTTATGAATTGTTGGGAGCATTTTAAAACATCCTTCCATCAAAAAACAGAATGAAGGGGAAATATTGACTATAACCAGTGAGGATTGGATTGATAGGTTGCTAGATTGCTATAGTTCTGGGGAACAGCTGGTGCCCCAGGAATTGAAGGCTGGTTTATGACATAGCTGGAAAAGGACATATTATGTGAGACAATTGAGAGACTTAATGATTGTTCGGTTTCCAACATATCCAGCAATTTATGACTTATTTTACATTTCCATCATCGAGATAGATTTTCTACTGCCCTAAAGCTAACAAATGGGTTATCAGTATTCATCATATATTCATCAATCCTTCAACAATAACCATGTGAAATACCAAGAATATGGGTGCTATGTTCAATGGCATAACATTTTGGGATTACCAATTTCAATAACTTCCAGCATGATATAACAAATGTAACATGCATGGAAGTAACATTGCCTTTAAATCTATAGTTTCCAAGCTCTGGATTAGTGGACTATGTTAGTAAAAATGTCTAGGTTTAGTTGCAGAATAATAGGTAAAAAATATTAATATGCTTAACCATTGACTGTTATCAGTGTCATATGATTACTAGAGCTCAAGTGAGAAGACCTGGGTCTTTTCTCATCTGCTAACTTCCAAGGCAAATAACATTGTAAAATCAGCCCCTTCAGGCCACTCGACCTTCAATATCATTATGACCAATATGCCCTAGGTTTAAGCACATCTATTCCAGTTCTTTATAGTTCTCGATTCCCCATTCTTTCAAAAAATATATGTAGCTCCTCTTTGAATCTCCCCAGAGATAGATTCCTTACAATTCTCCAGGATAGAGAATTCCAGAGACTGACTGAAGAAGGAATTCCAATATATCTCAGTTCAAATGACTATTTCCTTATCCGCTAACCATGTCTGCTAATCCACGACTCTCTTATGAGTGAAAACATCATGTACCCTGTAAATGCCTCCTTTGGATCTTATGTTTCAGTAAGCCTACCCCTCATTCTCTTAAACTCCAGAGAATATTCAACTTCTTTAGCTGTTTTCCAAAGGATGATCCTTTCATCTGGGGAACTAGCCTAGTAAATCTCTTCTGAACTACTGCCAATGTGAGTATACTCTTTCTTAAGTAAGGGACTAAAACTGTATATAGTGTTCCAGGTGTGGCCTCACCAACATGCTTTACATTAGTTACAATGCTTCTCTACACCAACCTTCTTGCATAAAAGCCACATACCCAAGTTCCAGTTGAACCTGCCTGCTAATATTTTGTGATTCATGCATGAGAACCCTAAATTGCATTATTTTGAATCCTCTGCATTTAGATAATAGTTTTCCTTTTGATTCCTTTTCGCAAAGTGCATGATCTCACACTTTCTTCAATTAAACTCCAATTGCCAGATTTTCACTCACTCAATCTTTCTATATCCTGCTGCAGGGTCCAAATATCCTCATTATAACATACCCTTCCACCTATTTTCATGTGCTTAGAATACTTGGATATCTAACCCTTTACTGCTCCTCGTCATTAATATAGATAGCAAATAATTGTGAGCCAATAATAGTACCTTGGGCACCACTAATTATACCCTTCTAGCCTTCTTTGGTTTCTTATTTAAGAAAGGCAATACTTGCATAGGAAGTAGTCCAGAAGAGATCCATGAGGTTAGTTGCTTGGATGAGAGGGTCGTGCTATCACAAACACCTAAACACGTTGGATGTGCATTCTTTGGAGCAAATTACTTATTTATTGAGACTCTTTTCCATAACAACCAGCCTTAATCCATGCTAACACACTTATCTTGTGCACAGGAATGCTGATGGTTTCATCGAGCGGGATGAGCTTAAAGCTATATTAATGAGTGGTGGAGAACATGTTACAGAAGATGAAATTGATGAGCTCATGAAGGAGGGAGACAAAAACAACGATGGAAAACTAGACTTTGACGGTGTGTACAATTATCAAAATGATATGAATGAATAAAATTCTGGCTGAAAGATTTAATTTCTTTCTACTATGTAAATTAAGCATTTTTTAAACACACCTTTTATCTTTCTTTCTGTTCTTTCCAGAATGGTTGAAGATGATGGAAAATGTCCAGTAAATGACCAACATTCCTCAACAACTGTCGGCATCTCATTTCTTTAAGGAACCTTTTAAAATGTCACCTTTTATCTCAAAATGAAAATCTATTACTTCTTTTGGTTTTTGGCTTGGCCTTGCCTCAAGATCACAAACATTAATCATTTAAATAAATTGCAACGAATAGTTCATTATGCTGCACCTCATACCACATTTTTCATGCCCTACTGCAGCTAATTGATTAGACATCAGAAAGGAACGTGATCACTGCATTGAATGCAAAGTCTATTCGACATGACTAATGCTATACATCAAGATTGCTAGTATAGTTATTGCAATTCGACCATACATGGGAAGGAACAAAATTCTATGTATGAAACTCTTAATGATTTTGCCAGCAACCTAGAACAAAGTACCATATATTCCAAGTTGTTTCCTAATAAAGCTAATGTCAATTTTTGGAGTCAGTTGTTGTCACATTTATTGAATGCATAATATGCTTAACATTTTCCAGGTGACTATTCTCAATTATCAAGAGGTGTTGAAGTTCAATTGCAACTTTCCAGAGGTCTCGGTAACCAGCTCTTGGTATTTCACAGACTGTAGAACACTATTCCAGTATTTATGAACGTTTGTTCAAGTGCTTATGACAAAGTATTCGGCATTCAATTCAATTTTGAAGTAGAAAAAATGGTACTCTAAAGGTGTGTGTACTGAAAACATTTGGTTGAAAGTTAATAAATTTGAACTTATCCATTAAGATTGAGTCTACCCGTAGCCGGCTGTCAACAGATATCAAACGTAAGGACATCTGACCTTCTGCTCCACTTCTGGACTAATGACTAGTTCCATCACTATCTGGATCATTGATGAGTCAAGGTGAGAATCTATGCAGTGCCATGGTTACCCGCGTTTAAGAACTGCAACCCCATTCAATTGAACCTGTAAAATGTAAATGTAAGTGGCTTACTTATTTTAATTATTTGCTTTCATTTTATTTTTTAATTAAAATATTTTGTTATATTTATTAATTAATTTTATTCATTATTTAAATATATTTGAATATTTTCAACTGAAGAAATTTAACAAAAGTTCCACAGGCCTTTTGTCAGAAGGCTGTCCTGTGGTTAGGATCTCAGCATACACGGCTGAGGCCAACTCAAAAAGTAAAAGTTGCTTCTCTCAAAGAGTGTGAACTCGGTCATCTCCACCCCCCATATCTGAAGGAGGTCATATTTAGATTCAAATTAGTTTATTGTCATATTCATCAGGGTGCAATGAAATTGTTGTTTGAATGAAGCTAATAGAGAAAAAAATATACATGGTAATGATACATCCAAGAACAAATACAATGATGAACGCAAAAAAACAAATGGTGCAAAGTTTGTACAGTGGTCTGAATACCAAAGTGCAATTACTGAATATCCAAATGCGATAGTTAAGAGCAAGTACTTCTTGCAGCACCTCAAGGAAGAGAGTGTGGAAATGGTGTTTGGTTCAGGTATCTGATAACATTGGGGAAGAAACTGTTCTTAAGTTCAGATGTCTCAGATTTTGAGTTCATGTATTTTCTCGAAGAGGGTAGTAGAGAGAATAAGGAATGGCCAGGGTATCGGGCATCCTTGGAGATACTTCCTGTTGCAATGCACCATGAAGATGGACTGACCAAAGAGCCAGTGATGGAAAGGGCTGTGATCACCACTCTGAAGGTTCTTGTGGTCAGGAGCAGAGCAAATGCCATGCCAGGTTTCGGTGCATCACATTACAATACTTTCTATAACATATCTGTAAAAGTACAAGAGCATCCTTAAATGCCCCAAAAAATAAATATGCTGAATAAACCTTCCTTGATCACCACATCAGTATGAAGGAACAAGGTTAGGTTGCTGATGATATGGATGCCTAGGAATGTAAAGCTGTTGACCATCTCTGCAGCAGCTCCATTGATGAGGACCCTTGCTTCCTCAGGTCAACAACCAACTTGTTTGTCTTGTTTACATTTAGGGCTACTTGTTGTCCTGACGTCATGTCACACGGTTACCAATCTCTTTTTTGTACTTAAGCTCATCATTGTTGTTAATCCAACCGAATACAATGGCATCATCTGAGAACATAGAGTCTAGTTTACAGATATAGCATGGAACCAGGTCCTACAGCACACTGACCAACAATCACCCAAACACTAGTTCTGTCCTACACCCTAGGGACAATATACAGAAGCCAATTAACCTAAATACCTACATGTCTTTGGAATGTGGGACGAAACTGGAGTAGGACCATAGAAAATAGGTGCATTCGGCCCTTCGAGCCAGCACCACCATTCAATATGATCATGACTGATCATCAAAAATCAGTACTGTGCTGCCCCAAAATTGGGGCTGGACTTGGCCACGCTATCGTGGGTGTATAGAGAGTAGAGCATTGGACTGAGCTTCACACAACCTCGAGGAGCACAAATTTGAAGAACATTTTATGATCATTTCTACCCCATTTAGGTCAGTTAGTCAGGAAGTCCAAATCCAGTTGCAGATGGAGGTCCCAAGGCTTGGTCTGGGAGTTTATAGATGAGCTTATTTGTTATTATGGTGTTGAAGGCAGAGTAGTGGACAGTGAACAATATTCTGACGTGTCGACACAAAATGCTGGAGTAACTCAGCGGGGCAGCATCTCTGGAGAGAAGGAATGGGTGACGTTTCGGGCCGAGACCCTTCAGACTGATGTCAGGGGAATGGGCAGGACAGAGATAGAATGTAGTCAGAGACAGTAAGACTGGTGGGAGAACTGGGAAGGGGGAGGGGATGGAGAGAGAGAGAAAGTAGGGGGCGCTGCTCTGGCAGCAGCCATGTCATGCAGCTCGTCAGTTTTTCACCTTTTTTTATTTTTTTAGTATGTTTTAAAGTCTGCATTTAATGTTTCTTTGTGTGTTTTATGTGGGGGGTGGTGTGGGGGGGGTGAGGGGGAAACCGCTTCGGTCGCCTCCTCCACGGAGAGGCGAGTTTTTCCAGGTCGCCTCCCCCGTGGCCTAACATCAAGGATCGACGCGGCCTTTCCCGGAAACGCGCCCGGGGCTTCAGCGGCGGGCCCAGCATGGACTCTCGGCGTGGAGCGGGTGAGCCCTCGCTGGGGGGGAGCGCTCCATTTCGTTGGCCCGGGGCAGCCGGCAGCCTGAAGTCGCAGCCTGAAGTCGCGGTCTGCACAGCTCCAGCTAGTGCGGCGTCTACAGCCCGGGATTCCTCGTGGGGGACCCGGGGGAAGAAGCCATCATGGCCGGCCCGCGGCCAACTTCTACCGCGGGGCCAGCATAGACTTACCATCACCCCTGGAGGGGGAGCTTCGACCGCCGGCCCATGCAGTCTACGGTGCTTCTGGCTGCGGCGGGGACTTTAAATCTTGACCGCCGGCCTGCGGCCTACAACAACTTAAAGCCGCGGTCTCCGGTTAGGAAGAGCCCATCCTGGACTGACTCTGGACTCTGGTCCTGACCACGGGGGGGAAATGGAGGAGGACTGGCCAAATTTTGTGCCTTCCACCACAGTGATGAATGCTGTGGTGGATGTTTGTGTTACAGTTTTATTGTGGTTGTGTGTTCTTTATTATTGTATCGCTGCAGATAACCCAAATTTCCACCAGCCTGGCTGTGTGGCAATAAATTATATCTAAATTATATCTAAAAGCAAGGTCTATTTGAAGTTAGAGCAGTCAATGTTCATGTCGCTGGGGTGTAAGCTACCCAAGCAAAATATGAGGCGCTGTTCCTCCAATTTGCGCTGGGCCTCAATATGTATGCAATGGCTGATGGGGTGGAAGGTGAGGACAAGGGGGACTGTCCTTGTTACAAATGAGGAGCAAGAGCGGAGCTGCAAGATATCGAGGAGACCCTAGTGAGAGCCTCATCCATAACGGAAGAGTGGAACCACCGTTTCCTAACGAATAAGGACATCTCCGATGCCCTGGTATAGAAAATCTCATCCTGTGCGCAGATGCTGCATAGACATAGGAATTGGGAGTAGGGGATAGAGTCTTTCCAGGAAGCAGAGTGGGAAGAAGTGTAGTCTAGATAGCTTGAGTAAGTCAGTGGGTTTGTAGTAGATGTCGTTCTATAGTCTGGATGTCGGTCAATAGATGAAGACGGTGAGATTTAGAAATGTTAGGGAGATGTCGGAGATGGTGCAAGTGAATTCCTTCCTTTTCTCCTTCTCTGCCTGTCCCACTGAGATACGCCAGCATTTTATTTCACCATTCCAGAGCATCAGAGATGTCCTCATTCTTTAGGAAACAGGGGTTTCCCCCCTTCTATTATAGATGAGGCTCTCACTAGGGTCTCCTCGATATCCCGCAGCTCCGCTCTTGCTCCCCCTCCCCCCATTCGTAACAAAGACAGAGTCCCCCTGGTCATAGAAACATAGAAAATAGGTGCAGGAGTAGGCCATTCGGCCCTTCGAGCCTGCACCGCCATTCAATATGATCATGGCTGGTCATCCAACTCAGTATCCTGTACCTGCCTTCTCTCCATACCCCCTGATCCCTTTTGCCACAAGGGCCACATCTAACTCCCTCTTAAATATAGCCAATGAACTGGCCTCAACTACCTTCTGTGGCAGAGAATTCCCCAGATTCATCACTCTCTGTGTAAAAAATGTTTTTCTTATCTCGGTCCTAAAAGACTTCCCCCTTATCCTTAAAATGTGACCCCTTGTTCTGGACTTCCCCAACATCGGGAATAATCTTCCTGCATCTAGCCTGTCCTCACCTTCTACCCCATCAGCCGTCGCATACAGCATATAATCCTCCAACATTTTCGCCACCTCCAACGGGATCCTACTGCAGGCCACATCTTCCCATTTCCACCACTTTTTGCTTTGCGCAGAGACCAGTCGTCCCTTCCCATCCAAATCACCCCCTCGTCCCTTCCCAACCAACTTGTCCCTTCCCATCCAAACCACCCCCTCCCCAGGTACTTTCCCCTGCAACTACAGGAGATGCAACACCTGTCCCTTTACCTCCCCCCTCAACTACATCCAAGGACCCCAACAGTCTTTTCAGGTGAGGCAGAAGTTCACTCGCACCTTCTCCAACCTCATCTACTGTATCCGCTGATTCGGGTGTCAACTCCTGTACATCGACGAGACCAAGTGCCGGCTCGGTGATCATTTCGCTGAACACCTCCGCTCAGTCCGACTTAACCTACCTGATCTCCCAATTGCTCAGCACTTTGACTCCCCCTCCCATTCCCACACTGACCTTTCTGTCCTCCATTGTCATAGTGAGGCCCAGTGCAAATTAGAGGAACAGCACCTCATATTTCGCTTGGGTAGCTAACACCCCAGCAACATGAACATTGACTTTTGTAACTTCAAATAGCCCTTACTTTCCCTCTCTCTCCATCCCCTCCCCCTTCCCAGTTCTCCCAACCATCTTACTGTCACCGACTACATTCTATCTCTGTCCCACCCACTCCCCTGACATCAGTCTGAAGAAGGGTCTTAACCCAAAATGTGACCCGTTCCTTCTCTCCAGAGAAGCTGCCTGTCCCACTGAGCTACTCCAGCATTTTGTGACTACCTTCGATTTAAACCAGCATCTGCAGTTCTTTGATACACATCCTGGCATATGTGTTCTTCTTATCAAGGTGAATGGAGTGGGGATGTCAAATGTCAAGAATGTTTAATTGTCTTGTGTCTTGATAATCGAACAATGTAATTTTTACTTACAGCAGCTTAACAGGCTTTAAATTAAATAAATCAATAACTGTAATACTAGTGCAAAAATACTGAAGTGCACAGTGCAACCAAAGACACAGTCCATAGACGTTCATCGTTGCTGAGGTTTGTGTGTTATAATGTTCTGGTTGCTGGGAAGAAGCTATTCTTGAAATTGTTGGTGATGATTTTCAGGCTCCTGTACCTGTCTCCTGATAGTAGGAGAGAAATGGGAACGTGGCTAGGGTGGTGTGGGTCTTTGATGATATTGGCTGCCTTTTTGCGGAAGCATCTCCTATAGATTCCTTCAATGGTGGGGTGGTCAGTGCGTATGAATGACCTGTCAGTGTCTACCACTCTCTGTTATTTTCCTTCATTCATGGGCGCTCAAGTTACCGAACCAGGTTGTGATGAAATCAGTATGCTCTCTACTGTATACCTATGGAAATAGTACCTGTAGAATATTTGTCAACAGACTGAATCTCTTAAATCTCAAAGGAAGTAGGGGCATTGAAAAGCTTTCTTTGTGATATTTAATGAATTGCTGGGCCCAGAATAGATCTTCAGAAATTTGCACACCCAGGAATTCGAGGCTGTTGACTCTCTTCACTGTCATTCTATCGATGAAGACAGGTTCGTGGATCATTGGCTTTCTCCTCCTGAAGTTGATAATCATCTCCCTGGTTTCGCTAACAATGAGAGCATGATTGTTGTTCTGGCACCATTCTGAATTTCAATCTATACTGTGACTCATCGTTGCCCATTAGTCAGTCCACAACGATGGTGTCATTGGTGAATGTAATGATCGTACTGGAGCTATGTCTGGTTACACATTCATAGCTATAGAGAGACTGGAGTAGGGGATTGAGCACAGCCTTGAGGTGCACCTGTGTTGACGGTCTTTAAGGAGGAAGTGCTGTTGCTAGTTTGTACTGATAGTTGTTTGCCGATGAGGAAGTTGAGGATTTGTTTATATATGGTTGGGCAGAGACAAGTTCTCAGAGATTAACGATAAGTTTGGAGGG
Source organism: Amblyraja radiata (assembly GCF_010909765.2). Lineage (NCBI taxonomy): Eukaryota > Metazoa > Chordata > Chondrichthyes > Rajiformes > Rajidae > Amblyraja > Amblyraja radiata. The sequence goes on along the minus strand of NC_045978.1, from coordinate 18,493,805 downwards.
GATGATGTGTAACCGTGCTGCAATCAATGACTACAGCCTAATGTACAGTAAAGGGCCTGACCCACCAGCATGTGATTGCATGCGTCTAGCGCGACCAAACGTGGTTGCTTGAGGCGTACGGCCTCGCGGGGCCGGTCCCACTTCCTAACGCGGAGGCGTATGGAGTTGTGCGGGACTGGTCCCGACATCGCGCGGGGCTCCGAAAATCCCGCATTGTCCGAAAATCCCGCGCGCCAACGGCCTGTCGGTCCGCAGGTGCATTGAGGGCGTACGCAGCGTCTCGACGGGCGTACGCAACGTCACGAAGTCGTACGCAGCGTCTCGATGGCGTACGCCTAGCGCGTGGCGTTGCACGATGACGTCACCGCCCGGCGTGCCGTTGGGTGTTGACGTCACCGCCCGACACCGTGCGACGTCCAAATTCAGTCGGCTCGCCTCCTGCCCAGCTGATTGGTGAGTATGATGTCGGGACCAGCCCCGCACAACTCCATACGCCTCCGCGGTTCGAATTGGGACCAGCCCCGCGTGGCCGTACGCCTCAAGCGACCAGGTTTGGTCACGCTAGACGCATGCAATCGCATGCTGGTGGGACAGGCCCTTAATGTTCTTATTGTCCAAATGGTCTAATGCAGCGTGGATAGTTAAGAAGATTGTGTCCTCTGCTGGTCTATTGTGGAAGTACGCAAATTGTAATGGTCCAGGTCCTTACTAAGACAGGAGTTGGTATATGTCCTAACAAACCTCTCAAAGCACTTCATCACTGTGGATGCTAGTGCCATGGATCAGTAATCCATGAGGCATGTGTCCTCACCTTTTTAGGTCATCTGTATTATTGATGTCCTTTTGAACAACTTGATTGGTAGGCTCCCACAACCTCATCTTTACTATGAATGTACAGTCTCTATACATCTCCATCCTATATCAGGGACATCTTAAATCCCTCCCTTCTTCCTGCAACAAGGATCTTACCGGTACCTCTCCATCAACACTCCCATCCATCTGGCAGAACTTGTTCTTACCCTGAACAACTTCTCTTTGAATTCCTCTTATTTCATACAAATTAAAGGTGTAGTCATGTGCACTCACATGGGGCTTGTCCATTGTATCTACTTCTTTAGTAACATCCACCCCATCCTCAACATCACTTGGACCATTTCCAACACTTTTCTCTCTTCTCTGGATCTTCATTCTTTCCTCCCGCCTTCTGACTCCACCTGCCCATCATATACTGGTCATAAGACAGAACAGCACTGAAACAGGTCCTTCAGCCAACAACGTCTGTGTCAAACACAATGCCAAGTTAAACTCATCTCTGCTGCATGCAAGTGACCCATATCCCTCAATTCCCTGCATCCCTCTATACCCTAGTCCCTTGGTCAATCCCTTCTCCTCTCATATTTATACCAATTCAATACCATCATTAATTCCTTTCCCTATATATTGCTCCTTGACCTGTTATAGCCATAGAGTAATGCAGCATGGACACAGGCTCATCGGCCCAACTTGCCTGTGCTGACCAAGCTGCAACCTCTACACTAGCTCCACCTGTCTGTGTTTGGCCAATATCCCTCTAAACCTTTCCTGTCCATGTACCTATCCAAATGTCTTTTAAATATTGTTACATTGTTGAGTTCTTCCAGTAGTTAGTTTTTTTGCTCTTCAGCATGTGTGTGGGCCTTTTTTGCAGCTTTGTCAAGTTGGTAATTCATTTTTGGATGCAGTTTCCAACATGCCCCTGCACAGCCATTGAACCAGGTTGGTACCCTACTTTAACTCTTATGGTAGGGTGAGAGATATGCAAGGTCCAGCAGTTACAGAATGTACTGGAATACATTTTGGATGCACTAGATGACCTTCAGCACCTCATGATGCCCAAGTATTAGCTGCCAGAATTTATTGCATTTAGAATGATGGTTGTGCTGCACGTCATAAAAATATGTAAGAAATAGAACAGGTTTTGGCAAAAATCGAGCCTGCTCTCCTTTTCACTATGATAGTGGTTGATCCAATCATGGCTTCAGCACTACTTTCTTTCTTTCTGCCCTCAATCCTTAACTTCTCTGTGGTTCAAAGGATTTTCAAATTCTGCTGTGAATATTCAATGACACCACAACCATAGCTCCCTGAGATGGCCAAATTTCACACTGTCTGGAATTCTTCTTCATCTCAGTCAGATCTATATAGCACGGAAACAAAAGTTTTGTTCGAACTTGTCCATGCCAACAAAGTTGCTTAAACAAACTATTCCCACTTACCTGTGCCTGACCCACATCCCTTCATGCCTTTCCTATCCATTCCCCCTTCTACCACTTCCTCTGGCAGTTCATTCCATGCACTCGCCTCTCTCTTGTGAAAATACTGCACCTCAGGTACCTTTTAAAACTTTTCTCTCAATTTATATCTATGTTCACTAGTTTTTTGATTCACCTAACCCGAGTTTAGATTAGTCTGTCTTTATTATATCTATTACCACCTTCTTCTACATTTGTGACGAACTAGTACAACAAGATGGCATTATCGTAAAGGGCCATAAAGCTGTAATTCCTGCCTCCCTGCACAGCAAGTACTTTGATGCAGTCCATGGGGGACACCCAGGTGCAGAGGGAACCATTCTACGAGCGAAAAGCATGTTTTTCTGGCCTGGAATGGCTGATTATATTCGTGAGAAGGTAGAGTCCTGTGCGGTGTGCAACAGTTTGACACCACACCAACAAAAGCAACCACTTCTCTCACACCCGGGCTCCCGACCTCCCATGGTCCACAGTGGCAACTAACATTTTTGCTTGGCATGGCAAACAATACCTGGTTCTAGTCGACTCGTATTGCGGATGGTTTGAAATTGATCTGCTCCGTAGCCACACCTCCGCAGTGGTAGTCCAGAAGCCATTTCTCTGTTCACGGGTCACCGTATCAACTACTGTCTGGCAAAAACAGGCACTGGTACCGCAAGTTCGCACACCACCTGAAATCCAATTCAAGCTTCAACAAAAACGAAATGTTCAAAAAAGATGGTATGGCAAGACGAGCAGACCACTTCCACCACTAGCCAAGGGACAAGTGGTCTGTCTACAAACAGAAAAGAGTCACGACTGCCTCGGTGTAATATCTGAAATTGCTCCCGAACCACTTTCATATCTGGTCAATGCCGACGGCGGCACCTACAGACATAATAGACAGCACATCCTGCCTGTGAACAAACCAGCACCACCTCCGTATTATCCCAACCGCACAAGTATACTTCCAACCCCATCCAGCGGCACCGGCCCGACCATACCACCGTTGCCAGCCGCTCCTGGTTTCGCCCATGACCACGTCACCTCGACCCCTGCCAAGGTCTCCAATTTCGTCGCCGTGGATGTTGCTTCAATTTCCTGCACCTCTTCTACCACCGATCACATCTCCGGTGAAGGAAGGAAATGCAGGGCTGTACCATACATGTGCAGGTCACACCTGCAAGCCTAACCTAAAGTACCAGGATTACGTTTGAACTGCCTCTGGTGTTGTTCCCTTCAGTTTACTTATACCTGCCACATGTAATCAGTAGTACCTATATCTTGCATGCGATTATCATATCTATTTTATTATGTTAATTCCTTAAGAGGAAGGATGTAGATAAGTCTGTCTTTACTATATCTATCACCACACAATTATGCATGCTGCACATTCCTTCTGTAGTCCAGTCCAGCTCTTCATCCCTACCCTGGACTGCTAGTCCTGTGAAGATAGTGCGTCACTGTCTCCCGACAGACTTGATGCAGACCATGGTGATGAAAGCATGTAATGTTCCCTCCGCTTGTACTGCAATAAAGACTATGAGTTATTACTTCTGTGTGCGGGTCTCACATTCAACATGGTGTCAGAAGTGGGATTCGAACCCACGTCTCCAGTTGGTACCCATGCGACAGGGTATCAGCCAAGTGCATGTCCTGACGGTCTCAAACCCAATCCATCAAAGACTATTGCAATTAACGAGTTACCAGCACCCACAGATGTGAACAGCCTGCAGAGATTCCTTGGCATGGTAAACTACTTGGGGAAATTCATTCAGAATTTCATTGAACTATCGCCCCACTGCGCCAGCTAACTCACAAAGACACTGTTTGGTCCTGGCATGAACAGCAGCAGAGGGCGTTTGACACTCTTAAACATTAAATATCTTGTGCCCCCTCTCTCACCTACTTCGATGTTAAGCTACCTGTCACACTGATTTGTGACACCTCCCAGTATGGTTTTGGAGCAGCTTGCCCCCAAAACAACGGGGACGGTAACAGACCCGTTGCCCATGCTTCTTGCACCATGACCGACACAGAACAACGCTAGGTTCAGATTGCAAAGGAGCTGCTAGCGGTAGTTTTTGCTTGCAATAAGTTTAATGACTTTATCTTCGGAAAAACGGTCACGATTGAAACTGACCATCAACCCCTAATCAGCATTCGGAACAAACCGATACATGCTGTTCCAGCGTGCCTCCAACGCATGATGCTACAACTACAGAAGTATGACATTGTGCTAACTGACAAACATGGCAAGGACATGCACTTGGTTCTTGGTTTCTTGGTCCTCCAAAATATTCCAAATGGAATTTAAACTTGGCGGATAGCCTGTCGTGAGCTCCACGTAAGACCTGCAAGAAACCATCCACGGATGAAGACAGCTTTGTCATGATGGTCTACTATGTTACTTTGTCCTGTTTGGAAGACCAGACTGCTGCTGACGATACCTTACGATCGCTCTCCTCTGTCATTCAGTACAGGTGGCCAGAAAGGCAATACAGATTACCACTCCCAATCAGGCCCTTCTTCTCCGTTCGTGACGAACTAGTACTACAAGGTGGCATTATCGTAAAGGGCCACAAAGCTGTAATTCCTGCCTCCCTTCACAGCAAGTACTTTGATGCCATCCATGGGGGACAACCAGGTGCAGAGGCAACAATTCTACAATCGATAAGCATGTTTTTCTGGCCTGGAATGACTGATTATATTCATGAGGAGGTAGAGTCCTATGCGGTGTGCAACAGTCCTATGCGGTACGCACCACTCCAACAAAACAACCACCTCTCACACCCGGTTCCCGACCTCCCATGGTCCACAGTAGCAACTGACATTTTTGATTGGCATGGTAAACAATACCTGGTTCTACTTGACTCGTATTCTGGATGGTTTGAAATTGATCTACTCCATAGCCCCACCTCCGCAGCGATAGTCCAGAAGCTGGAACGCCATTTCTCTGTTCACGGGTCTCCATATCAACTACTGTCTGATAATGGCAGTCAATTTACCTACCAGTGCTTGTTGAATTAGGATCATACTCTCACAAAGTGATAAGAATCCAAAGTTCTTTATTAGCAATTCAGCAGAAGTAACTTCATCTCAGCATGCATAACTAGTCTAAAAACGAGAGAGAAAGGGCTCTCTAATGAGCTTGTGGGCGGAGCCACAGTATGAGTGACACTAATCTACATCATCCCTCTTAAAGAATTAAATGCAAATACTAAACTACTGGCTATATAAAGCATACATAACATATGGCAATAAACTGGAGGAAGATTAAACTTCGCCCGGGTATTTTACGGTGGGCTTACAAACACGACCAGCATGTGTGCGATATAGTCCATTTCCATTTTCCGGGGACACAATCGGTGGTGTAATAGGCATTGGAGATTGAAACGGCATTCCCAGTGATGGAACAGGAGACTTTGGCACAGGCAGAGGTGGTGCAGCCATCGGCAAAGTAACTGTTTCAGAAACAGGATGTCATGCTGGTGCAGGCGGACCGATGCCGCTTGATGTAGATGGAAGTACACTTGTACGGTCAGGATAGTACAGAAGTGGTGTTGGCTCATTCACAGGCAGGATATGTTGCCTGTTACGCTAGTAAGTGCCGCCATTGGCCCTGACTAAGTATGAATGTGGCTCAGGGGCAGGGCAGGAGCATTGGGAAGGAGGGGGTCGGGGATCATGCCAGTATCTCACTCACTCACCGCTACCGCGGCACTCCTGGCACGGAGCCACCGCATTATGGCCAGGGAGGGAAGTAGCTCGGGTGGCTGCGAGCAGCCGCCGGGACCGGATAGCGGAACTGGCCACCACCTCAGCGCCTTCTGCCGGTCCGCTCACCTCTGGCAGTGCTCTCCGTCTGAACATCTCTCACCTGCCGCTCGCTGGCCTCGCTCATGTCAGCCACTTCCCGCAAATCCTTAAATTCCGACTGCTGCCGGGAGCAGGACATGGCCTCACTTGCTGAGCTGGGTGACACTGCATGGCATTCACTGCCCTGTCTATGTCTTTCAATGTAGACTGGGCAGTGAGGGGACCAGTTGAAGATCGGGTTAGTGGGCGATGGATAACAGGACAGCGGGAGGTGGAGCTTACTCCTGTGTCAGCGTGTGTAACCTCAATTGGTGATTTTGCGGCGATCACATGTCGACCATGCTGCAAGTTTGAGTTGAGGGCAAACATTTCTAAACTCACAGATTAGGTCGCCGCAGTGGAACAGTCCCTATGAGGTCACTGGAACTCTCCTTCATGCTCCAGGGAAGTTTCCGCATACCCACGGCGGCCTCAGCTAGGTCGCCTAAATTTTTTCAGCATGTTGAAAATTTTCTGCAAGAAAAATTTGGTCGGCATGGTTCATAGAAACATAGAAAATAGGTGCAGGAGTAGGCCATTCGGCCCTTCGAGCCTGCACCGCCATTCAATATGATCATGGCTGATCATCCAACTCAGTATCCTGTACCTGCCTTCTCTCCATACCCCCTGATCCCTTTAGCCACAAGGGCCACATCTAACTCCCTCTTAAATATAGCCAATGAACTGGCCTCAACTACCTTCTGCGGGAGAGAATTCCAGAGATTCACCACTCTCTGTGTGAAAAAAGTTTTCCTCATCTCGGTCCTAAAAGATTTCCCCCTTATCCTTAAACTGTGACCCCTTGTTCTGGACTTCCCCAACATCGGGAACAATCTTCCTGCATCTAGCCTGTCCAACCCCTTAAGAATTTTGTAAGTTTCTATAAGATCCCCCCTCAATCTTCTAAATTCTAGCGAGTACAAACCGAGTCTATCCAGTCTTTCAGCACAGAGACCGGCCCTGTTACTCCTGAAGGTAGGGACAAAAAGAAGAGGGCAATAGTAATTGGGGACTCTATTGTTAGGGGGTCGGATAGGCGATTCTGTGGACGCAGTCGGGAGACCAGGATGGTGGTCTGCCTCCCTAGTGCCAAGGTCTCGGACATGTCTCAACGCGTCCAAGATATCCTGAAATCAGAGGGAGAGGTGCCTGAGGTCATGGTACATATAGGTACCAATGACATAGGTAAAAAAAGGGAAGAGGTCCTGAAGGGAGGATTTAGGGAGTTGGGAGGAGAGTTAAGGAAAAGGACCAAAAAGGTAACAATCTCAGGATTACTGCCTGTGCCACGCGACAGTGAGAGTAGGAATAGAGCGAGGTGTAGGATAAATGCGTGGCTGAAAGACTGGTGCAGAAGGCAGGGATTCAAGTTTCTGGATCATTGGGACTTCTTTTGGGGAAGGTGGGACCTGTACAGAAAGGATGGGTTGCACTTGAACCCGAGGGGGACCAATATCCTGGCGGGGAAATTTGCAAGGGCTACTGGGGAGACTTTAAACTAGAATGGTTGGGGCGAGGGACTCAAATAGAGAAAGCTAGTAGACAGAATGGGAGGCAGGAAGCAGAAAAGGGAAGCAGTCGGACACAAGAGGAGAAAGAAAAAAAAGGAAATAAACAGAGAATAAGAGGCGGGGAGTTTCTTAAATGTGCATATTTTAATGCTAGGAGCATTGTAAGAAAGGTGGATGAGCTTAGAGTCTGGATGGACACCTGGAAGTATGATGTTGTGGTGATCAGTGAAACATGGTTGCAGGAGGGCTGTGATTGGAAATTAAATATTCCAGGATTTCGTTGCTTCAGGTGTGATAGAATTGGAGGGGCAAGAGGTGGAGGTGTTGCTTTGCTAGTCAGGGAAGATATTACAGCAGTGCTTTGGCAGGATAGATTGGAGGGCTCATCTAGGGAGGCTATTTGGGTGGAACTGAGAAGTGGGAAAGGTGTAGCAACACTTATAGGGGTGTATTATAGACCGCCAAATGGGGATTCGAGAATTGGAAGAGCAAATATGTAAGGAGATAGCAAATATTAGTAGTAAGCACAAAGTAGTGATTGTGGGAGATTTCAACTTTCCACACAGACTGGGAAACACATTCGGTAAATGGGCTGGATGGATTGGAGTTTGTAAAATGTGTGCAGGATAGTTTTTTGCAGCAATACATAGAGGTACCTACTAGAGGAGGGGCAGTGTTGGACCTCCTGTTAGGAAATGAGACGGGACAGGTGGCGGAGGTATGCGTTGGGGAGCACTTCGGGTCCAGTGATCACAATACCATTAGTTTCAATATAATTATGGAGATGGTCAGAACTGGACCTAGGGTTGAGATTTTTGATTGGAGAAAGGCTAACTTTGATGAGATGCGAAATGATTTAAAAGGAGTGAACTGGGACATTTTGTTTTATGGGAAGGATGTAGAAGAGAAATGGAGGACATTTAAAGGGGAAATTTTAAGAGTACAGAATCTTTATATTCCTGTTCGGTTGAAAGGAAACAGTAAAAATTGGAAAGAGCCCTGGTTTTCATGGGAAATTGGACATCTTGTTTGGAAAAAGAGGGAGATCTACAATAATTATAGGCAGCATGGAGTAAATGAGGTGCTTGAGGAGTATAAGGAATGTAAAAAGAATCTTAAGAAAGAAATTAGAAAAGCTAAAAGAAGACATGAGATTGCTTTGGCAAGTAAGGTGAAAGTAAATCCAAAGGGTTTCTACAGCTATATTAATAGTAAAAGGATAACGAGGGATAAAATTGGTCCATTGGAGAGACAGAGTGGACAGCTATCTGCAGAGCCAAAAGAGATGGGGGAGATATTGAACAATTTCTTTTCTTCGGTATTCACCAAGGAGAAGGATAGTGAATTATGTGAGGTAATGGAAACTAGTAGAGTAGCTATGGATACTATGAGTTTCAAAGTAAAAGAAGTACTGACACTTTTGAAAAATATAAAAGTGGATAAGTCTCCAGGTCCTGACAGGATATTCCCTAGGACATTGAGGGAAGTTAGTGTAGAAATAGCCGGGGCTATGACAGAAATATTTCAAATGTCATTAGAAACGGGAATAGTCCCCGAGGATTGGCGTACTGCGCATGTTGTTCCATTGTTTAAAAAGGGTTCTAAGAGTAAACCTAGCAATTATAGGCCTGTTAGTTTGACTTCAGTGGTGGGCAAATTAATGGAAAAGGATACTTAGAGATAATATATATAAGCATCTGGGATAAACAGGGTCTGATTAGGAACAGTCAGCATGGATTTGTGCCTGGAAGGTCATGTTTGACTAATCTTCTTGAATTTTTTGAAGAGGTTACTAGGGAAATTGACGAGGGTAAAGCAGTGGATGTTGTCTATATGGACTTTAGTAAGGCCTTTGACAAGGTTCCTCATGGGAGGTTGGTTAAGAAGGTTCAACTGTTGGGTATAAATGCAGGAGTAGCAAGTTAGATTCAACAGTGGCTGAATGGGAGAAGCCAGAGGGTAATGGTGGATGGTTGTTTGTCGGGTTGGAGGCAGGTGACTAGTGGGGTGCCTCAGGGATCGGTGTTGGGTCCTTTGTTCTTTGTCATGTACATCAATGATCTGGATGAAGGTGTGGTAAATTGGATTAGTAAGTATGCAGATGATACCAAGATGATGCCTCCAACCCGACAAACAACCATCCACCATTACCCTCTGGCTTCTCCCATTCAGCCACTGTTGAATCCATCTTGCTACTCCTGCATTTATACCCAACAGTTGAACCTTCTTAACCAACCTCCCATGAGGAACCTTGTCAAAGGCCTTACTAAAGTGGATAATGAAGAGGATTTCCAATGTCTACAGAGTGATTTAGGCCATTTGGAAGAATGGGCTGAAAGATGGCAGATGGAATTTAATGCTGATAAATGTGAGGTGCTACACCTTGGCAGGATAAATCAAAATAGGACGTACATGGTAAATGGTAGGGAATTGAAGAATACAGTTGAACAGAGGGATCTGGGATTAACCGTGCATAGTTCCTTGAAGGTGGAATCTCATATAGATAGGGTGGTAAAGAAAGCTTTTGGTATGCTAGCCTTTATAAATCAGAGCATTGAGTATAGAAGCTGGGATGTAATGTTAAAATTGTACAAGGCATTGGTGAGACCAAATCTGGAGTATGGTGTACAATTTTGGTCGCCCAATTATAGGAAGGATGTCAACAAAGTAGAGAGAGTACAGAGGAGATTTACTAGAATGTTGCCTGGGTTTCAACAACTAAGTTACAGAGAAAGGTTGAATAAGTTAGGTCTTTATTCTCTGGAGCGCAGAAGGTTAAGGTGGGACTTGATAGAGGTCTTTAAAATGATGAGAGGGATAGACAGAGTTGATGTGGACCAGCTTTTCCCTTTGAGAATAGGGAAGATTCAAACAAGAGGACATGACTTCAGAATTAAGGGACAGAAGTTTAGGGGTAACATGAGGGGGAACTTCTTTACTCAGAGAGTGGTAGCGGTGTGGAATGAGCTTCCAGTGGAAGTGGTGGAGGCAGGTTCGTTGGTATCATTTAAAAATACATTGGATAGGCATATGGATGAGAAGGGAATGGAGGGTTATGGTACGAGTGCAGGCAGGTGGGACTAAGGGTAAAAAGTTGTTCGGCACGGACTTGTAGGGCCGATATGGCCTGTTTCCGTGCTGTAATTGTTATATGGTTATATGAAAGTCCTGACATCCCAGGAATCAGTCTGGTGAACCTTCTCTGTACTCCCTCTATAGCAAGAATGTCTTTCCTCAGATTAGGAGACCAAAACTGTACGCAATACTCCAGGTTTGGTCTCACCAAGACCCTGTACAACTGCAGTAGAACCTCCCTGCTCCTATACTCAAATCCTTTTGCTATGAATGCTAACATACCATTCGCCTTCTTCACTGCCTGCTGCACCTGCATGCCTACTTTTAATGACTGGTGTACCATGATACCCAGGTCTCGTTGCATCTCCCCCTTTCCTAATCGGCCACCATTCAGATAATAATCTACTTTCCTGTTTTTGCCACCAAAGTGGATAACCTCACATTTATCCACATTATACTGCATCTGCCATGCATTTGCCCACTCACCCAGCCTATCCAAGTCACCTTGCAGCCTCCTCACAGCTAACACTGCCCCCCAGCTTCATGTCATCCGCAAACTTGGAGATGTTGCATTCAATTCCCTCGTCCAAATCATTAATATATATCGTAAATAGCTGGGGTCCCAGAACTGAGCCTTGCGGTACCCCACTAGCCACTGCCTGCCATTGTGAAAAGGACCCGTTTACTCCTACTCTTTGCTTCCTGTCTGCCAGCCAGTTCTCTATCCACATCAACACTGAACCCCCAATACCGTGTGCTTTAAGTTTGTATGCTAATCTCTTATGTGGGACCTTGTCGAAAGCCTTCTGAAAGTCCAGATATAACACACCCACTGGTTCTCCCTTATCCACTCTACTAGTTACATCCTCGAAAAATTCTATAAGATTCGTCAGACATGATTTACCCTTCATAAATCCATGCTGACTTTGTCCAATGATTTCACCACTTTCCAAATGTGCTGCTATCCCATCTTTAATAACTGATTCTAGCAGTTTCCCCACTACCGACGTTAGACTAACTGGTCTGTAATTCCCCGTTTTCTCTCTCCCTCCCTTTTTAAAAAGTGGTGTTACATTAGCTACCCTCCAATCCTCAGGAACTACTCCAGAATCTAAAGAGTTTTGAAAAATTATCACTAATGCAACCACTATTTCTGGGGCTACTTCCTTAAGTACTCTGGGATGCAGCCTATCTGGCCCTGGGGATTTATTGGCCTTTAATCCATTCAATTTACCTAACACCACTTCCCGGTTAACCTGGATTTCACTCAGTTCCTCCATCTCATTTGACCCCCGGTCCCCTGCTATTTCCGTCAGATTATTTATGTCTTCCTTAGTGAAGACAGAACCAAAGTAGTTATTCAATTGGTCTGCCATGTCCTTGTTCCCCATGATCAATTCACCCGTTTCTGACTGCAAGGTTCTTTTTAACTCGTAGTGCAGTGGAGTCGCTATTTAGCTACAGGCAGTCGAGAGCAGCCATAGGCAATCTCCTTTGCTGACCGGGCATTTTGATTGGTTCATTGGAGTTTTCAGGACCAAGGAAAACCGACTGCTAAACTTTATTATACTTCTTAAAAATGTCGCCACTCCTTCTCCCCCCCCCCCCCCCCCCCCCACACTATCTAGGTATGTTACAAAACTTACCTCCAGCGGCGCTACAGTTCTGTCACTGCCTGTGTGCGCAACTTTGGCGCCTTTGAGAGGGGGGGGGGGCGGGTTTAAAATGTCGTTTTTTCCCAGCCTGTTCAAATCGATTTTTGTCGGGCTGTTTAGCTGCTGAAGAATAATCGCTCCGACATCGGTTTTATTAAGTTTTTTTTAAACTGCACTGGATATTTTAATAGCAGGAGTAATTTAAAAATCAACTTCTAAAGCTGTCAACACCGAAAACGGGAACGGATTTCACGTCCGGGACAGGTAAAGGAAAGCCGTTTATTTTACATATAAACGTGCTTCTTAGGATGCCTTTAATCAAAATTTTACATTGCGAAAAGGTGACTTAGGACCCATACGAACCGGCAGTATTTTTCCTGCTGATACGGGGTTTAAATTCACCTTAACCGCAACGTTCCAAACGATCGCGTTCCACAAAATCCCACTCGCAAGATGATTAAAATGGCCTTTAATTTACGGGAATTAAACACTAAATTCCTTCCACTTGGCCTATAAATTCATGGCAATGAGATTTAAAAATCGTTATATTGAGAATTCTTGTGTGAATGTTATTTGGACACAGGCTATTTAAAAATGTTAACCTTTTCTTAAGAAATTGATAGATGTTTAGATCTAGTAATTGAATTTTATAATTAGCTACAATGAGGTAACTAACTAATTATATGTTGTAATTCAGGTCATCCAAGTAAGATTGTTTCATATTTGTTTCAGAATGCTTCAATCTATAACAACTGAAAATGTCATTCAGTTCGCTTAATTTTTAAGAAAGTTGTGGGCTTTTGACTGTCCTCGATCACAGCTTTTGAGTTAAGTCAATGGAAAAGCAATAGGGAACAAGATGCTAATTTCCGAGTATGAAAATGGCCATAACCTTTTTAATACTGAAGATATAAAAGTGAATTAGGTGTCAAATTAAACTTCGTTTTATGCTTTATCTGATGGGATAAATTGCAGACTAGATTTTTTAAATCTCAAAATGTTGTAATATTGCTACACTATCAGTCTGAAGAAGGGTCCAAACCCGAAACGGCACCCGTCCCTTTTTGTCCAGAGATGCTGCCTGACCCGCTGAGTTACTCCAGCATTCTGTGTCTGTCTTTGGCATAAGCCTGTATCTGCAGTTCGTTGTTTGTAAATCAACAGATAGTTGCTCAATGGCGTTTGCAGGATGGCCATTGCCATGAAGCACTGTGATCGCACACCCATTTCGCCACACCCCTCAACCCACCTCTGGATCGAAGGAATGGGTCACATTTCGGGTAGAAACCCTTTCTCAGACGAGTCTGAAGTAGGATCTCGACCCGAAGCGTCACCCTTCCTTCTACCCAGAGATGCTGCCTGTCCCGCTGAGTTACTCCAGCATTTTATATCTATCTTCGGTGTAAACCAAAGATCATAGAGCGATGTAAACGAGTATCGACAATTCCTTCCTGCACCCTACCCACCAAAGGTCCTCCCCCTCGCAACCGGGCACATGCGCAGTCGGGGCGATCGGCGCATGCGTGGTCACCGCTGATTCGGCCAAGCGGGAGGTTACAGTGCACAAGGACGCATGCGCAGAGAAAGCCCCTGGTCGCCTTCCGAGAGCGAGTGTGGTGAAGTCGGATGAGGCTAGTTGTCGTCCAGACAAGGAGAGTCATTCGTACAACAATCGACCCTGGTCGTCAGTTTTCTTCAAGTTGATTAACGGTAAGAGATCAGCGGGCAGTTTGTGACGAAGTCGTGTTGGGAGTAGATCTTCTGACGGTTGGAATAAAAGCCGCTGTCTAATGGCCGCCGGCGCCTTTCTCCGCACAAAGAGCTGCGCGCTCAACATGGCGGACTCAAAGCTTAGCTCCGGACGCCGAGCGGCTGTGAACTAGCCGATGGTTGGAAGAGGTGGATCGTAGTAGCTGGGACGTGATGGCGTTGGCAGGGTTGGGAAACGGAGTGGGGCCACGCTTCGCGGGGGATGCGCTTGGAAACGCGACCTGAAGGACAGAGCAGCTTAAAATGGCGGCGGGAGCAGATGGGGGAGGCGCTTCATCCCAGTCACTGCTGCTGTCCGCTTCTTTATCGGAATATCAAACTCTGATTATCACACTGAAAACAAAACGCACTCACATTTATTCTTGCATTCATTTTGCATTTGACTGAATAAAACTGGAGTACCTGAATTTCCACTCCGACACCAAGCACGGCTTCTGATGTTTTAAATGTGTCCGCTCATCAGTCCACTAGTATTTATTCATGGACACTGCAGAGATTATTAATGTCTTTTTCCTGAGATTACAATGAGGCAGAATAGGCAATATGACACTGCGCGCCAACGATTTTCCGTTGTGTGCACGGGCCTGTACATTTTATACGTTACAACTCAGACCAAACTATCACACGACATCTGCTGGGGGCTTATTGAGGACTCGCCACATTCTTTTTTTATGGGTAATTTGAAAATATTCCTCTTTGGATACGGTTTCTTGAGGAGCGTGGGCACGATTTATATTTGGCGTATGCGAAAACGCTGTTCATTTTTCCCGCGCCTTTTGACAAGAAACGATTCCTGTAATCAACGCGAGTCTCAGAAAAGTTGCACGTGGAACCGCCGGACACCACCTGCACACGTTTGGAGAAGGGAGCTCATGTTCACTGTTAGAAGGAAGTGCGCCACTCTGGACCCCGTAATGACATGTCAAAGTGACGTCGATGGTGTTCGTCTGTCTGTTTTTTTCGTCTTCTAAATTTTTTTTAGTGCGTTTTAAAAGTCGGTGTAAATGTTCTCCGGTTTGTTTTAGGTGGGGGGAGGGAGAGTCGAGTGAAACTTTTTTTTTCCGTTTCTTACCTTGCCGGAGATGCGATTGTTTTCTGGGTCGCATCTCTGGTCGCTCTGCGACCTACCATCGATGGAACTGGAGGCCTCCTCGGACTGACTTTGAGCCCCACCGCGGGGCCGTGGACTTAACATTGGAGTCCATCCCTTGCCTGGGATCGCTCCAACCGCGGCCTGCGGATTTTACATCGAGAGCTTACAATCGCGGGAGAGGCTAGTCTGGAGCTCCAATGACGCAGAGTCGATCGCCCGGCTCGGGGAAGTTGACACCCCCCCCCTCCCCGAGGCGGAGGGCCAAAACGCCGCTGGCCACGGGAATCAAGATCGTCCAGTCAACGAAGGGCTCGAGGCCTCCGACCGCGGGAGAGCAAAGAAGGGAAGAGATTTGAACTTTTTTTCATTTTCCATCACAGTGAGGAATGTGGAGGAGTCACTGTTGTGGATGTTTATGTTAAAATGTATTTGTGTGTTCTGTTGATTTTTATTTGCATTATGACTAACTTGGCAAATGAAGTTCCTCGTATAATGCAAATCATACTTGGCTAATAGGGAGGTTTCACGGCAGTAGGGTCACGACCCATGACCCGTACTGTTGCTACGCTACTCCAAATGGATTACACGCGATGAACTGCAGGTAGGCACTTACCATTGTTTCTAGCGTAGCGGGCCCGTTAAAACCTGCTGAATTTTTGCGCTGTAAATAATTATGGAAATCGGGATAAGCGTGTGTGACATTTAGCCTACTTCAGAATTCCGAAAGTGAGGAGAAATGACGGTAAATAGAAGCGAGAGCTGAAGGGACAACAACAGCCAGAGTGCTTGGCGAACATTGGCCGTTTGCTCACTACATTTCATCAACTAAGGTGTTTTTTCTTGATGCCTTCGGCATCTAAAAAGTTTCAGAAGTGATAAATCTGGCTGTAATTTTTTTAAATCGCCCATGGTTCGTTCCCAAGTGGGTTTTTACATACAAAATGAAAACGCATCTGAAGAAAAATTTACAGCCAGATTTATCACTTCTGAGAATTTTTAGATACCAAAGGAATCAAGAAAAAACACAAATAATGCCTTACTTGATGAAATGCAGTGAGCAAACGCGAGAATTCCCAATATTTTCAATTCCGATATCTGCACGGCTAATGTTTACCAAGCACTAACTGCTGTAGTCCCTTCAGTTCTCGCTTCTCTATACCTTCATTTTGCTTCACTTTTGGAATTCTAAAGTTGGGCACATGTCTCTTACACTTACCCCGACTCCCACAATTTTTTTTAGCGCAAAAATTCAACATTTTGGCGGTTTTTAACAGGTAGGAAAGTACGCGTTTTTAGCATTAATAACATATACCGGAAGTGACGGATGTCCTCCAGATGGATTTAGCGGCTTCGTGCGTCAAGCCCTATGATCCAGTGACCTTACGTGCAACCCCCTTATAAAGTATTCTTGTGATTGCATGAATTGGCGGAGAATTTATAATTGCAAATGATAGCAACAATCATACAGAATGACACAAAAAGTGGGGGTGTCGTTTGGGGACGAGACCCTTCAGTGAATCGGAGCACAACTTACTTTTGGATCGATTAGCAATTTCCAGATTGAGGTGCGGAATATTGCATGGTGGGTTGGGAGAGGGTGGTGAGCATTCTACTTAATCGGCAGGAGCAGAACATTTATCTTTTGCACTGGTTTCTGCAAAGGTGTCTTGGATAGGTTTTTTTCTCTTCCCTCTAAAAATGTTTCTCTTTGGTACTTTATGTTTAAATTACAATACAGTACGTTTTTCGTTTGAGTTCTGCTTCAATTTTATTATCTGGAAAAGTTTGGATTTGTCATATTACTTAAAATCACAGGTTGTGACTGCAGCAATTGAGAAGTTCCAAATTTGAAAAATAGAATTTACTTCTAGCAGCCTTTGTTATTCACAAGTGTGTTAAATCTTCCAATCTAATCTAAGTGTGTTAAATCAGATTTCAGTAATTGTGTAGATTTTCATGATTGGCTAAGCAGTAACTGCTTTGTAAAATGCCTATTGCAGAACATACACATTATAAATTAATGCCTGATTCAACATTATGATAATGTTCAACTGATTTGCCTATCCATTCAATTCTAAAGTTTATCAAATCAAGTCAAGTTTATTTGTCACATACGAGATGTGCAGTGAAATGAAAAGTGGCAATGCTCGCGGACTTTGTGCAAAAAACAAACAAACTACAAACAATGGAACAGAATCACATATTCTTTTATTGTGGGAGGAAGGAAAAAGGAAAAACACAGCAATTTAAAAAAAAAACAGTAGAATGTTACAGTAAAGTTAGTCCCTGGTGAGGTAAGAGTTTAGAGTCCTAATGACCTCTGGGAAGAAACTCCTTCTCAACCTCTCCGTTCTCACAGCATGACTACGGATGCGTTTGCCTGACCGTAGCAACTGGAACAGTCCGTTGTAGGGGTGGAAGGGGTCTCCCATGATCTTATTGGCTCTGGAGTTACACCTTCTGATGTATAGATCCTGCAGAGGGGCGAGTGAAGTTCCCATAGTGCGTTCAGCCGAACGCACTACTCTCTGCAGAGCCTTCTTGTCCTGGGCAGAGCAGTTCCCAAATCAAATCGTGATATTTCTGGACAGGATGCTTTCCACAGCTGCTGAGTAGAAGCACTGGAGGATCCTCAGAGACACTTTGAATTTCCTCAATTGCCTGAGGTGGTAAGGGCGCTGTCTTGCCTTACTCACGAGTGCTGCAGCGTGTGATGTCCATGTCATATCCTTAGAGATGTGGACTCCCAGGTATTTAAAACAGCGCACCCTATCAACAGTATCCCCATTTATCCTCAATGGTGTGTACATCTTAAATCTTAACGTTTACAATATTCTTTGTAACTTTAGCAATGACTGCTGATGGCCTACTTGAGTTACATTCTCTGGAATGTTGGTGCTTAACTGTTGAATTTGATTTTCCATTCAAGAGCAATTTATTCAATACAAAATTCATACCTATGCCACTGAACATTTCAAGTGCTTTGAAATTATATGTGTTATGATATTAAACAGCAAAATATATCCATTAGCTTATTTGTTGTGAAGGTTAATGCTCATTTTGTTTGACAAGACTGATTTTTTGTTACCTCCCATGGTCCTCTCTTCTGTAGTATGAGTTCATTTCCTATTTTAAATTAAGTGTGACTTTTGTGGTATTTGGTATGAGTTTAGTGGGTCATTGGGAGATAGAGCTTGGTTCAAGCTTGAAAATACCTATTTTGTTTCAGTCTTTAGGCTCGGTTTGGATGGGGCTAGGTTAATTAGAAACAGAAAAATAGGTGCACGAGTAGGCCATTCGGCCCTTTGAGCCAGCTAATGATCATGGCTGATATTTAAAATCAGTACCCCGTTCCTGCTTTTTTCCCATATCCCATGATTCATTTAGCCCTAAGCTAAATCTAACTTTCTTGAAAATTCTGTGTAAATAAATGCCCTTGATCTTACTAGTTCAGGATATGATTGGAATGATTTTCCTATAAATGGTTGGTAAAGTGTACTTAGCAGGAAAGCTGTCACATTGTTTACTTTTCCTGAACATTTTTGTGTAATTTAATGAATGCTTAGGTATCAGGTTTTTGTTTTATTCAAAGGAGCTAGTAGGTATTGAGGGGGGTGGAAACTGATTAACGCTGAGTGTTGGTATAGACAGAAGGCATTGGATTTGTAACATGGATGTACAAGAGTAACTGATTTGAATAATTACATAATTATGCTTAATTGATCAGCATTTAAAATGATCTAAAATCGATCTAATTTTTTTTTTGTCAGGCTTTCTGAAATACGTAATGTTCCAGTTAATGTGTGGTCTGATTAATAACTATTTGCTCGTGATCTTATTGAATGATTGTGCAAGAAACAATGGCCCACTGGCTCCATCTCCAATTTATGTTTTTGTGTTATATTCTTTATATTCTTATTTTCAATTGTGTAAGACAGCCTTATTTTGTCTAAACTAAATTTGTTTGGAAAAAAAGTCTGCTGGACTGGAGTAAAAGATAAAATGCAGTATCGGGGTTGGGCTTCTGATATAAAGGCTTGCTTCCTGAGTGTGACATAACTACATGTTGGGTATGGGAATCAGTACTGTATGAATTCTTGATACAGGTTTGGGTTGGACGTGGCTGGGTATTAATTTTATACCTGAACAGTTCTCTTCTAGAATACATAATACATCCAGTATACTTTGCGCAAGAATGCAATTGGAGACATACAATAATACAGCTTGGAAACGGGCCCTTCAGCCCACACAGGCCAACATGCCCCAGCTATACTAGTCTCACCTGCCATCGTTTGGCCCATATCCCTCCAACCTGTCTTATCCATGTACCTATCTAACTGTTTTTTAAATGTTGGGATAGTCCTTGCCTCAACTACCTCCTCTGGCAGTTTGTTCCATACACCCACCACCCTTTTTGTGAAAAAGTTACACCCCAGCAGATTCCTATTAAATCTGTTCCCCTTAACCATAAACCTACTTCCTTGATTCACCTACTCTGGACAGGATACGCTGTGCATCCACCCGATCTATTCTTTTCATGATTTTACACACATCTAAGATCAAATTTTTTTTAATTGAACATAGCGATGGGCAAATGTTGAAATGACTCAATTTCCCACATGTCAAAACAGTCTTGATTTTAAATGGCCCATAGTCCTTCCAGCAGCCATGAGCACCGAATCGGTTTGTTCACTGGACCAAGCGGATACCTGATTATGAAAATAGCTTTAAAACAGGTGTCATTATTTTGTGATCAGACTAGTAATGGAGATGGCTTTCACTATTTTCGTTTGGTTAATGAGAGATGAGCGCCCTGAAGTTTTTTTATGTTGAACAGATTCCTATGTAGTGTGTTTCATGTTTTAGAGTAAAATTCAAGGCGCAGGGTGGCAAAATTCAGCACACAGACCATCATTTCATAATTTTCTATTCTACTATGATCCGATGACAGGTCATCGGTTGCGGTTAACTTTAATTTTTTACATTAATTATCTATTGCAGTGATGGTTAAATCGAACAGCATTTTGATTTACTTGTGGGTACTGTAATCTGTAGAAATTCATGTATCAAGTATCCTTTATTGTCATTCAGACTTTTCAGTCTGAACAAAATTTCGTGCCATGCAGTAATAACATAGAATAAAAATAACAAAACACACAATAAACACAGATTTAACATCCACCACACTGAGTCCACCAGGCCCTCCTCACTGTGATGGGAGGCAAAAGTCTTAAGTCCTTGTCTCTTACCTCCTTGTTCTCCCTCTGCGTTGAGGTGATCCAAGCTTCCGATGTTGTGACCCCACCGGGTGATGGTAAGTCCCACGGCTGAATCCGAGCACCGCAAACGGGCTGGTTCAAACTCCGCGGCCCGGGGCGGTCGAAGCTGTTGTTGCGGGAGCTCCGGAGAACAGGTCACCAACCTGTGACCTGCGAGCTCCAGACGTTATCGTCCACTGGGCCCGTGGCCGAGCCTCCGAAGTCGGGTCGTCGCCACAGCCCCGAAGTCGGGCCGCCGCCGCCACAGCCCCGAAGTCGGCCAACTTGGTAAGTCCTGGCTGGCTCTGCCTCCGGAGCCTCGAGGTCGGTCCCAGTTGGAGGCCGCCAACTCCGCCGTTAGGCCTCAGCGGAGACGAAGATGGGGGGACGACAAGAAAAGGTCGCATCCCCCCCGAAGGAAGAGACTAAAACCGTTTCTCCCCCCCCCCCCCCCCCACACATACACAACTAAAATAAAACTGAAACAAACTGAGTGCAGGCGAGCCGCAGCTGCTAGGGCAGCGTCGCCACTTCCGGAGCAAATTGTCAGTCAAAATAAGTTATTGGGTGTATGTATATACTAAGATTGTTTTAACGAAATAGTTGAGTTTGGCTTTGCGTTTACTTGAGCAAAACTAGTGAACGGATCATCGTTGTAGTACTAATCCATGTGTGAAATTGTTTACTGGATATGTTGTTACTAATGTAGTGAGTTAACTTGTCACCAATTTCTTACATAAAATTTCTTGTGAATAATTCAGCAATTACTTCACGTTCAAACCTGTTTTTTGTCCTTATTCTAAACACACTATTCTATTAATTCTTTTTAAGTGTTGGCAAAAGAAATCTTTATGCTATCAATGTAGATTAAGTTTTTGGTAGAATGTCAAAAAATAATAAAATAAGGTAGGTATTGTCAGGAAATTATTTGGTATTTATACGGAATATACACCAGCAAATGAATCAATCGATCCAACACAGAGACATAAAATTCATAATTTTCTATTCTACTATGATCCGGAAACAGGTCATTGATTGCAGTTAACTATTATTTTCGACATTGATTTTTGAGACAAGGTAGGAGAACTGCATCGGTAGTATTATTGCACACTTCATTGAAATAACATCTCAAATTAATTTATAATTGTGCTTCATATCCAAGGCACCAAATTTAAAACTGAGCTGTATAAAACAAACCTAGTGATTCCTGTCTACTAACTGCTGGCATTTCACCACATAACATAGTCTTAATGTGGTGGCCCCAAACCCAATTTTGCATAACTTCTGATGTAACTTACAGGACTCTTTTTGCTAACGACTTCTCCTCAAACTTATAATCTAATGCAAATGGAAATTTTCTCTTTTTTGTTTCACGTGGTAAAGCCCGTAAAAGGATTCTAAATGATGTCCCGGAGAAGAAGCAGAAGTCCGTCCCGAGAACGTAGAATGCGTGGTGACCGGGGAGCAAGTAACAAGACTGACAGTGCTGATCCTCGAGATCTTGAGAGGCGTGTTTTTGTTGGAAATTTGCCCACCGACTCCATGGTGAGGAAGGATTTGGAGGAAATGTTCCTTAAATATGGCAAGATAAATGGTTAGTATCTGGAAACATTAGACTATCCAACTGAATCTGGTGCTTGCTTCTAATGTCCTACCTTTTACCGTTTGAAAGGTATGCTACCAGAATTAAACTGTGTTATCTTCTGGAAATTCAGTATCATTTGTTGACTCTTTGCTCCCAAGTTAGTAAATTGCAGCTGGAAAGCACGGACTGGAATTTTCTTATTTATCGCTATTTCTTGATTTGGTGGAGCAATGTGCTAAAATCTGTTTGAATCATTCATTTGTCCATGTTTGCACAACTCTGAATTCCCATTGCTTGTAATGGATATTCCTAAATATTGGGGAAAGGAGTTTTTTTTTAAACATTTCATGTGGCTTGAGGTAAGTTTGATTCTTTGAATTGGTGTGATGCATTAAATAGACTTTACCATTCTAACAACCAAAGTCAACGTATAGGGGGCACAGTCCAAGATTTGGAGCAGTCATGCAGGAAAACTTGGAAATGGATGGCTGAATTGTGCTTCCTTTTCTATTCTGAAGTATACTAATCCCATTTCCAAACACTTAGTCAAACAGGAACAAAATATCATATTTTTCACCAGCAAGCCCAAGAGTTGCAATTAACGTGCTGCATTAAAGTTTTACGCAACATTCATCTTCCTTATACGATCAATTCTTTTTTGGTTCAACGTGGACATTTCATACTCTGGTATGACTAAACTAGTTGTCTGTTGGAAACTAACATTCTTAATCTGTGATTTGAAGTGTGGAATCCGCCATCAGTTTAAGTTTGATTTTAATATTCTACTTGAAGATCAGCCACGAGTGATGTCTCATCTGTTACTATAATTTTGGAGGTTTGAATCTGTTTTCATCAAGCTTGTCAAAATGCCAAGATAAGGAAAGATGAATTCACTTATTGCATCTCTGATAACTGAATCTGATCAAAGAGCCACATTTAATATTATTCAAAACAAGTAATGAAATAATTCACCAGGTTTGATCTTTTTAAGTGCCAGTGGGAAATACTTATTTGTTTCTGGCTCATGGTGTCCTTAAAATATTCGATTCTAAACACAATAGCTAACAAAACAGTTATGCTGTGATGGAAGTTCATTTAATTCTGATATATTGGCTGCCAAACCTCTTGATGTACATAATTCTAATTACCGAAATACAGTTCCTGACTGATCTTCAACAAATTTAAGGTCATTTTGTCCAATGACCTCTGGAATGGACTTGTGCGAGAACACTAGGTTGTGATTGCTTTTGTGGTTGATTCCTTACATTGGTATCAACTGACATGGATGGACGTGTTTTGACGTGCTTCTGAGATTGCAGTGGATCTCTGCGGGAAATATTAACACAGTGAAAGGAGGAACTGGAGATATTCTGTAATTATGATGTACATCTTGGAAAATATAACATTAAGTGAAAAGTTATTATGTTTGAGAGAATTTTATGACCAGATCACCAATATATGAGAAGAAAATCCACATGCAAGAAAATAAGTTTAATTTGGTACTTCTATGGAAACTATACTTTGCATTGGAGTAATTTGGGGATTGTATTATGGGTGTGGTTTTAAAATGAGACTGAATAAACAGTGCTTCCAAATTTCTTTGATTCAATTAGTTATCTCACCAGACTCTCAGACATGTTTTTTAATAGCCTAGTTGTCCCAGTATCTTGGATTACTTCTGATCAAATTTTGCCAGAAAGGTATTATAGCCTTTATCACAGATCCCCACCCCAATCTAGTCTAATATTAAATAATTTCAGAACTGCAAGGCAAATGTTTCGCCTTGCTGACACTCATGTCTTGGGGATTGGGGTGGAATCCATTTCAAAGTGGATGAGCCAGGTATCTACCACGGGCTTATATAGTCATTACATATCCACTAGTAATGAAGGGTGATTTTGCATTTAATTTGAAAATATGAAATAATAATTAATTTTTTGGAAATGTAAGATTCCACAATGTACACCGACCATCAATTAAAATAAGCTTCCAGCTGGATTCCTAAAGTAACTACAAAGATATAACAATGCCAGGTTCTGATTTGTTTTTTAGTTTAACTAGATCCCTGGGACACAAGGTATATAATTAAAGTGATTGGCCATTAAGCCAGCTGAAAGAATTCTGAGGGCCAGAAAGCAAATTTTAATTAACTTGGCTATCCATTACCTTATGAAATAAATATTGGACTGCGCACATAATCAACAATTACAAACAAGAATCATCTTATAAAATTTAAGGGAATTAAAGTAAGCATAAATATTAGGCTTTGCAAGCCTGCCATTTCTTCCGGTGGAAATTTGACTTGCTATATGAATATATGAATAGCAACTTAATTATATCTTGAGCCTATGACATTTTCACATTTTTATTTATATATATATATATATAAATTTTATTCAATATATATAAAATATATTATATTGAATGCTTACCTGATATTCGTGTCTTGAGTCTGTTGCACAATTAAATAATTACACAATTAAATAATAGTACAGCAAAGATGAAATTCTCTTAAGCTGTGGCAAATCTGCCATTTATTTGTGTACTAATTTTCAGATATTTCCTCAAACTATCACGTGCACTTCAATTGGAGATGCGTTGCACAAAGGAAGTCTTTATATTTTGGTCAACTAACACAGAAAGGACACTATTTCAACCAGGACTGACATCTGATTTTTGAATTTCTCTAAAGGATTGGACAAGCTTCTTTGGTTATTATATATAAATGGTAAAGGGCAATCATCAAGGCTAGCCTTTGCAATTTTATGAAAGGAGATAAAATCCGGAGATTTCAATTTCTTGAAATGAATAATGGAGAATTTGCGAGCAGGAAGAGACTTCATTAAGAACGTTTGAACTTTTGGCTTTTCATTTAATGCTGAATTGTTGGTGACACCCATAATATGGTTTTAAATTACGGAAGGAAAGAGGAAAACGTTAATGTGGGGATGTCAGTCATTCTTGCACTATGCATTGGCACTGATCTATGAACCTGAGTTATCAGTATGTCACTTTGGAGAGCTACTCAGTGGCCCAAACAGTATCTGTGAAAGAAAGTGGACACCGGACGTTTTGGGATCCAGATGAAGGGTCTCAGGTGAAAATGGCGACTGCCCCCTTTCCAGATGCTGCCTGACCTGTTGATTTCTTCCAACAGCTTTTTTTTTGTTCCAATACGACACAATCTGGTTTTCACACCATAGATAAACATATTGTTTTGATATAACATGATCACTAATTAGAATACCCAATTTTGAAACTGGCGAACAAATAAATCAGCTAATTCGGCTGACTGGATTGCACACATGACAATAAACTGAACTCAACTAATTTGTTATCTATAGCTAACATATGGAAAATCTAAAGCCATTGTTCTCATAAAGTTGTTATATTAAAATTTATCCATACAGTGCTGATTCTAAAGCCTCCAACCATGTATTTCACAATTTATGGCCCATAATATGTGGGTACATTTGTAGAAATTTGTAGAATTATTTAAATCCTGAGTGCAATATGGAAATTTGGTTGATTTCTCATTATTTGTCAAACTCATACTTGCATTCGTTTGGCAATATCTGAAAGGACTGGAAAAATATGCCACAGTAGTACATTTTAGTGGATGCTGCTGGAAGTTACATGCCTTCATAATACAGGCATGATATTCTTCCGATTTAAATCTGAATTTCGATTTTTTTCTTTTTTCTTTTCCTAACAATGAATCAGATTTTTCAAATTTTTGTGCCCGATTTTGACAGTTTAGTTGGCAACGGAAGGAGTCAGTGGAGGTACCGGTCTGGAGGCGGGCAAGCTTGTGATTCATGATGGAAGTCAGCAAGATCAGCCAATAGCGGCGCACGCGCGCACACACACACACACACGCACACACAGGAGGCCATGGGCGGAGGGAACACAACAACGCTCTCTGGCTGCTACTGAGATCTGCCCGGCGGCGGTATGTGAGCTGTGACGGTGCCCGTTTGTCGGAGGGAACCGGAACGCGAGCGGGTGTGACGCGGGGCCACGCGCGTGAGAGCGGGCTGGGGCCCGGACAGCTAAGACAGTGGTGATGGCTGCGGGCGTTGATCCCCTCCCCCTCCTCTCTTGTGAGGAAAATAAATATATTAACACTACGGTGTTTTGTGTTTCCCATATGGAGCTGCGACTGGGAAGGGAATGGTACCGGTGATGATAGTGGGAGTTAGAGAGATGTGGGACCTGCCTCCTGGGCAGCGGCTACCCCCTCTCCGTTCTGGTGATTTTCTGTTTACATTGGGAATTTTTGTTTTCATTGTTATTGGCAGAGGTTTTTTAGTTTTCTACCTTCTTAGAGTTGTAGATGTGACATCAGTGTATTGACAGTTAACTGTGCCTTGCAGTATTGTGCATAATTATGCCTTGAGATGGTACCTTTCTAAGGTGATGTGTATGTTTTACTTTTGTGTTCTTTTGGTATCTCTACAAATAGCTAATTTAGAAATTCAGGTAATATTCTTTGTAAAAAAAATTTAGATGCGTGAAGTAAGTTGTTTCATGAAATATTTACCTTTTGGGGGTTATTTTACTGGTTATGTGATGGGAAAATTCTAAGCTGTTATGTAAACCACTAGCAGAAAGCTTAGGAATTACTTTCAATTTATTGAAAATGCAGGAGCCCCCTGAACCCCCACCGGGGGCGCTGCCCCTGGACCCTGCTGGGGGCCTAGCTGGCCTCCAGGGCCCCCAGCCAATACTTCCTACTTTTTTTCTGGAGGTGAATATCATGCCTGATAATATTACTTAAAGGCGTGCTTTGTTCCATCTTTAGATTTGCCCACTTGGTAATTGTTGTGACTTGCTGAAAAGCAGTGCAGACTATCAGGATGAGTTTGTGAACTTGATTTATCCAATGTCTGTACAAGTGCACTTCAATTAGGAGTATCTGCAGTGCAATATAAAGCTTAATGACTTTGAGTTGTGTGCTGGATGTGGAGAGGCTTCATGGGAATATAGACAACTGGATGGATGAGCGCATTGCAGACAAAATGAGGAAACTTGCAAAGATGTACATTTTCAGCAGAAAAAAAAATAAAATGGTGTATTTTTTCTGTGGTGAAAAAATGAAAAATGCTATGTTTGGAAAGACCTGGGTGTGTATATATGAATCAATGAAATGTATGATAGAGGTATGTTTGTATATGAATCAATTAAAGGTTTAATAGAGGTATTGCATCGAAATAGGATGGGAAAACCATTTACTGGTCTTTATTGAAAGATTGAGTACAGAAAGATGTATTGCTGCAATTTGGTAATGCGTCAGGAATATTATGTACAGATCTGGGCTTCCTACCCCGTGACAGTGAGTGTTCAACAAAGGCTCTGGGATATGGAGCCATACTTTCATTAATTTAGAAGAATGAGAAATGATTTCATTGAAGCACCTGGGATTCTTGTAGGTTTTTGGCATGATAGAAAAAGGGATGTTCTCTGGGCTGGGAGATACTACAACAAAGTTACATGGTCAGCCGTCTGAAGAAGGGTCTTGACCTGATTCCTTCTCTCCAGAAATGTTGCCTGTCCCGTTGAGTTACCCCAGCATTTTGTATCTATCTAATTTGTTTCAATGTCACTCAGAATTAGGATGAGAATGAATGAGATGTCCTTTGGGTGAAGAAATCTTTACAATTGTCTACCATTGGGCAAGCTCAAGTTCTGACATTATTGGATATTAATGGATTGGTAATGCTGAGGCAAAGTATCAGCCACTGTTTTAATTAGAGGCAGAGCAGGCAACAGTGCCCAAGTTTCTGTACATGTTCCCAGCAAGACCAAAGCCTGTGGATTTGCATTGATCAGATATTGTTTTTTGCCATTTGATTTGATCTTGAACATAATTGAGAATTGGTAGTCTATCTGGCTATTGGTTAAAGCATTGAGACATTATACAAGCATTTCTTGCTGTCGTTTTTCATTGTGTAATTATTTTACCTATTGGATCCACGTGAATGAGATCCACAAGAATGTTGCTTTGAGAGAAGCCTAGCCAGAATGTTGAGCTAGTCATTGCCATATAATCTCTTTTCATTGCTGATTTTGTTCCAGATGACTGCTTTTATGCCACTGTAAACTTCCCTATTCAGGGCTGACAATATGACCACCTTTGTGTTTTTTTGCATGTTCTGAGTCACTGGAACACCTAAGCACTTTTTTCTTTGGAAGGGATTCGTCAGAAATTGCCTCTGTACTGTACTGGATGATGCTACCCGTAGTGTGGCCCTGAATGGCAGGGGGGCACTATTGCTGATTGATTAACTATAAACACACAAACCTTGCTTCAAAAATGTCCTGCAATTGATCTGGGTGGCTCCCCCCTCCCCAGCCCTACTTTTTTCCTGGGATAATGCTTTAGAATTCTAGCAACATAAGGCATTTTCCTCAAGTCCTGTGGTGCAGTGAAAGACGAAACCCGAGTCTAGATGCATTTCCTGTCTTTTTTTCTGAAGTCTGACCAGTTTTGATAGCTGAATTCTGGTGTCTGCAATTTGAACCACTGGCAAAAAGGTAGTGTATCTTTTATTGGTGTGGGTGAGTTGGAGTGCAAAGCCAATTTAAACCACTGTGCTTTAAATCACTCTTTACATGCTTGACATCAAAAATAAATATATACAATACAATGGATGCAGAAACTGAAGTATACTGCTACACTTGGCAAGGACAAGGCTTTTATGGTGAACGTAATAATGTTGCAGGTCAGCAACAGAACTGAATGTTTAAATTTTACAAATTTATAGCACCACTTTATATAACTTGGGATACCTGATGTTTTTTGCTCGGTGTCAAATTAAGCTGGTTTCTCCACCTCAGTTTGACAATTATGGATTTATTATAGATTTTCATATAGGTATTCCTGTTTTAGTTTTATTAATCGGTATAGAATTACTTGTTCCTAGAGGGACAATCCTAATATTTTTTTTTTTTACTGTGGGCAATGTTAGCTTTGTATAAATATAGATGCAGACATTTTGTTCAGTTAAATGAGGCGCTTATAGCTACATTTGGTATATTTTATTCATAATATTTTGCAGTAAAATACTACTTTTTCTTATAAATGTGATCTCTATTGATCTTATATTTTGTTGGTTACTATGCAGCAATTTTAATGCCTCTGGCTTGCATAGTGAATCAAGTTCATAGGTTCCAGGAGCAGAATAAGGCCATTCGGCCCATCAACTCTACTCTGCCATTCAATCATGGCTGATTTATCTTTCCCACTCAACTCGATTTTCTTGCCTTCGCCCCATAAACCCTGGCACCCTTTGTAAAAGTTGAAATGTGAATATTTTGAGATCATGCATTTCCACTAATGGACACAAAGAAAGGCACTAAGTACTGTTTCCATTCAAGTTGCACGATTTGCTGCAATTTACCACAGAAACTTGCACTGCCTCGCATTCTCGGTAATCACTTAAATGAAAAATTGGCATTGCAAATATAATTAGAGAAGATGCCTTCTTACTTGGCATTGTGGTGATTATGTTTAAGACGGCATTATTTCCCACTTATAACGCCGCTTCGCTTCAGGTTAGAGAATCTGAATAAGATTTATTTATTTCACATTCCAACTAATTTAAACCTTGCTTGAAGATTTCAGTAATAGAAAAGTTGAAATTGGGAACCTCTATGGAGAGGAATGCTGACATTTTGGTGCATGAACCTGTGGAGTGCTGCCACTTAGGTGCTTTTGTGCATTTTACTTAATGTGGTTAAACATCCACATTATTCACAACTAACTGACTAATTTTATATATATGACTCTAACATTCAAAAATGATTCATAAATTTGAGGCTTGAATAAACTTGGAGCATTTTACTCGTTAGAGACATCGGTCACTTTAGGTCACATCTTAGTCAGGATGATCCAAGAAATAGACATTGTAGTTTTTCAATGTTTTCAATTGCTTTTAATAAAAAAAATTGCATGTTAATTTTGAAAGTACCAGGTTTTTCAAGGTAGTTATACTTATATTTTTGATTTACAAGCTGGCATCTGGAGATTTGGCCAATGTTTAAAACTTAGGATCTATTGAGGTTAAAATGGCAATGTCTACCAAATAACAGTGATATTCCTATGGAATAAAACTTTTGGTCATCCTTTGAATACAAAATTACTGCATAGTTGTGTACTTGTTTTGGCAGTCACATTAATGTATTGTTAACTGTATGTATGAAATAAAAATATTATCCCCATTTTGAGCTCTGGACCTGTCTGTTTTGTTTTGGAATTGAGCTGCTTTTGTGTCTACTGTTAAATGTAGGTAATAAGGTAGAAACTTTCCTTAAACCGCACATTGAAATTTACATCGGAATTGGAACTAAACTCGACATTGGTTGATGTTCATTAAAGCCAAATTAATTTACTGTGGAACAGCATTGGCATTGATCATGGTTTGATCAAACAAAGCACCTTACTAACAGGAAGTTTCATTATCTATTAACTTATCCCTAATGCAGTTACTTTTTGAGAATGCTTTAACAGCCCCATTGGTTGAGTGAAAAAGTATTTTTTAATTAAAAAAAAGCCGTACAACAGTATTACCAGTGTAGTCTTGATTAATATAGAGATGAACCAAAGTTGCATCAGGAGGATTGTGTAGAACTAATGGATTTGTGAAGTTGGAATAGCTTAGGTTTGGTTAAACAGCAACAAGAATCCAAATGGCCATTAGTATTTTGAAAGATGATCTAAATTTGGTAAATATTTCAAACTTCTTTCCGTTCAATCTTTTTTTAAAGTTCATCTACTGCTAACTGATTGGAAAAAAAACTGAACTATCAAGTTTGTGTACTACACCATTGATTCTATTGGCTGGTTCCACCAAATAGGCTACAATTTGGTGTTGTCTGGAGCTACTTATGAGCTCATTATTATTGAGATCTTGTTTACAACATTTTGGATCCTGCCTTCAATATGGGGAATTTTGCCTGGCCATGTGAACAGTTTGAAGAGGTAATGGATTTCGTCATCAATTCAGTTGACCATCTGTGAATTAGACATTGCCAGTTTAACTTGCAAGTGTCAAGGGAAGTAATTTTGCTCTATTGAATGGAGATTTTTGAACATCTGGAATTTTCCATCCGACAGGTATGTACATTTTCATTAACAACATTAATTTTGCAGCTTTGTCAATACACCATGGATTTGGGTTTGTGCAGTTTGATCGTGTTGAGGATGCTAAAGCTGCCGTGCAAGGAGAGAACGAGCGAATGTGTAGAGGGTACAGATTAGGTAAGAACATGAGATAACTGCAAATGTATACTGTGAATGCATTGGGATTTACAAGCATTAAAGAACATATTTCTAAAGGAGTGTATTGCTTAACTGTTTGACGGTGCTCATTTTTATTCTGGTTCCTTGTGCATTATTGCATCAGCCCATAATTCTCAAATAAATGGATTTGAAAGCTCGGACGTTCATGTGTTAACACTAGTTTTGGCATGTTTGGCATCCCAGTGTGATCTCGCTGTGGTAATCCGGAGTTTATTCTGAATGAGGTAACATTACACCACACCATCAATCCAACCATTTTTTTTGTTTGGTGTAACTCAATGGTCAAGATAGCAGAATTTTGTGTTCCGGAGAGATTTTCAAACTGTTAATTTATCCAAAACACGGGCGTGAGGACCTGCAATACCTCTTTCTCTCATTCTTGACTTTGGCTGTGCTGGAGCGGTTTTCCTATTTAGCTCAATTTTTAAAGCTACTGAAATGTAAAATTTACACCAGAAATTGTGTCGTTTGGAGTACATAATTCAGATGTCAGATTTTGATCGCGTGTCTGAATGTCATCTGTAAGCTTTTTGCTTCACACGTTAAACAATTCTTCTGGTAATAAAAATTTACGTAAATCTTGTCTTTGGATATGTTTGCTTTCAAGTCTGTTATGTTTTTGTTTTGTACAAATTGGTTGGTTGGTTCTTTTCAGATGTTAATATGGCAGCTGAACGAAGAAATTCGAATAAATCTGCACGGAGACCGAGTCCTCCGAGAAGGTAATAATACTTGTGCATCTTTTTATCACGAAGACAAGACTATTTGCCAGTGATGGGATGAAGGTCGTCTCTTGTTAAAGCAGCATATTAAAATCTTAACAAAATTGGCACAATTTGTGTGGGGAGTTGTGAATCTGCTTTTTAAACTGGCTGTTCCACATTTGCGTTGAAGTAAGTTATACATCTCTTTTAAGGATTCTTGTTCGTTGTGTTGGCGTGTCAGTTGTACATTTTGCTAGCTTAAATAAAGTATGACTAGCATTAATGCTTGTGTATGTCTACAATGTAAATTAGTATTTATAAAAATTGAATAAAAGGTGCATTTTGTAATGAATTGCAGCTTGTAGTGAATTTTCCAAATGTTTTTTGGAGTGATGACTATGGCATGGCTCCCAGTGATTCTCGTTTGCGTCCTTCTGTCACACGTCACTTCACATCTTGCTTACTCTTACTTCGAAGAATCATATGTGCGTTCATTTACTTTACACATGTAGGCTTGTGTGTCATGTCCAGTGAGGTAAGTATCAGAAGGACAAGTGGCGAGGGAGCACGAGGCTGATTCAGAGCTGGCAATAATTACTTATTGCTATTTTAAGCTTCTGTGGCCACACAGTTCTGCAGTCTTGATACACTATATGGCGGCATAGAACTCGGCACTTACAAATTCAAAAGCCGCTTCAAATAAAGGCTGATGCCATGATTAAATCAATGGAAGCTGTTTTATTACCGATTTGGTCATTTGTATTTATTGTCGTATTCACACGGTCTATTTGGAAATGCTGATAACTATTTTGTGCTTGGAGGATTATCACCTGATATGACAAAAGAACTCTTGGTCCATTATTTTGAGTATACATACAGAATCAGCCACTTTGTGTAAATGTATTCACAACAGTGGAATGTGGGATGCTGATTACTTAAGAAATTGTTTCATTTAAGCAACCGACCAATGGATCTCATCATTAAAGCTTCTCAGAAAGCAGTCATAGTATGATTTTCCTGGATCTCAAGATCATATTCTTAAAAAAAGGTTTACTTGTAGGGCAATCTCTCTTCCCCGTTTTCTCTTTCCCTCTACTGCCTTCTTGCTCCCTTCCTTGCTTAATGAGATAATAAATGGAAGGTAAGTATCACTTGATTAGCACAAGATTTCAAGAACAAGGCAGAGATATCGGTTATGCTAACTTCTAAGGACATTGAAAATAGACCTCCAAAAAGCTTGACAAACCGGCTTTGGCTTTACCATAGCTGTTGGAAAATGTGGCGACAAAACTGGATCACCGGTATACAGAAGGGTTGTCTACAGTTCCTTTGTGATCCGTCTAATTGCAAAAACAAACAAATCTTCAGGAAATTACTGATGCATTCATATCAATATTTATGATAAAAATGAAGCATTGTACTGGATTTTGGGATTTAATCTCTCTGAACCTAAATAGCTAGACTTTCTGATTTGATGTTCTTCAGTTTTCAAGACAACATGCAATGCAACATGGCCAGTTATAATACTTTATATAGAGAGTGCATCTTGAATCCTTAATTCACTGCTGGGTAGTATTTTTTTATTTACCCTACTTTTATCCAAACACTCTCCTTGCTTCGCGCCCCTTGCCCCACATATTAAATGTTACATTCACAAAACCTGAACATTTAATGTGCAAGAAACTTGCGTGATTCCCATAAACACTATGAAAGTACTCATTTTGATTTGTTGGTATTTCAAACAGAAGGTTTTTGGTATATTGTGTTGTGCATGATTTTGGAAATAGCACATCAAAAGCAACGGGTAAATGGCGATGTGCCTGGTGCCAATACCAAAGTCAAGTGAAACTTGGTTGATTAAAAAAAAAATACAGTAAATGGTAATCTGCATCATTTTATTAAAATGTTAGAGATTTCAAGGTCATATGTGTTATTTTAGATTTTAGGCACATCGTGACATATTTTGATCTCCAATATACAGTGCTCTCCATAATGTTTGGGACAAAGACCCATCATTTATTTATTTGCCTCTACTCCACAATTTGAAAATTGTAATTGAAAAAAAATCACATGTGGTTAAAGTGCACATTGTCAGGTTTTATTTAAGGCCATTTTTATACATTTTGTTTAGCTATGTAGAAATTACAGCTGTGTTTATGCATAGTCCTCCCCCCCCCCCAATTTCAGGGCACCATAATGTTTGGAACATATGGCATCACAGCCATGTAATTGCTCAGGTGTGTTTAAATGCCTCCTTAACGCAGGTAAAAGAGAGCTTGTCTTTCCATCACCTTTGGAAACATTTATGCTGTTTATCAACATGAGGACCAAAGTTGTGCCAATGAAAGTCAAAGAAGCCATTATGAGACTGAGAAACAAGAATAAAACTGTTAGAGATATCAGCCAAACCTTAGGCTTACCAAAATCAACTGTTTGGAACATCATTAATAAGAAAGAGCACTGGTGAGCTTACTAATCACAAAGGGACTGGCAGGCCAAGGAAGCCCTCCACAGCTGATGACAGAAGAATTCTCTATAATAAAGAAAAATCCCCAAACAACTGTCCGACAGATCAGAAACACTCTTCAGGAGTCAGGTGTGAATTTGCAATGACAACTATGCAGAAGACGTCATGAACAGGAATACAGAGGCTACACTGCAAGATGCAACCACTGGTTAGCTGCAAAAATAGGACGGCCAGGTTACAGTTTGCCAAGAAGTACTTAAAAGAGCAACCACAGTTCTGGAAAATGGTCTTGTGGACAGATGGGATGAAGGTTAACTTACATCAGAGTGATGGCAAGAGCAAAGTATGGAGGAGAGAAGGAACTGCACAATGCGTACCATCTCATCTGTGAAACGCGGTGGTGGGGGTGTTATGGCCTGGGCATGTAAGGCTGCTGAAGTTACTGGCACACTTATCTTCATTGATGATAGAACTGCCGATGGTAGCAGTATAATGAATTACTCAAGATCAAACCTCAAATCTCATTGGCTGGCAGTTCATTCTACAGCAAGACAATGATCCCAAACACGCTGCAAAAGCAACAAAGGAGTTTTTCAAAGCTTTAAAAATGGTCGATTCCTGAGTGGCCGTCAATCACCTGATCTGAACCCAATTGAGCATGCCGTTTATATGCTGAAGAGAAAACTGAAGGGGACTGCCCCCCAAAACAAGCATAAGCTAAAGGTGGCTGCAATACAGGCCTGGCAGAGCATCGCCAGAGAAGCCCCCCAGCAACTGGTGACATCTATGAATCGCAGTCTTCATGCAGTCATTGCATGCAAAGGATATGCACCAAAATACTAAACATGACTTATTTCATTTACATGACGTTGCTGTGTCCCAAACATTATGGTGCGCTGCTTCTACTTCTTGCGTATGGCGTGCACAGCCTAAAGTTGCAGGACAACTTGTTCTATTTGATTGTGCACGCCGGGTTGAAATTGCATTTGTCGAAACGGGGCGGACCACGTGAAGGTTGCAATCTTACAATTACATGGCTGTGAAGCCACGTGTCCCAAACATTATGGTGCGCTGAAATGGGGGGGGGGACTATGTATAAACACTGCTGTAATTTCTACATGCTGAAACCAAAATGTATAAAAATGGCCTTTAATAAAATCTGACAATGTGCACTTTAACCACATGTGATTTTTTTTTTTTTTAATATAAAAAATCGCATTGTGGAGTGCAGAGGGAAATAAATAAATGACGGGTCTTTGTCCCAAACATTATGGAGGGCACTGTACCTTGTGAGAGTAACATCAAGATAGTTCTTAAATTCAAATATGAAGTGTTATTTCAGTAGATTTACACTGTCTACGTATTGGAGCAAATAGACTTGAAAGTGTGCTTATTTAATTTATCTGCTTTCGTTAGAGATCCATTTGCCTTTGGTGATGAACGTGATGTAAGGCGTGATCGCTCTCCACTCAGATCTACTAGAGATGAACGTGATGCAAGGGACCCTCTTTCCGATCGATATGCGAATGCTCGAGACCCCAGGGACGCTACATACAGGTAAAATTTATTAAAATGAAAAGTATACTGAAAATTCCCATATCATGCAGCACCTGGAGAATGCTGGGGTTTCTCTGTCTAGATACAATTAATGTTAAGTAGATCAGGCAGCATTCTATTTGTACTTCAGATTTTTCGCTTGTGCTATGTTTTTTTTCAATTCTAGGTAGAAAAATACAGCACAGGAACTGGTCCTTCGGCCCACAATGTCTGTGCCAAACATATTGCCAAGCTAAACTTATCGAATCTCATCTTCCTGCACGTAAACCATATCCCTCCATTTCCTGCATATCCATGTGCAGAGTTGCCAGGTAGTACGGATTTTCCGTATTTTGTACGGAAATGCGATTAGAATACAGATGTACGATTTTGTGTTGTTAAATACGGATTTTAAATACGGAGTTCAGTTCAGTCTGAAGAAGGGTCTCGACCAGAAACGTCACCCATTCCTTCTCTCGAGTTGCTGCCTGTCCCGCTCCAGGTTTAAACAGAGCGCTGTCAGTTTAACGCGTGGGAATTTAAACGAAGAGCTGTCGGCTGCGCGCTGTGGGTTCAAAATATTGTACTACCGGCTGGAGGGCCATGTGCTTTGAACAGCGCTATGGTCACAGACTTTTCAGGAAAATTCTCGTATAACAATAATTCTCTTTCTCAGTGTAAGTTGACACATTGATTATTTTTCAGGCAATAGACAATAGGTGCAGGAGTAGGCCATTCGGCCCTTCGAGCCAGCACCATTCAATGTGGTCATGGCTGATCATCCCTAATCAGTACCCCGTTCCTGCCTTCTCCCTTATTTTTAAGAGCCCTATCTAGCTCTCTCTTGAAAGCATCCAGAGAACCCGCCTCCATTACCCTCTGAGGCAGAGAATTCCACAGACTCTCTGAGAAAAAGTGTTTCCTCGTCTCCGTTCTAAATGGCTTACTCCTTATTCTTAAACTGTGGCCCCTGGTTCTGGATTCCCTAACATCGGGAACATGTTTCCTGCCTCTAGCGTGTCCAAACCCTTAGCAATCTTATATGTTTCAATGAGATAACCTCTCATCCTTCTAAACTCCAGAGTGTACAAGCCCAGCTGCTCCATTCTCTCAGCATATGACTGTCCCGCCATCCCGGGAATTAACCTTGTAAACCTACGCTGCACTCCCTCAATAGCAAGAATGTCCTTCCTCAAATTAGGGGACCAAAACTGCACACAATACTCCAGAAGGACCTCTTTGCTCCTATATTCGATTTCTCTTGTTATAAAGGCCAACATGCCATTCGCTTTCTTCACTACCTGCTGTACCTGCATGCTTACTTTCATAGACTGATGTACAAGGACCTCCAGATCCTGTTGTACTTCCCCTTTCCCCAACTTGACGCCATTTAGATAGTAATCTGCCTTCCTGTTTTTGCTACCAAAGTGGATAACCTCACATTTATCCGCATTAAACTTCATCTGCCATGCATCTGCCCACTCCCCCAACCTGTCCAAGTCACCCTGCATTCTCATAGCATCCTCCTCACAGTTCACACTGCCACCTAGCTTTGTCTCATCTGCAAATTTGCTAATGTTACTTTGAATCCCTTCATCCAAATCATTGATGTATATTGTAAATAGCTGCAGTCCCAGCACCGAGCCTCGCGGTACCCCACTAGTCACTGCCTGCCATTCCGAAAGGGACCCGTTAATCCCTACTCTTTATTTCCTGTATGCCAACCACTTCTCTATCCATGTCAGCACTCTACCCCCAATACCATGTGCCCTAATATTGCCCACTAATCTCCTATGTGGCACCTTATCAAATGCGTTCTGAAAGTCCAGATGGCTCTCCACTGGCTCTCCCTTGTCCACTTTCCTAGTTACATCTTCAAAAAATTCCAGAAGATTAGTCAAGCATGATTTCCCCTTCGTAAATCCATGCTGACTCGGACCCATCCTGTTACTGCTATCCAAATGTTCGGCTATCTCATCTTTTATAATTGACTCCAGCATCTTCCCCACCACTGATGTCAGGCTAACTGGTCTATAATTCCCTGTTTTCTCTCTCCCACCTTTCTTAAAAAGTGGGATAACATTAGCTATCCTTCAATCCACAGGAACTGATCCTGAGTATAGAGTATTGGAAAATTATCACCAATGCATCCACGGTTTCTAGAGCCACTTCCTTAAGTACCCTGGGATGCAGACCATCAGGCCCTGGGGATTGATCAGCCTTCAGTCCCATCAGTCTATCCAACACCATTTCCTGCCTAATGTGGATTTCCTTCAGTTCCTTTGTCACCCCAGATCCTCTGGCCACGACTATATCAGGAAGATTGTTTGAGCCCTCCTTAGTGAAGACAGATTCAAAGTACTTGTTCAACTCATCTGCCATTTCCTTGTTCCCCATAATAAATTCACCTTTTTCGGTCTTCAAGGGTCCAACTTTTGGTCTTCACTATTTTTTTCCTCTTCCCATATCTAAAGAAGCTTTTACTTAATATTCTTGGCTAGCTTACCTTCGTACCTCATCTTTTCTCCCCGTATTGTCTTTTTGGTTATCTTCTGTTCTTTAAACATTACCCAATCCTCTTGCTTCCCGTCCATCTTTGCTAGGCAGTGGTAGAATTCTGGATAAGCCTAGTGGTGAAAGGTTATCAGTGGGACTGCAGTTACATTGGGATTGGCATTGATTTTTACAGAATGGTGGGTGGGCTCAAGGGGGAGAGAGGGAGGGGTGGAGAAGGAAAGGGAGGGAGAAAAAAAAAGGGGGAGGGAGAGTGGGGGAGCGAGGGAGAGGGAGGCTTCCATGGCTTCTATGGCTTCTACATCATCATCATCTGGTGCTAAAAGCAGGAAGCAGCCGCTCAAACAGCAGTATACAAAGATATGGCAATGAATGCACTGTCAAGTATGGTGCGTAGAAGACGTGTCAATTGGTAGCAAAGTTATGCATTCTTGTACTCTTAAATGGGTATGACCGCACATAAAAAAACAAACATTTTCAGCAAAATGGCGCTGCGTAAAAATACTGATTTTCAGGTACTAGAATTTTGAACTGTTCTGACAAAACTTGGCAGCTCTGCATGTGCATATCTAAAAGCCTCTTAAATGCCCCCAACCTTCACACTTTGGCAGCATGTACGAGGCACCCACCACCCTCTGCGTAATCAAAAATGTGCTCCATGTGCATTGGCATCTAACTGTTGTTGTTACACTTGCAAAAATCAGCGACTGAATGGTGGGTGAAATGGCCATTTAAATGTTTTAAATTTACCTGCCAATCTGAATTACACAATTACTTCTGCCATTGAAAAGGATGTTTAATTACTGATTCATTGTGCAAAATTTTCCTGCGAGCTTGGTATAAACACAGAGTGAGAACTGAATTAAGAGTAATTACAGCATGATAGAAATCATGATCGTGACAGTAAGATTTTGATTCCTGAATTTTTCTTTATTGTTTCCTGTGGTGCGAATTTGGAGTTTCATGCAATTTCTCTTCCCCCCCCCCCCCCCTGTTATTTTTGTACTGTTAATTGGATAACACTTTGAATATTTGTATGATTCTTGGATGAGAAGAACCGTTACTTATGAATTGGGGCAAGATGCTTCAGTTAATATTTTCCTTTTGGGTTTGTAATTATAGTTGCTATGGGCAAGCTCGGTGGAAAGACCTGTTTCCGTGTTGTATGACTCTGACTGTGACCTTGTCTGTACTGAGGCAGTATCTTATCTGTGCACAATATAGTCAGTTGTGCTGGTTTTTATTTCACAATTTTATTAAAGAAAGGAAATAAAAGCCTTGAAGTCACAAATTAATGTCATAAATTTCATAATTAAATGCCAACCATTTGTCATGCATTGTCGTAAAACTTAATTGCATGCACTTAATAGGAACGGTCATGCATGCACAGTTAAGAATTTGTACTACACTATGTGTATTCACTAACTACTAGACAATAACCATGGACTCTTATAACCATATAACTCAGCAAGGTGGCTATTTTGATCTTGGCCTCAGATCCA
The DNA here is from genome assembly GCF_010909765.2 of Amblyraja radiata. NCBI lineage: Eukaryota > Metazoa > Chordata > Chondrichthyes > Rajiformes > Rajidae > Amblyraja > Amblyraja radiata. The sequence goes on along the minus strand of NC_045978.1, from coordinate 18,453,703 downwards.
TTTCCCTCATATTGCATCAGCTCCACTTCCCATCGGGCTCTGCGAAAAAATTTCAGCGGTGTCATCAGATATGAGATTTTTCCGCAGATTTTGAAATTCAGTGATGCTTCACCGCCGCCGAGGCAGCTAGTCTTTCCTAGTCTTTCCATCACCTTTGGAAACATTTATTGCTGTTTATCAACATGAGGACCAAAGTTGTGCCAATGAACTTAAGAGACTGAGAAACAAGAATAAAACTGTTAAGAGACATTAGCCAAACCTTAGGCTTACCAAAATCAACTGTTTGGAACATCATTAATAAGAAAGAGAGCACTGGTGAGCTTACTAATTGCAAAGGGACTGGCAAGCCAAGGAAGACCTCCACAGCTGATGACAGAAGATTTCTCTAATAAATAAAAATAAACACCTGTCCGACAGATCAGAAACACTCTTCAGGAGTCAGGTGTGAATTTGCAATGACCACTATCTGCAGAAGACTTAATGAACAGAAATACAGAGGCTGCACTGCAAGATGCAAACCATTGGTTAGCCGCAAAAATAGGATGGCCAGGTTACAGTTTGCCAAGAAGTACTTAAAAGAGCAACCACAGTTCTGGAAAAAGGTCTTGTGGAAACATGAGCCGAAACATGGTGGTGACATACACAGATCTGGGGAAGGGTATTAAACAATTTCTGCAGCATTGCAGGTCCCGAAGAGCACAGTGGCCTCCGTCATTCTCAAATGGAAGAACTTTGGAACCACCAGGACTCTTCATAGAGCTGGCTGCCCGGCCAAACTGAGCAATCAATCGGGCGAGAAGGGCCTTAGTCAGGGAGGTGACCAAGAACCCAATGGTCACTCTGACAGAATTCCTTTGTGGAGATGGGAGAACCTTCCAGAAGGACAACTATATCTGCAGCACTCCACCAATCGGGCCTTTATGGTAGAGTGGCCAGACGGAAGGCACTCCTCAGTAAAAGGCACATGACAGCCCGCTTGGAGTTTGCCAAAAGGCAACTAAATGGCTCTCAGACCATGTGAAACAAGATTCTCTGGTCTGATGAAACCAAAATTGAACTCTTTGGCCTAAATGCCAAGCGTCACGTCTGGAGGAAACCAGGCACTGCTCATCACCTGGCCAATACCATGCCTTCGGTGAAACATGGTGGTGGCAGCATCATGCTGTGGGGATGTTTTTCAGCGGCAGGAACTGGGAGACTAGTCAGGATCGAGGGAAAGGTGAACGGAGTGAAATACAGAGAGATCCTTGATGAAAACCTGCTCCAGAACGTTCTGGACCTTGGTGGCCAATCAACTGCTGTCTCTAAGGGGCTTGCGTCCAATCACCGACCAGTTTCCCTTAAAATCCGCTTCGGCCTATAGTTCTCCAATCAGCCGCTGCCTCCAAGGGCGTTTCATCCCATCACCGACCAGCATCTCTTAAAATTCCCATCCGATCAACAAATCAATTTCCTGCTGACCAATCAGCCGTTGTTTCCAAAGGCGTTACGCCCAATCACATAATGCGCCGATCACTTGGCGGCCAATCAGATGCAGTCTCCGAGGGGCGTTGCGGCCAATCACCGACCAGCTTCCCTTCCTGAAGCAGAGCAGAAGATGGCTGCAGGAGCCAAGAGGAAGGAACTTGTTAGCAGCTCAGCTGGCAAGAAAGAAGCACAGGGAAGCCATGTTGAGCAAGTTTACAAAAAGAACGTGTCAGGCAAAGAGGAAGTCAAACTAGAGTTTAGGTAATGTTATGTCATCGGTTTATCAATCACTTTTTCTGTGCTGTTTGCACACAGTGCTAGGCAAAGAAACATCTCGGGTAACATTTTTTGTAAAGAGATTTTTTGCTGTATGAAGTCATTTATTTCATGAAGTATTTATCTTTTGGGGGTTATTTTACTGGTCAGGAGTTAGAAAAATTCTACGCTGTTTTGTAAACTATCAGCAGAAAGCTGGCCTCATGGACCCCTGGTCAATACTTCCTACTTTTTTTCTGGAGGTGAATATCATGCCTGGCCAAGCTTGTAGTGTCATACCCAAGAAAACTTGAGGCTGTAATTGCTGCCGAAGGTGCCTCAACAAAGTACTGAGTAATGGGTCTGAATACTTATGTAGATGTGATATTTCTATTTAATTTGCAAAATTTTCTAAACACCTGTTTTTGCTTTTTCTTATTGTGCACAATGTGAATGTGTGACAATGTGCACTTTAACCACGTGATTTTTTTTTTCTATTACAAATTTCAAATTGTGGAGTACAGAGGCAAATAAATAAATGATGGGTCTTTGTCCCAAACATTATGGAGGACACTAAGATTACCCCACATCCTTCTGTGCTCCAAAGAATAGAGTACCAGCCTACTCAACCTCTCCCTATAGTTCAGACCCTCTAGTCCTGGCAGCACCTTTGTAAATATTATTTGTACCCTTTCCAGCTTGACAACATCCTTCCTATAACATTGTGCACAGAACTGAACACAATACTCTAAATGCAGTCTCACCAATGTCAAATGTATTATTCCTAGTCAAAAGTTTGGAGTTTTTTGATGCAAGGCATTGAATCACTTGTACCAAATTGGTGTAAAATATTATTTCTGACTTTATAAATGTAAGTTTGTCAAGTTTCTTGCACCTAGTTATTCCTTCTGTAGTTTTGCTTATCAAGGGAAAAAATGAATTCTCCCTCAAACTACACTGTACACTGGCAAACTCATTTTTATTTCTATCTTCTTATACATTTCTCATAATAGACAAGATGGTTCTTCTGTCTAATTATTCTTATCCTTCCAGTATAAATGATTTGCAGTCTCCTGCTGTAGCAGCTAGAATATAGCTAACTTGCTAACTTGATCACCTCCTTGTATAAACCATTAAATTATTGTTGTCCTTGGGTGCATACCTGATCAATTTTGATTTATTTTACTTTATTACAATGCAATGAAGTTATCTTCTGATATTGGTTTTAACAAGGACTATTACTTTTATACCAAGGGTTCCCAACCTGGGATAAATTTACCCAGGGGGTAAATTTGTTGATTCTGGGTTTGTACATATTTGTAAATAATAATTTTAAGAATAGTATTTTAAAATTTCCCCTTTGTCAGTGGCTTTAATATGGTAGAAGTGTAAACTCAATTTACTGAACAAAACAGGGTGGGGGTAAATTTACTTTCAAAAAGTTGCCTGGGATAAACGGGACAGAGCAGGTTGGGAACCCCTATTTTATTCCTCAAAGTCCACTCTGAGTACAGGTTGAACATCGATTTTGCGACACCCTCTGTTCCAGAGCCATTCTGGATTATCTGTTTTTATGGACCAACTGAGATGAGGTGATAATGAAATGACAAGACACCCTTGGCCTGATAATTACACCCCTCCCGTGTCTCTTAAAGAACCATGGTGTGCCAGAAACATATAAATATCAAATGTAAATTTAATGTGAATCGAAAGACCTGCTGAACAATCCCTGGCTCCCACTGTCTTCCTGGACATTTAGCCGAGTTACTCCAGCACCTTGTGTTTTTAAAACTAGTAAAACTTGTGTCACATTAAAACTAGTCGCCGATGCTGCTGGTCTGCACCAGCGAGCCCTTCACCGTCTTCCAAGGTGGAGTATGTCTGCGACTCCAGGGGGGAAGGGAGGAGGGAGAGGTGACTCAAAGAAAGGACTGCGTGAGCCGCAACAACAGCAGTGTCACCGAAACATGCGGTGGGTGAACCGGGGACACGTTGCGAGCTGTGTTTGGGTCGGCAGGCGTGTCTGCTGTATCCAACATCTATTATAAGGGGGTCGTTAAAACAAGGGTTTTCTGCATTGTCTTTGTCAAAAAGTTAGGAGAATAGATTGAGAGCATAGTTTTTTCTTTCACGATGTAGGAACACAACTGGAAAGAGCGCTTGCCACTCGCAATGCCATCTGTGGCAGCTCAGGGAGTTTCAACTGAGCTCTCATAATTTAGGCCAGATCATAGGGATGGGTGGACCATCAGTTACTGGAAATTCAATGTTCAACCTGTAATTGGTCATTTGTGGTTTAGAACTCTATAGTCAGGCTGAATATACAGAATAGTGTTCTTTGTTTTTACTGTTATTATGTGTGAAATGTTTTAAGTTTCATGTGCGATGCTCCGGTATTCCCTGGGAAACATCTTCTCATTTTGCACTGTACAACTGTTGCTTTGCAAGATGACAATAAAGGTTGATTGATTGATTGATTGATAGTCAAATTACAGTAGGTTTTCTGGCGTTTTGAGATTAATCTGCTTTATTGCCATTTTTTAAACATTTAGACCAATTGTCCAGCAAAGTAGCTAGCTAAAAGTGATGCAAATGGATAATTGCAATTCCGATTAGTTAATAGAGCAATGAACAAATTATGAATATGATGTTAGATGTGTCCTCTGAGCATGTCAACCATATTCTTGTTGGTTGTGTTAATGCTAAACAAAACCTTTGACTTTCTTTATGACCATTCTGATTTTTTTTTTAAATTCCCATCCCCTAATGCATTATCTTGTATCTGGTCCTGTCCCCTTTCCAATTCACTTCTCTCCAATCAGAAGAGAAAAATCATCTTCCAAATTCAGTTCTACCAACCTGAGGAAGGCTCCCAAGCCGAATCGTTGCCAATCCATTCCCTCCACAGGCACTGCCTGTTTCGCTGAGTTACTCCAGAAGCTGCGTTTTATCTCAAGATTCCAGTGCTTTGTATCTTTAATTCTTATATTGATTGGATTGCTTCCCAAGCCAGAAATAATTCTGCTGTTGTCATAAATGCTTAACAGCCCAGCTATTTCTAATTTATATAAAGATGGACCCATAAGGCAGCATTTTCTATTTGCTTTTGACATATTTGGCATCTATTTAAGATGCCTATTTCAATAATAAAATTATTTGGGATTCTTTCAAAGGTTTGTTGGCAGATATCTGACTAGTAATTTCAAGAGAATGCTGAAAATTCCTGAAAAAGTCCTATGGCATTTATCATCATGGTTATAGCCTGGGAATAGTAATTTTTTGTTACAAAATAAATGATCCGGGGGGTTGGGCGAAATGATCTCGAAATAAACGTGTGTATGAAGGAACAACAGATGCTGGTTTACACCGAAGATAGACACAAAAAGGATAGACAGCATCTTGGGATAGAAGGAATGGGTGAGACTTCGGGTCGAAACTCTTCTTCAGTCTTCCATCCAGAGATGCTGTCTGTCTCGCTGAGTTACTCCAGCATCTTATGTATAAACATGTGAAGTACCTTGCATTGTAGCTCTATTCAATGGGATTTCTATAAGAATAATTGCAACGTAGACTCAATGACTAATCATTTTCCTAAAATTGCTCAAATATTTTTTACTTAATTTGTATTAGGATGTATTTCTGGTAACTTCATAATATCTCTGCACTCTAGACTGGACGTCTATGATCGCTATTATCGCTATGATGATATTTTGAGCAGGAAGAAGGAGCCATTTATGGACAGATTCCGTGAGCCTTGGGATCCCAGAGCATCTCGTGAAGTTGATGGTAAATAATGAGCGAACTTTTGATGCTGTCATATGCAAAGAATAAATTAAATCTATCTTGACTAGTATGTAGCTCTGGCAAATGCGTTAAGTGTTACTAATATTTCAAGTTAATGTATTTTGCATGTATTGATTTGTTGTCTCTCCAGTGAATTCAGTATGCGGACATTTGAAACTTGGCACCACGATTTTTGATTTTGCATTTCATTCCTCACTTGTGTTTTAAAAAAAAATATTTTCACTATTCAAAGCATTTCTGCTTTTCATATGAAAGCAAGTATTGCTAATATTTGACAAGTGTGGGTGTGGGTGTGTTCCACTCTGACAGTCGTAAACCTCTCCCTGTCTCCTTCCTTTGATACAATTAACTAGATTAATCTTAATTAAGGTTAAGGAAACAAACTTTTCTTTCGTCATAGCTGCAACATATCAGTCCTGACAATGTATTTATGAATCTCCGTTGTACCTCGTTCCATCCAGCATAATTTTTAATCCAAGGTTTCACCTGCCATAGACGAGTAAATTGTTGTCACTTAACTATATCACTCTTGATATGATTTCCTTTCTGAGGAATGCTAGTGTTGCCTTTTATTCATCAGCACAACACATTGCTTTGTTTTTTAATATTCAGCAGTTAGCTCGTAGCTCTTTTGGACTTTTTACTCGCTGTCTGCTAATGTCTGGTATAAAACCATAACCCTCTTCTGTCAGTTATATTACGTTTCACTTTTACTAGTGGATACTTCTCTGTTAATGTCTTTATTTTTAAGTCCATTGTTCATGAGGAGATCTAATCTCTTGTGTCCCAGGTTGTATCTCTCTTTATTTGCAGTGAAAAATATACTTCCTCCAATTGCCATTCGTACATCAGCATTGCTGATAGGGCCAGCCAGTATTTATTGTTCCTCTATCAGTAAATGTGTTGGTGAGTCACCTTGATGGGTGCCTAATGATTGTAATATCACGCTGGTATTAGATGAGCCGATTCAGGGTTTATACCCGGCAACAGTAAATAACTAGCAAGTGAGCCCACTTTTGAGGAACTATATACTTGTCCTCCTTGATCCCACTGCTGTACAACACTCCAGGGCCCAACCATTCACTGTGAAGATCCTACCACGGTTTCACTTCCAAAAATACAACACCACGCACTTATCTGAATTAAACTTCATTAGCCATTCCTCGGCACACTTGCCCAGTTAGTCATTAGAGTCAAACAGCACAAAAACAGGCCCCTTGGGTCAACTCATCCATGCCAACCTAGATGTCCCATTTCTTGTGATTGGCCCAAATCCCTCTAAAGCTTTCCTATCCATGTACCTATCTAAATGTATTTTAAATGCTGTACCTGCCTCAAATACCTCCTGGCAGCTTGTTCCATGTACCTTGTACCATCCAAGAGACAAAGTTGCCGATCTCGTTCCTATAAAATCTTTCCTTGATCAGTTGATCAAAATCCAGCTCTAACTCTTGGGAACCATCTTCAATGTCCACGATACCACCTATTTTGGCCCGGTACAGATCCCTGAGGCACACCACTAGTCAGGGGCTTCTAGTCTGAAAAACAACCTTCCATCGCTACTCTGTACTTACTACCATGAAGCCTATTCTGTGTCCAGTTAGGTAGATCTCCCTGGATCCCATGCAATCTAACCTTCTGGAGCAGCCTACCATGCAGAACCTTACCAAAGGCCTTGCTGAAGTCCATACAGAATATGTGTACAGTCCTGTCCTCATCAACCTTGGGCACTTTAGAGATACAGCATGGCCACGGACCCTTTGGCCCACTGAATCTATGCTGACCATCAACCATCAGTTCTTGCCATTTCTACGCTATCCAACTTGCCCATCCACTCCTTGTACACCAGGGGCAACCTTGCAGAGGCTAATTACTATAAACCAGCACATCTTTGGGATGTTAGAGGAAATCGGAATACCCGGGGGACATTCACATGGTCACAAAGAGAATTTGCAAACTCCACACAGGCAACACCCAAGGCCAGGATAGGACCCAGGTCACTGGTACTGTAAGGCTGCAGCTCTACCAGATGTGCCTCAGTGTCATCCTGAAAGAACTATTGTAGGCTCCAGTGAGGTTTGATCCAGGTTTACAAGACCTGGTCTCTAACTTCTGAGCATTGCGGCCCATGCCTCAAAAATTTCCCACATAGAAAACCAAGCTGACTATCCCTAATCAACCCCTGTTTATCCAAATGCATTTTATCTAATCCCTCAGATATGCTCTCCAGTAACTTTCCTCCCATAGATGTTCAGCTTACTGGTCTATGGTACCCAGGTTTTTCTTTGCAGCTTCTTGTATAAACACACGCGATTAGCCACCCTCCAGTCTTTGGGCACCTCACTGAGTAGTAAGATTATAATCTATCTGGCTTTGGGAAATGCTCAAATATAAAGTTGATAATCATACACTGCCCATTTAAATTTGCTTGCAGCAAGCCACAATCTGGTTGGGAAAGAAGATATTTTCAATCTTGTTTTACTAATTCTTTTCTTTCTAAGATCCCCTGAGAAGAGAGCGCCGAAGAGAAGAATTGTATCGGCGGTATTATGATGAAATCCAAAGACGTTATGATGCTGAAAGACCTGTGGATTGTTCAGTTATTGTAGTCAATAAACAACAAAAGTAAGTTAAATAGAATGTTGCTATTTAGTGTGCATTCAGAAAGTATTCAGACCCCTACACTTTTTCCACATTTTGTTACTTTACAGCAGAGCTACCAAGTATTTGTACGGAAATGCGATAAGAATACGGATGTACGGATTTGCTTTGTAAAATACGGATTTTTTAATAAATCGGCCCGACTTCCTGTTTCATCTTTAAAAAATTGCAAGGATTTGGTAGCAAAGTTATGCATTCTTGTACTCTTACCGCACATAAAAAACATTTTTTTTCAGCAAAATGGCATTGTGTAAAAATACTGATTTCCTCAGCAAAATACTGATTTTCAGGTACTAGAATACTGAACTGCTCTAACAAAACTTGGCAGCTGTTACATTTTTATTCTAAAATGGATTGAATTTTTTTTTTTTAACATCAATCTGCACACAATACCCCATAATAAAAAGCAGATTGTTGGAATGTCACTAGCAGATTATCACGTTAGCACAACCTCCATTTAATTCTGAAAATCGCTTTGACCACAATGAAAGTGGTACTGTGGTGCCTGGTATCCAGAAGTACTGATGATAGGTTAATTGGCCCCTATAAATGGGGCCTGCAGTGCATTCAGAAAGTATTCAGATCCCTTCACTTTTTCCACATTTTGTTACGTTACAGCCTTATTTTAAAAAGGATTAAATTCATTTTTTTTAATCATCAATCTACGCACAATACCCCAGAATGAAGAAGCGAAAACAGGTGTTTAGAAATTTTTGCAAAGTATTTAAAAAGAAATAACAATATCACATTTACATAAGTATTCAGACCCTTTGCAAGGATATTCAAAATTGAGCATCCTGTTTCCATTGATTATCCTTGATGTTTCTACAACGATTGGAGTCTACCAGTGGCAAATTAAATTGATTGTACATGATTTGGAAAGGCACACATCTGTCTAGATAAGGTCTCACAGTTGACAGTGCATGTCGGAGCAAAAACCAAACCACGAAGACAGGAATTGTTCGTAGACCTCCGAGACAGGATCTGCGGAAGGGCATAAAACAATTTCTGCAGCATTGCAGGTCCCGAAGAGTACAGTGGCCTCCGTCATTCTTAAATGGAAGAACTTTGGAACCACCAGGACTCTTCATAGAGCTGGCCGTCCGGCCAAACTGAGCAATCGGGGGAGAAGGGCCTTGGTCAGGGAGCTGACCAAGAACCCGATGGTCAATCTGACAGAGCTCCAGAGTTCCTCTGTGGAGATGGGAGAACCTTCCAGAAGGAAAACTATATCGGTAGCACTCCACCAATCAGGCCTTTATGGTAGAGTGGCCAGGTGGAAGCCACTCCTCAGTAAAAGACACATGACAGCCCGCTTGGTGTTTGCCAAAAGGCACCACAAGGACTCTCGGACCATGAGAAACAAGATTCTCTGGTCTGATGAAACCAAGATTGAACTCTTTGGCCTGAATACCAAGCGACATGTTTGGAGGAAACCAGGCATCGCTCATCACCTGGCCAATACCATACCTACGGTGAAGCATGGTGGTCGCAGCATCATGCTGTGGGGATGTTTTTCAGCGACAGGAACTGGGAGACTAGTCCGGATCGAGGGAAAGATGAACGGAGCAAAGTACAGAGAGATCCTTGATGTAAACCTGCTCCAGAGAGTTCAGGACCTCAGACTGGGTCAGAGATTCACCTTCCAACAGGACAACGACCCTAAGCACACAGCCAAGACAACGCAGGAGCGGCTTTGTGACAAATCTGTGAATGTCCTTGAGTGGCCCAGCCAGAGCCCGGACTTGAACCCGATCGAACATCTCTTGGGGGCCCTGAAAATAGCTGTGCATCGACACTCCCTGTCCAACCTGACAGAGCTTGAGAGGATCTGCAGAGAAGAATGGGAGAAATTACCCAAATACAGGTGTGCCAAGCTTGTAGCGTCATCACCTAGAAGACTTGAGGCTGTAATCGCTGCCAAAGGTGCCTCAACAAAGTACTGAGTAAAGGGTCTGAAAACTTATGTAAATGTGATATTTCAGTTATTTATTTTAAATTAATTTGCAAAAATTTCTAAACTCCTGTTTTTGTGTTTTTGCTTTTTTTAATTATGAGGTATTGTGTATAGATTGGTGATAAAGATACATTTAATCCATTTTTGAATAAGGCTGTAACGCAGTGGTTCCCAACGTACGCCCCACAGGGGGGCAATTTGATTTTTAAGGGGGGCAATTGAGGATGTCTGGGTCCAAATTTTCGATTTTAATTTTTTTGGATTTTCCATCAGGTAAACATGTAGTTTATGTTTCTTCAGCTGAAACGGAGTTCACTTTTTAAATGATAAGAATTATATATCACCACATGGTGGGGGGGGGGGGGGGCATCAGGATTTTAGAGGTGATTAGGTGGGGCATGGCCAAAAAAAGGTTGGGAACCACTGCTGTAACGTAACAAAATGTGGTAAAAGTGAAGGGGTCTGAATACTTTCTGAATACACTGTATATGTTGTCGGTCATGATCTTGATCGTGCCACACAACCAAATAAATATTTGGGAAATTTATTCAGAGGTACAGAAAGGCTACAGCATTGATGAGACATTTTTGCCCTTTGACTATGTGCTGGATGTTTGCAAAACCACCCCCTTTTTGTAACAATTAACATCCTTCAATGCATTCTGGATCTAATCCATTCATGTCTTTTTTTTGCCAATTACCACTACTTCTATATGCATAACACAAAGTTCTGGAGTAACTCAGCAGGTCAGGAAGCATCTGTGGAGGGATTACTGAATTTTGGTAGGGGTCCTTTTTCAGACATACTGTAGTTGGGAGTGAGAATACTGGAAAAGGGTGGGGATGGCACAAAACTTGACAAGTGGCAGTTCCAAACTCTTTCAAGCTCACATGGTGTGGGGCAGCATCGCTACCTGCTGCACCTCTGGGAGTAAAGAATTCTGGCCTTTGAATCTGTCCCAATGAGATCCTCAAAGCCATTTTCTGAGCTTTTCCAACAATCTTTGATTCTGCTGATTAACAATCAATCTTTTTTACCTCTGAATTCATTCAAGAATTATGCTTTCTGGGGTGAGGTCATGATAGGCACTCAACTCTTGTAGCGAGCTTCTTCTTTATCTCAGGCCGAAGTAGGTAATAAAGGTGTCCCTTTATTTTGAAATGATGCCCTCTGGTCCTGGCCTCTCCCACGAGTCTTCCTAGCATTTACTAACTAACCTAGCAAATCTTTTGTATTTCAATAGTCCCTATGTGGGTTGTGTTCTTTCAAAGTACTGGGCGCAGTGCTGCCAGCAGAATACTGCAGGACATCACGCTGAAACAAGGAGCACATGGCATTAGGCAATGTAACCAATTAATTCAGAGTAATGGACAGTTAGCCCTATTTTTCCATCAGTTATTTGTTATAGGTCTTAATTTTGAGTGGTTGTTTATTTTTGAATTTTGTAATTAATTAGGGAATATGCCGAGTCGGTTGGTCGAAAGGTTCGTGACCTTGGTATGGTGGTTGACTTGATATTCCTGAATACAGAAGTGTCACTTACTCAAGCCCTTGAAGATGTCAGCAGAGGAGGCACAGCATTTGCGATTGTTATTACCCAACAACATGAGATACACAGATCATGTACTGTCAATATCCTGTTTGGGACACCACAGGGTGAGTTTTTGCCGTGTAAGCTAGTGTTTAGTTTATTTTCAACTTTCATCTGCACTCGCTAAACCTTTGAGACACAAGGACCTGCAGATGCTGGAATCATGCGTAATTGACAATAATAAATCTACACCTAAAGAAATATGAGGTGCTGTTCTTCCCTCGTATTTCATTCTACTCGGTCCTCTTCTTACCTGACATCTTTTTGTCACTGTTTTCTTTCTTTTTCATCGCCTACCTTTGTCTACCCATCTGCCAATCAAACCCCGCGTGTCAGGTTTTGTCCTGCCTCCTCTTTTACAGCTCCTGAAGTGGGTTCCGTCCCGAAACGTCTCCTATCCATGTCCTCCAAAGGTGCTGCCTGACTCGCTGAGTTACGCCAGCAGTTTGTGTTCCTGGCTAAGATTTTGTCTGATGATTAAAAAAAAATCATCTGTAAGATAGAATATGTGCTGGATAGAGCTAGTGTACGGGCGATCCTTGGTCGGCGTGGACTCGGTGGGCCGAAGGGCCTGTTTCCACACATTATCTCTAAACTAAACCAAGTGATAGTGGGAGGAGGGGTTGATTGGCAGATAACTCTCAAGTTGGAGAGCCAGGATGGAGAAAAGGAATGGCAATTCAGATGTGGTAAGTGGAGAGCAAAAGGGTTCCGATTCTGGAATCTGATCCAAACAAGGTTAAAATTGACCTCAATGAGGGGTGGTAGCATTTGGGAGTGAGCAATAGGGTGTAAGCTGATCTATGGGAGGAGTGTGCAGGGCGAAACACGTTCTCGAGTGATGGAGTTTTGGTCTATGGTGAGAAGAAAGGTTCAGACAGGATCAGGATAGATAGAAGGAGAGAGAAAGGGACAAATGGGGTGTTGGTTACCTGGAATTAGAGTATTAAGTGTTCATGCTGTTTAGTTGTAAACTACACAGGTGGAAGAGAAGGTGCTATTCCTCTAGTTTGCTTTGGCCTTACTCTGGCAGTGGAGATTATAACAGCGAACAGAGTGCAAATGTTCAGTAAAGTAGTTGCATAATCAACATTTGAGGTCACCAATGTATAGAAGACCTCATCGTGAGCACTGAATGCAATACATGAAGGTGCAAGTGAATCGCTGTCTCAACTAGAAGGGCTGTTTAGGTCACTGGATGGACGTGAAGAAGGAGATGTTGGTTGCAGGGGAAAGTGCCAGCGGAGAGGGGGAATTAATGATCCAGGGAGTCACAAAGGGAGTGGTCCCTGCAGAAAGCAAAGGGGTGTATAATAAAAGGTGTGACTGGTGCTGAGATCATGTTGAAACTAGTGGAAATGTCAAAGAATAATGTGCTTGGTGTGTAGTCTGGTGGGATGAAAGGTAAGAATTAAGGGAACTTTATTCTGTCTGGGAAGAGGTGGGATGAGAGCAGAAGTGCAGGATATGGAGGAGATGCAGGAGATTTCCTCTTTACTACTTTCAAAGTGTCTTTCATACTCTCCTACATTTTATTTCTCCTCCTTTTGATATACCTCCCCAACTTACAAAAGAGCTATGTTCTGCGAACCCTTGCATAAACCAGATTTTCCATAAGTTGGAATCACTATCCCCCGGCCTGAAATAATTCACGTAGAGCATTAACTGTTTTGCTGCATCCGGTGCACTTATTGCCGTGCGTGGGCTTCTGGGTAAGCATTGCTGGCTAGATTTCTGTCTCGTCATTGGGGCACCTGGCCTTCTGGTTAAGCACTACTGCCATTTCTAGCCTGTTTCTGATGTAAACTTCAGTGATCGTACAGTGTTATGGAAATTATAAACTGCCTTGATTGCACTAGGGTTTGAGTAAAGAATTGTTTACATAAGTGCGAGTTTACGCAAGTTGTAACATTTAGAAGAATTTAGGGAGTTAGGTAGAGAGTTAAGGAGAAGGACTGCAAAGGTAACAATCTCAGGATTACTGCCTGTGCCACGCGACAGTGAGAGTAGGGATGGAGCGAGGTGGAGGATAAATGAGTGGATGAGGAACTGGTGCAGTGGGTATGGATTCAAGTTTCTGGATCATTGGGACCTCTTTTGGGGAAGGTGTGACCTGTACAGAAAGGACGGGTTGCACTTGAACTCGAGGGGGACCAATATCCTGGCGGGGAGATTTGCAAAGGCTACTGGGGAGACTTTAAACTAGTATGGTTGGGGGGAGGGACTCAAATTGGGAAAGCTAGCAGTCAGTGTGTGAGGCAGGAGGCAGAGAATGGTAGCACTCTGACCCAAAATGTAAGGGAGAGAAGAAAAAGACAATAAACAGAGAATAAGAGAGGGTGGGTTTCTTAAATGTGTATATTTTAATGCTAGGAGCATTGTAAGAAAGGTGGATGAACTCAGAGCCTGGATTGACACCTGGAAGTATGATGTTGTGGCGATCAGTGAAACATGGTTGCAGGAGGGCTGTGATTGGAAACTAAATATTCCAGGATTTCGTTGCTTCAGGTGTGATAGAATTGGAGGGGCAAGAGGTGGAGGTGTTGCATTGCTTATCAGGGAAGATATTACAGCAGTGCTTTGGCAGGATAGATTAGAGGGCTCGTCTAGGGAGGCTATTTGGGTGGAACTGAGAAATGGGAAAGGGGTAGCAACACTTATAGGGGTGTATTATAGACCGCCAAATGGGGAGCGAGAATTGGAAGAGCAAATATGTAAGGAGATTGCAGATATTAGTAGTAAGCACAAGGTAGTGATTGTGGGAGATTTCAATTTTCCACACATAGACTGGGAAACACATTCTGTAAATGGGCTGGATGGGTTGGAGTTTGTAAAATGTGTGCAGGATAGTTTTTTGCAGCAATACATAGAAGTACCTACTAGAGAAGGTGCTGGACCTCCTGTTAGGAAATGAGACTGGTCAGGTGGCAGAGGTATGCGTTGGGGAACAGCTCGGGACCAGTGATCACAATACCATTAGTTTCAATATAATTATGGAGAGGGTCAGAACCGGATCTAGGGTTGTGATTTTTGATTGGAGAAAGGCTAACTTTGAGGAGATGCGAAAGGATTTAAAAGGAGTAAATTGGGACATTTTGTTTTATGGGAAAGATGTGGAAGAGAAATGGAGTACATTTAAAGGTGACATTTTAAGAGTACAGAATCTTTATGTCCCTGTTCGGTTGAAAGGAAATAGTAAAAATCGGAAAGAGCCATGGTTTTCAAGGGAAATTGGACACGGTTCGGAAAAAGAGGGAGATCTACAATAATTATAGGCAGCATGGAGTAAATGAGGTGCTTGAGTATAAAGAATGTAAAAAGAATCTTAAGAAATAAATTAGAAAAGCTAAAAGAAGATATGAGGTTGCTTTGGCAAGTAAGGTGAAAGTAAACCCAAAGGGTTTCTACAGCTATATTAATAGCAAAAGGATAACGAGGGATAAAATTGGTCCATTAGAGAGTCAGAGTGGACAGCTATCTGCAGAGCCAAAAGAGATGGGGGAGATATTGAACAATTTATTTTCTTCGGTATTCACCAAGGAGAAGGATATTGAATTATGTGAGGTAAGGGAAACAAGTAGAGTAGCCATGGAAACTATGAGATTCAAAGAAGAGGAAGTACTGACACTTTTGACAAAATATAAATGTGGATAAGTCTCCAGGTCCGGACAGGATATTCCCTAGGACATTGAGGGAAGTTAGTGTAGAAATAGCAGGGGCTATGACAGAAATATTTCAAATGTCATTAGAAACGGGAATAGTGCCGGAGGATTGGCGTACTGCGCATGTTGTTCCATTGTTTAAAAAGGGGTCTAAGAGTAAACCTAGCAATTATAGACCTGTTAGTTTGACGTCAGTGGTGGGCAAATTAATGGAAAGAATACTTAGAGATAATATATATAAGCATCTGGATAAACAGGGTCTGATTAGGAACAGTCAACATGGATTTGTGCCTGGAAGGTCATGTTTGACTAATCTTCTTGAATTTTTTGAAGAGGTTACTCGGGAAATTGATGAGGGTAAAGCAGTGGATGTTGTATATATGGACTTCAGTAAGGCCTTTGACAAGGTTCCTCATGGAAGGTTGGTTAAGAAGGTTCAATGGTTGGGTATTAATGGTGAAGTAGCAAGATGGATTCAACAGTGGCTGAATGGGAGATGCCAGAGAGTAATGGTGGATGGTTGTTTGTCAGGTTGGAGGCCAGTGACTAGTGGGGTGCCACAGGGATCTGTGTTGGGTCCACTGTTGTTTGTCATGTACATCAATGATCTGGATGATGGTGTGGTAAATTGGATTAGTAAGTATGCAGATGATACTAAGATAGGTGGGGTTGTGGATAATGAAGTAGATTTTCAAAGTCTACAGAGAGATTTATGCCAGTTGGAAGAGTGGACTGAAAGATGGCAGATGGAGTTTAATGCTGATAAGTGTGAGGTGCTACATCTTGGCAGGACAAATCAAAATAGGACGTACATGGTAAATGGTAGGGAATTGAAGAATGCAGGTGAACAGAGGGATCTGGGAATAACTGTACACAGTTCCCTGAAAGTGGAATCTCATGTAGATAGGGTGGTAAAGAAAGCTTTTGGTGTGCTGGCCTTTATAAATCAGAGCATTGAGTATAGAAGGTACACAAAATTGCTGGGGAAACTCAGCGGGTGCAGCAATAGGCGACGTTTCGGGCCGAAACCCTTCTTCAGACTGATGGGGGGTGGGAGAAAGAAGGAAAAGGGGAGGAGGGGGAGGAGCCCGAGGGCGGGCGGATGGGAGGGTGGGAGGAGACAGCTAGAGGATTAAGGAAGGGGAGGGGACAGCAAGGGCTAGCAAAATTGGGAGAATTCAATGTTAATGCCATACGGACGCAAGGTCCCCAGACGGAATATGAGGTGCTGTTCCTCCAATTTCTGCTGTTGCTCATTCTGGCAATGGAGGAGACCCAGGACAAAGAGGTCGGATTGGGAATGGGAGGGGGAGTTGAAGTGCTGAGCCACCGGGAGTTCAGGTAGGTTATTGCGGACTGAGCGGAGGTGTTCGGCGAAACGATCGCCCAATTTACGCTTGGTCTCCCCGATGTAAATCAGCTGACATCTAGAGCAGCGGATGCAGTAGATGAGGTTGGAGGAGATACAGGTGAACCTTTGTCGCACCTGGAACGACTGCTTGGGTAATAGAAGTTGGGATGTAATGTTAAAATTGTACAAGGCATTGGTGAGGCTAATTCTGGAATATGGTGTACAATTTTGGTCGCCTAATTATAGGAAGGACGTCAACAAAATAGAAAGAGTACAGTGGAGATTTACTAGAATGTTGCCTGGGTTTCAGCAACTAAGTTACAGAGAAAGGTTGAACAAGTTAGGGTTTATTCTTTGGAGCGCAGAAGGTTAAGGGGGGACTTGATAGAGGTCTTTAAAATGATGAGAGGGATAGACAGAGTTGACGTGGATAAGCTTTTCCCACTGAGTAGGGAAGATTCAAACAAGGGGACATGACTTGAGAATTAGGGGACAGAAGTTTAGGGGTAACATGAGGGGGAACTTCTTTACTCAGAGAGTGGTGGCTGTGTGGAATGAGCTTCCAGGGAAGGTGGTGGAGGTTCGTTTTTATCATTTAAAAATAAATTGGATAGTTATATGGACGGGAAAGGAATGGAGGGTTATGGTCTGAGCGCAGGTATATGGGACTAGGGGAGAATACGTGTTCGGCACGGACTAGAAGGGTCGAGATGGCCTGTTTCCGTGCTGTAATTGTTATATGGTTATATTTACGTAAAATTTTGATAATCTAGCATCCTCTTGTTCAGGAATTAAATGGTCCAGCATCTGCTTCACTTCTGAAGGTATATTGGTCTAAAGAGCAAGCCAAGTTTGTGACTGGGGTCTTGAATATAGGCAGAATTGCAATGGGTTGGGGTCAGGAATATGGGTTGGCTTGAGGCCCGAGTTGGCATCTTGTCTTATTTTTTTGCACTGAAAAAAATACTCTGTAACATAAATATATAATTGGAAAATTTGTGTATTAATAGAAATAACATCCAATCATTTACAAAATCTGCTAATTGGCACTACTAAACTCTCAAGGGTGGCAGATTATCATATTTTTTAATCTACTCCCATTGACCTTTCCATTCATTTTTTCACACTGCAAGAAATTTTGTTTTCTCTCTTTTGCGGTTCTGAGAAAGGGTCTTTGACCCTTGAAATACTATAACTATTTATCTTTTGCCAGCATAGCCTGATCTGAGTGCATCCAGCATCTCCTATTTTTTATTTCACATCTCTAGCATGTGTAGATTTTTGACGGGTCTTCAGCAAAAACATTGAAGACTGAAACTTAAAAGAAAATTATTCTCATCCAGATTTAGTGATAACGAACTGTTAATTGCAATGAGGAAAGTGGAAGATACATGTTTCAGAAATGTATGGATAATTGCAACTACTTTATGTGGAAGGTCTTTGACTCATTTATCACATACAAATGCAATTTGGAATTCTTGAGGCACACTTTCAATGAAATGCAAAAAAAAATAAAAAAATCTGAAATAAAATCCCCAAATCCTGCCTGAACTGCTGGTATCTCCAGATTCTGTGGATAGAGGGAAATAATTAACATTTGGGGAGACAACCATTTTGGGTCTGATTGAATAATCAATATGATGCTACAGAAGCGCTTCCCTTCGCAGCTGCTGTCTGATCGGAATAATTTTATGCCTTTAATTTCTTAAAATTAAAGAATATTTAATACTCTGCCGCATAGAGACTTGAGCACTAATGTAAGGATAGATTGATAAAATAGAAGTTTTAATTTTGTTTAAAGTTTCAATTTTGGTTAATCTAGCTAGAGAATCAAGGATAAATCCAATATGTTTTGCACTTTTACTATCCAGAACATCGTAACATGCCAATGGCTGACGCTATGATCTTGGTTGCACGTAATTATGAAAGGTACAAGACAGAAATGCGAGAGAAGGAGCGCGAGGAGATTGCAAGAAAGGCAGCAAAAATGGCAGATGAGATAACAATGCGGGAACGGGAACCTACTCAAGGAGGTCTCGAAGAACGAGTGAATCCCCCCAACATCCAGCCATTATTGAACCTACTTGCAGATGGAAGATACCTTACCACAGAGGAAATTGATAAAATCATCGAATATCTGAGAGTGAAAAAGGAACGATTTCTTCGGGGAGGAGACTCCTTGCATGGTAACATGAAAAACCTGTATATGCAAATTCTATGAATTTTTCGGTGTTGTCATTTTATTAGCCAAGTGTGTTTTGCAACATACGAGGAAGAGATTGAACTTTTTTTCGCCTTCCATCACAGTGAGGAATGTGGAGTAGTCACTGTGATGGATGTCTATGTTAAAATGTGTTTTGTTGGTTCCGTTGATTTTTATTTATATGACTGACTTGGCAAATGAAATTCCTCTTATGTTGCAAAACATACTTGGCTAATAAAGTATGATTGTGATTGTGTGATTTTGTTTGACCCTTGTAAGCCTGCTGGTGATTGGATTATTTGACATTTTGAAAGTACAGTGATTACTTTCTACCAGTTCTTTGTTTGGTAATCTAACTGGAGCGTCAGGCTATTTCCGATTTGGGATGTACTCCATTATGGGTAAGAACACCGCAGATACTTAATTGTCCATGTTTCGTACGGGTATTTGTGGTGGCATTTCAAATAGAGTCTGCGTCCAGTGAATGAATAAAATGTTTATATTTGGAACGGGGTTTTGCATTGAATTGCGAAATTATATGCTTTAATGAAGGAAAGTGTTTGGGAAATTAAAAGTTATTCATTCAAGTTGCTTTGTGAGAATGTTCCGCTGTTCTGTCAACATTTTGTGGTGTTTTCCTTTTTACTTTCCCGAATAGCTTGGCTCTGCTTTTTGCATTATGTTCATCTGTCCTAAACTCCCCCATAAGTTGAATGCTTTTCTATTTATGTATTCCTTTCAGTCAGAATCCTAAAATCAACTTGTCTCTCTGTCTCTCAGAATCTCAATCCCATTGACTGTCATTTATGGAATCTATCCTTGAAGCTGTGGCAATATTCTTTGAATCTATGATGTATTCCATATGTTTGAATCCTTGAATATATATAATAAGGGTCCCTAGCATAGATTTTGTCTGATATTAATCATTTACTTCCAATTAGACCACAATACAATTGTCTCTTGCCTACTTTAATCGTTAATTCTCAGATTAAATTAATTGCTTACTCTGGTCTTCAAATAGTAAAAGTAATACCTAATAATAATGATCCTTTGATGTTGTTGCAAATTAAAATAAATATATTAAAAAGGATATGTTTTTGTACTATTTCTCTTGACAGGACCTGTTCTCAATCCAGCTCCCATGACAAGACCAATCATGGGTTCTTCAGGAATGAATCCACTTGGTGCACAACAGTCTCTGCCAAATACTCAGACTTTGAAGGGAGGTCTACAGGATGTACAAGCAACACAACAGCAAGAGCTACAAGCCAAGATCCTAAGCCTCTTCAACAGTGGAGCATCTGGCACCAATACTAATACTGCAGGAGCACAGGGCCCAACATATGGAAGTACATTAAGCACCCAACCTCAAAATCGTGCTGGCCAGCTTGGCCTCAGTAATTCCTCATATCTATCTCAAGCTCAGCTGCGCATGACGGGTCCTAATTCACAACTTCCATCTTTAATGAGTCAAGCAGTTGCACCGAGAGCCACTGCAATTCGCTCACCTCTGCCACAAACCCCAGGTCTCTATGGCCAGCAGCAACCTCGAGGTCCAATCCCCAACCAGTCAATTGTTTTGTCTCAAGCCCAGAGATCTGGTGTTGCAACAGGTATAAACTTTGATAACCCTAGTGTGCAGAAAGCATTGGATACCCTTATTCAGAGTGGTCCATCTCTTTCCCACCTCGTAAACCAAGCCTCTGTCCAGGTACCACGTCCTGGACCTCCAATGAATCAGGCTTCTATGGCGACTTACCAACGTCACTACTGAGCCTGTGGGGTGGGTAGTTTTCTCTTTATGGAAGAGCAGTCAGCAAATCCTTTGAATCCCTTCAAGGCTACCTGTTAAGGTTTCATAAACAAATGTATAAAATCAAGAGAGTGCTTCATTAAATTCTTGTTTTTGCTGGGCTTGGATGTTATTTAAAAAAATCCATTATGATTTTATGGTAGCCAGGTAATGATTTTTTTTTACCACGGCACTCAATTTAACTTCTAACTGCATATAATAAAAAAACACATTTGTTAATGAACAAGGCCTTAATTGCATTCACTTGGTTCATGTTGACTTTCATCTTTTAAATTCTAAAAAATTGAAATGTTAACCAGATGATTCTGTATTAAAGCATAATGCTGCAGTCTGAATCCAATGTTTTTAAATGGATATTTCTAAAAAATGTAACTAAAACCCAGGATAGCAGACCTTACTAGAGTTTTTTTATATTTTAATGTTTTGCCACTTTTTTTAAAAATAATTAGATCAGACAGGTTGTGTCACTGTCATTATGGTTCTGTAAAATGAACTTCTGTACGTTTTTTATGATTTTCTGTTGCATTTGTGATCCCTTTCCCTTGTTCACTCTGCAGTTTTGAGCAATTGTTTTTGTGCTTCATTTGTAGCCAGAGCCATTTACAGTTGTGGAATGGTAGCTGCTGTATATTTCTTAGCAGTTCAATGTTTGAGTCATTACTTTCATCTGGTTTGTAAAGAATAAAGGTTTATCTTCCATTTTCCCCCTTTTTTATTGTGTATGTGTATATCTGCGTATATATACACATTTTGGATGGTCAGGAGAGAGTCCAAACTGGACAGATGGATAATGATATATTGTTAACACATTCCATTTTAAATACAAATATTTTTTACATTGAGATATAAACAAGGAAGGTTGTAGAGGAGTTACATCTTGAGCAGCAAAAAATATAGTATTGATGAACTAGGGATTTTTTTGAAAATATTGCTGAAATGGTGAAGTTGAAAAATGGTCATGAAAATTGAAAAGATGAGTTTTCAGGGAATGGGTCTCGATATGTTGAGAATAATATGCCTGAAGACAACACTGAAACTTTGCGCGAGGGCTAGATGGAATCTGAAAATTAAAGGAAAAATAGTGCATGATTAATTTGGAATGTCCTTAAATATCAAAGAAGCCTTTTTGACCTGTACTTAATGTAAATGTTCAAAAAGTTGTAGATTAAGATTCAACACATATTGGAAGTGATGTTCTGATTTTAAGTCTAAGGCTAGTTTAAAAACTATGGTGTAATGGTCCACCATGGGATATAATTTCAGATTAGTTGGATTCAATGGAATCTTTTCCCTAACAAGTTATAGTTTGTACAGTACATTTGTAACCCTATGGAAGTTGGCCAAAAGCAATGGGTTCATAGCGCAGAGGATCACAGATGTAGGCCCAATCATTTTTCTGAAGACAGAATGTATTATCTCATGCACTGTGAAAATCAGGATGATCAAAAATGACACGATGGTTTATCAGTTTTTATATAGTAATAACCAGATGTTTTTGTCACCGGATGTTCTTGCACTTATTGGTCATTGCTGTTTTTAGTTTCTATCCAGTTGCATGCCTTTATTGAACAAAGAAGGTA
This sequence comes from Amblyraja radiata, assembly GCF_010909765.2. Taxonomy (NCBI): domain Eukaryota; kingdom Metazoa; phylum Chordata; class Chondrichthyes; order Rajiformes; family Rajidae; genus Amblyraja; species Amblyraja radiata. Next base: position 18,431,359 of record NC_045978.1, on the reverse strand, counting down.
TCTTATATTACTCTATTTAAGTAGAAGGCAGCTGCTGCCATATTAATTTTTCAAATGGATATTCCAGAATTGGATTTCAGCAGAACCTAATGTGGCACATAGAAAATTGGAAATTATGAATTTGGGGATTGGTGCAAGAGTGGTGTATTTTTTTGATTTATTTGTATTGATACAGAAAATAGGTTCTGTAATATAGTGTATTTTATGCCTTGTTATTTCTATCTTTGATCTTGATGTATATCAATTCTAAAATAAGAAATATCTGCTATATGGGGAATTTAGTACAAATGTGTCAGTTTAGCATAATTCATATGTTCATTTTGGTTGGGTAAAGATTGAAAAATTCATAATTATAGGAAATTGTTGTAAACTTGAAGATTTGGTAAAGTAGCAGAGGGCACAGCCTGCATTTAATTCTTTTAAGTAAGATTGGGTGAGGGGCATGATGTGTTGATATAGGATTGGGATGGCACAAACAGTAATGTCAACTTTGTTTTGTAATTGCTTGGAGATTAAACAAAGTGTACGGAGGCAGCTGCATTGTTTGAGGCAGAGAGGCAAAACTACATGGCACTCCTATTTATGCCCTCTGACAATCTAAAAATTATTGATTTCCAACCAAATTGGAGATTATTCTTGATCATGTACATTCCTAAAAGCCTATCAAGTACACTGATCTACTGCAAGTAATGACCAAGGATATAATTGTACTCAAACGTTTTTATCCCTAGTCTGATTAAGCAGTTAACCAACAGATCTATTTTCCCTTCTGGCTCAATGGTATTATTTATGTTTCAGACACCCAGAATACAGTGTGGATAGCAGGACATGTGATCATCAGCCAGGCACGTGACAGAGCAGCCACCAAACCGTATGGGACCAATCTTGGCCTTGATAAGCATGGTTTTTCAGTTCATTGGCTGAGCACACCTGACCTGCGATGGTGCCAGCTCCGTGGCCTCCTTATCCATCACCTGGGTCAAAACCAGCCCCCAAAGTACCTGCTCATTCATTTGGGAGATAATGAGATGGGGTACACCCAGGGAACTGATTTAATATACATATCGAAGGAGGTGTTGGGAGCTCTAGAAGCCCTTCTACCACAAACTGTATTGGTGTGTTCAGAATTGCTCCCGCGCCCCAAGTTGGCTTTTCAACCTGGTGCTCCACTTGAGGATGTAAGAACAACCATAAATGGGGTAATGAAACAATACATGGTATACAAGGGGCAAAGATTCATAGAGCATCCTTATTTTGATGTTAAGTGTCAAGCTCTTTATGCTAGCTCAGGGGATTACTTATCTAGTGTTGGTTTAGATTTATTTAATAATACTTTGATGGATAGCCTGAAGTGTTTTTTAAGACAAGATTTGATGCGCAGTACTTAATGTTCCTCCTTGATTAACTAATCCCATCTGTCCACTGAAGCTCCAATCCTATGAGTGGCTACTGCAGTATCGGCTCGACTACAGTTAAGTTGGTTCGCTTGTCAATTTTGAGGATTTGTGAACTGGTAATCTTGTGCAGCTGCTGATAAACTGATATAAACCGTGAGCCAGTGCAGTTATGTTGACAAAATGAAAACCAAAATGGGGTGCAGCAAAATTGCATTATGTATATTAGTTTGAAAGCCTATAGACAAGACTAGGAAAAAAATCCATGCCTGTTTGAATGGACTCTTATTTGTAATAAATACAGGCTGAATAGCCTTTCATTGTTAAGTGGTGTTGTGTTTTTCATTTTCACAGTCAGTTCAGAGTTAGGGCCATGCCACAACAGAGCTGCTGTGCTTGAGTGTTGCTTTAGTGAACTGTAAATGTTGATACTGTACATGGCAGTGGATGCTTTTATATCATTGAACTGCACTCCCATGTGGTGAAAGAAATACCTTCATTTTAGAAAATTATGGGAAAAGGAGAAACAATACTGGTTTACAAAACAAAGACTGCTGGAGCAACTCAGTGGGTCAGGCAGCTCGGAAAAAATGGATAAGATGACGTTTTGGGTTGGGACCCTCCGGACTGATCGTGGTGGGGGAAGTGGAGAGGGAGGGCAGGATAAAGCATGGCAAGTAATATGTAAGGAACTGCAGATGCTGGTTTAAACCGAAGATAGACACAAAGTTGGAGTGACTCAGCGGGACAGGTAGCATCTCTGGAGAGATGGAATGGGTGACGTTTCTGGTCGAGACCCTTCAGACTGAAGAGTCTCGACCCTAATCGTCACCCATTCCTTCTTTCCAGAGATGCTGCCTGTCCCGTTGAGTTACTCTAGCAATTTGTGTCTATCCTGGCAAGTAATATGTGGACATAGGTGAGGATGGGGTTGGGTTGATATGCAGAATGTTAGCCAAAAACCAGAGATGAAAGGACCAAAAATATGAGATTAGAAAATAAATAGAAACTTAGGTGGAAGGGGAGAAATGACTCCAGGTGAGGCACGGTAATATGGGGTGGGTGGGTGTTGCCTAAAATCGGAGAATGAAATGTCCATACCATTGAGTTATAAGCTGCCCAAGCAGAATATGAGGTGCTGTAGAATATAGAATAGAATAGAATAGTTTCTTTATTGTCATTGTAACATGAACCATGTACAACGAAATTGTAAAATGTCAGCCAGTCAGTGCACCATTCAAACATTTCTAAAGCTAACGATACATACAAAGTAAAATATTTAAAAAGATAAACAACTAAAATAAATATCATAAAAATAGCACGCATAAACACCCAGCCCTACATCCTTCTGTCGATTTCATGTATGTATGTATCGCCCCTGCGTTCCTTGGCGGCTACATTTAGTGCCTTTATAGCAGTGGGGTAAAAACTGTTTTTAAGTCTGTTTGTCCTTGTCCTTGTAGATCTGTACCGTCTGCCTGACGGTAACAGTTCAAACAGGGAGTGTCCGGGGTGGGAAATGTCCTTTATAATACTCTGGGATTTTTTGATGCAGCGGGAACTGTGTAAGTCCTCCAAGGTAAGGAGAGGGCATCCGACAATCCTCTGGGCGTTGTCAATGGCCCTCTGGAGCGCTTTCCTCTGAGCCGCTGTGCAGCTGGTGTACCATACGCATACACAGTATGTTAGGAGGCTCTCAATGGAGCACCGATAAAAGGACAGCAGCAGTCTCTGAGTGATGTTATTCTTCCTGAGCACCCTCAGGAAGTGCAGTCTCTGCTGGACCTTTTTCAGCAGCGCAGAGGTGTTCACGCTCCACGTCAGGTCCTCCTCAATATGGATTCCCAGGAAGCGGAAATCCGCCACCCTCTCCACACAGTCCCCTCCGATAATTAATGGTACCATGTCTGTTTTATTCTTCCTGAAGTCTATTATTATCTCCTTGGTCTTTAAGGTGTTAAGGAGCAGGTTATTTTCTCCACACCACACTGTCAGCTGCTCCACCTCATCCCGGTAGGCGTACTCGTCCCCCCCGGAGATGAGTCCCACCACCGTAGTGTCATCCGCAAATTTAACAATGGTGTTGCTGTGGTGGGCGGGGATGCAGTCATGTGTGTAGATGGTGTAGAGCAGGGGGCTCAGCACGCAGCCCTGTGGAGAGCCGGTACTGAGGCTGAGGGCCGTGGATGTGTGATGGCCCACTCTGACTCTCTGGCTGCGACCCGACAGGAAGCTATTTGTTTGTGTGTTGCCTCACTCTTGACAATGGGTGAGGTCCAGAATAGAATGGTCCACATGGGAAGGGGAGTTAAAATGGTTTGTCATCAAGAGACTCAGTAGGTTTTGGCTGTCAGAGCGCAAGTGTTTGGAGAAACACTCTGCTTGGGCTCGTTGATGTAAAGTAGGCCATGTCAGGAACACTGGATGCAGTAAATGAAGTTGGAGGAGATGCACATGAGCCCCTGTCTCACCTGGAAGGATCACTGGGGTCCCTGGATGGATGTAAGAGGGGGTGTAGGAACAAGTGTTGCATCTCCTGTGGTTGCAGGGGAATGTACCCGGGTGAGGGTGGTTTATGTGGGATGGGATGAGTGAACTAGGTAATTGCAGGGGGAGCAGTCTGCAGAAGGTGGAAAGGGGTGGGGATAGAAAAATGTGACATGGTAAGATCACATTGAAGTTGGTGGAATTGTTGGAGAATAATCTTGGATACATACAGATGCTGGTGGGGTCAAAGATGAAGACGGAGGGAACTCTATCCTTGTTCTGTTTGGGGGAAGGGTGAGCAAGAGCAGGACGCAATGGTGATGAGAGAGATTCACCTATGACCTCAGGAGGGAAATGACATTTACTAAAGAAAGGACATCTCGGATGTCCTAGTATGGACAGGCCCTTTGAGCAGCTGACATCACGACAGAAGTTGAGAGTTGGAGATATTGTCTTTGTAAAATGCAGGGTGGGAGTCTGGGTTTGTAGTGGATATCAATAGTATGTACCCTGTGATGGAGGCAGCGATGAATAAAGGAGAGGTGTCAGAGATAGTCCAAGTCATTTGAAGGCAGGGTGGAAGTTAATGGTAAAGGTAATGAAATAAACAAATTCTGCACGGGTGCAGGAGGCAGCCCTGGTGCAGTCGTCGATGTAGCGGAGAAAGAGTCGGGGGGTGGTGCAGTGTACGTTTGGAACAAGGATTGTTTGACGTAACCAACAAAAGGACAGCTGGGGCCCATGCAAGTGCCCATGGCTACACCTTTAACAATGAAGGTAAGGAGTCAAATAAATTGTTGAGGGGGAGAACAAGTTCTGACATGGATGAGTGTTAGAAGGAAACTGATTGGGTCTCTGTTCAAGGAAGAACCAGAGGCTCTGAGACATTCCTGGAGTGTGATGGAGGTGCAAAGGGATTGGACGTCCATGGTAAAGATGAGGGAATGGGGGCCTGGAAATTGAAAGCTAATAAAAAGTTGAAGGGCATGTGAGGTCTCAGATGTAGGTGTGAAGGGACTGGCCATAGCAGTAATGAATTAGATTAATAATGTTATTTTGATTTGGCACTAATAATACTAAAAAATAACCAATTGTAGTAAAACAACACGTTGCATTAAAAATATTTTCAACACAGGAAAAAAGCGTTTTTTAAAAAAAATGTTCATTAAATGTCATGCGGTGCAGATTTAAATGCAATGTTGCATTTTTCCATGTTGGTCCTATAATAGTGCAATATAGAAAGACATCACAACACGTCACTTTAGTTTAGTTGCGAAATACAGTGTGGAAACAGGTCCTTCAGCCCATTGAGAGTCCACGCTGACCAATGATCACCCGTACACTATTTCTATCCCACACAGTAGGGACAATTTACAGAAGCTAATTAACTTCTTTGGAATGTGGGAGGATATCAAGGATATCATAGCACCTAGAGAAAACCACATCATCACAGGGATAATGTACAAATTGCGTACAGACAGAACAACCCATGGTCTGGATCAAACCCAGGCTTTTGGCACTGCAAGGCAGCAATTTTACCACTGCGCCACTATGCCCTTCAACAGCCCAATTTCTCTCAAATTAGGTATTTAGAGAGCTGATTTGATACGGCACAGAAACAAGCCATTCAGCCCATAGTGCAGAGGTTCAATCACTCATTTACTCTAATCTTACATTAATCCCTAGATTTATTCCCCCCACATTACCATTAATTTCCTCAGGCTCTAACACACACCTTCAGGCAATTACCACAACACCTACAGGATATAGGCAATTTACAATAGCCATTTAAGATAGCAAACTGCCTTTCTTGGATGTGGTTGGAAACCAGAGACCCTAAAGGAAATCCACAGTGACTGGGAGAATGTGCTAATTACACACAAGCATTATCAAAGATCACAACTGAACCTGGGTCTGGCACTATGAAGCTGAGGCATTCCAAGCTGTGCTGCCCGCTGTGGGCCCACTCTCCACTGTGCTGCCCTGTGCATTTTTCCAATTTTAAATCTTAATCTTTTGAATGATAAATCATTCAGTGCAGAGCTTATTAAGGTTCATGGCTGAAACCATTCGTTACTTTTATAGGATTTAAAAAAAAAAAAGTGCTATAAAAAAATTATTGTAGCACATAGTTAAGATTAATATTGATGGAACCAATTATTCACAAAACTAGGAGCTGCCTCACCCGCTGAGATTCTCCAGCATTTTTGTTTACCTTCAATTTTCCAGCATCTGCAGTTCCTTCTTAAATATTCTTTATATTCCAAGGGTCCTGAACAAAAACATCACATATCCACGTTCTCCAGAGATGCTGCCTGACCAAATGAGTTACACTTTTTAAAATGTATTCATCAACTGTTTTCACCACTGAGGCTTAAAGAAAGAAAAATCAGATTGTAGGAATGTCACGTTAGCACAACCTCCATTTAATTCTGAAAATTGCTTTGACTTCACAATGAAAGTGGTACTGTGGTGCAGCAGGTGGTGCCTGGTATCCAGAAGTACTGATGATAGGTTAATTGGCCCCTATAAATGGTGCCTGCAGTGCATTCAGAAAGTATCCAGACCCCTTCACTTTTTCCACATTTTGTTACGTTACAACCTTATTTTATAAAGGATTTAATTCTTTTTTTTTTAAATCATCAATCTACACACAATACCCCAGAATGAAGAAGTGAAAACAGGTGTTTAGACATTTTTGCAAGGTAATTAAAAAGAAATAACTGAAAGATCACATTTACATAAGTATTCAGACCCTTTGCTATGACACTCAAAATTGAACTTAGGTTCATCCTGTTTCCATTGATTATCCTTGAGATGTTTCTACAACTTGATTTGAGCATGGATTTACGAAGGGTTTCATGCTTGACTAACTTCTGGGATTTTTTGAGGATGTAACTAGGAAAATGGATAAGGGAGAGCCAGTGGATGTAGTGTACCTGGACTTTCAGAAAGCATTTGATAAGGTCACACATAGGAGATTAGTGGGCAAATTTAGGGTACAGTGCTGACATGGATAGAAAATTGGTTGGCAGACAGGAAACCGAGTAGGGATTAACGGGTCCCTTTCAGAATGACAGGCAGTGACTGGTGGGGTACCGCAAGGCTCGGTGCTGGAACCGCAGCTATTTACAATATACATCAATGATTTAGATGAAGGGATTCAAAGTAACATTAGCAAATTTGCAGATGACTCAAAGCTGGGTGGCAGTGTGAACTGTGAGGAGGATGCTAAGAGAATGTAGGGTGACTTGGACAGGTTGGGTGAGTGGGCAGATGCAGTTTAACGTGCATAAATGTGAGGTTATCCACTTTGGTAGCAAAAACAGGAAGGCAGATTATAATCTAAATGATGTCAAGTTGGGAAAATGGGAAGTACAACGGGATCTGGGGGTCCTTGTTCATCAGTCAATGAAAGTAAGCATGCAGGTACAGCAGGCAGTGAAGAAAGCGAATGGCATGTTGGCCTTCATAAAAGAGGAGTTGAGTATAGGAGCAAAGAGGTCCTTCTGCAGTTGTACAGGGCTTGAGTGAGACCACACCTGGAGTATTGTGTGCAGATTTGGTCTCCTAATTTGAGGAAGGACATTCTTTCTATTGAGGGAGTGCAGCGGAGGTTAACAAGGTTAATTGCTGGGATGGGGGGGACTGTCATATGCTGAGAGAATGGAGCGGCTGGGCTTGTATACTCTGGAATTTAGAAGGATGAGAGGGAATCTTATTGAAACATATAAGATTATAAAGGGTTTGGACACGCAAGAGGCAGGAAACATGTTCCCGATGTTGGGGGAGTCCAGAACCAGGAGCCACAGTTTAAGAATAAGGAATAAGCCATTTCGGACGGAGACGAGGAAACACTTTTTCTCAGAGTGTTATGTGTCTGTGGTATTCTCTGCCTCAGAGGGCGGTGGAGGCCGGTTCTCTGGATACCTTCAAGAGTGAGCTAGATAGGGCTCTTAAAGATAGCTGAGTCAGGGGATATGGGGAGAGGGCAGGAACGGGGTACTGATTGGGGATGATCAGCCATGATCACATTGAATGATGGTGCTGGCTCGAAGGGCCTGCTCCTGCACCTATTGTCTATTGAGTGCACCAGTGATAAATTAAATTGATTGGACGTGATTTGGAAAGGTGCACACCTGTCTATATAAGGTCCCACAGTTGACAGTGCATGTCAGATCAAAAACCAAGCCATGAAGATGAAGGAATTGTCCGTAAACCTCAGAGACAGGATTGTGTCGAGACACAGATCTGGGGAAGGGTATAAAACATTGCAGGTCCTGAAGAGCACAGTGGCCTCCGTCATTCTTAAATGGAAGAACTTTGGAGCCACCAGGACTCTTCATAGAGCTGGCAGCCCAACCAAACTGAGCAATTGAGGGAGAAGAGCCTTGGTCAGGGAGGTAACCAAGAACCCGATGGTCACTCTAACAGAGCTCCAGAGTTCCTCTGTGGAGGTGGGGGAACCTTCCAAGAAGGACAACTATATCTGCAGCACTCCACCAATCAGACCTTTATGGTAGAGCGGCCAGACAGAAGCCACTCCTCAGTAAAAGACACATGACAGCCCACTTGGAGTTTGCCAAAAGACAACTAAATAGCTTTCAGACCATGAGACACAATATTCTCTGGTCTGATGAAACCAAGATTGAACTCTTTGGCCTGAATGCCATGCATCACATCTGGAGGAAACCAGGCACCGCTCATCACCTGGTCAATACCATACCTATGATGAAGCATGATGGTGACAGCATCATGCTGTGTGAATGTTTTTCAGTGCAGGAACTGAGAGACTAGTCAGGATCGAGGGAAAGATGAACGGAGCAAAGTACGGAGAGATCCTTGATGAAAACCTGCTCCCGAGCTTTCAGGGCCTCAGACTGGGGCGGAGGTTCACCTTCTAACAGGACAACGACCCTAAGCACACAGCCAAGACAACGCAGGAGTGGCTTTGTGACAAGTCTGTGAATGTCCTTGAGTGGCCCAGCCAGAGCCCGGACTTGAACCCGATCGAACATCTCTAGAGGGCCCTGAAAATAGCTGTGCATCGACACTCCCCAACCAACCTGACAGAGCTTGAGGGGATCTGCAGAGAAGAATGGGAGAAATGGCCCAAATACAGGTGTGCCGAGCTTGCAGCCTCATACCCAAGAAGACTTGAGGCTGCAATCGCTGCCAAAGGTGCCTCAACAAAGTACTGAGTAAAGGGTCTGAACACTTATGTAAATGTGACATTTCAGATTTATTTTTGATTACTTTGCAAAAATTTCTATACACCTGTTTTTGCTGTTTTATTATGGGCTATTGTGTGTAGATTGATGATAAAAAAAAATTTTTAATCCATTTTAGAATAAGGCTGCAACATAACAAAAAGAGGAAAAAGTGAAGGGGTCTGAATACTTTCTGAATGCACTGTATATTCTAGAGTTTAGAATAATGAGAGTGATCTCATTAGAATGTACAACATTTATGTGGGACTTCCTAGGGTAGATGCCAGAGTGATGTTTCCTCTAGTTGGGTGTCTAAAACCATGGATTATTCTACTAAAATAAGAAGCCAGCTATTTGGGCCTGAGATGGGGAAATATTTTCACCCAGAGGATGTTGAATGTTTTGGAGTCATCAGTTGTACTGTTGTGCAGGAGTGCCTGGTATCCCAAAGTACTGTTGATAGGTTAATTGCCCCCTATAAATTACTCCTAGTTTTGGGTGGCCAAAGAATCGAAAGTTGATGAGCATGTGTGAGAGTATAGATTACATGAGAATGGGATCAATAGCAATTCTTCAGGAGCTGGCATGAATCCTTTGGGGTAAATAGTCTATGATCTGTGAAAACATTACATTTGAAATTATTTTGATGTTGATCGCATAACAGAGGATACTTTCAAACTGTTTAGGTGCACCAGCATACATTATTAAATATGTACCATAATAACAAAAGTTTGGGATTGTTCCATTAATTTAAACCATTAGCAAAGATGAAGGAATATGTCATTAGTTTGAGCAGGTTATAGGGCCTGTTTGAGGCATTTTAATTTTCAACAAATGGAAGAAGTACGAAAGTAATTTCTGTCAATGATCACAGTCCATTCAGCTTGTTTGATTATATGCATTAGCTTTAATGTGTTGTTTGCTCGAGTAATTAAATACAGTAACTTGAAGCTACTATAAGATACAGAATGAAGATTGTAATTTCTTTTTCCTCGTATATTCTTTTACACTGGAGTCAACGACTGCAACAATTTTGTTATTTTCCTAAATAAATATATGTAATTTCTACTTTACCAGGAATACAAGTCAACAGATTGGAGGTAGGCCATGAATTTATTCCTTTCCATGCTGTGCTGAGGCAATCCATACTTAGAAAGATCCTGTGTAAGATTGCATGGCGATAGCAATTTATTTCAAACTATTAAACCTGAGTTATGACCATTCAACTACTAATGGAATAATCAGGATTACAGAACCTAGTGCACATTTTAGCAATGTGGCATGTACCACTGTAGGCTTAGTTGTATCTAGTTTCTAACCTCTACCCCACCACTAATCCTTTTTCTCTTCTGATGTTTGCTTTTGGTGTATAATCCTATAAAATGTATCTTTGTTATACCCCCTTTAAAATCTATAGTATTACATTTTTATTAAATCTACATTTACTTCATTTCAGACAGTGCTTCAGATCGCCCCAACTGGATGAAATGGGTGGGGAAGAAGGATGAATTTCATCCAGATATTTTCTGTTCTTTTTACAATCTCTGCTTATTGATTCAAAATCAAAGGGTAGGTTTCTCCATGAAAGTGACAACTTGAAATGTATATTAGTTCACCATTTAACCTTCACTCTCAGGAGGGCAGTCCTAAACTTTCTAGCTTTGAAAGCTTATAGTCCTGATCTGTTCCCTTTTTAAAGCAGCTGATAAATTTCCTGTGATGCTTTTCCTCTGTACATTTTCCACGTGAGGCTTAACTGATATGTAAATTAGCACTATGATATCTTTGCTTTAATATTCTATGACTCAGTTATCAGCCTAAGTAATTTGCATGTTTTTATCATTGCCACCCAAATAATCACCAATTATATCTCTGCTTCCTTTTAAAACATTGCCTTTTACATTTTTGGCTTTGTGCTGTTATGTACAAAGGGAATTGTTTCATGCTTATCCATATTTAATTTTGGCTGTCATACGTCTGTGAACTTTATCTTCTTGCTTTTCTTTTGGAAGTCAACTATCCTCATCCTTGCTCTTTCCATGTTATTTACCTGCTATATTTACAACAAAGACCATGTACTATAATCATAGATATTATGTAAAGAAATGTACTGATGGTAACAGAATTCGTGCATTCCAGAGTCAATGTTATAAACTCTTCCAATTAGGTGATGGATAATCACAATCCACTTCTTCTGTTGCATTTCTCAAAATTAGATTGAACATTGCTTTCCTTGCATGTTGACTGAACATTGCTTTCCTTGCATGTTGACTGGAGTCATGGTGGTTGAGAATGTTTTCTTGCACATGGATGAAATCCATCACTTTTGATATCTTATTACTCTTGCCACATCTGTTTTGAGGTTGTTAATGACTTCCCAAAGTTCCGAACAATATTAAGGGTCTCAACCTGAAACGTCGCCTATCCAGAGATGCTGCCTGTCCTGCTGAGTTACTCTAGCTTTTTGTGTATATCTGTTTATTGCCCCACTTATTTTAGAGGCCTACTTCAGCTAACATAACAAATAACCATTTTGTTTATATCCTTTCAGAACTAATATGTCTAATGCTGCAACAGCAGAAGACACAAAAGAAATCCTTGAAAAATATTAACAGTAGTAAAAATTAATATTGGAGAAATTAATGGGACTGAATACTGATTAAATGCTTAACACCCAATGACCTGTTTTCAAAGCTTTGGAATGGGTGGCTGTGAACATAGTGGATTAACTGGTTGTCAACTTCCAAAAATCGTGCAGTCTTAATTAAAGTGGTTCCTAAATTTAATTTAAGATTGGAATGGAATGTAGTGAATATAACCTAATTATCAAAAAGGGATATAGGAAATATGGAACAATGGCAAGTTAGTCTGGCATTAGCAATAGTGAAAATACTAGAATATTTTACTGAGGTGGTAGTAGAGAACTTAAAAAACAGTAATAGGAGTAGGCAGTCGTGCAAGATTTTAAACGGTAAATTATGGTTGATTAATGTTTTTGTGGTGGCAGCCAGCAGAATAGACGAAGTGGGTAGAAACAGTGGATTTGATAATAATAATAATAATAATAATAATATATCTTTTATTGTCATTGCACGTCAGTGCAACGAGATTTAGTATGCAGCTCCACTGATGTACAAGAAAGGTAAATAAATACAATACATAAATAAACAAGCTGAATTGATTGACGTGACCATCTGAGGGAGACTGTCCAAAGGGGGTGGGATGGGGGGGCACTCATTAGGGCCGGTTCAGAGCCGCTATAGCTCTTGGGATAAAACTGTTCCTGAGTCTGTAGGTTCGGGCGTAGAAGGCCTTGTAACGCCTGCCGGAGGGAAGTAGTTGAAACAGACCGTGGCAGGGGTGTGATGAGTCCTTATGGATGCTGAGGGCCTTCCTGAGGCACCGCGTGGATGTGATGTAGATTGAGGTTTGGTTAAAGGACAGTGGAAACAGAAAAGACTTGATAGTGCCACGCCCTTAACAGTATTAATGTACAGAGGGTTCTTGGGGTCAATGTCCATAGCTCCCTGAAAGTGCAACACAAGTAGATACAGTGGTTTGGAAGGCATATGGTACACTTGCTTTTAGTGGCCAGGGCAATATGATAGTCAAGTTTCAGGAGGGCGGCTTTATAAGACTTTATAAGACTATAGGCTGTATTTGGAGTATTTCATGCAGTCATGGTCATCCCGTATAGGAAAGATGTGGAGGCTTTGGAGAGGATGCCCAAGAGGATTACCAGAATGTTTCCTTGATAAGAGGCTATTAGCAATATGGAAAGGTGAGACAGACTTGGAATATTTTCACTCGAATGCCAGAGGTTGAGGGGCGACATGACAGAACTATATACAATAATGAGAGGCATAGATAAGGCAGGCAGAACCTTCTACCCAGGGTGGAAATGTCTAAGGCTAGAGAGCATAGCTTTAAGATGATAGGGGCAAAGTGTAAAGGAGATGTGCGAGGTAAGGACTTTTTTACACAGAGGGTGGGAGATATGCAGGAATTGAAGGGATATTGATCATGTGATGGCAGATGAGATCAGTTTATTTTGACATCATGTTCGGCACAGACGTCGGCTAAACGCCCTGCTCTTGTGCTACACTTTCTATGTTTAAATGGGAGCTCGTGACAATTGCAGCTCTGAAGAGACTGGCTGTTCACAATCTCTCTCAGTGATTTGAATCGGGAGATAGTTTACTGATAATATAAAGCTTAGCGAAACCTGATTGAGGGGGATACAGAGAAGCTTCAGATGAATAGTGGAGCCTGTGACAATAGACAATAGGTGCAGGAGTCGGCCATTTGGACCTACGAGCCAGCACCGCCATTCAATGTGATCATGGCTGATCATCCCCAATCAGTACCCCGTTCCTGCCTTCTCCCCATATCCCCTGACTCTGCTATTAAGAGCCCTATCTAGTTCTCTCTTGAAAGCATCCAGAGAACCTGCCTCCACCACCCTCTGAGGCAGGTTCCACAGACTCACCACTCTCTGTGAGAAAAAGTGAGAGACGCCAGTTTATTTTTTAATTATTGGGGGGGGGGGGGGGGGGGGGGGGGTGAGAAGGATTTGATTAAAAACATGCACTTAAACACGACGAAATGTAATGAGGAGCGGATACTTTGAAAGAAAAGTGAAATCTCTACCGAAATGGAAAAGGTGTCGGCGATTCAGCTTTCCCCCTTATCCTTAAACTTTGACCCCTTGTTCTGGTCTTCCCCAACATCCGGAACAATCTTTCTGCATCTAGCCCGTCCAACCCCTTAAGAATTCTATACGTTTCTATAAGATACCCCCTTAATCTTCTAAAATCTAGCGAGTACAAGGCGAGTCTATCCAGTCTTTCTTCATATGAAAGTCCTGACATTCCAGGAATCAGTCTGGTGAACCTTCTCTGTACTCCCTCTATGGCAACGATGTCTTTGAGCATTGGGCATTGTGACATCACACGATGGAACGTTCACCATTGGCTGGTGCTCCTGCATAGGCATATGTAAATGAATCCATTCCGATTGGACATATGTGAACATTGGGCATTGTGACATCACACGATGGAACGTTCAGCAGGGGCTGGGGCTGGTGCAGCTTCTGTGGGTGAGAAGCTGCACCAGCCCCGGGGGGGGGGAAGGATTTGATTAAAAACGTGTTCTTAAACACTACGAAATGTAATGAGGTGCGGATACTTAGAAAGAAAAGTGAAATCTCTACCGAAATGGAAAAGACGTCGGCGATTCTGCGTCTGGTTTCGGAGTTGCAGGGAATCAAAGGAAGAAATGCGGCCAGAAGCCGTACATGTAAATGGATCCGTTCCGATTGGACGTCCGCGAGCGTCGGGCATCGCGATTGGACGTCTGCGAGCATCGGGCATTGTGACATCGCACCGCGGGAACGAATCGAAAGGCAGAAAGGCAGCCGGACGGATGTCGGACGGATGGGACGAGAATTTTATATAATAACTAGACCAAGTGCAGACCCGTTGGGTCTGTTTCCCCAACGGCGTTTTGTGAAGAGGGGAAGGAGGGGAGAGGAAACGGGACAGATTTGGGAGGGAAAGGAGAGCAGGGTAGGGGTGAGAGAGGGGGATGGGGAGGATGGGGAGGTAGGGGAGGAGGGAGGGAGGGGGAGAGGGGTGGGGGAGAGAGGGGAAAGAGTGGGGAGGGAGAGTGGAGTGGAAGGGGGAGAGAAGTGGAAGAGTGGGGAGGGAGGAGGAGAGGGGTAGGGGGAGTGATGGAAGAGGGATAGGGCGGAAGGGGGTGGGGGGAGTGGGAAGGGGTGGGGTAGAGAGGGAAGGGGGGTGGGGGAGAGAGGGGAGGGAGAGGGGTGAGGAGATGGAGAGAGAAGTGGTAGAGTGGGGAGGGAGGGAGGGGTAGAGGGGTTGCGGGAGTGGTGGAAGAGAGACGGGGGAGTGGTGGAAGAGGGACAGAGGGGTAGGAGAAGGGGTGGGGAGAGAGGGGAATGGAGGGGAAGAGAGAGGGGTGGGGGTGGGAGAGGCGTGGGGTAAGGGGATAGAAGTGGATGAGTGGGGAGTGAGGGGTAGGAGGAGTGGTGAAAGAGGGACAGGGGTAGGGGTAAGGGGGTGGTGGTAGAGAGGGAAGGGGGGTGGGGGAGAGGGGTGAGGAGAGGGAAACATTGAACCATTGAAATTAAGTGCAGGAGTAGGCCATTCGGCCCTTTGAGCCTGCACCACCATTCAATATGATTGTGGCTGATCATCCAACTCAGTATCCTGTACCTGCCTTCTCTCCATACCCCCTGATCCCTTTAGGCACAAGGGCCACAATGTATTTGAGCATTGGGCATTGTGACATCACACAATGGAACGTTCACCAAGTGCTTGTGCTCCTGCAAAGGCATATGTAAATGAATCCATTCCGATTGGACATCTGTGAGCATCGGGCATTGTGCCATCACACGATGGAACATTCAGCAGGGGCTGGGGCTGGGGCTGGTGATGTTTCTGTGGGTGAGAAGCCAGTTTATTTTTGAAATATTGGGGGGGGGGGGGGGGGGGGGGGGAAGGATTTGATTAAAAACGTGCAATTAAACACGACGAAATGTAATGAGGAGTGGATACTTTGAAAGAAAAGTGAAATCTCTACCGAAATGGAAAGGATGTCGGCGATTCTGCTTTCCCCCTTATCCTTAAACTTTGACCCCTTGTTCTGGTCTTCCCCAACATCCGGAACAATCTTTCTGCATCTAGCCCGTCCAACCCCTTAAGAATTTTATACGTTTCTATAAGATACCCCCTTAATCTTCTAAAATCTAGGGAGTACAAGGCGAGTCTATCCAGTCTTTCTTCATATGAAAGTTCTGACATCCCAGGAATCAGTCTGGTGAACCTTCTCTGTACTCCCTCTCTATGGCAACAATGTCTTTGAGCATTGGGCATTGTGACATCACACGATGGAACGTTCACCATTGGCTGGGGCTCCTGCAAAGGCATATGTAAATGAATCCATTCCGATTGGACATATGTGAGCATTGGGCATTGTGACATCACACGATGGAACATTCAGCAGGGGCTGGTGAAGCTTCTGTGGGTGAGAAGCCAGTTTAGTTTTGAAATATTGGGGGGGGGGGGGGAAGGATTTGATTAAAAACGTGTACTTAAACACGACGAAATGTAATGAGGAGCGGATACTTGGAAAGAAAAGTGTAATCTCTACCGAAATGGAAAAGACGTCGGCGATTCTGCATCCGGTTTCGGAGTTGCAGGGAATCAAAGGAAGAAATGCGGCCGGAAGCCGTACATGTAAATGGATCCATTCCGATTGGACGTCTGCGAGCATCGGGCATTGTGACATCGCACGGCGGGAACGAATCGAAAGGCAGGAAGGGATCCGGACGCCAGCCGGACGGATGGGGCGAGAGTTTTATATAATAGATAGATAGATAGATGGGCCAAACATAAATAGAATTATCTTAAATATGCACCTTGGTTAGCAAGGATGAATTGGTCCGAAGTTTTTGTTTCAGTACTATATGCTATAAATTACTTTAGTCCCATCCAATGAATGAATGATATGAAGTAAAGGTAATATCTAGGGTATGTAGTGATTCTCAAATAATTTTCAGGTTGGCTGGATGGCAGAAGACAAAGAGTGGCAATAAAGGGGACTTTTCTGTTTGGCTGCCAGTGACTAGCAGAGTTCCGCAGGGCTTGGTGCTGGGGCTGCTGCTCTTCACGTTGTATGTTAACGATTTGAATGAGGGGATTGAAGGCTTTGTTGCCAAATTTGTGGATGATGTGAAAATAGGTGGAGGGGCAGGTAGTGTAGAGAAAACAGGGACTCTGCAGAAGGACTTGGATAGGTTGAGAGAGTTGGCAGAGAAGTGACAGATGGAATATAGTGTAGCAAATTGTGGAGTCATGCATTTTGGTAGTAGGAATAAAGCTGTAGATTATTTTCTAAATGGAGAGAGAATCCAGAAATCTGAGGTGCAAAGGGACTTGGGAGTGCTAGTGCAGGATTCCCAAAAAGTTAATCTGTAAATTGAATCCATAATAAAGAAAGCAAACATGATTTCAAGAGGGCTTGTATACAAAAACAGAGATGTAATGCTGAGGCTCTATAAGTGCTGGTCAGGCTGCATTTGGATTATTGTGAGCAATTCTGGGCACCATATTTGAGGAAGGATGTGCTGGTTCTGGAGAGGGTCCAGAGGAGGTTTACATGAATGATCCCAGGAATGAGTAGGTTGACATATGATGAGTGTTTGACGTCACTGGGTCTATATTCGCTGGAATTTAGAAGAATGAGGACCTCATTCTGAAATGCACAGAATAGTGAAGTCTTGGATAGAGTGGATGTGGAGAGGATGTTTTCACAAGTAGGAGAGTCTAGGACTAGAGGTCATAGCCTTTTAGGAAGGAGATGAGGAGGAATTTCTTTAGTCAGAGGGTGGTGAATCTGTGGAATTCTTTGCCACATAAGGCAGTGGAAGCAGTCAGTGGATATATTTAAGACAGAGATGGATATATTCTTGATTAGTACGGGTGTCGGAGGTTATGGGGAGAAGGCAGGGGAATGGGGTTAGGAGGGAGAGATAGAAAAGCAATGATTGAATGGCAGAGTATACCTGATGGGCCAAATGGCCTAATTCTGCTCCTATCACATGATTTTATGAAGGGTAAATTTAAACTTAATAACTGAATAGTAATTCCAACAAATGTCAGAGCAATAGGAAGTTTAAATCTGTGATGAAATTGTAATTTTAATTCTAATAGTAATTATTTTATGCGAGACATCCAATAGAAAAAAAACATTGATTTTAACCCCAATGTATAAAAGGAATGTAGCTATTATCAGCCTATGAATGGGAATTTAGTTTCATGGTGAGAAAATACTTCACTCCCAATTGAATCTAATTCTGAGGACATTCAGTGCAGATTGAAATTTGTGGTCAAGTACTAAATATTCAGTAAGGAATATCTGTATTGCTGCCATCCTTGGATATCTTTGGATGTAATTTTAATTTGCCATAAGGGCTGACAGCTAATTTCCAAGGATAAATGTAGCTGTTGTGGCAGTAATCGTAGATAACTGAATGATGCTTGACATTAAGGTCCTATGTATCTGGTGCACATTGCAATTCTGTTGTGATCTACCACATAATACAACATATGATGTTAAAACAATTAATGTCATAAAATGAGATTTGAAAAGGGGAAAACGATTTTGATGGGATTTCTATGTAAATAGCTCACATTTGTCTAAGTTTACATAGTAAATATTTCAAGAAAGCACTATCTTTTATTGCTGGTTGCAAGTACACATTCTAATAACATCCTAATTATTTCAGCCTTCCACATATTATTTTACAGCCTTTATTAATATGTGTGCATCCATTTAGTCTCTGGTAGGCTTCTTACAAATTTGAAAAATTGCATGCAGTCAAACTTCGGATAATATGCACAATATGCACCACAGCACATGAATACGTACCAGACATTACACAGGCATCCGGAATAAATACACAGGCATCCAAACTCTATAAACTAATCTATAATGCAAAAACTCAAGAACAGTGGAAAACTGCAAAGCATAATCATCAATATATGATGATGTTCCTTAATATTTAAATGCATCATTTTGAATAGATTAATAAATCTGATGCTCTTGCTATAATGATTGAACAGCTCTTTTTAAAAATGTCTTAACTATAGTTCATACTTAATAGACTTTTAAACCAAGTGTATACTCTTTCAATCATAATTAATTTAAGGGATGTTCACAGAAAAATACCTAAAGAATTGAAGGGTCGGAGAAATAAAATGCAGTGTTATATTTTAAGTAGACAATGTCTTGAAAGTTGATATGTTTTATTTGGGAAGATATTTGGTCTTCAATTTGCGTATTTAATTAAGTTATATTAGTTATTTAATTAGTTCTTAGCTTTACTGCAGTTGTTAGTGCTTCGAAACAAACTAACCAAAACATATGCTGGAATCATTAAATGATCTGAAAGCAGGTACAAACTTAACGTGTTACTTACATATTATGAAAAGAAATGTCTTCCAAACAAAACTTGATTAATATTGGACTATCAAGTTACTTCTATCATTAATATCTTATCAAAATCAAAGAGTATCCATAGCTTATGAATGGTAACCAATCGTAATTAGATGTAATGCGTTACAGGATAGCACATCTTCCAGCGACAATCAATTTTATTTAATAAGAGCTATCAACTTCAGATGTGGATTTAGTTACAATTACTTATAACGTTAGCACATTCAATAGAAGATTTTTAAAATCTTGCAATAAGTATGTGTTCAGAGCATCTTGTCATTTAGTGTTTAGTATACACAAAAATTGTATATTTAATTTTGACACATTCAAGATTTATCTCTTATTTGTTCCAACATGGTTCTCATTGTATGGTAAACAAAGTCGTCACATCACCAGAAAAATCACCATATAAAAATATTTGCTGGGAATTAGGAAGTGATAAAATATTTATTGTCAGTTAAGTTCATTGGGGAGCTTTACAAACCACTAATTAATATTCCCAACTTGTTAGGTTACTTTTATTAACTAAATGTACTTTAAGCCAAGTACTAATGAATATATTGTAATGTCAAGTAGGGGATAAAATTTGAAAATACCACCATCTGCAAAATCTTCATATAATTTTAAATAGTGATATAAGTAAATGCCAAATTGTAATTTCTCTAAAAAAACATTGACAATCAAACCTAAAATGGGTGACAATGTTCTTTATTCTTCAATCATTCGACATCATAGCATTTTTGTTAACACCCCCTTTCATACCACTCATTACATTGGTTTCACAGACTAAAGTCACATAAGAATTGATATTCAATGAAGTTGAATATTCAATTTACATACATGAAACCATAGTTAACTTTGTCAGTGCAGCCAAGGGTAATAAATTTAAGCTTGTGCTGACCATTCACAGAAAGATATGTCAACTGTACTTCAGCAAAGAATGTGATAATAGACAAGTGTAAAATTATCTTGGCATTCATTAACATGTAAACTACTGAATCAAAATAGATTTTACTTTTAAATGGTGCACCAACACATTTATAAAAGTGATTTGGGATAAAGTCCTTTTATGAATGAAATTTAGAGCAAGCAGATTGGTATTTTGCATATTACCTTTTTTTTGCATTCAGTTATAACTACAACTCAGTAGCATCATTCGAGAGAAGTAATACTATGAAATTGAATAGAAGAGTTGCTGGCATTGGTGGCATAAGTAGAAACCCCACTGCTAAGATCTCATAATTATTTCTACCCCAACCCTCCTACCCTAAGTACATGCACAGATGGCTGCTACAGAATGAAATATTCAAACTCATGTTAGTGATCCTTTTAACTGAAATTATATTAAAAAGATAAAAGGATATAAATACTGCAACTACACCTAACACATGATTGATTAAAGAAGGCAGAAATAGATACTGAAAACACAACTCTACAACGATCTTACTCTATATAACATATTTGCAAATTGTATTTGAAATATAAATTTAGGTACATTTTCTGGAAAAATGACCAGACCATTCAATGGTTGATATCCCAATGACTTTTTACAGTAACTGTGTTTGCAAAACCAAAGGCGCATGCACAAGATCATGTTGCGGCAACAGGCAATAACACTTTAATTTAATTAATTAAATCAGTGGAACAAATTCTGCAATAAATTGTCTGGTATCATAGATCTTCATAATTTCTACTTTAAAAAAAATAAATGTCTGAACATCCATGATGGAAGGTTTGTTGTATTTGCATGACTGCATGAAGTGTCTGATTTTAGAGTTTTCCTCTTTGGCTTATTTTATAAATCCGTGCCATTTGCAGAATGACCAATTCAACAAAGGCTATAAATCATATGAACATACTAATTGAATCCGAATGTAATTATGAAGATGTAGAGTTCTTACAACACTGAATAATCCTATCCCGGGAAGACACTGGAAGCTCGAAGCTTAACTGCACTGATAGAAACCATCAGGAGAAGGGGCATGTAAGAGCATTATAATTGTCCAGCGAATAAATCCCCATGTATACATAAGCTAACTGTCCAGCAAATAAACACCTGCAAGTACCGAGAGTAATTGTCCGGTAATTAAACACCCATGCTTACTAACAGAAGCTGTTCAGTCAATGAAATGTCCACATCTTTGATTAGAACCAGTATAGTAAATAAAGTAAACAATGGAACTGTCCAATAAATAGATATCAGTGGATTTAGTAGAAGCTATATTGATACATTTGAAGCTGCCTGAAAAATAATAATACCATTGGAATCAATAACAGATGTCCAATAAATAAAGGCTAGTACATGTCTATTGAAACTGTCTGATAAATACGTATGTGCAATCACTTTTTTTTAGCATCTATAGGTGTTAATAAGAGTTTGAGTAAATAACTTTTTTCTAGGTACTTATTGAAGCAGAACAATACGGCATAACAGATTCATTTATCCAACTGATGTTTAGTTCCCATCAGAACAATACATTGTTCTGATGGGAACTAAAAATCAGTTGGCTAAATAAATCTGTTATACGATTAGAAATTGACAAGCAAATAGCAGTAGTTACAAATACAATGGTTTCAGTAAACAGTTGTGGGTTATCTTCATTAGAAAAATGCTAATAAATACTTTTACAATTTGGCTGGTAGATTTCTGTAATCACTATAGAATCCTGTGAATATTTATGATTAAAATGACAAATTATTACTGTAAGAAACTGGCTAATACATTACTTTTATATACTGATAGTAACTATTTAGTGCATACAGAAATACACTTGTTTGCAGGCTAGCAAAATGTCTAAACAAGGTTAGAAAAGGTCAATGAAGTACCTGTCAGTACTTTTAATATCTGTCTAGTAGATAGCTGTAGGCACTTTCAGGTATGTATTAGCTGGTGAAATCCAACAGACAATGTTTGAAAATGGTCAGGGGAAGTACCCATAGTTGCATTAAGAAATATTCAAAACATCCAAGAGAAACTAGCCAATAATGTTCTCGTAAATACTGCTAGAAATTGTCACATTTTATCAATAGGTTTTAAACCGTTTTCTTATCATTTAAATGACAGACTCTTCCATAATTAACAATTTACAATTTTTTTATACTTGTATGAATTTGCATGGTATGAGAAAGTTCAGGTTGCTGATTATTGCAATTATGGCTAATGAAGGAAATGGGTTAAATATTATCTAGGTCTATTGAATGGAGATTCAAAATAAATATTGGATTATTTATCCCATTAATTTAATAACCAATTATCCAATTTAACATTGGTTCCTGTATTTGATGTTTTGAATAATATTGTGTAGTGGTTTTTTGCATGCACTGTTGCTGTGCATGTTACCAGGTTTGAGTAATTCCTGAAGTTGCACCGTTGTGGGTATATGCGAATGGGATACGGCAACACTCAGTGAAGCACATTGCGCGCAACCAGTGATAATCACTGTAGCAATTAAATGAATTTAACAGTGAACTTGTATTTTTACGAGGTCACACTCTCTCTCTCTCATTGACTCAGAAACAAAACACATTCATGACAAATTGAAAAATGCAAAGACAATATGATTATCATTGTTGATAGAATTGGTGTCATCGGGAAAATGTATGAGATACAAAAAATTGTCTGGTAATAGTCATACAAAATAAACCAAAGAGCTCTAATATTTTTAAAGATGAATACTGTTTTAATTATTGGTTAAAATAATGAAAAATAATATGAGGGTGAAAATAAGAAATATTTAAGAAATGGTGACTAAACCATTTGTGACATCTTGTGGCCACTAAATGCATACCATTATTACTTCAGTTTTATGTACCACAATGAATATTTAAATGTTGCCTTTTTGCAAGCCTATTTCCAAGGAAATACCATAAAATAGGTTCTGAAAGTAAAGAATCACTGAAACAACAAAATGAATTTTAGTGAAGTAAAGATTGAGAATCAGAAGATGCTTTGGAAATTGTTATGTCATTTTGCAATCAAAATCCTAATCTTCAGTATGTAACAGTCTTGAAAATACAAATCTTCTTGAAACAAGTGAATGTCTGAAGTGTTAAACATTTGTGTGTATAATTGTAACTCTAGGTAGTTGCTTTGATGTTAAAGCTAAGATTGTGCAGCTGTCTACTCTAGAATTTTTGTTTGATAATTTGCTATAACAAGTTAATTTCCTGAATTTCAGAGTCATTTTATCTTTCGCAAAACTGTTCTGCTACTAAATGCTTCATTTTCCCCACTCTGTTTGAATAGATCAAATTTTATATATTCTGATCATGTTTCCCCAATAAATGCACTGAATGATCAAAAACTAAATACAGCTTGTTTCAGTTGTAGAAATCTATTAAAATGCAGCATGTAACAAATTATCATCAAAGAGAAATGCCCACAAGACACAGCTTTTAAATACATGAGCAAACTGCCCAAATCATTAATTTTTATGTTCTATGTTGCCATATAATTTTGAAAATTGATCAAGTTTATCTAATTACATGTTTGATATTGGCTCCTAATCACAATTAGTTTGATATGTCAAGAAATGAAACACAAAAATTGCAATATGCTGTGATAGATATTAATAATTTACATTTTAGGGTTTCTAATTAGGAAACACACTTTCTGAGTAGTAACTTTTAATTTGTGAACCTTGTAATAAACGACTGCTAATATTCTCTAGATGCACATATCTCCTTGAGTAATATATATCAGCCCTTCTTTCAGGTTACAGTAATTTGCTATTTATAGTATATACATAATCAGCAATAACTGAATATCCTTTATCAGGGTCAGTGAAAAATGCTTCTTATCTGTGAAAATATATTCATATTGCTCATATTTTCCTTCTCAATTCACTCCAGCCAAAAAAAATCACAACCTTAAGAACACTAAATATGTGAGAAAGGATTATCGAGATGTTTTGAAATGCAGTCCACAAAACCTAATGTATTTTGGATAAATATTATTGGAGAATGCGCATCTTAACTAATTGTACAGTGTGTAACATATATAATGAATATGGAGCGGTTTCACATCAACTGATGAATCCGATTAACCCTTAAACTGCAAGAGAACTAGTGTCTTGCTGAAACAATGATAAGTATTAAGGTTACTGAAACAGCAAGAGCAGTATTATTATTGTAATACTTGTTCAATCAGAAAACAGTATTGACAATACAAAGAAACACAACACTTAAATGTAACATCAACTTACCCCCAAGCTTCTCTTTCCCACTTTATATTTTATTTTACTTTATTTGTATCTAATATACCATATTTTATCTATTTTACATCCTCTAAAAATAAATAGCTTTCTTTTTTCACCTGCCCCCAGTGGTATCTTGGAAACTGAGTCCATCTTGAATAGATGAGCCTTCAACTGGATAAACACCAGCCAAAGGGCCAGTTTTTCATTCATTTATACTGGATGTTTGGAGAATGACAAGGTTGCATCGCAGATGCAAGTAAGCCAAATTCTTGCCTAATAATCTTGTGTAAAGTAGAAGGATTCTGGCCTTGAATGACTACCTTAACGAACAGCTCACCTGTGGAGTAATCCACACATGATGCACCAAGGTTTAAATTGTAAATAGGATGTTTTCTGGAAAGTTTTCCCTTGCATTATTAATGTTGCCAATTTGTGTATGTAGCCATACATCCCAGAATGGGTTACTGACACCTTCAGTGCCCATGTATTATAATGATAGCTTTCTAATATTGTACTTGAATGGCAAGTTCCTAGAGAACAACTGAAGACAGGCATAAGCAAAGTAATTTATGACAAGAAGCTGTGTCGGTGAGCATTCCCCTTACTGGTCTTTCAGTATTACTTTCTATCATGCCTCCAACAGGAAACATTTTACAAATACCATTGCCAGGAATTGAATAGAATGTTTCATTAGCTGCACGAGAAATATTATACATTGAGAAGAGACTAGGAGTTACTGAGAAAAAGCTGTGATGGGTTCATTATGTGAACGCAGGTCAGGACTGATGCTCAGGAGTAAATGGTGATAACTTCTCGGCCTCCGCCACGGACCAACAGCACGCGTTCCAGACCTTCTGTCAACACTTCCAGAAACTCCATGTCTGTAATGTCTGTCAAAGAAAAGAATTTCTACCTTGACAAGCATCGAGCTGAGACGCGATGGCAAATAACATTACTGTGGACTAACTGCTCTTTACCCATTTATTCACCTTCATCTATCTCCAAGAGAGGGTCCAACCATCTCCCCTTGACATTCAAAGGCATTCACTACCTTCATCTAATTTCCCCCTAACGTCAGGTAATTTCCTGGAGGAAATGTAAGTAGAAGAAATAAATGGGGACTGAGATGGGAGAGAACTGTGAGCTACAGCACTCAGCAGTTGGGAATCTGAAATAAAAGACAATGCTGGAAATACCATCAGATCAGGTGCCATCTGTGGAGAGAGAGAAGCTGTGTTAATATTATTGATTATTTACAGCTTCCTTCACTACCTTTAGTTTAGTTTAGAGATATCTTGCAGAAACAGGCCCTTCGGCCCACCGAGTCCGTGCCTACCAGCGATCCCCACATATTAACAGAAGCCTACACATACTAGGGTCAATTTACACTTACGGTATACCAAGTATACAAACCCAAGCCAATTAACCTACACACCTGTATGTTTTTGGAGTGTGGGTGGAAATCGAAGATCTCAGAGAAAACTCACGCGGTCACGAGGGGAACGTACAAACTCCGTACAGACAACACTCGTAGTTGGATCGAACCCAGGCCTCTGGCGCTGTAAGGCAGCAACTCTACTGCTGTGCCACCGTGACCTTTTCTCAGATAGCACTATGATTTGTGCCACTCATTTGCTCTTGGTTCTCAGTCGTCCACAGACATTCTTTCTGTTTGCTTCGATCCACCCCCATCCCTGCATTTAAAATATGTTTTTCTAAGATTATCCTAGCTCTGATTAAATCTTACCAACCTGAAATGCCGACTTGGTTTCTTGCTCTGCAAAAGTAACCTGACTTGTTGAATCTCTCTGACACTTTCTGTATACATTTACGATTTCTAGCAGTCAGTTTTATTGTGCTTTAATTGGCCAGAAATGCTACAATTAAGATTAGTCTAACTTGGTTGAAAGGTTTTCAACAAGAGAAGGAGAGCTGTTAACCTTCTTACACGAAAAGACTGTGCCAACTTATGACTATTAATTGACAGGAATAAAAAATTTCTAGCTCGGTTAAATAACAATTTAAACACAAAGTACGTGCTATAACACCAGGATAAGTGTTCACCCAAGAAAACCAAGCCCAGTACTATCTAAACTGATTATCCAAACACCGTATGCAATAATAAACTACATACATGTTAACAAGCACATAAAAACGATTGGGTACATGCAAGTATATCATTGGGGATATCAAGTGTGCACCTCCCTTCACATCGCTCAGCGATTAGTTCTATCGTCCCAGGACTACCCCCCTCAATAATTGCTCTCACCACCTATGCTTCCAGTACTAAATAAAGGAAACTTCAGATGATTCATTCACTTAAACAAATGCTAAACACTCGCATCCTGTCTTCCACTTATCCTAACCAATCATTAAATAGTCGTAGCGCCACAAATATCAACCTCGCATAACACCGGGATACATCTACATGGGAATGCATTTGCAAAGAAATACACATACCATGCGTTGTTCATTTCCTTTCTGCTCCCAACTGACACTCTATCTTCTCCACCAAATCCACATACTACCTTGCTCTGCAAAAATGGCTGGTTATAGGTGCCTGATATAATGGTTTCAATATCAATGCATAATGTCCTAAGAAATATCACCAGTGGGCTGAGGGAGAGATAAGGATACAGTTTTCATCTCCGTTCCGATTTTTAGGAGGTCCAGGCATGTTCAGGAGGACCAGCTTTGCTTCTTGCGACTTCTTCACAATAGCTTCATTCAGTTTCACTGCTGTGTGCATCCGCCGAACATTTGACTGATTTCTGATTAACAGAGAAAATTATCATCCTTTGCACTACAAATTAATAAATGCTTGTGTAGAATGAGACTCATTGAAAGTGAGTGCTAAACCTTAGGAGTAACTGGCGGTGCTAAGAGAGCTGTATTTTAATACCATTACTTTGTGAAGGAGCAGGTCTTTAAAAAAATATTGCATCATCACAGTAAATATACAACGCTCAACTCAATTATTAATATCATCAGGCCAGTTCCTTTGTGGACCATCTAATACTGAAAAATTATCAAGCAGCATTACGATTTTCTTAAAAACTGCTTATATACCCCCGGGAGAATATCATACTCTAGTTTTTGTTACCTGTTGATTTCTTGCCAATCACCTAATCGAGAGAGCACTGATTGACCTAAACAACGGTCAGTATTGTGGCCTCATTAACTTTGTAATGTTAAAATATCAGCTATGTCCATGGGCAGTGGAACTGTAAATGCCATGTAAACAAAGCACATAAATCTACCAATGGATGAAGAAGAAATAAGATGGGAAAGCAATAAATTTGACTTACAGATTCTCCCACTCACTGGTAGCATAAAGAAAGTGAGAGAAAAAAAGAAATTAAAATTGTTAATGATTCTGACAATTTAAAAAAAAACACTCTTGCAGCTTTAAGAAGCTTAAAACCAAGCAAAGTATAAAGGTTCTAATATTCACACAGGAACACCTACATCAATCCAAATATATTAATCTAATTTTATTCACTACAATGCGAATAAGGTTTAGTTATATCACTTCCCAGCTTCTCCATTGTGTGAACCATTTCAGATTAAATATACTTACGGTTTCATACTGAAGAGATCCCGGATTTCTTCTGGTGTCACAGGTCCTTTGTTTTTGTTCTTATCTCCTGTTAACTTATCTTTTGTCCAGGTCATGTGAACTTTCTCTCCAGGTGTGCTCACTTCATCTGCAGGTGACTGAGAAGCTATTGACTGAGTGGAAACTGTTTTGTCAAGAATCAACTGAACCTGGAGTGTGGAGAAAGAGAGAATATAACAGGAATATGCAGCATGAGTAGTGGCATGGAATCTGATCAACCACTGAACACACACAGAAGGCTCTTAGCCTAAAATATTTGTATATAGATATACCATGTTCCTTCCTGTACCATTTAATCATAGCGCAGTAAAATAGCTGGAAAGGGGATTTTATTTTGGACGCCTGTAGAAAACTGGTATTTGACAATGGGCTCAGCATTATCTATGCCCAACCTTTCCCTTCATTGTAGTTGGCAGAAAGAAAATAGGGAATCCCCTGCACTGACTCATCAGCTTCCTGCTGAAGAAGGAGTAATGGTATGGGTGGGGGAGCAAGGGGGTGTTTAGTTGTGATGTCCATCCCACTGTAATCTGTGGAAGGTTGATGGATCAGTGAGTCCCTGTTCTTAATTTCTTGAGTTCTTTATCAACTTTCAAAACTCCAGTTCCAAAGTGGTGCATAACTTTCTGTCAACTCTTCATCCATCTGTACAGATCCTTCAGCTTGGACCCATTCATTAATGGGGTTGGAATAAGATTTGGAATCACCAATCATTTGCTACAATCACAATACCTCCTCCTCAGGCTTCTCTTCAACACTTCCCTCCTGTTCCTCCTGAGATCCCATGCGCAGCTTGGCTTTCGCTGGATGTTTACGACGAATGGAGCCACGCGATTCATCGGTGATGCTCTGAATCTGGGCAACAGAGAAAGTGAACAGTGGGGTAAGTTACCTCAAGAACTCTGGCTTCTTTTGTTGAGGAAATGACTTCAGTGACTGAGAGGTTCAGGGAGATATCATCGAGTCTCAATGATTGATTTGGCTTTTTGTTAAGATAATTAATATTTTCTCATCTTTAATAACTTCCTTTCCCATTTAGCATTTAGACAATAGACAATAGGTGCGGGAGTAGGCCATTCAGCCATTCGAGCCAGCACCGCCATTCACTGTAATCATGGCTGATCATTCACAATCAGTACCCCGTTCCTGCCTTCTCCCCATATCCCTTGGCTTATCCCTTATTCTTAAACTGTGGCCCCTGGCTCTGGACTCTCCCAACATTGGGAACATGTTTCCTGCCTCTAGCGTGTCCAAACCCTTAATAATCTTATGTGTTTCAATAAGATTCCCTCTCATCCTTCTAAATTCCAGAATATACAAGCCATTCCGCTCCATTCTATCAACATATGACAGTCCCGCCATCCGGCAATTAACGCTGCACTCCCTCAATAGCAAGAATGTCCTTCCTCAAATTTGGAGACCAAAACTGCACACAATACTTCAGGTGTAGTCTCACTAGGGCCCTGTACAATTGCAGAAGGACCTCTTTGCTCCTAGACTCAACTCCTCTTGTTATGAAGGTCAACATGCCATTCGCTTTCTTTACTGCCTTGAGAAAGACGGGAGAGAAATCCAGTCTTATTACCAGACCACTGGTTGAACCATCCATCATTTAAACCTACTCCTTGTTTCTACTCAGCCTGACACAGCATCAGTTATCTGTGCAACTTTGCATGTTGTGTAGCATAACAAATGAATATTATCAACACAGTTGCATTCCCAGTTATTCCAGGGTCTAAACTTCTGATGTGCAGTTCAGTACATTTCCCAGGCACAATTTTCTCTCAGCTAGTCCTTTGTTCTGCATTCATATGGGTTAATACCATTTCACAAAAGATAATGGGTTAATAGTTTCAACAAAATAAGTTCTACATTTTAAGATTTTATAAACTTAACCAGTAGCCGGAAGAAGAGATGACTTGGGACAAAATAACTGATCCTGTACCTCACGCTCTCTCTCATTCTTCGTCAGTTGCATTTCCTTCAGGATCTGGGACCGCTGCTCCATCATCAGTGTTCGCTCATAAGTATAAGCTGAGATGTCACTGTCATGCTGTAGGGGGTGAGTCAGATAAAAATGAAACTTTCTTCAACTGGTCATATTACTTTGGAATAAATAAAATATCAATATGTCAGAAGTGGTAGAGAAGAGGGGATGCAGGGATGGGTAGTTGGGGTTGAGACGTGTCAGGGATAGGAGTGGTGGGGTTTTGGGAGTCTGCAGAGGTGCATTAGAGATAGATATGCAGTTAAAGGTTCTTGAGAGTGAGTTGGGGACAGTTGGGGGTGCTGTGGGTAGGTGAGGCCCCAATTACCCATGAGATGACGAGTTTAAACAAATTAAACTGATGGATAACTGATGTCTGCTTCTTCCAGCTGTCAACTTTGATACCTGTGTCTACACTACTGACACAGCATGTTGTTAACCTCCTTCTCTTTGGGTCAATGATGCAGCTGTAATAGAATATCGTGCTGAGTGGATCATTAAAAAAGAGTGAAAATCTCTTTCCATGGGAATTTAAAATGTACACATGTCATCCACTTGGGCCTGTGACAATTGGCAATTATTTTTTATATATGTGCCTGTTGCTAGAAGAGGTCTCTAGTAGGGTAAATTCCATTTGTCACAGACGGAATATGGCCACTGTGAATTCCAAAGTGCTCATCCTTTCTTTTAGTCCATTGATAATAATGATAGCAAAATGTACTTATCCACATATCTCCATACTTCACTGATGTCTCATACCATCTCTACGACTTCCACTTCGGCTACAATACGCAGGTGATAGAGGAATACGATAAGGTCCTTCTTCATCTGGATACTATTATCTTCCATCTGGGCCACTGTAAAAATGCGCATCTTGCACTTCTTCCACACCTATCAGTCAATGAAAGGGCAGAAACAGGCTCAGCAATGCCTTGTCGAATACAGCTTTACAATGAGCTGTAATGATATTAACCTTACATTTATCAATGAATTTTACGAATAAGTTATGTTACTTTCCCTGAGATCTTGAAATGGCATCCACCATGCCTGTCACATCAGAATTGATCTGGGGTGACCCTTTTCTTCAAAGAATCTTCAATCTTCAAAGACAGCGCTACATCCTAAAATTTCTGAAATTACTTGGAAGGATCTTGCCATATAAGATGAGAAGATAGTTTCCCATAAGTCCTGGAAGAAAGACCATGCAATTTCTTGGGAGGTGTGCTCAATTCTTGGGTTTCTTTTGGATTGTAATGGAGTGGGATCACTACTGATTGACATTTTGAGTTCCAGCTAATTTGGCTCATTCAATTGATGGTCTATGATGATATGCTGCATTCTATGAGGATCCCGGTCTCTGGATGGAGACAGCCGGGAAGGATAGGGTGGATGGGATGTTCCAGTGCAGGTAGGCTTGCAAGAATCATTGGGACTCTTCTCGAGAATGGGAGGCATGCTCTCTTGACTGATCCTGCAATGGACCTTTCAACTGTAATGGGTAGGTAGATAGCTGAAATGTGAATTCAGTGTCATGGTGCTCCATAGTGTTGTGCTGTTGATTTAGCAAACTGCACTAAGTGTGATCACAGCCTGCCAGTTGGCACAATGGTGGTGCTCTGAATGAAACTGAAGTCTGTAAAGAATGTTCATAAGTTATAGGAGCAGAATTAGGCCATTCTGCCCATCAAATCTACTCTACCATTTAATCATGACTGATTTCCCTTTCCATCTCAACCCCATTCTCCTGCCTTCTCCCCAATACCCCTGACACCCTTACTGATCAAGAATGTATCTCATGTTTTGTGTCTGGTGAATAGGCATGTTACCTCTGAAACACTAAGACTCTGCCTGCAATGAGTAATGATTGTACTCTCTTAAGTGCACTGATGAATGTTCTTACCTGGGTATGGAAGGGGGAGCATAAATTAAAAGCAATTAATCTTTAGGCCATAATGAAATACAAGTAAATTATCTATCATATGGGGGAACAGACCAAACGGGTCTGCACTTGGTCTAGTATCTATTAAAATATTATGTGTGTGTGTGTGTGTGTGTGTGTGTGTTATTTTGCACGTGAAACGTATCTCCTCGAAAACCAGACACAAAAACACGGAGATTTTTACAATTTCGTTAGGGATTTAACATGTTCAGAAATCCACTCCTCTCTAGATTTCGTCAATTGTTTCCACAGATTTTGTATAAAACATAAAAAACTGCTCCGTCCCTGTGGTCCTGTATTAAGAATTATGTATTTCCTGTACTTTCTGTCCTATTGTCAATAGTATAGTCCTGCAGCTGTCTGTATTGCTGCTTGTACCTACACATATCTGTAACCACTGTCCTCTACATATTGTCCTATATTTCCTTTATTTGCTGCCCTATTTTACAGTCCTGCTGCAGTGATCCTGTATCTGTTTTCCTTACTGACTTTCCTGTACTTATGGTAATGTCCCATGGTAACGCCCCATGGTAATGCAGCGTAATGCATGGTAATGGCATGGTTATCCATGATAATGAGTAATCGCAGTGAGATTTACTATACTGGGAGATGATGGTGTCAATTCTTGACCAAAATTTGATAACAGTTAAGAAAAGTCTCGACCCAAAACGTCACCCATTCCTTCTATCCAGAGATGCTGCCTGTCCCGCTGAGTTACTCCAGCAATTTGTGTCTATCTTCGGTTTAAACCAGCATCTGCATTTCCTTCCTATAACAGTACTACTGTTGGTCGAGCAGAACTAATCAAACAACATGGTTGGATGATAAAGGGATTAATAGAACATTTCCGCCTTACCTTGTGCTGCCTGAGAAGGAACGGCAACAGCATCAGCATTCCTCCATCATGGACTATCCACCAGACATCGATATAACCCTCAGAGTACCTCTCCTGACTGGATGGGAAGGCTGCAATATTCTTAGCCACCAGAAGGGCTAAGCGGCCTGCGGTTGTTTCTCGAACCACTTCTACAAAAAGAGAGGGCATAAAATGTTTTGTTGTTGCTCTAACTGCTGGGATCTCTCACTCCTGCATTCACAGAATCTTTTGAAAGCACATTATTATTATCATTAACTTATTCAGAAGAAAGATTTTAATGGGAACTCATCAAAAACAAGAGAAAATAACCTAAATTAAAAATGAAACAGTTTACCTCACAAAGTGCTGCAGAAATCAGGAATTTGCTACTGTGTCCATACACTGCAATAGGTCCAGACTAATGATAGGTGCTGTTTCTCAAGCTCGTTGGACCTCATTATAACAATGCAGGAGGCCAAGTCATCCAGGTGAGATATTGTTTAAGAAGGAACTGCAGATGCTAAAGGTAGACAAAAGGTAGAAGGTATCCGAAGGTAGACAAAAATGCTGGAGAAACTCAGTGGGTGAGGCAGCATCAATATCCTTCGCTCCATTGATGCTGCCTCACCCGCTGAGTTTCTCCAGCATTTTTGTCTACCAGGTGAGATATTGGTTCAGTTTTGTTCTGTCCCCAGCACCACCGCCCTGCGGGCCTTATCCTGCATTCCTCCGTTTCACAGCTCTCACACGTCTTTATCACCACTCTCACTCTCCAACTCTCCTCATTTCCTATCTTTCATGTTTTCCCTTCCTTACTGTCTCCATTGATCCATCTGTCTGATGACCTAATTTACAGCTCATTTACAGAGAGTCTCACCTTATCAGAGATATTCCCTTTGTCCTGTCCATCCCTCCTCCAATTTTCCTGCAGCTTGATACTCAGTTATTTTCTCTGTTTACCTGTTCTAAGGTTCTTCAGCCTAAAACTTGAACCTTGCTCCTCTTTTCCACAGACACTGTCTGACAACTGCAAACTTTTAGCATCTGCAGCTTTATGAATTTCAGATATCAGGAATTCCCTTCTTAAAGGATTGCTGGTGTTGTAGATAACTCAAGTGTGAGGTTGATACATTTCCATTAGTCAAGTAATTGTCATTCCAGGACTACAGTAGGCAAGTGAAATGAAGGCAAAGTTAGCATGTTCTGATTTCAATCTAAATTAGGATTGAACACACGTCTTTGGAGTGGTAAATTAGCAGCTTTATGCAACGTTATGCTACCCGATGGGTAGGGGTATATAATAATATTATATATCAGACAATTTCCAAGAAAGACTATATACCAAACTTCAATATTTTACTGACCCATTTCTTAAGCCAGGTATTTTCATTCTTTTGGGGTTCCTTAAGATCTCCTGGTAAATAATTCTTTTTTACACATTTTTCTCCCTCTTATTGAATGTGACCATTGTGACTACAAAGCTATTGTGTGAACGGTGACACGAGAGAGCAGAAATTAAACAATCCAGTGAATTTGTGTATAAATATTGACTCATTGTGAGTGGTTTTGAACTCTAACCCTATTAACCCGAGTTATCAGCGCAATCTTCACATCGGATTATAAAAGAAAATGCAATAACTATTTCTACTACTAATTTCTTTTAATTCTTTTTCAATGCAATTCCTGTGCTATTTTCAAAAGACACATGTATTTTGTCACCGCTTCAGCTTGAATGGAAAGCTCTTTAACGTTCTTTGTTAAATGTTACACATACCAATTATATTTTTCCACGTTCTGGGATCATCAGATTGCCTCCAAGCTCTTGGCCAACCCATCAGGACAGTGTTGTGCTGCATTCCTCCTAGACCACATGACTGGATGAGGTGGGACATGCCATCGCGCAGGTTGGACGATACGACTGCCTGGCAGAACCCCTTCACCTTCTCCACTTCCATGAGACGTTTAATCGACTGTCCAGAGAGACACAGAGGGGGTAAAGTGGGAAAGAGAATAATTTGGACAGATTGTCAGAGACATCAGTATTTGTGTGACTGCTTGATGGAGTGGGCTGCAATAACTGGAAAGAGCATGTTTAATCAACAATACAGAGGATTGATTTGAAATCTTTATTAACAGGTCTTTACAACTTTTCCTTCTTTCCCTGGACAGGTTTGAATCATTTGTCACACCTACGGTGGTGGGTGTAAGCAATTAGCTGACAGAGGAGGTAGTTGAGGCAGGTATTATAACAACATTTAATATACATTTGGACAGGTACATGGATCGGAAAGGTTTAGAGGGATATTTCCTCTATATTTCAAGGGAAATACAGGCAGATGGGACTATTGTAGATGGGGCACCTTGGTCAGCATTGTCAATCTGGGCCGAAAGACCTATTTCCATGCTGTATGACTGACTCATTCGGCAGCAGTTTATAAATTCCTGAAAAATCTAACTGCAAAGGTCTTAAATTATACTTTTCAAAAGTCTTGAAGTACTTTGGTTTGTGATATCACAGGCAGAATCTTTCATGCCGAGCAATATTGGAAATAAAAACAAAAACATTTGACAAATACTCAACATCTGAGTATTTTCAGCACTTTCTAGTTTTATTTCAGATTTCTGGCATCTGCTGATTTTGCTATTTGAGCAGTTATCTGAAGCAGTACATACTTCATTGCTCTCGTTACCAGTCCAACATGCTTGTGGGATGGTGATCATGTTTCTCAGTTCCCCATTCTGCACTTCAGCAGTGAGTAATTCTTGTAAAAACTCACTTTGACAGCAACAATGTAACAAATAGTAGCAGTTAAAAAATAATTGCCTCAATCAATTAAATCTTCAGGGATTGTTCTTGCAAAAGCAGTTTATGATATTTATAATATATCTTTTACAATGCAGAAAACTTATTAGTCGTTTTTATATGTAATTGGAAATATCTTACCTCTGCAATGAGGGATGGAAAAATCAGAAATCAAATGAAGTGAAATAAAACTATAGACATATAAACTCTTGGTTCAACATAAATAGTGCTAGGGAACAGAAACAAACGTTGCTACCTACTGCTCCAGTGGTTTTTTGAAAATGTAGTGTCAGATGAGGTTGTTTAGAGACACTAATGTGGGTGGTATGTATCGTAGATAATGAAGCTGATTATCAAAAATAGTGGAGAGATCTTCCCCCAGCTTCAGACTGCCACCTAGGGCCAATTGAAAAACTACTGTCTGGCATGGCATGGCACAGGAGGGTGAATGCTTCCTGAGATGCTCTGATGGGAGGTGGATTGATGTCTCGGTGAGGGGGGTAATGATTGTTATGAACCAGGGTGCACAGCAACCACTCATGGGTAGATGTTGGTGCATGACACACTGACAGCCTGTCCACCATTGCACCAACCTCCGAACTCTAACACTGCCCAGCCAGCAGACACGGTCCCCCATGGAAGCAGCACTCTGCTCAGGGTGAGGAAAGGGGGCTGGAAGAGTATTCCTGTGTGCCATGTCTCTGTTCTGGCCGGAAGGAGAATTGTTCATTCATGACCATGCAGGACAGCGCGTTGTTCTCATGCATTATTCCTTTACTTCTGGAGATCTGTGAATTACTGATGGGTGAAGCCACTGTGCTCACAGAGAGCTGCCCGCTCATGAGCATCCTCCTTCTGTTCAAGACATCAGCCCACTCCCTGGGGATATGCTGCTATTCTTGAGATGCTTCAAGTTGCTATCAATGGAGTGTTTATTCCTCCAGCCATGTCAGAATCAGACTGCTTAGAAGCAGAAACACATTCTGTGGCCTCTTGACAGGTGTGATTAACTCTATGTGTGTGTGAGAGTGTGGGTGCATGTGTGCGTGTGTGCGTGCGTATGTGTGTGAAGCTCCCTTGACATACCTTGTGACACTAGGGGATTTCTTCAGATGTTGTGCTGTGGTTCAAGGCTTCAGATTCTGGAAATTAAAGTGCAACTCCCCCTGCTTGACTCATCCTAAGGAGATCCTGACTGGTCATCCAGACCCTCTAGAGGTCATAACTTCTTACCTGTGTTTTTCAAGTTACTGATTTTTCAGGGTCTGGGCATCACTGGCAAGGCTAGCATTTGTTGCCCATCCCTATTAATCCTGAAGTAGGGACGAGCCACCCTCTTGAACCATTGCGGTATTTTTGGTGAAGGTGTTCCCACAGTGCTGTTGGGAATGGAGTTCCAGGATTTATACCCAGTGATGATGAAGGACCAGTGATATATTTCCAAATCAGGACAGTGAAGGACTTGGAGAGAGACCTGCAGGAGATGGTATCCTCATGCACTAGCTGCTTAGACCGCTGAGTTCTCCTAGCACTCTCTTGCTGGGGATGGACATTGCCTGGCACTTTTAAGGTGTGATTGTTACTTTCCACTTCCTCGCCCATGGTGTCTCAGTCTTGCTGCGTGCAAGCACAGGCTGCTCCATTTGCTGAGGAGTTACAAATGGATTCAAAGACACTGCAATCATTAGTGAACCTTCTAACCTTCTAATGAAAGGTTGGCATTGATGAAGCAGCTGAAGTTAGTAAGATCTATTTTAAAAATAAAGGCACCTGCATCTCTCTGTAAATAGGCCAAGCACAAAAATGAAGCAACCTCGTTCAGATGAACTTTGGAGCATTAATCTCACATGACACTCCCTAAAAAAAGCACTATGAATGGTGGCCTTGAGGTAGATCACCTGGAAATGGTTCTAACATTTCATTGAAACTTGCATTTCAAACTTAAGCGTGAAAGCTATTTATTCTCATATTTAGAAACCTTTGACAATAACTCACATCTCAGAATCTGTCAGGCTTTGAAATTAAATTTACTGGATGATTAAGATTAATTTGCCAAATAGCTTAAACACACTATGCCTGCACAAATAGAATACTGTGCTTCAATTGTTTATGCAAAGTACTGTTGACTATTTGGTGTAGAATAGGTTAAAAACAATTGTTTCCTCTATATATTTTCTTACAGCATAGAAGGAGATCTTTCAGTCAATGGCAGCTCTCTGAGTAATTCCAGGGCTCCACTAACTTTCCCCATATTTCCATCAAATAGATCACCAGCGTCCACGGGGCAATTTCACAGTGCCCGGTTAACCTCACAATCTGCATGGAATTTGGGATGTGGGTGGAAACCAGAGTATCCAGTGGAACCTCATATGGTCATAGAGAGAACATATGTATAAACCCACACAGGCAGCACCAGTGGTCAGGACTGAACCTTTGCGCAGCTGTGCCATTGTGTAGTTATATCATCTCTGTCAAATCTAAGGTGAAATACCAGACGCATCTGGGAGTTTAGTTAGATAAATCTTTGAAGGTGGTAGTTTGCAGGGCTGGGTAGCAATGTTGCTAAAATAAAACGTATGTGACCATTGGCTTTAACACAAACATACAAAACACCCCCTGGTGAAGTCCTTTGGGAGTAATTTGGGCTAGCTGTGACAGCTGAGGAAACATTGCTGACCGCAGATAAATTCTGCATCTGTTCACTGGTCAGAACGACAACCATCTGTAACCTTTGCAGTGCTATCTTCATATGTAAGCAGGCAGCACCACACTGCAGCACATCCATGATATAGAGCTACAAGAAGCTATATTTATCCCTCATAACTAGCTTACTAAACTTGACACTTGCTATGCATATGAATCATTTCTTCAAAATCAAATTGATAGCCCCAGGTTAGTAATAAGACAGTCACTGCTGCACATGTGGAGGTGAATAGTTTGCTTTTGCATCTTGTAGCCGGTCAAATCTCAATACAGTTATAATGCTAGTGACTGATTAAAGCTACCCTCAAATACGAGACTCTACCTGAAATCAGCTGCTATTCTTGTGCCAGCATTGATTTGAACAAAATTAATAGCTCGCTTATGATTGTGTGTCATTGATACTCACAACAATGAACAATGATTAGCACTAGGTGGCCAATATATTTGGTGGTAATAAAGTGATATGTAGTGACAGTACTTCATTTTCTTGACATCACTTCAATTAACTCCGAAGATTCCCAGCTTGATTGCATCCAATGAGTTATGTGAAAAGCCAGAATGTGGAAACTGCAATCTAAAACCCACCAATTACATTGGATAGGAGTAGAGGCCGCCTCTTTATTGATTTTGATCCAGCATCGAAGACAAGAGCATAGGATAACATAGGATAACACCTGGGAGCAAACTACCTGTATAAATCAACCGTAAATCACATTTGCAATGACAATTATTTTGTGTGATAGTCATCTCTTCAGAAAACAATCTCGTTCTAATTATATTTTTCTGCCGGCAAAAGTTGTGAGTCAAAATTAATCTATTGCTGCCAGTCATTCAATTTTCAAAATGTTGTGTCAGACAAACTGAGATGAGAAACGTTTAGAGTTTGTTGTTCAAATTTTAATCAGAAATTGATTTTTTTTAAACTGGGATCTGTTTTCCATTAAAATATTGCAAAAGTTTTGTTATTAAAATTCTGAATTGTTTCTCACAACATCTTCAAGGAGCTGTTATTTTTGATCTGCCTTTTGGTAAGGTCAAAAGAGGCAGCTAAAATGAATGGGTGACAAACAGATTTTTCATGCACAGAAGTACAACATCAAGTAGACCAGAAATGCAGTTCGGAAAAATGCCGATGCATTCATCCCAAGGACATGGTGAGAAAACAATTTTGATGAAAATTTACAAGGCATGATCAGTTAGTTTGCAGATGACACAAAAGTGGGCTGCATCATATAGTGAAGGAGGATGAGGGGTTAACTTATACATGTGTATAATATCATGAGGGGAATACATTCATGCATAGAGCCTTTTAGCCGGAGTATGGGAATTAAGAACCAGAGGACATAGATTTAGGGTGAGCGAGAAAGATTTAATAAGGACCTGAGGGCAACTTTTTCACGCAAGGTAGGTGTGCATATGGTATGAGCTGCCAGGGGATGTTGTTGAGGCAGATACTATTACTACATTTAAAATACATTTGGACAGGTACATGGATAGGAAATGTTTAGAAGGATATGGGCCAAATGCAGGTAGGGGATTAGTGTAGATGAGGCAACTTGGTCAGCATGGGCAAGTTGGGCCAAAGAGCCTGTTTCCATGCTGAATGACTCTCTGACTATACTGTAAAGGCTGAAGAACGCCATACACAATAGTTTCTAAATTCAGTAACAGTCTGGGCTCCACTGAACAAGCTGTTTAGAATCTGTTATCGATAAATTAAGTGGTTAATCTAGGCTTTTTAAAATCATATATCTTTGATGTTTGCTCTCTAATTATCATCCAATTAAATTACAGCGACTGTCGACTTTTAATATTATGAGTTTATTTACTATTGGGTTAATCCAAGTAGTTTAAAATTCTGAAAATTTAACATTCTTTACAGTGCAGAATGCAATTAATATTTTGGGCTGCTGTCATATATTATGATGATGAAGTCAAAGAATTTGTAATCTGAGGAAATACATTCTTGCCATAGAGGGAGTACAGAGAAGGTTCACCAGACTGATTCCTGGGATGGCGGGACTTTCATTTGAAGAAAGACTGGATAGATTCGGCTTGTACTCGCTAGAATTTAGAAGATTGAGGGGGGATCTTATAGAAACGTACAAAATTCTTAAGGGGTTGGACAAGCTAGATGCAGGAAGATTGTTCCCGATGTTGGGGAAGTCCAGAACAAGGGGTCACAGTTTAAGGATAAGGGGGAAGTCTTTTAGGACCGAGATGAGAAAAACATTTTTCACACAGAGAGTGGTGAATCTGTGGAATTCTCTGCCACAGAAGGTAGTTGAGGCCTGTTCATTGGCTTATATTTAAGAGGGAGTTAGATGTGGCCCTTGTGGCTAAAGGGATCAGGGGGTATGGAGAGAAGGCAGGTACAGGATAGTGAGGTGGAAGATCAACCATGATCATATTGAATGGCGGTGCAGGCTCGAAGGGCCGAATGGCCTACTCCTGCACCTATTTTCTATGTTTCTATGTTTCTATGTAAACAATCCTGGCTGAAAGGATAGGGCCATAAGTTTGGTTTACTTGGAGAATCTATCACAATATTTCAGTTTGCAATTCCGAATAGTTGTTTATCATTGCTAATTGTAGTTAGTGGAAGACTGATTGCATGATGGATTGGGGCAGAGTACCATTTCTTTTGAAATTGTAAATTGATAAAAAAACATTATTTGGAACTTCAAAAGTGTCCCTTCTACATACCTGTGGTAATTATAACACAGTTGGAGTTACAAGAACATTTAGGACAACAAAATATGTTTGAAAAGAGAAACCATGCTCGTGTTTGGGAACAGGAAAACACAAGCAATCAACAGTTCAGCATAATTAAGGAAAATCATTGTATGCCTGTGTAAAGAAAAGTAGGGAACAAACTTCCCTCCAGCCTCACTATCCCAAGGCATTTCACAAGAAAGATCACACAGGAAATGTGTGAATCATTTTTTTCCTTTCAATGGAAGTCTGTCAGTATGAATCTGTCAGACATGATCTGGAACAAAATAATTCCTTGCTCAGGTGCATACAAGAGCCAATAACTATAAAGTTGTTCTATTCTGGGCCTCACATCACAGGCAAAGATTGGGTTTGTTTTTTGGTATGGCTTTACCAGATTAACTCGACTGAAGACAGATAATTCTTGCTGGAATACAGAGGGAAACATTAAAAATTAATGAGGTTTAACTGCACACTATTGAAACCAAGGACCATTAGAATGCATAGCTCAGTTGTAGTTCAGTTAACATCTGCTGACAAATAATGATTTAACTCGATCAAAAGATATAATTCCAGAAAAAAATGGAAAACATGAATTCAATGAATATTAGAATTTCATTTTTGTATATATATTTATGTTCATTGCCATCTTCAGCCTGAAGAGCATGCTTAAAGTATGCTCCTAGATTTAGCTAACAGAATTGATTTCAGCTGAGGAAATGGCTGATGCCCGGCAACTATTTAATATTTTAGACTGGGAATAGGAGTAGAGATACCACCAGTGTTTCTGCTGTACATTTGGAAAATATGACACCCAGACTTGGCAGCAACACCCCACTACCACTTTGCCTAAAACGACGGATCAGGGTCCACCAGATGCAATGTTCAGGCGATTCTATGAAGTGGACGACCGTCTTTCTGACTGAAAGCCTGGATACTGTAAATATGGAAATTAGTGTCACAGTTTAAGGATAAGGGGGAAATCTTTTAGGACCGAGATGAGAAAAACATTTTTCACACAGAGAGTGGTGAATCTCTGGAATTCTCTGCCACAGAAAGTAGTTGGGGCCAGTTCATTGGCTATATTTAAGAGGGAGTTAGATTTTGTCCTTGTGGCTAAAGGGATCAGGGGGTATGGAGAGAAGGCAGGTACTGGATACTGAGTTGGATGATCAGCAATGATCATATTGAATGGCGGTGCAGGCTTGAAGGGTCGAATGGCCTACTCCTGCACCTATTTTCTATGTTTCTATGTTTCTATGTTTCCAGATTCTCAGGAAGCCAGTTTTAAGTTTTTCATTGCACAATTCAGATCCCAATGGCTGGAAGGTAAGCCTCTTGCCATTGTCAAGAGCACAGAATGGGCTAACCAAATGTTCCAACGGAGCTATGGAAACTGCTTAGGGACTGTTGCAGGAAGTTTTTATTTCTTCTCTTCTATTCCTCTTCCTCTTCCTCTTCCACTTCCTCTTTCTCTTTCTCTTCCTCTTTCTCTTCTCTCCAGAGATGCTGCCTGTCCCACTGAGTTACTCAGCATTTTGTGTCTACCTTTGATTTAATCCAGCATCTGCAGTTCTTTCCAACGCAGGAAGTTTTTATTTATTATTTTACTGATCTAGAAAAAGCCGGCAGTTATTTCTGGGCCTTGGAAAAAACTCCAGCCCAGGATCACCTTCCTCGGGTCATCGTCATCGGGTGGCAACGCACGCGGCAGCCTCGCCAGCGGTTTGTCCGTCCTTTCACCCTTTTTGTTGTTTTTAGTCTGTCTAAATGTTTTTAGTCTGTCTAATGTTTTTGGAGGTTTCTTCGTCTTTTTTATGTGGTGGGTGGGAGGGGAAGAGATGAAACCATTTCCCAGTCACTACTTGGTCGAGGATGCGTGTTTCTCCGAGTCGCATCTTCGCCTCCACCCTCGCAGGCCTATCATCTGGATTGTCGTGGCCTTTCCTGCCGGAGACAGGCCAGAGCTTCAGCCGAGGCGCAACACTGGATTCCATTGCGGAGTGGGCGATGCCTTACCGGGGATCGCTGTGTTGGAGCTCCAGAGTGTTGGGCCTGCTGATTAACACCGTGGAGCTGTGGTTTGCGGAGCTTCTAGCCACGGGCGGCACTGACTTTAACATCGCGGAGTCCTGAGATCTTTTGCTGGGGGTCGCAATCGTTGAATCTGCGTCCATCTCAGCCTATGGACTCCGGTAGGAAGTGGCCGATTCGGAAACTCCAAGCCGCTGAGTGTGTTCTTCCGTTCCGACGTCGGAGTTCCGATCATCCTGGCGATAGGGCCTGAACATCGGGCCGCCCGTAACGGCGACTGCGGAGGGCTCAAAGGCCCCGACCACTGGTGAACAATGAGGAAGATGACTGAACTTTATTGCCTTCCCTCACAGTGGGAAATGGTGATTCCACTGTGGGGGGATGTTTATGTTAAACTCTAGCGTGAATTGCATTCTTTTTTATTCGTACGGCTGTATGGTAACTCAAATCTCAATGTACCAATTGGTGCATGTGACAATAAATGTAACTTGAACTTGAACTTAAACTCTCTCTTCCCAAGATTGTCCTGTCAGCCAATTCAGCACAGGAGCCAACTGATTCCCATCTCTCCTCAATCAGTGAACTGCTGCAAAGACGGTGCATAATTCACATGGCCCGTCAGGGAAAAAAACATACAAATCATACTTTGAAGTAAGAATAATGCTTGGCTTGGATGATAAGATGCCATTAAAAGGAGTAGGAGCCTGAATACTTCAGTACAAAAACAGGCACATGAAGGTTGGAAACAGTCACATGAAGGTTGGAAACAGTCACAGGCCGCACACCCTCCATTGAGTGAGAATCAGTCACTGTTTTCTCTCACTTTCTATTATAGTAATGCTAAGTGTTTCTGGATTTTAAAAAATGTTTTGGTTTCTAGTAACTGCAGTTTATTGCTTTCATTTTTAGCAGAGTCATGAGTTTTTGATTTATTTAAAGGCCTGTTCTTGCAGTCACGCCATCAGTCACAGCAAAAGCTGGGCCATAGATTTCAAGTCATAGAAACTGGTATAAGACTCTTTCGGTTCCGAACATCAGGTAACCCTCCTATTCACTTTTGGCACTGAATTAGTGAGCTCACATAGAATGAAAAGTATAGTGTTGCACAGTACAGCTGGGTCAATGAGATGTAGAGAATACAGCCAACCAAATCAGTGTTGACCAGGTGCTCTTCAAACTCTGTGGTTGAGACATACTGCTAGGCGATGGTGTAAGAAGAAACTGCAGATGCTGGTTCACACTGAAGGTAGACGCAAAATGCTGGAGTAACTCAGCGGGTCAGGCAGCATCTCTGGAGAAAAGGAATAGGTGACTTTTATGGGTCAAGACCCTTCATCGGACTGAGAATCAGGGAAGGGGACACTGGAGGTATGGAGAGGTACAGAACAAAGCAGAGCCTCCATTGATGACTCAGGAAAGGTGAAGCCCACAATAGTCCAATGTTGGCTGGGATGAAGCGATAATGAAGGAATACAAACGGTGAAATTAGCAAGAGGACTGGGGTGGGGAGGGTTGGAGAGAGAGGTAATGCAAGGGTTACTTGATGTTAGAGAGGTGTTTAGTTGGAATGTGCTTGGAAGAAATCTCTTCCAAGGAACACCATGCTTCAGCTTGATGTACAAAATAATTACTGTTAAAAATGGTAAGATATGTTTATAAATTATTGATTTTAGCAGGTCATTTTGAAAATTATGAATTATCACCCAAATGGAAATGTTCCTAACTTCAAGAAAGTATATTTTGCCAACAGCTTTATCAATAAATAGTACCTAATATTTTATGTGGTAATGACTTGAATTCTACTCTATTTCCGAAATTCTTTGAGGTGCATGGAATATTGACTGCTATCAATTTCAAGTGTATTATTTTGCACCCTAAGCATATTATGAGAAGT
Organism: Amblyraja radiata; assembly: GCF_010909765.2. NCBI lineage: Eukaryota > Metazoa > Chordata > Chondrichthyes > Rajiformes > Rajidae > Amblyraja > Amblyraja radiata. Next base: position 18,386,500 of record NC_045978.1, on the reverse strand, counting down.
GTCAATTCACGTGGTAAACATAAACTGATACACGCCGTATAATGTTTTTATACGTATACCTTGGCGTACCAGGCTGCAAACTCTCAATTAACTTTTTCCAAAGAATGACCTTATTCTATCAGCCCACACTCATCAATTGAAGCAAACTTGCAAAAGTATATGAGTGATTACCTCCTCAGCCCGTTGGGCCTGGGTGTGATTTTCCAGGAAGCTGCCCTGTAACACAGAGCCCACAATAGTGAGTCCTTTCCCAGCCTTCAGCTGGCAGGTGAATGCCAGAAGTTGTGGATGTTTGACATTCTGATCTTGGTCCACCTTTACAAGCACAAGAAGTTGGGGCCTAACGACAAAGCAAATTACTTAGTCAACTCAACATGTAAGAAAAAACATAACCTATCTGATCATACATTTAAAATAAATTTATAATATAAGTAACAAAACCTTCATTATTAATGTTTTTGTGGGAGAGGAGTAGGTTAATATCATAAAGTCGCAGAGAGAATCAACATAAAAATAGGCCCTTCAGATCTCTTACTCAGTGTTGCCATCAAAAACCCACTTACACTAATACTACCTAACCCATTTTATTCTCTCCTCATTCCCATCACCCCCCCCTCTGGATTCTATCACTCACCTACACACTTGGCAATTTACAGTGGCCAATTAATCAACTTATCTTGAGATGTGGGAGAAAACTAGAGCGCTTGGAGGAAAGATCCATTGTATAATCTAGAGGAATATGCGAACTCCAAATAGACAGCAGCAGAGGCCAGGATTGAACCTGATTCTCTGGAGTTGTGGGGCAGTAGAAACATATCTGTATCTGACCATTTTAACCGAGCAAACACAGGTCTGAGTTTGTGGAACAGATGTTTGCACCATAGGTAGAACATAGACCCTTTGAAATCAGATAGTCCCTGGCAGGTTTATTGACTTCTGGTCTTTTGCCACTAACAATTATGAAATGTCAACAAATATGCAGAGGCTTCCAAGATACCGTTTTGATTTTGAAGGTTAAGAGCTTAGTTTGGTAACTTGCCTCCAGTTCTTGGTGTGCGGAGGACCTTCTTCAAGCCGGAGTAGAGCGTAGCGGGCCGCACTGAGAGACACGCCACGGATTCCATCACCCCATTCTTTCTCAGCTCTTCAGGAAGAAAATAAAGATCAGTGAAACATTCTAGTGTTTAATAGTATATGCGTGATCTTTATAAATGACAGATTACTGATCAACAATAATTGGTCAGTCGCACATTTGCAATAATATTTTCCACAAAATGTACATTGATTGCTCTATGAACAAACCAAAATTGAAATTCTTCTTGAGGTTAGATGCCATAAGAATTGATTTCATTGTTTTAATATTCTTCATCATTCTGATGTTGTCAATCAAACAAATCTCATCAGTTTGTACAGAGTGGTATTATTGGATTACTGGTCATTGTTTCCTGCTCCTTCAGGGTAATTTAAAAATAAATGTGATTAGTTTTCTAAACTCTCAAAGTTTTTTCTTTTGATCCTTTTCAGCTCTTTGGAACACCGTTGTCAAATGTTGGTAACTTCATGACTCTTTTGCCATTCAGGTTTCTCAAATGACCTATTTTGCTGGTAGTTTAGCTCAGTTCAAGGTCCCATGTTCTTGAGCTATGCCTGCTATTGAAGTAAGATATCAGATTTTCAGTTTTAATGTATGAATCAGTTTCAATGCTCCTGGAGACTGAATAAAATGATCTTGGCATGTCCCTAAATCACAGGGTTATGAAAGGTACTGTAGTCACAAACATACAAGCAGACAGATTCACACACACTTACAATCTCTTTCATTTGCTCTCAGGGGGAACTTTCTGTGTTCTGCCTAACAACTAAATCACAAATTGTCTCCCACCATTTCTAGGACCAGCAACCAGAAACTGAATGACCTGTCCATAAATGAAATGATTTCCTTTTGGTGAAATGCATCTTCCATTCTTCTTCTTTGTATATCCTTGGGCAAGACACTTCACCCACCTTTGCCTGTGTGTGTGGATGTAATTATGTGAAGCACTTTGGGGTCAATGCAAGTTGACTAAAAATGTGCTATATAAATAAAGAAATTTAATTTAATATCTATCTGCCAGAGTCACATGTCAATCTATTGAGTGGTACTATACAAAGCTCACAGGTTGGTCTCAGCAAGATCTCCAAACTATGCATTAACTGGAGGGGAGAGTGGGGGTGGGGTGGGGGATGTAGAAAGTCCAAGGGTCGCTGATTCAGCGAATTTCTACCAGGGTGAAATCTGGAAACTATTCAAGATGAACTAGTTTTGAAATTCATACATTTGACCTCCAGCTATTACTGTTGGCAGATATCTGTCAGAGTGGCATTTCCTCCAATTGTGGCTGCTAGAATATTTGAGAGTCTATAGTAGGCTGGTATAATGAAAATGGGGGAAAGACCAATGGCACCTCTTGTTGTAAATTCACTTTTGCTTAAACAAAGAAATAGGTCATTAAATGATAAAAAATGACTTTATATTTGCTAATTTATTAAATACAGAGCCAGCTCAGTTATTCTCCTTTCAAAGACTTGTTTGTTCTTTTCCTCATATGCTATGTAATTACTGTATTTCTTCCAGTATTTTCTACTTTTTAAAACAGATTTTCATCTCTTGCCTTTTCTGAGTTAACTACTGGCTCTCTCTTGCAACCTCAATAGCTCAGCCAGCAAAGAACCAGCCTGAACCCAAGCTCGAGCACTTGTATTGTGTAATTTAGTGGTAACATTTTCCACAGAGTAGAATTATCACCAGCAGGGTATGACTGGCTGGACTATGATGCAAGGACATGGCAGTGAGTGTCATTCTACAAATTGTTGTACAAAAGAAGTACAGTTACTTACCCATTGAATTCAATATACTTGTAGATAAGTCCAGCTATTACCATGGCCACAATGGCATAGTACCAAGAGCATATAAACATCAGGGCCAGACACAGGCTCATTCCCAGGAATGACATAGCCCTGAGAGAAAACAAAATCTTGTCACGTGTGGAAATATAATTGTAGTTGCTAATATACATTGCTTATTGTTATGTATATACAATTCATCACAATTATTTAGTACTGTTCATTACAGGTTATCCACAATTGTGTCAGTTTTTGAATTATATTAGTGATCACTGAAAAGTATTTAATTGGGTGTAAAGCATGAAAAAGACATGTGGAAGATGTTGCAGAAATGTCTTTGTATGTAATTCAGAATTAATTACAAGCAAGAACAGAATTGATTGTGAACATACAGCTGAGATCTTCTGAGTACATAAGGAGTTAAGAGTTAGTTTTGTTTTGCAGAGGGAAGATACGGATCTAATGATAAGAGCCATTTCACTTTTTAAGAATAAGGGGTAGACCATTTAGGACTGAGATGAGGAAAAACTTTTTCACCCAGAGAGTTGTGAATCTGTGGAATTCTCTGCCACAGAAGGCAGTGAAAGCCAATTCACTAGATGTTTTCAAGAGACAGTTAAATAAAGCTCTTGGGGCTAACGGAATCAAGGGATATGGGGAGAAAGCAGGAATGTGGAACTGATTTTGGTGATCAACCATCATTATATTGAATGGTGGTGCTGGTTCGAAGGGCCGAATGGCCTACTCCTGCACCTGTTTTCTATGTTTCTATGTTTCCTGAAGTTGGCATTTTGTTGCCAGAACTACCCAGGAAATTAATGGGGAAGATTTTCATGCCAAAACTAACATTGGTGATTTACACTTCTGTAATGACTAGGAATGTTAATTAGGGAAATGGGAAGGGTCAGATGATCTTTCTTCATTACTGAGATTCATTCTTATAAATCTTGATAATATCCTCAGAAGTTATTGATTTATACTTATTTATCTACTATGTTAATGAAACACATTCTAAGGAACCTGCTACCATCTGTAAAACATCTGCAATGTACTTCAAACTATTTGCTATCAACTAAACCTACCTTAAATAATTTGTTGTTATACAAATCAAATGTTGATACAACTGTAATCAATTAAGCAACACTGCTTTATTTAAGAATAATTTTTCAAATGCTTTTGTCACTATTAGAAAATAAACTGAATGTTCAAATAAATAACTCATTGTTTATTATTGGTATTTTTCTTGGCAGTGCTTAGATATATACTGTGCATTTCATAAGATCTCCGTATAATTTTCAGGTGCGTGTGTCGCCCTTTTGCATGAAGGTGCTAACACATGTGCAATGGTGTCCAATGGTGTTCTTCCTGTTTAATACCATCTATGGCACATGAATGGCACATGCCAGTCATATGGGAGTAGTCCTTTACACAATATGTGGTCTATTTCATTGGGATGTAAAGACAAATCTGGTCTGATGCACTGCAGTCTTGAACTACAATCCATCAAAATTCTGTATTTCTGTAGAACTTCTTCCATCCCGTACTGGCAGATCCTAATTTATTCACAATCACAACCCCTGCCCCACCCTCCATACTCATATTGTGATCCATAATCCCAACCTCAATCACAAATCCTTTGCCACTCCATACCTTGTGTACACCTGAATTCCAAGGTCCTGATTCTGCCCCCTTTTGAGGAACCCTATCTTTCCATCAAACTCCCTCCTCTTCACCCTCCACGACCTGTTTGACTTTCTCCTCTTACCCTTGTGTTGCACAGCAAGTGGAGGAAATGTCTTTGTGCAATTCCTGGGTTTCATGCACAACAGAAATCTGCAGTAAGAGGTCATGTATAATATATGCGTTGACCTATCCTGCTTCATCAGGTTAGTGCGCTTTCATAAGTTCATAAGTGATAGGAGCAGAATTAGGCCATTCAGTCCATCAAGTCTACTCTGTCATTCAATCATTGCTGATCTATCTTTCTCACAACCCCATTCTCCTGCCTTCTCTCCATAAACCCTGACAGCTGTACTTTCCCCAGCACATGATCATTTAATAGATTATGGTGACTTTGAAACCAGATCATGGTTTTTACATAATCATTTCATACCAGTGGTAATATTTGAATCGGGGTCTCCAGTTCGGAGTTCGGAGTAGAGTCTGCAGAGCGCAAGCCAGGTTCACAAACATATAACACATCAAGAAGAACCTGAGAAGAAAGAAATGTAATTTTAGATCACTTAATTTGTCATGCAATAGAAAAGGTACTGTTTTTTCTTTGATTAGTTTAAAGAACGCAGGATAAATCTGACGATAATAAAGAACAAACCCTAACAAACTGCATGATACATTTTTACTGTAAGCTTGGCTGTACGAAGATATTAATATTTGAAACCTTTATTTATGGTGCTACTAATCTATATTCCAGGTCATCCCAAACGTTAACGTTTCCCTTTCAAGTGCTCATTAGTTGCTCTGGTTTTCCCAGTATTTTCTTATATTTATTTCAGATTATTTTCTGTGCAAGATTTATTTATTTCTGTGTATACCAATTATTTCCAATATTCATGGATCATTAGATAATCCTTCCATCTCTAAATGGAGTGCTGGTTTGGATTACTAGATTGTATCCTTCAGTGTTGGTGAATACACGTGTGTTTAGTGTAATTTTACAATCGTATACAGGTGCACGGATAATTTATAAATGTTGCTTTGCTGAGTGAAACGATATAAGAACATAACAGATAAAAACTGAAGGTTAACAAGAAATACGATGAAGAAACCCTCCAAACATAAGTATTTTAGAATCTTATGCTAAGAGAATACAAAATAAAATCAGAAGTAATACAGCAAGGAATGATGAGATATAGGATCTACATTTAAAAGATAAATTAGACAGTTACAAAAAATGATTATGGTTTTTCAATAATAGTGGGTTGCATGTTAATTCTGTGCAGTTGCACGAGTGCTCATATTGTAGGGAGATACTTTCTGTTTGGTGCTTTCACCGTAGCTCCTTCTTTGGGAGACAAGGATGGGCGACACTACATGTGAGTTTTTTCAGGCTTTGCACTGGAGGGATTGGTGTATGTGGGTGCTTAGTGGTTGCTGGGTATTCAGTGGACCAAGGAGCCCATACTTGTAATATAGGACTATTACTCTACGGCCTCAGTCATGTAGTTATAGATGGAGATTGTAGCTGCAAATAAGGAGATATGGTCAGACACAATGAAGGCATGATAGAAGATATCCACAGCAGTTAATCACAAGTGTTACATTTAATGATCCCATTCAAAGTGTCAAGAGCAGCAAATGCATCTTCAATCCCAATAACTGCACCGCTGGCCTCAGCGCCTCATGGCTCCATTATTCACAAACCAACAGACTATGCCAATCCTGTGTTCTACCTTACATTCCCAGGTTCTGTCCCTCTCCTCATGCTGCATGTTTTACTGCCTTCACAGACATCCATCCAGCTAACCCTTCATAACAGTAGCATCGCCCAAACACTGTGACATTAACTCAGTTCTCTCTATTTTGTCGGTTAAAATGGTTCACTGCAGCAATTGGCAACAGCTATTTGGCATGAGACAGATGAATGGAGGGAAGGGTTTTCATCATAAATGAAGTGGTTATGACTGAGACTGTGGTTGGCAGTGTAGACAAAGCCACTAAAATCTCACACTTTGTCCTGAAACCTGGTCTGATTTACGTATCGATTCTGCAAGAATGCAACTCTTGAGATTTCTCTGTCCCTTCTCTCACCAAAAATGATCCCTGTACATTTCAGTTAGCTAAGAACTTGGCCAGATGACTAGGCAGAAGAATAAAAAGAAAGTGACGATGAAGTCACAATCTAACACTTGCAAATATGATATGGAAGTCCCATTATACTCCCAGGTAACATTTTCAACAGTTAGTTTGTGGTCTTTGACTGATTTAAGGCTACAGTCATGGTTGGAACATAAGGACTTTTTAGTGGAGATATCTTTTATACTGTTCCTCACTCAACTCCAGGTTGGAAAATTGGCCCCAGTACATGCCTCTGCAGATAGGGCCTTTGCTGCAAATCCCTCTGCTCTTCCTCCTATTTTTTTGCCCAAGTGCTTTTCTTCCTTGTGCACAATCCAGTCATGTTTCCCTGTCATGCTGTACGTAAGAGGAATGCATACAAATGAATCTGGATTAGGTTTGTGTTTAACCTCAAAGTCTAAAGAAGCTCTAATGCCTTTAGTATTTTCAGTAAGCAAGGATATGCATAAACTTGACTTTCTACTCTCTTCGAAGAGATCTGATTGCATCTGGTTAAACTCACCGAGAGATAATAGAATACATCCTGTGACATTTCATTTTTACCAAACGGGAATGCAAAAGAGCATTATGCAAAGGAAATTATGTAAGAAATATGTCAACAGCGTTTGGATTTGTTTTGCATTTTCATGGGTCAATTGTCAGCTGGAACTGGTTACCAAGGAATTTGTGAGATTCCAGTTAGTGAACGTTACAATCTAAAAAAGATATATCTCTGGAAAATTAGTGTATGTCTGTTAGAATTAATATGAATTGCTTTTGAGAATGAAACACAATTTTATGCAAAATTGATCAACGTTGCTTTGTTGCTTCATGAAGTATCAGGTGTAGGATGTCTGCTGCAGACCTGCTCTGCATAGCCTAGTTGGTCTTTCCCTTCCCTGCATTCTCCATTTCATGTCCAAGGTCTGTTGGAGAAATGTACTGCTTTTGGTTTGATGATGAAATGCACTTCTATCTAAGAACTCCCTATCACTTGTTGATGGAGCACGGGCTCACTTTCACAGAACCTCATCTTGTAAATGGTTGATGGGAAGCATGGGGTCATGAAGAGGGATTTATCGTAGGAAATGTCATTCATGTCTTTCTAAAATATATCCAGGGCAAAACAAAACAGAACTTACTGAGGAGCACATCACAGAGTGACTGACATTTAAATAAATCCGAGCAAAATGTATACATTTATTTTTTTGATAAACAACACAATCCAAATGATTATTAAAATAATAGACAAAAAAGTACTGCTGAGAAAAACAGATGAGTTTCCAATTTGTCAACATTGGAAAATGTAACGCCACTGAAAATGCAAAATGTAACATTTGACCCTCGATTTGCAGCGTGGTTTGCATTGTCTAATATGTGTACGTACATGGAAAGGATGGGGGCTACTTCATCTAGAGAGGCAATGAGGATTCCGGTTTCACAGATACATGCTGTCAGTAGCAGGGCCCAGGTGGGTTCACCGTTTGCTTTTCCATGGCCAAACACCTGAGAAATATAAATATAAATATAGACAAAGTGAGAAAATGAGAGCAAAATGACGCACATTCACAAAATGGTAAGTGCTTTAAAATTAGCTCAACATTTAAAAGCAATCGGAAGAAAAAATTCCTTTTAGAGGAAATTGATTAGTTATCTATTTCCAGTTGCTCTATTGCTGACCCAAGATTTTCCATTTGTAAATCCCGTTAAAAGTAAATTTTTGTTAGATTCATGAATACCTAATAATTTGACTCAAAATTTGTAACTGTCTGTCCATAACATCTGAATGGTGAATTATAGACCACTGTAGCGGCGCCTGCTGGCGTACGCAGAGATCGAACCCGGCATTCGGAAGCTGCGGTCACGTGACTCGGGAGGGGCCGCTTGTTTTGCACGGTTTTTGCTTGTGCGCGTTTGTTCAGCGCTGACCACCGTTGTGGGCAGACGTGTCTAAAGAACCTGTATACTGGAAATCGAACTTTTGAATAAAGATCTGTTGGAAACCCCAGTTGCCGTTCTTCAGACCGCCAAACCATGAAATTATTCTGTGCAAACAGATTCAAACTATTTTGGTTACAGTTTACCAGAACAGCCTACATATTCATTTTAAAGAAGTTTGGTATTAAAAAGCAGAAGGATTTCTCTAATGCTCCAATCATTTGTCCATCATTATTTGCATGGTGTAACAAAACCCACATCCTAATGCAGCATTATTACTTGAGAGTGGGAGGAAAGTTTCATAGTTTCTTGCCTGTTGGACGTTTTGAAATAAAACAGTGCCTGTCAAATGCATAACTTTCCTATGAGCCTCAATGTTATGGAAGATAGTCCTATGTTTATTGATGTCTTGACATTTGCAGTCACTTTGATTTAAGAGCTGCTGGTTTGACACAGCTTTACAGAAGATGTTGACTTTGTGAAGATATAATGTGGTTGATAATGAATAGGCAGCCTGAAGTAAAATCTTCCTATTGGCTTCAATTGAAATATAAATATTGAATAACATAAAGCAGGTTTCTCGATTACTATCCCACATTTCACAATATTACACAAAGACCAAATTGCACACATTTTATGAAAACTCTGCTAATCAATGTTAAGTGACGGGTTTTATCCCATGCCACCTGACGGGAAACAAACGGGCAAGGATTACTGTATCGCTTCTTCATACTGAAGCTGAAAACCACATCAAAAAACTGGTGGCAATTATAATTTAACTGTGTGCGTTGAAAGCTGTGGTATATGCCAGGTCCATCGCAAGGGGGCAGCTGAAGTAGTTTTCATTGGGTTTCAGTGACCCGACCTCTCCATTCCCATGGCATCAAATACTGCAAGTGGTACCTCCTGCATTTCCCTAAACGTTTAATACCAAATCCACAATTGACAAGGCTAACACGTGCATTTCTACTGTTTTCTTATGAAAACCAGGCTAGTTTGCTACTTTAAATAAAATCTTCATGGAGCTGAGAGATTTCTGTGACCAGTGAAAGCAAATGGATCTCTCTCCAGAGACATGTGTCACACGGTATCACCGTAATGCACATCTCCAAGAACCCTATGCCGAAGGCTTAAAGAGCCGCATGTTAGCAACAGTTCAAGGGAAAATGTCTCCGCAATTCAGAAATATAAAATTTTGATGAAGTGGAGTCACGGAAATAGTAAGAGACCAAAAACCTCCCTGGGTAAGAAAGGATATGTAATGGCTGCTGTTGATAACCTTGTCACATTCAATTATTGTTCCCACAATGAGCCCTTTTTATTCTAATAAAAAGATAAAAAATGCTGAAAACATTCAGTTGGTCAGGCAGCATTTGTGGAGAGAGAAATTAGAGATAATGTTTCAAGTATATCATCTTTCATTAGAGTTTTTGATGCAGGCTATTAACCTGAAACTTTAACTGTTTCTCTCCCCTCAGATGTTGCCTGATCTGCTGTGTATGTCCAGTATGGTCTGTTTTTATTTCAGATTGCCATAATCTGCAGTTACAGTAATTTACTTTTTTATTATTTGGTGCATTTGGGATTCTCCGAGAGCAGTTATATGCAGGTTCTTTGCCCAGTAATGGTTTAAAAAAGGCCAGATTCTGGAACTCTACATTTTCCTTAGTTATATCTTCTATTACCCTGTTGGGGTGGGAGATGGCAACCTTCACGTGGTCCACCCTGTTTCGACTAATGCAACCGACCCGATGTGCACAAACAAATAGATCAAATAGGTCCAGTTGTCCTACAACTTTAGGTTGTGCACACAATACGTAAGAAGAAGATGTACCTTGTTGTGTGTTGTGACTGTTGGCAGACCAATTTCCCTCCGGGGATGAATAAAGTTTATCGTATCGTATCGTAGATTGCTGAGAGCAATTGGAAGCTCGGTGTTGAAGGAGGAAGGGGAATTGGAGCCTAGAAGATCATTAGAGATGGGGGGGGGGGGGGGAATCACTGGGTCCATGTGGAATTGTGAGGTCAAGCAGATCCTTCATCAGTGGCTGGATAATTTATTGGGCATTAGGAATGTGATGGAGAAGTAACCTTAATGTGGGGCAGGTAAAGGTTGAGCATTTTATTTCCTTTGCAACCCTTCCCATTTGGCATTGCAGGAGATAGGCCAGGTTGCTCTGGGAATATCCCACAACTAATACCTGAAAGAAGTGGACCAGATTCCCCTGCAATGTTCCAACATGATTGCTGCGTGAAAGATGATATCATCACATGCCCTCACACGGAAAAAGTGATGAAGATATACAGCGCGGAAATAGGTCCTTCGTTCCATTGAGTCCACACCAACCAGCGATCCCCGCATGTTAACACTATCCTACACTAGGGCGAATTTTTTAACCATTTATACCAAGTCAATTAACCTACAATCTTGTACGTCTTTGAAGTGTGGGAGGAAACAGAAGTGCTCGGAGAAAACCCACGCAGGTCACAAGGAGAACTTACAAGCGCTGTACAGACAAGCACCCATAGCCAGGATCGAACCCAGGCCTGTGGCACTGGAAGGCAGTATCTCTACTGCTGCCACTGTGTTGCTCTAGCATGTGTCCCATAATGATATAAGTTGTATGTGATTTTTCCTCTTTTTATATAAGTTCCTGTCATCCATCACCTCAAATTTCTCACGACAGGGAGATCATTTGATTGGAATCATCAGCGTGCAAAATACATTTCTACACAAATGGAACACAGCCGTTGTTTTGTAACCTCAAATGTTGTCCCCCATCTCCTAATGAGAACAACTAAAAGCAGTAAAAAACATACCCGTAGGAATGGTACAATCCCATCTCGAGAGATGGCCTGCAAGAGGCGAGGGGCGCCTGTCAGGCTCTGAAGACCAGCGCCACATGTCGAGAAGAATGAGCCAATCACAATGACCCAAGGATTTGGCCAGGACAACGTTCCAATGACAAGATTCCCATTCACGCCCTCTCCAAATCTACAAAATCAACCACTAATTTTTACAAAACAATTGAACACAATTCCATTTGATCATGACATTTACTTTGAAATGTACAACACTAGTTAAAAAATCTAATTAAAACAGTCCATTAACATTGAATACAAAGTGCAGTTTAAGTTTTATTTCAGACATTTTGTACATTAATGTCACTTTAGCATTTTCCCTTTATATTATTGATATTTTGCCTCTAAATCCAGAAATGTGTGTGGTGTAATCAATTAGTTAGAATTTGCAGGTAATTGCTTGACCAGTCACATCCCAAAGCCCTGTTCCCCACCTTGATCTCTCATGGTTAGCAGCGTAATACAGGAGGAGTGATTTTAGCACAACTTGGCTTCTGTCGGAGAGGGCACAGACCGAGGATGTTGGTAAGTTTCTCCAATGCGCTTTGTGGATGGTGCAGAGACCGCCCTCCGTGTGCTTGTAACGGATGTACAAATTAAGATGGAAGATTGTGTATCAATCATGTAACCTGCCTTGTTTTTGAAAAGCATTTATCTCAAGTGTTGCTGAAGCTTAGCACATCCAGTCAAATGGGATATTCCATCAGACCACTGTGATGTCTTATAGAAGGCGGAAATGCTTTGGGAATTCAAGAATAGAAACATTCCTAAAAGAATGCTGAGCATCTGTCTGGTCAATGGCAATCATCCATCAAAAACCACTCCAATCCTTCCAAATCGGGATTGACCATTGTATTGGACAAATTAAGCTTTAAATCTGTGGCCAGCTCTAGCATCAATATGAAGTATATGCAGGGGGAATGTGAATTTCAATGGATAGGGCACACACTCTGGCCTCTTCCTGACACCAATTTACCAAAGTGAAATTCAGGTTCTTGAGAGCTATGAAGATGAACCCCAGCACTAAACAATTGGGTTGCAAAGTAAACCTGAGCATGACACCAGTAAAACCTGATGGCCAAGAGGGAATTTCATTAATGTATGTCAGGAAATAGAATTAGAAGGAAATGATTTGCATTAATATAGTGCCATTCACATCCCTTTCACAATATCAGAAAGTGCTTAACAACCAAAGACGTACCTTTGAAGTGTAGTAAAGCATGGTGATGGTAATGCATAAATGATTAATAATAGGGCACAGAGATAGAGATTTAGTGAGTTTCAATTCACAAGCAATAATAAATTAAGCAAGGATTTAACTCCCAATTCTTAGAGTTAGATTTAGCTCTTAGGGATAAGGGAATCAAGGGATATGGGGGAAAAGCCAGAACGGGGTACTGATTTTGGATGATCGGCCATGATCATATTGAATGACCGAATGGTCACTCCTGCACCTATTTTCTATATTTCTATGTTTCTTGTCCTTTACATATAATGCTGGTAAGGCATATTGGGAAACAAAGAAATGTGTTACATAGCTAGTGCATGCCTCGTCAGAGATCATGTTAGTATTTATCAATGGGCCAAGTGACAGGAAAATGGGAATTAAGTGACATGGCATTAGGATTATTGCTAGTATGCAGGATAAATCCCAATGCTGTCTGGGTGGGCTGAATGGCCAGGTTCATGAAATTCCTGTTTCATTCAGGGCAGTGTACTTTGGACAAAATGGTTGATTCTGTATTTAGAATGGCAACTTCTTTCTAAATGGATGAACAAAGATGTGATGAGTAACTTCTTCTTAATGTGTTTAATGCAGTTGGCAAGCACAGAGGTTGACCTGCATATGAACTACAAGTATCCCATCTGTAGTGTTTTTAATGCACTCGGAAAGTACAATAACAAAAGGACAGTTTGTGGTCTTCACCCAACATAATACATTGGAAGCTACGGAGAGAATGGAGATAAATAGGTCAGTTTCCATAAATGCTGTAATTGGCTGTAACAGGGGTGAACTGAAGTACAATCAGAGATAAGGTATGGAAATAACCCCTTCAGCACATTGAGACTGCTCTGACCTCAAACACACAGAATCCACCCCAACCCACTTTATTTTCTTCATATTCCCATTAACTCTCCCTTAGATTTTACCACTCACCTTCACACCAGGGGCAACTTACAATGGACAATCAACCTACAAAACCTGCACATTTTTGGGAAGTTGAATTGGATCTCTCAGAGAAAAATCTACAGAGAGACAACACAAACTGTTTTTAATATGGAAATGTTACCTAAATGTGCACAAAATTTCACTGAATTGAGGCGTCAGAGATTTTTAAAAGATCGTTTGTTTTAGTTCCTGAGAAGTCTGAGTGATTTTAACTCATGTTTGGACTATTACATTAAATAGTTGTTGGATCTTTATTAGAAAATAGAATAAAAGATCGTTAAAAAAAAGGTCCATTAGCTCATTGGATCAGGTAACTCATGATCTGCTTTGAATTTCTGGTCAAGGTGAATTGTGAAATTGAATTAGCAAATCAAGTAAATTCAGATAAATGTATTAGGCCATCACAAAAGGATAGCTGCTTCAGTAGCATTTTTCAGCATTAAGAGAGAGGAAACACTTTCAACACCATCTAATAATTATCCAGCTGAGTTGCCAGCACCCCTCTGAAGGTAGGGGTGAACTGCAGGAAGAAGCCTGAGATCGCCATACCTCCTCCCTCTAAGCTGCCACGGCTAGCCCGAGATTATCAGTGTCAACGCACATACGCTCTGTCAGTAATGGACAATGCTCCCGGGCGGTCCTGGGCTTTCCTACCACTGTAAAATCAAGTGAGTTAACCATACTGCGAGTATGTTGTGGTCATTGCGAAACTCGGCATCATCTCCGATGCCCCAGTACAGAGGATCAAACCTGGTTCTCTAGTGTTGTGAGGCAGCAACTCTACTGCTTCATCACTGTGCCGCACCGTATGTATGTTGGACTTTTGAATTTAATATTATGGGAACTGATTCATATGTAGGTGTGTCTATAAGTCAAGCGTTTGTAACCTGGGGAACACCTGCAACATGCATAACTTCAGTGAGGTCCCCCATCACTAGCTTCTCTGGTAAACTATATTTGGGCACAAAACTCAAAGTTGTTTCTATGATGCCAAGAATGAGTTTTATTGGGTTCTCTAAACACACTTCATAACCACTCCAAATTTTCTCCTTATTCTGTGGAACAAGGTACATAAATCTCGTGGGCCTGATCAGATATAACCAAGGACATTGAGAGAGGCTGGAAAAGAATTTGCAGGGGCCTGCCTGAGATGTATGAATCATAATAAGACAGGGGCGAGGTGTCGGAAGAATGGAGGGTGGCTAATGTTGTGCCTCTATTTAAGAAGGGCTGCAAGGAAAATCCTGTGAATGATAAACCAGTGAGGTAGGTAGATCTTGGGCTAGATCTGTGGTTGGTAGGTTACTGGAGAGGATTCTGAGGGATAAGAGATATATGCATTTAGATAGGCAATGGCTGATTAAGAATAGTCTGCATGGTTTTACATGTGGGAGATCATGAAGTAATCGAAAAGGTTGACGAGAGCAAAGCTGTAGGCGTTGTCGTATGCGGACTTCAGCAAGGCATTTGATACAGTTTCGCATGGGAGGCTGCTTTGGAAGTTTAGGTCACATGGGATCCAGGGAGAGTTAGCCGACTGGAAAGATACAGTAATTGGCTTTATGGAAGGAAGCCGAGGATAATCGTGCAGGCGTGGTTTTTTAGATTGAACGCCTATGATAAGTGCGGTGTCTCAGGATTTGGTGCATGGGTCTTTACTGTTTTTGGTTTCTATCAATGATTTAGATGAGAATGTACAAGGTATGATTAGTAAGATTGCAGATGACAATAAAGTGGGTGGTATTGTTGATAGCGAAAATGGATGTCAAAAATAATAGCAGGATCCCGATCATTGGGCAAGTAGACGGACGAATAGTTGATGGATTTTAAAGCAGATAAGTGCAAGGTGTTACATTTTGTAAAAGCAAGCTAGATCTTTATTACTTAGAGCGCAGGAGGCTGAGGGGTGATCTTCTAGAGGTGTATACGGTCATGAAGGAAATTGATAGGGTGAATGCACAGTATCTTTTACCCAGAGTAGGGAAATCAAGAACTTGAAGGCTTAGGTTTAAAGTGAGGGGGTGAGATTTAATATTTTAGGACAGGTACATGGATAAAAAGTTTTTAGGGGGATGTGGGCCAAATGTGGGCATGTCGGACTTGCATAGATCGGGCATCTTGGTTGACATAGACAAGTTGGGCTGAAGGGATGGTTTCCTTGCTGTATGACTCTATGACTATGACTTGTCTCTGATGTGTAAGCTCATAAGGTAATCGTTGATCGACAGTTCTGTGGATTTGTAATGGCCAACAGTTCAGCCTAATTTTGTCCTTATTTGATAGCTATACATTCTGAAATGCATTATCTGAATTGGTATGAGCACAGATTTAAAAATCGAACAGATTCAAAGAGGAATTGAATAAATATGTGAAAATAAACTATTTGTAAAAAATTGGGAAAGACCAGGGAATGGGATTAGCTCTCTATAAAAGCTCTCATATTCGCAAAAGGCTATAAATTCCAGAAAAAATCTCAAAAAAGCATTGGGAGTCAATTAACTAATCTTATTTTTGCCTCTCCTTCTCATGCATATTGAGGCCTGTTGTAACCACCACCCAACCTGTGATTTGACTAATTCACACAGCAGGTGTGTGCATCTGCTAAGTGTGATTCCACCTTGATCCTTAATCATGTGTGTTAAGGAAGTAAGAAGGAATGACATAGGAACGAGAAAGTGAAGGGGAAAGGTCCTTTTAATTTATTAATGGGAAGTGACATTATGGACAAGGTTGGTATTTCTGGCTTGCCTCTAACCGCCTGCGATGGTGGCACTAAGTCACTTTCTTGAACTGGCTCAGCCTTAGATACTGAAGATACTTGGAATTGAGTTACTGTTCCTTCATTACATATTTTACCAATGGTGAATGAAATGTACTTACTTGTCTCGGAGCACCACACCTTCTATACATGCACCAAAGAGAATAATAGTGGATACATCTGTGATGGATTATGAAGGATCGAAACCATGTGAATGCCAGGGAATTATCGCAAAAACAAAAACTTCATTCCTCAGTCAGGGATCAAAGTGTGAAGAACCTAGGCCCTTGATTGGAGCAAAAGCAATGTTTTTATGTGTATTTTATTTTTCTACTTACAGCAGTGATGATAAATATCATTCCATTGCAATCCAAATGCTTTTGTTCCATTTTATGAACAGTAAAATAAGTATAAGTGAGGTGGAACATTGTCCACCGAAGCACCAGCTTTACAAGTCTGGTACCTGACGTGCCTGATCATTTGCATTTATGTTACAGTTAGATCTCAGGGATACCATTCAGCTGGTCCTCATTAATAATTAAAATCTAACGCGATTGCATTATACAGATGTTCTGCCATCCATTTGCCCAGAATAGATGAGCATGTAAACATTGCTCAGAACTAGGCAGAATAATTCCTTGTGAACATAATAATACTCAAGCAATTATAAAGCTGACTAAAGTGGAAGTACTGGTGGACAATACAGGATTTACATCAAATTTATCAGATTTTTAATTTATATGGGAATTCATGTGAAAGGATTTGCTGTTAAATACATATCAATTCAAGCCTATTTCCAGATCTTTTTAATCTATTTTTATCTATTTTATTTCTCTCAGCTTGTCATTTGTTCTTATTGATCATGTGGTCTCCCCGCAGCAAGGGCTCAGTGAAAAGACTGACAAATGCCAGCCTGGTCAGTTGGAGCATAGAACACAGAACAGTACAACACTGAAAGAGGCCCTTCAGCCCACTATGCCTGTGCCAAACATGATGCCTAGCTCAACTAATTTCCCCTAATTCAACTAATTTCCAAATTAAAAACATCTTTCCTATACAAAACTGAAAACAATACTCTAAATTTGGTCTCACCAATGTCCTGTACAACTGTAATCTGACCTCCCAAATTATATTCTCTGACTGATGAAGGCCAATGTGCCGCTTTCAAGGAACATTGTTCCGGCACTCTGTTTTTACAACACTCCCCAGAGCCCTGCCATGCACTGTTTAGGTTCTGCCCTGGTTAGATTTCCCAAAATGCAACAATTCACACTCCTCTGTATTAAAATCCATTCCTCAGACCACCTGCCCAACCAATCACAATCCTGCTTCAGTTTTGAACAACCATCTTCACTATCTACAATGCCACCCACTTTAGTGTCATCTGCAAACGTACTGATCATGCCTTGTACGTTCACATCCAAATCATTGATATAGATGACAAACAGCAATAGTCCCAGCACCGAACCCTGAGGCCCACTAGTCACAGGCCTCTAGTTTGAAAAACAACCTTCCACTATCACCCGCTGCTTCCTTTCATAAAGCAATTTTCTATCCAGTCACCTGGCTCTCCTTGGATCTCATGTGATCTCACCTTCCAGAGCTGCCCTCATCAACCTTTCTTGGTTACATCTTCAAAATACAGATTCATGAGACACAATCTCCCACATTCAAAACTATGCTGACTCTCCCTAATCAGCCCTAGTCCATCTAAATGTGTACATACCTTAGCCCTCAGAATACTCTCTGGTTACATTTTGACCATAGAAGTTAGACTCACATGCCTATGGTTCCCAGGCTTTTCCTTGCAGCCCTTCTTAAATAGAAGCACAACATTTACCACCCTCCGGTATTCCGCACCTCAGCTGTATTTAATGATGACTCATGAATCTTAGCCAGGCGCCTGCAATTTCCTCAGCTTCCCACAGTGTCCTCGGATATATCAGATCAGCCCTTGGATATTCATCTGTGCAGGCTGATGAGATCATTTCAGCTGGGCATCATATTCAGCACAAACATTGTGGGCTGAAGGGCCTGTTCCTGTATTGTACTGTTCTATGTTCTATGAATTATATCTACTTCCCTTATTAATTCAATGGACAACATTGGCTACTGTCTGACCTCTGGGACTTTGCCTGCGGCGAGAGACAATGCAAAGATCTTTGTCATGGCCGCTAAAATCTCCTCCTTTGCCTCTCTCAATTACTTGGAATAGACCCCGTCAGGCCCTGAGAATTTATCCACCTAAATGCTCTTCAAGAGTCCAAAAACCACCTCCGTCATGATCTCAATCTGCCCTAGCATATTAGCATTCCCCACACAAAGCTCACTGAACTCCATGTCCTTCCTCTCAGTAAATACAGGTGCAAAGTACTCATTTATTACCTCACCTACATCCTATAACTCAAGTATAATACCCCTCCTTTATTTTTGAGTGATCATCCATTCTGCCTGGTTACCCTCCTGCTTTAAATGTATGTATAAAAAGCCTTGGGATTTTCTTTAATCCGACTTGCCAATGGCATTTCATTGCTCATTTTAGACCTTTTCATTGCCCGCTTGAGTTCTTTCCTGCTAGCTTTATATTCCTTAAAACCCATGTCTGATTTCATCCTTAACCTTACATATGGTTCCTTTTTCTTTTTGACTAAATTTGCATCCTCTTTCTTCATCCAAGGTTCTCTTACTTTGCCATCCTTTCCCCTTCTCCTTATTGGAACATAGCGGTCTTGTACTCGAATCAGTTAGCCTTTAAGTGGCTCCAAATTTTCAAATGTGGATTTACACTATAACAACTGCTCCCAATTTACTCTCCCTAGCTCGTGCCAAATAATGCTGTAATCTTTCTTACCTCGTCTTTCCCCAAAGTCCTTATTCATAACTATTGTTAGACCCTATCAGGCCCTTGGGATTTAACCGCCTTAATGTTCTTAAAGATACTCAAGACCAACTCCTTCTTGATCTCGAACTGCCCAAACTATATTAGAACACTCCACACTAATGTCACTATCCTCCATGTCCTTCTCCTTGGTGAATTGGGGAAAAGGGTACTTGTTTTTTTACCTCACCTACATTCTCTGACTCAAAGCATACATTCCCTCCTTCTTTCTTGATTTTACCTTTATTCTATTTTGTTGTTCATCCTTTATTCTACCTTCAACCAGATTCCCCTCTCGTTTTTAATGTACAAGTGAAAAGACGGGTTTTCGTGTATCTGACATTTAGTGGCTTCTTTTGACCCTTCCCTTTGCTCACTTGAGATCTTTCCTGTTAGTTTGAATTCCTCAAAGGGCCCGTGTGATTTCATCTTTTTTAACCTTGCATGCATTTCTTTTTTTCTTTTTGACGAAACTTACAACCTGGGTGGAGGAGTGACAGATGTCAATTATATTTAATGGCGGCGTTATATCAAGTGATATCCAGTGATTAACACAGAAACAGTTTCACAGCCAAACATGAGGCAGTGGAAGGGTTAAGATGTATTGTATTAATGTTAATGATGCACTTTGGTGCCAGAACTACTGATAATGATAATAACGTGTCTCTTTCTTTCTCCCTCCAAAAGGGTCTCTTAACTTTCCCATACAAATGCAGCTTACAGTATGAATGGAGTTTCTGCTACAGAGTGACAATCAGGATCATCCTTTTTATTTTATCATTTTACCAGTTGAAAATAATGTGACCACGAATCATCCTGCGGCCACACATATTGTGCCTTCTATTAGGTAATACAAGGTGTTCCCATTATTTTACTAGTTTTTGCAAAGTTTTAAAATATTTTTACATCTAATTTGTGAACTCAGGAAAGGCACCTGCTGTTGGCAACCTGTGAAGCTGAGGTCACATTGCTGTGGAAAGTGTACTGATTCCATTTGGCCTTTTGATATCAGCAACTGCTATACCACTGCTGTACCCGTTGTCCAGTCATAAAATGCAAAGCACTCATGTATTCCCTAGAGCAAATCCATTATCCTAGAGCAGAACTGAAGTGATCTATGCAGATGGACACAAAATGCTGGAGTAACTCAGCAGGACAGACAGGCAGCATCTCTGGAGAGAAGGAATGGGTTCAAGATTCAAGATTCTAGATTCAAGAGAGTTTATAGTCATGTGTCCCAGATAGGACAATGAAATTCTTGCTTTGCTTCAGCACAACAGAATATTGCAGGCATAAATAAATACGGAACAGGGTGACGTTTTGGGTCTAGACCCGTCTTCATACTGATGCAGATTCTATGCAGACTCGATGCAGATCTGGCTTCACTGCCGACTGCAAAGCTCTCCATCTGTTATATAATATGGATAATAGAACTTCGCACTTCAGGGGTTCCTGGTTTCAGCTGAACTAATGAATCTAGTCAGTCACTTTCTTTACACAAGAGATCTTGTAGGATTTAACAGCATTCTCCCCTGGAAATCTACCTGTAAACTGATCATTGGAAAGACATTATTTTCTGCCTTTGTTTTTTTGTCAGTTTTGCTTAACTGTAAGCTCACATATAATGCAATTATATGACCTCCCAACATAATAATAATAATAATAATAATAATAATGGATGGGATTTATATAGCGCCTTTCTAATACTCAAGGCGCTTTACATCGCATTATTCATTCACTCCTCAGTCACACTCGGTGGTGGTAAACTACTTCTGTAGCCACAGCTGCCCTGGGGCAGACTGACGGAAGCGTGGCTGCCAATCTGCGCCTACGGCCCCTCCGACCACCACCAATCACTCACACACATTCACACACATTCACACACAGGCAAAGGTGGGTGAAGTGTCTTGCCCAAGGACACAACGACAGTATGCACTCCAAGCGGGATTCGAACCGGCTACCTTCCGGTCGCCAGCCGAACACTTAGCCCATTGTGCCATCTGTCGTCCCACATATCCATTAATGTGATCTTTTGCTTTCACACACCATTAACAGTAATATTTGCACCACTGTAGCCAGCAATTTGCAGCATTTCTACACGAGGTTGTGGAGAAGTGTATTGGTGGTCCAAAGCCATTTTGGTGAAAAATGCCATCAATCTGCAGAAAGGGACTGACCAGAATTCTTGTCTTCACAGATGCTGCCTGACCCGCTGAGGTCCTTCAGCACTTTGGTTTTTTTGCTCAAAATTCTAGCATCTGCAGTCCTTTGTATTTCCATTTTGGAGACCTATTCATTTTAATGAAAGATCATTAGCATTCACAGATATTTCAAATACTTTTATTCTGCTTATCAGAGAGCAGCAGAAGAAAGTTTAGGTTTTATATTGAGTGAGTGAAATAAAGTGTTTCTGATGTATTTTCTCATACTGTATATCCCACTAATTTAATTTAATGTTACCAGCATTAAACAGCCTCCAGCCACACTTTTAATTATTTTTTTGGCTTGTCAGCAATTATGATTAATAACCACGTGAGATAAATTTAATGTTCTCCACTTTGCAGCAGTAAAGATGATCAAATTATAGGGAGCAGGTTGGCTACGTTAAACTGTAAGAGAGAAAAGGATACAGACTGCAGAAGTTGTTGCAATCGCCATGATGGTACCAATTGGAATAGACCTCTGGGCATCCCTAAGATCTCCGGAACGATTTGAACCAGCCATGATTCCTAAAAGAAATAAGAATAGGTTACAGGGATTACACAATGCCAGTGACACGAGCCTTGTGTCTAAAACCAAAGTTCTTCAAGTTCTAATTAGCTTGGAGGCTGTATTAACAAACTCTCCATTGAGTGGAATATTACTAAAGGAAGAAAAATCGAGCAATATAAAAAGTGTTTAAAAATAAAACTCTATTTACACAAAGCTTTCCATAAATTGACTGATTACTAATTTATCACCACAGTTAAGGAGATCCTTGTTGTATAAACAGAGATGAATAAAAACAGTTACTATAATTCAAACTGTTTTGGTTAAAATTAAGAATAAAGTGGTTCTAACTACTTCTGAGATGAATTGGTTAAATTACGTTTTAAGAATGGTCATACAGCCCAATAGATAACCTCAAGGCAGATGGACACTGGTGTAAATACAGCATTCTCTTGAGATCTGAACAGGATATCTGAAATATATTTGCATCTTTGAATAACAGGCGGCTAGATAGAATTACTAACCTGCTTTGTTTCCCAGTTAGTGATCTCACTAAACAGCAGGTTTCACTCAGTAAACTTATTTATCGCATTGTACAAAACAATAGCAAATGTCAATAGGTCTTTCTAATTAACACAATAAAACGAGGAACGCTCCTGATAACTCATCACAACTTTTGTGGAAAAAGGTAGAAAGTGCTGAAGAATGATTCCAACTTGAAATGTCACCTATCCGTGTTTGGCAGGGATGCTGCCTGACCCATTGAGTTATTCTAACATTTTGTGTCTTTTATTTGTAAACCAGCACCTGCAGTTCCTTGTATCCACAAGTTTTGTGAAATTGTGGATACAACCTTCCAATTGAAAACTTTAGAGATTCTTGCTAACGCTTTTTTGAGAATTCTTTCTGAGGGCAATATTGAAGGTTAAGGGCATTTCCATGTTGGAGTGATGTGCCTAATGACCATGAAAACACATAGTAAATTACTGGCCATAAACAATCTACAGAGCAACAATTTCACACTCACTCCAATAACAATTTAATTGCCTATTACTTCAATGTGATTTTATTAAAGAAATGTGAGGGTGCTTTGCCTTAAAATCTAATATTTACAAAATATCACCTTTTTCCGCTTCCAATAAGCCTGATAATTTCACTTCTTACCAGAAAAATGTTGTGACAAAATTACTTCCAAATCATCCCAAGTTGGGGGTAGACAAAAATGCTGGAGAAACTCAACGGGTGAGGCAGCATCTATGGAACGAAGGAAATAGGGAACGTTTCGGGTCGAGACCCTTCTTCAATTTGGAGCATCACTTTCCTGAACATGGAACCAGTGACTGAGTCTGTGTTTAAATATTGTACATTTCTAAGAATAATGCCTTGTGGGACCTGTGTGGATCAGCCGGCAATGGTATTCAGATATCTTTTGAAAAGTAAGGTAGCATGCCTTATTGACTCCTGCCCAGTGGCTCTGGAATCCACCATCATGAAGTGGTTCAAGAGACTGGTGATGATGCACATTAACTTCAGCCTCCCAGCCAGCCTTAAATAATTGCAGTTTGCTTACAGTCGCAACAGGTCCACCTCCTTGGCCCTAAATTCATCTCTGAAACACCCAAACAACAAGGACTCCTGTGTTAGACATGTATTTATCAACAATAGCTCTGCCTTCAACACCATAATCCAATTCAAACTCATCTCCAAATGCCTGGATTTAGGAATCAGCTCCCTCCTCTGCCATTGATGTTCTAATCCACAGTCCTCAATCAGTAAGGATAGGTGACAACCCCTCTAGTTATTGACTTCAGAAAGCATGGTGTGCTGTATGCTTCAATCAGCATTAATGGTGTGGATGTGGAAATGGTTGAGAGCTTCAAGTTCCTTCTTAGGGTAAACAGTCAGAATCTTTTTCCCAAGATGGTAAAATCAAATACTAGAGGGAATAGCTTTCAGATGAGAGGACCAAAGTTTAAAGGAGATTTTTTTACACAGACTGTGGTGAGTGCCTGGAACACGCTACCGGGGGTGGGGATTGAGGCAGATACCAAAATTGCATTTAAGAGGCTTTTGGATAGGCATATGGATATGCATGGATTATGTGCAGACAGATAAGAGTTGATCTCTGCATCATGTTCGGCACAGATATTGTGCTGTACTGTTCTATGTTCTATGTTCCATGCACCATTCAACATGGTCATGGAAGACCCAACCTTGGCATCAGCATCACTTTTGCTCTCACTCTCCACTACCTCTTGACTCATTTATGGAGGTAGGCATGAAGGAGTTTTGTGCTAAACTGCACAAATATATTCACAAATTGGAGGCGATTGGACTCCCAACTTTTACATTGTAAATCACTTTGCATATTGTTTTATTCTCACTTAAAGTTTAGAGCGAACAAACATGTAGGTTTATATGGTTATAAATGTGAACCACTGAATGGTGTGACCTTGGGTTACTTATCCAAATGATTAATGAATGCTTAATAAATGCGCATTAGCCTGCTGGTTTTCTAATTGATGGAAGCCTGCAGCTAAATGAACACAATGCACTCAGAATGCCTTCAGTCCCACATCAGAAAATGTATTGGAAATTAACTGCAATCGTAGATACTCTAGAATTTAAAACCACCCCCATTCCAGCACTAGGATTTACGCATTACTGTGATTTCAGCAGGCTTCATGTTTTAAGGGATCTCGTGGCAATATGATACCTTCATATAATAATTGTTTGTTTTTCATGCAATGTGCCAACTCCTTCAAAAATAATTACAAATCATTTTGGTGAATGAGGCTTTAGTATTAGTCAGTTTTTTGAGCATATTTATTGTTTTTTGTTCTGTACGCCGCAGCCACTGATCTTATTGGGATCGTAGGAGATTGAGGTCAATTTTAGTTTTTGTTGCATGTGCAGTGACTGCTCAGCTGGTAAAAGTAACATTTACCTTTGAATCTTTAAACCTTTAAACTAATGTAATGGATAAGTGATTGGTTATTTTTTATTTTAATTTAATTTGTTAATTGTTTCAGGTAACATCACAATGTGTGTACTTAAGAGACTTTAGTTCCATCACAGCATTTTCTCCGAAGATGCGATCCTTGACCCTGAATAATCTCTGCTAAGTTTTAAATCATTCGAATTCTTATTTGTGAGTTCTTCATTAATTCATCCTGTGCAATATTATTCATAATGTTCTTTATCAAGGTCGATGTAAAATTGGTAATAATATTTTCACTGCACGCCTCCTTCCTATGAAACCAATGTCTTTAGTGCTATTTACTCAATTACCTGTGAATTTAGATGAACATTGATTCTCCACCATTCCAGGATTGTGGATACGATTTACCATACCATAAATTCCATTGACTTGTGTAATACATAGTCATGTTCCAAATTATTTTTCCTCTTTCTCAACTGTGACGTTCTTCTTTAACATCCCTCTATGTTAGCACAATATGCTCTCTGCTATCTGCTTTTACACAGATAATGACCACTAATCAAAGCTACCAAAGGTCATGGTTGTGAGTGTGGACTGTTGCTTTGTGCAGCAAGTCTCTGGTGCTTCAGTAGGTGGTGCCATTATACCAACCACTGTAGTAAATCCTTCACTTTGACTGGCTTGTCAGGCATGCAAGGTTCATCCGCTGTTTTCCTCAATGTCGAAGCTATAGTAATGCAGGGTTAACAAGAGACCAAGCTGTCTATAACTTTCTCCATGCTGTGTATTCCTATAAAATCTCTGTACACTTCCAAATCTGGTATCTTACACATGCTTGACGTTCATACTCCACTGTTGGAGGCTGTGAATTCATTGTCCAAACCTCTTGAGTTCTTTCTGAATCCATTCTCTCTCCCTTCCTTTAGAACTCATTGAAATCTCTTTGACTCAGCTTTTAGTCACCCATCTTAATATTTTACACCGCTTATGTCAAATTTTGTTTGATATTACTCATGTGACCTTGTTACATCTTACTATTTTGAAGGCCATACATAGTTACAAATTATGGAAAATAATCAGTAAAATCCTTCACTTTTGACTAAAATTAACCGGTTGACAAAATCTCTATTATGATGTTTTCAGGCTTTCATTGAGTTGTGGAGAGAGTGTCCTTTTTTGTCAATGCTGAATGGGAGTGGAAGAAATTCACCTTTGCTGTTCGTGGCTGAGAATTAAACCGTAGCAGTAACTATGTGGGATTGCACTTTAGCCAACAGGACTGGCATTCTTCATATTGAAGGGGATACATTCTATGTAAATTCAAAAATAACAATTTCATATGAATTCAAAAATATTGTCATAAAATTAATATGGCTATCCTCTCATTTTTCTCATTCAACATTCACTTTGCCTGGACCTCATCTAAATTAGTAATAATATGTGAAAAAGAACTAACTTTCTTTCTCTCCTCATTAGAAAAGAAACAAAGGCTGCACCTACATAGTGTCTTTTATAACACTTGGTCTTTGCTTTTTCAATCAATTAAGGATATTTGCAGTTTAGATGTTATACTGTACATCATATGGTGAGCCTTAACCAATGCAATGTGGTGAATGTTCAGTTGATTTCCTTCATAGATTGCTTGAAGATTTAACATGGGCCCAGACTCTGTTCTTCAAAATCTTTTAACCAACCAGGTGGGCTCAGATTAAACTGTAATCTTCTCAAAAATTCTCCCACAGCAGAGAATTTTCTTGGTTTTATATTTGAATGTCAACAAAGTATTTGTTTTATTTGCAGCGGATGCAATTAGTATGAAAATATGACCCCATATATATGACATGACCTGGCCTGAAAGGCCTGGATAGGTGAATGTGGAGAGGATGTTTCCACTAGTGGGAGTGTTAATGACCAGAGGCAATAGCCTCAGAATAAAATGGAGTACCTTTAGAAAGGAGATAAGAAGGAATGTCTTTAGTCAGAGTGTGGTGAATCTGTGCAATGTATTGCCACAGACAGTTGTGGAGGCCAAGTCAATAGATATTTTAAAGGCGGAGATTAACAGATTCTTGATTAGTAATGCCCCTGTCCCACTTAGGAAACCTGAACGGAAACCTCTGGAGACTTTGCGCCCCACCCAAGGTTTCCGTGCGGTTCCCAGAGGTTTTTGTCAGTCTCCCTACCTGCTTCCACTACCTGCAACCTCCGGCAACCACCTGCAACCTCTGGGAACCGTTCAGGTTTCCTAAGTGGGACAGGGGCATTAGAGTGTCAGGGGTCATGGGGTGAAGGCAGGAAAGTGGGGTTGAGAGGGAAAGATAGATCAGACATGAGTGAACGGTGGAGTAGACTTGATGGGTCAAATGGCCTTATTCTGCTCCTAGAACATATGAAATTATGAACAAGCTCTATGACATTAAGGACATTTCAGGACTAAGACTGGCAAAAGTTGTCAGTGTTATTTTTTTAAAATGTTATTCAAACATTCCTAAGTGAAAGCTGATTGGTGTGTGGACATATTGCATGATGAAGAATCAGTGTCAATTATGTTCTAATGAATCAGATACTGTGTTGACCATTCACATCCAAATAATTGTCTGGATGAGGTGTTGATACCAAATAAAATGTAACTGTCATGGGTCAGTGGCCACAATGGAGAAATATTGATGAAAAAAGGCAAACTTCTCATAGAGACTGAAACAAAACCCAATAAATGTTATCAGGAGTAAATAGAAATATTCCACTAGCAGAACGGTCAGTAACCAGCAGCCATGGTTTAAAGTAATTGGCAAAAATACCCGAGGCATCATAAGTCACTTTGCTTTATGCAGCACATGTTGTGATCAGAAATATATTCTAAGCAAAGGTGAAGCAGAATTCATAGCAATATTCAAATATGGATGAATACAAGAAGTGATAACATTTCTTGAACTGCAGGTAGAAATGGAGTATCTAGTTCATTGGAGAAATATGCTAAAATGCCAGCACAGGCATGCGGGACTGAAAGGTTGGCCAATAATATTTGAGAGTGTAGCAATAACCTGTAAAACTGAATCTCAGATCTTTTGGAGACGAGTTAGGATGAATAATTTCAAGCATCAGTGTGGATCCAAAATGCAATTTCATGGGTCAGAAGTTGTCTGAACATAATATAGTTACTACAGCTGTTCCCAGGCTTGATGGCAACTTAATAGAATTGAAATTGTCTGTTGAAAATAAATTGCAGTTTAAGTAGTTAATTTCTTGCAAGTAGAAATCTGATTCGAAAATTGATATGTTGAATAGTGATATTAATTGCACTAATCCGTAAAACACAGCAGAGAATACTTTATAAACAAAATCTAAGAACAACATATAAGGGCAGCACGGTGGCGCAGTGGTAGAGTTGCTGCCTTACAGCGCCAGAGACCCGGGTTTGATTCTGACTGTGGGTGCTGTTTGTACGGAGTTGGTACATGCTCTTGGCTTGGTAAAATTGCAAATTGTCCCAAGTGTGTGTAGGATAGTGTTAATGTGCGGGGATCCCTGGTTGGCGCAGACTCAGTGGGCCAAAGGGCCTGTTTCCGCGCTGTATCTCTAAACCAAACTAAACTTAACTAACACATTTGACAGCTCATTTTTAGAATAATGCTTGTGACATTGAGATAAAATATTAGCTTATATTGATAGGCTATAAACTTATTGTGGCTTTTGTTAAATTGCCTTTAGTTATTGATAGGTGATAGACAGACAATAATTTATTGGGAAAGGTCACTTCGGATCTCTGATTAATTGGAACTGATAAAATGGTTTAAAGATTGGCAGCAACACGATTATGAACAACTATTATTTGCAAAGTAGGTAGAATAGATTTTATGTGGTGAAAAGTTGCACCTTCAACTAAGATTTTAGTTTTTGCTTCTATTAACTGCACATCTTTAGAATGATCATATTGTATCGTATCAAAACATGAACACCCGGAGAAAATCCATGTGCAAATTCCATACAGACAGCACCCATAGTCAGAATCGAACCTGGGTCTCTGCGCTATAAGGCTACTGTGCCACCTTAATCTTTCTTATCCATGTACCTGTTTTTTAAATATTTAATTGTACCCGCCTTGATCACTTGTTCTGACAGCTCATTCCATGTAAACATTCGCCCTCTGTGTGAAAAAAATTGGTCTGTTTTAAATCTTTCCCCTCTCACCTTAAATCAATGCCCTCGAGTTTTAGACTCCCCTGACCAGAGAAAAAAACTGTGGCTATTCCCCTTATCTAAGCCCATCCTGATTTTGTATACATTTATCAAGTCACCCTGCAGCCTCCTACCCATGGAAAAGAGACTCAGATTTTCCAACGTCTCCTTATAACTCAAACCCTACAGATCAAGTAACATCCTTTAATTCCTTTTTGCACCCTATCGTTATTCTGCTCCAATAGTAGGTTGACGAAGTGTACACAGTACTCAAAATGTGGTTTTACCAACATCTTGTACAGCTGTAAGATCACGTCCCGATTCCTGTACTCAACATCCCCACCAATGAAGGCAAGCACACCAAACATCTTCTTCACCACCCTGTCCATCTGTGTTGCTACTTTCATGCAAACTATATATCTGCACTAATAGATCTTTCTGTTCATCAATTCTCCCCTGTGCACTACCATTTGTTGCATATTTTTTCAACTGGCTTATCAAACCAAATGTATTTTTCTGAATTAATCTCTATCTAATTTTCCTTGCATATTTGCTGAGTTGATGTAATCCTTGATAACCTTTTGCAGTGTCCACCATATCACCAAATTTAAAGCCATCTGCAAAATTGTTATTGTTATAGGCCTCCAGTCTAAAAAACAATTCTCTATCACCACCTTCTCTTTCCAACCTTCAAGCCAATTGTTGCATCCCAGTTTGCCTGAGCTCTCATCCAGATCTAACCTTCCAGACCAGCCTACCTTTACAACATGTTTTCTAAAGACCATGTGGACAATATGTACAGCTTTGCCATTATCAATCGTCTTGGTCACCATTTCAGAAAATATTCAATCAAATTGGCAAGACATGATTTCCCACAAACAAAGCCATGCTGATTACCCTAACCATTCCTTGCCTTTCCAAATACTGATAGATCCTGTCCCTCAGAATCCCCTCCAATAACTTACCAACCACTGATGTAAGGTTCACAGGTCTGTAGTTCCCAGGCTTTTTTCCATTATTATTACATGTAATGAGATACAGTTAAAAACTTTGTATCCTGGCGAATCATAGAATATGTAAGTACAATGAAACCATAAGTGAATAACCATCACAATATTAGCCACCTTCCAGTCTTTTAACACTTCACCTGTGGCTAAACATGATTAAAAAATATATCAGAACCATGTCTTTGGTGTAAGTTCAACCCAAACAGAATTGGACCTCAGTCCATTTACACGATCTCCGCATAAAAATACTTCTTACCTGTTACTGAAGGGAAGTAGATGCCGACCAGCAGTGTGAAAAATGATGAAATGTCAGTGAAAACATAAGGTTGCTCCAAGTCAACTTTCCTGGAGGTGACGGGGACAGAAGGCAGTTCACTATGCTCCACAAACACACCTTTAGTCAGATAATTCGACCACAAATTCTCTGGAACAAAGAAAAATTAAAGGGGTAAATGTACTGGATTATCTTCATACAAAACCGTTTCAGCAGGATTATTCTTTTCTCGATCATAGTGATGTTAATAAGCCCATTATGTTTGTCTGTCATGTCATTTTGGGTCAAGTTAGAAAGTATTCATATTTTTTAATGACCTGAATCTCCCTCACAACTTCCTTTCCACCATCTTCTTTCCCTGATGGCAGATCACAGCTTTAGACAGGACATTAACCCACCTACATTTGCAGTCATCAATAATGACTGCTCAGAGTGCTCCATCGGATCAAACAGTTATAACACTGTGGAAGAAACCATGGTACTCAATACATCAATTTCAAAAATTGTCCTGTACTCATAAGATGGTCTTAGTTCAGGAGATTCAAAACATTCCACTAGTTACATGAGACAAACAAAAATCTACAATGTTTTAAATTGAATCTGCTGAAAATATTCTGCTAAAAAAAATCAATAAAGGCTTCATGAATTGGTTTGCACAATGTTCAGGGATCGTTTATCCTTCTGTGCGG
Organism: Amblyraja radiata; assembly: GCF_010909765.2. Taxonomy (NCBI): domain Eukaryota; kingdom Metazoa; phylum Chordata; class Chondrichthyes; order Rajiformes; family Rajidae; genus Amblyraja; species Amblyraja radiata. The sequence continues at coordinate 18,355,420 of NC_045978.1, read as the reverse complement.
GACCCGCCACACAGTAGAAAACATATGTAGATTTATCTGTAATTTTTTATGTTTGGAAAGTATTAGCTTAAATTGCATATCCACGAGTAACTTAGAACATAATATGTAACATCATTGGCAGATTAATAAACTTTCCAATGGGTAACAATACCAGTATATTGCATTAACTGTAGAAACAGGTCCCTACCCAATGCTACTGTTTATGATCCATTATAACGTTAGGGGAGGTTCTACATTCTCACTACTATCTGGGTAAAATAAACTTTCTGAATTCACAACCTGATTTGTTGCTGGCTCTATTATATTATAAATTCAAGATCTACCTAACAAATGGAGACATTCTCTCCATTTACTTTCACAATTTGAAAGACCTATATTAGGTCATAGAGTCATAGTTATACAGGCCCTTCAGCCCAATTTGCCCATGCCAACTAAGATGCCCCAATAAAACAAATAGAACTGCTGATTATTCTGCAAGAATGGTCCAGTCAAAATATGTTTAACATAACTTCTGTTGAGCCAATGGGCCTGTTTCCATGCTGTATGACCATAGCTATGACTCGAAGAGAATAAGGCCATTACAAAAGCAACTTGCAGGCTGGGTTTTCCCCCAGAGAAAGAGAATTGAAGTTCTGTTAAACATATTTTGATGTGACCATACTCGGATGATTATGAACAGTTCTATTTATTGTATTAGTAGAAGGAAATAGAGGCACTGAAGGATGTATTAAAAGGCAGCAGAAAGATACAAGAAGTGCTACATGGATGGGAAAGGTTTAGAGGGATATGGGCCAAACGCAGGCAGGTGGGACTACTGTATATGTGGCATCTTGGTCGACATGGGCACATTGAACACAATACTCAACCAATGTTCGCTTGAGTAAAGCTTCTCTCAGTTCTCTAACAGTCTTGCCTATATTATGATGGGTTATAGAGGTGAATAATTATCTTGGAACACAATATTGGCATCAGGGAAAGTCTATTGAAGAGAAGTCACAATTGGACTGCTAATACCAGTTTTCACCAATTAGGCCAAAACTGGTTCGATAGTTATCTGGATCACATTTATTTAGTTTTAATGGGACATATGAGCAATATTCACATCCTCAAGTATGTGTCACTGTGATGATTGTACTGATTCATATAAGCTGGGTGTAGTGATTGGAGTTGGACGGGGTAGAGGGAGGCAGTGAGATGCAGGTGTTCTGGTGCATAAGTTTTAAGCAACTTAGATGATGTTCTTAGAGCCTGTGTCACATGGAGTTAATCAAATTGACTGAAGGCTTCAAAATTGGAATCATTCAGTCACTATTTTTGTCTGAACACGCCAGCTAATCACTCTTTAATTTTTCGACTCGCACATAAGCTCTGAAACAAAATTAAGGTGATGCACATATTGGCACAGTCAACCATTGAAACCTGAGTTAATGTCCTCACACTGCTGAAGGTTTAATCTCAATGGCAAATGAATGCAATAAAAATGATTAAATATGTCATATCCAGATTTCTGGTGGCTTGCCAAAAAATGAACATCTGTTGCAAAGTAGCTTATGACTTTGCTGTATTTGTAAGCCCAGAGGAACCAAGGTGAAAGACATTGAAACTAGGACCAACAGGAAACTTTTTGATCTAAATGATAAATAATATCATTTTATCAGTTAAAGCCACCACTGTTTACATTTTAAATAGCGATTCTGGTTGTGGCGACTGTAGACGACTTAATTTAGATCCCTTCACCAACTTGCGTTCATTATTAATAACTGTTATGCTGCATTTGGTAAATGTATTATTTGCAGATGAACAGGATTGGGTAACATTACTATCGATCCAACCTCGCAACTGTTTGGTTATAAGTGACTGTGATTGATTTTATGAATTAAGTTTATGTATCACTGCCCTCCACTCACTGAATTATTGTGTAAAATTAGCCTGCTGCTTCTATTGGGTTGGCATGCTGTCATTCTTGACATAAGTTCTGTTTCCTCCATTATCTAAGTAAGTTGACTTTGTTTAGAAACATAGAAACATAGAAAATAGGTGCAGGAGTAGGCCATTCGGCCCTTCGAGCCTGCACCGCCATTCGATATGATCATGGCTGATCATCCAACTCAGTATCCCATCCCTGCCTTCTCTCCATACCCCCTGATCCCTTTAGCCACAAGGGCCACATCTAACTCCCTCGTAAATATAGCCAATGAACTGGCCTCAACTACCTTCTGTTGCAGAGAATTCCACAGATTTACCACTCTCTGTATAAAAAATGATTTTCTCATCTCGGTCCTAAAAGACTTCCCTCTTATCCTTAAACTGTGACCCCTAGTTCTGGACTTCCCCAACATCAGGAATAATCTTCCTGCATCTAGCCTGTCCAACCCCTTAAGAATTTTGTAAGTTTCTATAAGAAATTTTGTAAATTTGCTCTGAGTCCAGAAATAAATTTGGGTCTGGCTCAAACTCACTGGCTGCGACAATGTTGTCAAATGCACACTCTGTAATTATTACCTATTCAGCTTGTCCCTGTCACTTAATCTACTCTTGACTAGTTTCATCTCGCTTTTTTTGGCAACAATACTGTACCCAAGAACATTGTCAGGAAAGAGTCTGGTCAGGTCACAGCCACTGAACGATAGGGCTGACCCATGTGACTGCTTTTAGAATTGTCTTTTTGAGACTGATGATTGAACTCCAGTCCAATTGATCATAAGCCTCCCTGGTGATGGAAGCATTGACATTAATGGCACAGAAAAGAGTCTGTGTCAACTGAAAAAGAGCTCTTTAAGTTAATGCCACACTCAGTCTCAGTCTGTATTCTTGCAGGTTTTCATTCTTCAAATGCTTGTTCAGTACGTTTTTAAAATGGTGAGAGGTTCAGCTCCAACACCGTTACTGTGCATTCTCTCCCCCCATTACTCCTTGAGTAGAAAGAAGATAATCAACATGCCTCTAATAGTTTTACCAAATTAATTTAAACCTATGTAACTTTGTTATTGACCTGTTTGCCAAGAAAAATTGTTCACATTCTTCTTCTTATCTCAGCCTCTCAGAACGTTATACACTTCAATTAATTTCCCACAATAGCCTTTTGCTATCTTTGGAACATCTGACCACGTTTACTGAATGAAAATGTTATCACCTGTTACATCTGAACTAGAGATGGTGTGAGAGCTGGAAAATTCCAGTAAGATTGACGAACACCTTCTCCAGTTCTATCACATTCTTCTAGCCGTTAGCTGAACTGAACACAGTGCAGTGATTTTGCAATATTTCTAGCGTATCTTTTGCTATGACATTGTGGCGTAACAGGAGTCCAGTGGCACTGACGAGATGACCCAATGCTCCAAACTAAATGCGGGAGATATTGGCCAACACCAGGTAAAATATATTGAAATAATTAACCATTTGCTTAATCAGGGTCGGGTTGAAGCCAGGCTGCTAGAGGTGGTAGGCAGCAACTCTATCCAGTTTGGAATGATATTCATGAATGAATGGTCACTACTGTGGGAAAAGCTGGGAGGCATTTTTTAGTTAGGAAAATAATGCAGACATTACATCATTTTATCAGTTGATCATTTGAGCTGTAGACATTCGTCACTGGTCGTTGTTGGTTTTCGGTTGTCGTCCTCTGAGGTCGAAGGGTGTCGTGCTCATTCGCGGACCAATTTGCCAGAGACCATCATCGAGTAAAAGGTACATGGTCGAAGCCAGTCTTCAACATAGTCGAAGGAGGTCGAAGGAGACCTGCTTCATAGTCGAGGGAGGTCTTCAACATAGTCATAGGAGGTCGTACACATAGTCGAGGAAGGTCATAGGAGGTCGCAGGTCACTGTGGCCTTGATTTTTTTTTAGTTGTTTAAGGTCGCCAGAGGTCGCGGTGGAGGTCTCCCAAGTGGGACAGGCCCATAAGTTTTAACTTTTGAGATGCATCGCAGAAACAGGCCCTTCGGCCCACCGAGTCAGCGATCCTCCCATATTAACAATATCCTCCACACACTAGGGACAATTACACATTATATCAGTGAATTAATCTACAAACCTACAAGCCTTTTGAGTGTGGGGAGGAAACCGAAGATCTTGGAAAAACCCACGCGGTCACGGGGAGAACGTACAAACTCCATACAGATAGCACCCGTAGTCTGGATCGAACCCGGGTCACCGGCGCTGTAAGACAGCAACTCTACCCCTGCGCCACTATGCAGCCCAAATGTACTTACAGTAGGTTTGTTTTGAATTGTCCAGAAGTCATAGTTAATACAACATGGAAGAAAACCTTCGTCAATCATATAGGACTCATTGCAAGGATCTGGAAATATTGGAGATTCATATCTTGTTTACCCTGATATATGGATACCTGCTGTGACCAATAGAATTCAGGCAACACTGGAAGAAGCTGCACTGTTTCTTAAGCATTTATTGAGGTCAATTTTTGAATTAATAACCAGCAGCAGAATAGTGGAGCCTGAGAGAAAATTACCCTTGAAAGCTTCAAGTGTGTTGGTTTAAATTGACTTAAAATTTAATACGCTTTCATCATCAGTGATAGTTAAATATAGCTTGTTTCAACCAGGCAGACATGAACAACTGAATTCTGACATAATTTATTTATTTTGGGTGTGTTTGAAAACACATTGAATTTTGCCCATTTCTCGTATGTTGTAATTCACCTTCCTTGAAGCATGTGCATAACAGCAGACTATCGGGTGAATAACTTGTTTGACTATCGAGAATAACTGCAGCAAAGGCAGGGAACCTGCAGTGGATGTCTTCTAGGTCAACTGAAGGATTATCTTTTTGTTCCCATGCCATCTGGCAGCACAGCTGATCTATTGCTTTTGAGTGTTACATTTATTATACCTTCCACCATTTCAGAATATCCTAGAATATATTAGCCTCTGTGAAATACACTTTTGAAATGGAATCACTATGACAATGTAAAAAATACAGGAGCTAATTTGTAAACAGGAATGGGAAAAGTGTCCTGATTATCCCTTTTGAAATCTTACTATTATGATATAACCATTGACCAGTGGCAAAATTCATGCTCTTAAAATAGTGCAGTGGATAGTTAATTCTCTCTGACTCTTCCGGACTTATTTGTACATTTGGATTTTGTGCCCATCACCACCGGGTGGCGCCGTACACGGCAGCATCGCCGATAGCCTGTCTCGTCCCTTTCTTCTTTTATTGTTTTAAGTCTGTTTTTACTTGTATGTTTTAGTGTATCTTTAGTTTTTGTTTTATGTGGGGGTGGGGTGTTGGGGGAAACTTTTATAATTTCTTTCCTCAACGGAGATGCGACCTTTTCTATATCGTATCTCCGTCCGCACTGCGGCCTTCCATCTTGGAGCTGGCGGTCCCTTTGTTTGCGATCAACTGTAGGAGCTCTAACCACAGAAGCTTTGACTGCCCGATCGTGGGAGCATCGATCGCCCCGATGCGGGGGCTTCAATCGCTCCGACTGCCGGAGGTTCGATTGCTCCGACTGCGGAGGTTTCAATTGCCCCAACCGCGGGAGAAAAGGAGGAAAGAAGGTACTTTATTTGCCTTCCATCACAGTGGGGAATGTGAAGTCGCTGAAAAACAAGATGGACATGCTGCCTGCACTGGGGAGGACTCGGAGAGAGTGTCGTGAGTGCAGTGATCTCGGTGCTTTGCGGGGACATGGCTCTATGTGGTCATCCCGGAGTCTAGTGCAAGTGTGGGCGGCTTTCTGACTGTTCAGGCAGACAGGGACTGCAGAGAGAGTGACAGCGGTCGGTACAACTCTGGTCACATCACGGTGAAGGAGTGTGTGTGTGGCCTGGACATTGAACTGATGGCTGTGGGTCTCCGCTTATGCTGTGTGCCCTGGGGATTCTCACACGCCGCTGTGGTGGCTGTTTAAGTCTATGTTTAATCTTTATTTAATCATGTATCTTGTTGCTTTTTGTTGTATGACTGATGGTAAATCAAATTTCACTGTACCTCAGGTAGACGTGACAATAAAGGACCATTGAACCATTTCATATTATTTTGCATTTTATGGATAGAATTACTCTGATCTTTCAAAAAGCAAGAATATTTAAATACTATGCAACATTTTTTACTTTTTCCATTAGCCTTGATTTAATTTACTAAATAACTTGAATCTAGCAATTATGTCAATAAAATAAAATTCAAAAGAAAGATCCCACAATCAGAATCATGTCAAATACAGATTGAAGTCAGGATTATCATAACTAGCTTCCCAAGTTATTAATTGTGACTGTAAAGTTGCAAAGTGTTTTTATAATGCAGAGACCTACGAGGAATGTGGTTTTATACACTGATGTCAAATGGGACACGAGCAACCAGCTGAGAAAATACATTTCTATCTATCAACTGGGATGGTATTTAAAACCTGCTCAAGGATGTAGGAACATGCTCAGGGAAACGAACAAGCACTTTGAAAATTAAGCCTGGACACCCCTGGAGTGTTGTGACATTTACATGCCATTACTTACATCCCATGTATACTTCAGGAAGAGACAGGTAAAACTGTGAAAATATAACCATGGACCAGAGCTGAATGATATTTTGCTGTTTTGACAAGCTGAAAATTCAAGACACAGACATTCTTTTGGAAAACTAAAGATTCAGCTTCAATTCTGACCTCTTGAATGTCTATGGGGAGTTCGTACATTCTCCCTGTGACAATGTCCCATTTTCCCCCAGATGGTCCAGTTTCCTTCCATATTCCAAATAAATTAGTGATGGTTGGTTAATTGGCCACTGTAAAGCACCCTCAGGTCAAGGTGAGTGGCAGTCTGAAAGGGAGTGTAACTAATCAGAAGCTAATCAGAATGATGGGAGAATACAAAAAGAGATTATTCTGGGGAATAGTGTAAATGCGTGTTTGATAGTGAGCATGGACTTGGTAGCCTGAATGGTCTATTTGTGTGTTGTATCTCTCTGTGACTCTCTGATTCTCTAATGATGAAAACACTCAGTAACATGGTGCTATTTGCCTAATTTGTATCAATGCATTATTTTTGCATCTGATCTTTGGCCAAGCATTGACAGATTTAAGAGGTATCAATTGTGATCTTTATACTTTTATTAAGGTGAATGCTCAATTTGACCAATGTAGGAAGTCATTGTATATCTTAGAACAATCGGTTGAGAGGAATAGTGGCTCATCTGCATGTGTTGACACTCTGCATCTCAGAGACTGACCTCCACTTCCTGTTTGAAGGCGAGGACAGCAGAAAAAACATCCTTTATGTTTGGAGACTCAGGAAGTAAAGTTCCAATCGGTTAGCCAGGAATGATGAACTGTCCTAGTCCCACTTTAGGAATAAACGTAATGCCCTCTCGTATGTGTGAGATTAATGCAAACAGCAACAAATGTGATCTACCAACAAATGCACTCATACACTTACATGTATTGTCACTCACTTACACATCTCACACTTTCCAATATTGAACCATACCATCTCTAATTGCATACACATGTGCATGCACACATACACACATGCATGCACACACACGCATGCACAAACATGCACACAATCTCACCCCTTGAGTGGACTTTCATTTCCATTATGTGTAAAGTCAAGGTGGGTGTGGCAGTATCAGATGCCATTTATTTTTCTGACTGATTTCAAAGAGAGTACAATGGTTGACATTTAGATCCATACACAGAACTATTTAGATATTCTAATCGTGACTGAGTTGGGATTTCAACAGCTTCATTATAATAAGAAAAATAGCATAATTCATTTTGAATTGATTTTCCCACAAGAAAACTCTGCGAGCAACCCAAGTGAGTTTATCATAGACATGGCAATTGGCTAAAAAATGTTTTCACTAGGCTTTAATTTTCTCCTTGTAATTTTGTTATTTACGTCAGCAATTGGCCCCAGTAGATAAAGCACTTTCAGGTAACACCATTTCATTTCCCAGTCAACTTACAAAAAAATCACCAACGGATTCACTTTTCTCAATACATTGCATCAGGTAGAAGGGGAATATTGACCATTCAGTTATAGTTGGCTGCTTCCAGGATTAAAACAAATGTATTGAATGAATGTTTGGGTAGGGCAGGGTTTGGTTTTACAATTGCCGGTGTCAGAAAGGATGTCATTTTATTTAGGGCTGTTTTGAAAGTGAAATCAACGGTTGACCATTGGAACAGATTGGAACTGTGCTTGAGTTGGAGGAGCACGTGGCCATGTTTCTATTCCCATCAGGGCTGTTTATGCACCTTCTAGTTAGCTGAGGATGAAGGTCTGACATGACCAGTAAGCTTCATGGCACATGGATCAGATTCTGGGCTGAGCTACTTTAGCTGTTTGTAGCAACAGCAACTGGGGGTTTATTACAATGGACCTCAGCACCTTTTGGTGTTAGAGGGGGCATCCAATTGGCAGAGTTTTTGATCATGCTGTCCATTGAAGCTTGTGAACATTGCCTCAGCCAGTCTGTGAAGAACCTAAGGTTGAATAGCCTGCTGGCTCTGCACATGATGGAGAGTGCATGATGAGTATCTCTGGATCTGCATTGCCAGGTCATCAACTCGGTGAAAGACGCTTTTTGGTCTGCCCGAGCGTTGTTCAACACCCAGCAGGGCGAGATGTACGTCAGGGAATGTTGCCGACTGGCCCGCTGCAGACTGCAGGAGTACGTGCTGAGGGACTCACTGAAGCTCGGTGCAGCCAACGCCACGGCTCGGTGGGGGAGGGCCACAGTCTAGGGTCCTTCCGCTGCTGGACATGGGGGGCACGGTATGGTGGAGACGCCCCTCAAAATAAGGGAAGGTATCCCACGCCAGGGGGCCACATGAGTGGCATGGGTGCGGGACAGTTTTGTGGAATTTGAAAAATGTATAAACTGTATTGAACAATTTGTATAGCCTCCGGATGAATTTTTCGCACGGTTCACGCATTTATTACTTGAATAAAGTCTATTTTGAAATTAAAAAAAGAAAAAAAAAAAGATGTGGAAGGAAGCCAACAGGGCAACGTGAAGTGAAAGGAATTTGAAAACCATTGATTTACGCTGGCCACCTGCGCTAACGATCCTTACGCTAATTCATCTTTCTACTGCTCCTTGAACTGCCAATTACCTGCTATAAGTCCACTGGCGACTCCTGGGATCCCTTGTACTTCAGTGACGTTATTGTTCATAAAGTATTCATCACATGTTGCATTCAGCAAATCAGACGTGCAGAAGAGTCGCCAAAGTTTGGTGGTCACGGTCTTATTGGCCACAGTGATCACTTTGGCACAAATATCAAAATCACTCTGTGACAATGTCCTGTTCCCTAGAATACAGACACTGAAAATAGAGATAGCATCTTGTTAACAGTTCTCCATAAAGTGTGAGTGAGCCTCAGTTACACTTATAAAAGTTCCCAAGGGAAACCTTATAAATCTTTTGTCATTTTGAGTAGATCATAAAAGTTACTGTAAAGATGACATCATGTAACACCAAATAATGCACAATGTGTTACTCCACGGCTAATTGTTCTTAGTGGCCCTGAACCTCAAAGGTTTAATTTCTCTGATTTAGCATTTGTAATCGACAAGTTCCTGGCAGCTGATGTCCACAGGAGTTTGCCGAGGTACTTTGTGTCGTTTGTTGTAAACCAGGATCCGCAGTTCCTACAGTTTGCAGAGGTATTTGGTAGTTTTTAGTTTGGGTTTCATTTGATAAAAGTGCTACTCTTTTTATGTCATGTGTTCCAGAGTTTGGGTAGCCACAAATCTTCTTTACAGATAGGTACTGTGTAAAAGCTCTGACTGACATGACTGTATTATCAATTTGCTGCATTGTATAACAACAGCTCCATTGGTTTAGTCACTGCTGGTCGCCTCTATACTTTATTTTATCTTTGATTTTGCCTCCACTTTCAGAACACATTTTTGGTTAACCTACTCAGCATTAACTCTCAGTCTGAAGAAGGATCTCGACCTGAAATGTCTCCTATTCATTTTTACCAGAGATGCTGCCTGACCCACTGAGTTACTCCAGCATTTTATGTCTATTAACATTTTAAAATATCACCAAACTTTATATTATTAGCAGACTTAAATTTGCTCATCCAAGACTTTGATATATATTACAGTTGCTGAACTCCAGACTTTGATCCAAGGCACCTCAGCTATCAATCAAAAAGTATCCATTTGTTCCTGCACTTTGTTTTCTGCTTGTTGATCAGTTCTCAATCCATGCTAACATATTACTTCAAATACTACTGTTGTAGTTCAGAGCAAAATATCTGAAGTAGAATGCTGATGATATAGTTGTCTTTACCTACCATTCATTGCAAATAGAATTGAATGTAATAAAATGCAATTTTGATGCACAGTGCAAGCTAGTAAGATTACCACAGTGGTGTTATTCTACTTCAAAAATATTTTATGGGACCTTCTTGAATTTAAGTTGCAAAAGCTGTATTATAAATGCACTGTTTTTCCTCACTGCGAATAATCCACTTCAATGGTTCCTAATATGCAGTTCATGGCAATCTTGGGGTAGGTGGCAAATGTTGCTGGCAATCTGTGATGCTGACGAATAATACTTTAAGGATAAAAAAACCACGTTGTACACTAGGTGTCCCTGATGTAGAATGACTGGTCATTGATAGGAATTCCCTAGACAGTCTCAGCTGCTCAAACAAACAGGTCTGTGGATGTTTATGGAGGGAGGCAGGTGTATGTGTCTTATTGAGTATGAGTAACTGGGATATTCATGGACAAACACGGCGAACAACTGCTCTAGTTTCAGACATTTCTCTAATTTTCAACATTATCTATTAGAAAGCAAACAATTTCCCAATGCACTAGTCATGGGAATTGAGCAGAAAAAAGATCATAATTTACATATTGATAATTAATGGCTGATTAAGGCAAATTATTCAATGCAGCAAAGAATGAAATGGTCACATGCTAGGATGGAACAACTAAGAAAAATTAAAAGAATGATTTATTTCCAAAAGGGAATAGCGAATTAATTTACCAGAAAAGTGCATCGGACATTGCAGATTAAAGAGGTTTATTTAAAAAATTGATACATTTTTAGAGAGAAAGAATTAAGGGATTTGATTAAAAGGCTGCTAGGTTGGATTGGCCTGCCAGATAAAAGTAGATTACCTAATGCTTTATCTGATAGCTATTATATTGAAAAGATAGATTCGGAGCCAGATGCATTTTAAGATGGTATTTCGTTGGATGAGACTACTGAATTCTATCAGAAAAACATGCAGCAGGGCATTTCATGCAACATCCATGGTGAACTTTACAGGCTCATGAGGTGTACTTCGATGCCATGCAAGGCATTGAACTTTTTGACTTACATATTATTTTGGTGAATTTTGTTGTCCAGAATCTGGATCTGATCTTACTATTCCCTTGTTACAGGATTCATAATGTCCCTTCATTTGGAACAATGAGATAGTTGATGGCTGAGGTAGAACTATTCCTACCTGGACCTTCTAGATAAGCTGGAAAATTTGAATTAATTCCAATAGGTCAATTATTAGCTACAGCAGCTTGTAAGGCAAATATACTATGTGGAGGCTTTCATTTTGCTGTATTTTTTAAATGGTTATTTTCCTTTTATTTCGGATTCCAGCACTTTTCTTTTAATCTGTCGAGGTTATCTGGCTATTAACTGTGCAGAAAATAGAGATGAATGAATAAACTTATGCATTGAATTCAAATAATGTCCAATAACTTCCAGCTTTCATATTATCCCATGGTACATCACCGGCAGCATGACTGGTAATTTAAATATTAATAAATATTGCATTGTTACTCTGGGGTATTGTACTTACGGGAAGTTTGGTGGGTCAAATGCAGATTTGATTACTCCAGCATAAATAGAAAGAATGGATAAGATGACACATGCCAGGAATACCAGAGCAAACTTGTTGACGTATTTAACTCCTACAAAGACTACTAGAGCCATGCAGGTGAGGACACACGTTCCATACACACGCATGTTATTCAACATGGCTGCTGCTTCCTCACTGGCTTCCTCGCCTTTGAAAATTGCCATACCAGGGAATATGTAGGTCTGCAAAAAGTACAGGGAGTTACAGAATTATCAAATAAATATGTTGCCACCTTTTTAGACTTTTTGAACATAGTTATCAGTGCTTTTTAAGAGAAGGTGATAGCACTCAGAAATTGCTGACCCCTCACCTATCAATTGTACATAATAGAACAAGCAGGCTGGATCAGAACACAGAGTTAATGCAAGATGGAAACTCCATTGCATGTGTAGGTATGTGTGCAGGAGACTATGCCAACATATTGTGGATAAGGTCCAAGTATTGCAAATGGTAGAATAACCCATCCACACTTGTGCTCACAAAGCCTTTTACTTCATGGATGCTTGCCCTTATGGAGAGTGAATATTGGAAAGGGAAGAAGTTTGTTGGAGAGACTAAACAGGAGTATGGTTTGCGGAGTGGATCCTGAGCATTAGTGAGAGGGCAAGGTGAGTTTGCAGGATATCATTAAGAATGGGGAGTACTATTGGTATGCTGGACAATAGTTTGTGGGAGGGGGTAAAGGGAAGATCACTAATAATGAAAAGTAGGATCCTGTCTGGGAATAGACATCTCAGGTTGCCAGGCAGAGTTGCAGGAATGGCTGGGCTCTTTGCAAGGAATCCTCAGGTCTCCAGTTAAGATTTACTTTGGTGTTCAATGCCCGTGGACCTCATAAATATAGCAGGATTTTTCAGAACTAAAATCAATTAACCATTTTATACCATATTGTACATACCCACTCACTGATCACTATGCAGAGCACATAACATTGTTGAGCCAAAGGATGAAACGTCTAGGCCAGCATATCATTATCAAGGTTCAATAGAATGTTCTTATTATATATTTACAATATTAATCTTGTTTGTTTTAAAAAAAATCTCAAAAAGAAGCATTCGTACCAAAGTTTGCTTAAAAATGCCCTGCATATCAATTCCATTCTCTGCCCGAGCTTTATTAACTTTTAACACGCACGTGAACTAAACTGTGCCAATGGTAGACTCCGAAGTGTCTGTTAGCCCAGTGTTCATCTTGTTTTGCAGCAGAAAATTTCAAACTTCTCTTGTTCTTTAGCGTATCTATATAATTAAAAGTCTCATCTTGACCACTTCCTGTCACGCTGTCTATTGATTTTAGAAAAAATAACGCTACCCTGTATCGCTGTGATTTTTGGCCATCTTACTCACAGTCCTCCTCCGCTGAGCCAGTCCAGAGGATTTTTCCCATCGATGAAAAATAAAAAAGTTATGAGTGTTTAAAAAACCTTGAGAACAGCTGATTGGTCCTCTCGCCTGTCAATCACCGTGATGAAGGTAACATCCCGTCCGGGGTGAAGGACTATAAAACCCCTGATGCCTGAACGTGAGTCAGTCACTCTACAAGATTATAAGGGAGAGGCCATGACTGTCATTCTAAGCTGTGAATCAACTGAACGGTTAGTGTGCAATGTACTTGAAATAAATTATTTGTTAGCCCTTAACGATAATGCCATGAGTTGTTTGGCCTGCTGCCCTGCCTATGCTTGAAAGTGCAATGCTTAATTGGAAATGAAATGAAATGAAATGAAATGACAATGCCATGAGTTGTTTGGCCTGCTACCCTGCCTGTGCTTGAAAGTACAATGCTTAATTGGAAATGAAATGACAATGCCATAAGTTGTTTGGCCTGCTGCCCTGTCTGTGCTTGAAACTGCAATGCTTTATTAGGTCAGACTGTGTTTGGAGGCAATAAATGCTTTATTAGGTCCGACTGTGTTTGGAAGGAATAAATGCTTTATTAGGTCCGACTGTGTTTAGTCCAAAAGCCCCGCTCATTTTGTGACTTCCGCTTAGTGGACAGGTTGCGCTGATTGCGTAATTTCTGGTGAATGCAGAGGTCATGCGAATTGCGGAAGTGCCGCTGACTGCGGAAGTCCCAAAGTGGAGAGGCCGCGCTCAGCCGTGTGAGTAGATTCAAGAAATTTTACTGTCATATATATTGTGCGTGAGTCAGTGTGTGTGAGTGTGAGTGTGAGTATGTGTATGTGAATGTGTATGTGAGTGTGTGTGTGTGTGAGTGTGTATGCGAGTGTGTGTGTGTGTGTGTGTGTGAGTGTATGTGTGTGTGTGTGTGTGTGTGTGTGTGTGTGTGTGTGTGTGTGTGTGTTTGCGTGTGTGTGTGTGTGAGTGTATGTGTGTGTGTGTGAGTGTGTGTGTGTGTGTGTGTGTGTGTGTGAGTGTTTGTGTGTGTGATGGTGTATGTGTGTGTGAGTGTGAGTGTATGTGTGTGTGTATGTGTGTGTGAGTGTTTGGCCGCGTTTGGAGCTTAGATGCTTGCGCAGAAGTTTAGTTTTTAGATTAGTTTGGGGAGACGATGGGGAAGGTTAACCTTTCTACCATGCGGGCCATGCGGGCCATGCGGGGTCCATGCGGGCCATGCGGGCCATGCGGGCCATGCGGGCCATGCGGGGTCCATGCGGGCCATGCGGGGTCCATGCGGGCCATGCGGGGTCCATGCGGGCCATGCGGGCCATGCGGGGTCCATGCGGGCCATGCGGGGTCCATGCGGGCCATGCGGGCCATGCGGGCTATGCGGGGTCCATGCGGGCCATGCAGGGTCCATGCAGGCCATGCGGGCCATGCGGGCCATGCGGGCCATGCGGGGTCCATGCGGGCCATGCGGGCCATGCGGGGTCCATGCGGGCCATGCGGGCCATGCGGGCCATGCGGGGTCCATGCGGGCCATGCGGGCCATGCGGGCCATGCGGGGTCCATGGGAGATCTAAAGGAGATCATGCCAGATCTTGCCAGTGTTACGGAGACAAGAGAAGTTTTCTAATGTCTAAAGTAATAAGCTGGAGTTTGAAGAAGATTGTAGTAACAAGTCGGAAGAAATTTGGATGTATCTCACTGTTTTCTATCAATAATAAAGCATTTATTCATCAAAAGACTGTGTTTTGAAGCCATATCTGTGAAGAAGCTCTGAAGGTCTCTGTGAGTGAGCTCGCATGCGTTTAGAAGTCGCCCCCTTCAATCATTCTCATCCAAATAGCGGCTAAGGTGCTAATTACCTGAAAGATATTAAAATCTGCCGCTACACTCTGCACCTAATGATTTTTATTCTTAATCCAATTTTCACTGCAGTACATCAGGCATCTAAAACAGGAAACCCACTGGAACAGATACCCATCCATTTACAGAATACTGTTCCTGTTAATCCTGGCCAAATTGGAGAGGCTAGGACTTTAAAATGGGGTAAAAGCTTCAGGGCTGCTGGGAGATTTGGTCAATTTGGAATTGCTCTCTGCAGAACTGGGACAAGCTTCGGAGTGATGCCAGTGTGTCGAGAGCCTAGCTACAAGTTGCAAGGAAAGAATAAGAACATCTGCAGACCCTATCAATTAGGTGCAAAATGCATAGAATGGATTGGATGGCTGTAAACCAGACATACACCTTGTAAATAATTGTAAATAATGTTGCAGAGTTCTACTTTGCCGAGTGTTGATTAGATGAGGTATTGTGCCTTGTTTGGGTTTCTTGCAGATCAGGGTAAATGTTTCTAA
Organism: Amblyraja radiata; assembly: GCF_010909765.2. Lineage (NCBI taxonomy): Eukaryota > Metazoa > Chordata > Chondrichthyes > Rajiformes > Rajidae > Amblyraja > Amblyraja radiata. The sequence goes on along the minus strand of NC_045978.1, from coordinate 18,339,866 downwards.
GTTGGCTTCTTTCAGAAGTCCTGTTTGAATACAATGTATTATGCTGCTGTATTATTGGGTTAGGGAAATGTCTGTTACGTATGGGGCTAATCGATATCTGTAATTGGATTATTAAGAGACCACCCCCATGTGGTTTGGCCCCTCGAGGTCCCGGGACCTATAAAAGTCCGCTGCCACGAGGTCCAGGGGCCATCTTCTGGAAGAGCGCTTGGGACTGCACGACCTTCTGGAGTGTCTCTGTTTGAGCGAGGCCTAGAGGGCTTGATCAGGCAGATTCGAGGATCGAACCCGCGGTGGGATAGGTATAGTAGTTGAACTGTAATTGTGCTTTGTTAAAATAAAGATTAGTTGTTCAAGTGCTTAATTCAGTGTTTTTTTTTTACTTAAACTAGTCTGGGGGGAAGCTTAGAACGAGCAATTTACATTCCTTGCCCCAGTCAGGACTCCGTTACCCAGGCAATCCTTTTGCCATTCGTTCTCTCTCCCTACATTCTTCAAGTGAGGAACTTCTCAAGCCTTGCCCCAAACAGATTCCTAAGTACTAAAAGTCATTTCTTCATTCTCAGCAGTGCCTCCTCCACTTGATTTATTTGCTCCCAGTGCTGGACAGCAACCACCTCCTGTTACTCCCAACGCTGGCCACCTACCACTTATTGTTACTTCCAATGCTGAACAGCTACCACTTCCTGCTGGAAGTCTGCTGTGGCTGGATATACCCCTGGAGGTGTCACCACATGAATTCTGACTACCACCCATCTGTTCATTGATCCATTTATCCATCTGCTCCATTTCGGCAGTCTTACAGACCAGGGCTCAGAAGGTCCGTGCTTCACTCCTGTCAACTCCAAACAAGTCTCGGTAGATTGTGACCCAAGATAGTTGATCAGTTCATGGGCTTATAATACCAAGGTTGCAGCAGATTGTGTGTGCACTTTTACTTCTTGACTTCAGAGAGTCTCCTGACTTCAGTGATTCAGTCAGTAAGCACAGTGGCCTGTTAGAATCACAATTTCTGCTCATATTTACTCTTTAGTTAGTAGTGAGCACTCTCACTCTGAACATGTACAGTGCCGTGGGCATGCTGAAGTCATGAAAGGTGTATCAGAAATGCATTTCTGTACTTTGCCCAACCCGTGTTGCTTGTACTCACCAGCAGGATTTCAATGGTACCCAGGATGTACATGGCACCAGCAAATGTTGTTCCCAGGTAGAAACAAAGACCTACCGCACCACCAAATTCAGGACCCAATGAGCGTGAGATCATGTAGTAGGCGCCACCAGCTGCAGGAAACACAAGGGAAACAGGAGGATTGTTAATGCTTAAATTATTTGGCCTCTGCATCTTTCTCCCTTTGATTTGGCATGAGATCAATTCAAAAGATTATGAAGGTAATGATGTTGGAAGAGTGCAGCATTTGTCTGGGAATTAAATGAAGCAAATTAAAGTTTTAACTCATAATTTGTTACATAATAGCTTGTATTTATAGTGTCTTTGTAATCCGGAGGTACATCACAGTATGCTTATGCAACAAAATCTGACACCAAACAATGTAGTGAGATATTACATCTGATGACCAGAAGGTGTATTAAGGAGGTAGGTTTTCATGGATGTATTATAGGATGGGAAAGATATAAAGATGTAGTGATTTTGGGAGGGAGCATTGGTGCTTAGAGATCTGACAGTTATAGGTACAATTGCCAGTGGTGGAGGTCAGAGATGGAGGAGTCCCCCCATCGACTCCATCTACACTTCACATTGCCTCGGGAAAGTAGCCAAAACAAGCTAGGACTACCCACGCCCCAGTCATTCTCTCTTCTCCCCTCTCCTGTTGGGCAGGAGATACAAAAACTTAAAAGCACCTACTACCAGAATCAAGTACAGCTTCCCCCCCCCCCCCCAACTCTTATCGGACTCTTAAATAGACCTCACATAATCTAAGGATATATTCCCGATCTTCCAATCTATCTCGTTGTGGCCTGTGCATGTTTTTTTTCATCTGCACTTTCTCTACATCTGCAAAATAATAATTTGCACTGTTTATTTTCTCTTCCGCATTGCATGTTGTACTCATGTATGGTATGATGTGCTTTGATGGCATGCAAAACAAAGTTTTACACGGCACCTGAGTACACGTGAAAATGAAAAGAACTGTACCAATAGCAATACCAGATCTCAAAGCCAGAGTTGGGTGAGGTTGGCCAGACCCACAAACCTGAACACCCTTTCACTCTCACCCATCTTATCACAGGCAATGTTCATGTAATTGCCTGCCCTGGGATCAAGTCATCAGTCATCTGCCTTAAGGGCCTGTCCCACTTGGCCGTCATTTACACGACAGGTCGATAGTGCGCGTAAACAGTCGCGCGTGTCATCATGCGTCCACACAGCCGTCTGGAGCGCGTGACATCATTTGAAGATAGACACAAAGTGCAGGAGGAATTCAGTGGGACCAGCAGCATCTCTGGAGAGAAGGAATGGGTGATGTTTTGGTTCTTCAGTCTGAAGAAGGGTCTCGACCCGAAATGTCACCCATTGCTTCTCTCCAGAGATGCTGCCGGTCCCGCTGAGTTACTCCAGCATTTTGTGTCTATCTCCAATCGTCTTGGCCCTGCTCTGGGAGGAGGAGTGGCGGCGGATCCAGATCTGCAACGGCCGTGAGCCCCAGGCCGAGCTCGGCGATCATTTGCCTGCTTCTGCTGCTGCTGGAGGTGAGACTTTGCGCCACGCCAGGGTCCTGGGCCTGTCCCACTTTGGCTGTCAGTTATGCGACAGGCCGGTGGCACGCGAATATTTTGTGCAGGACGAAGTCCACACGCCTCCACGCCACTCCACACTCCTCCACACCACTCCATGCACCCGTCCCGCGCTACCCACGCGCTACTCACGAGCGACCCACACACTAGAAGGTTGCGTAAATGGCGCGTGAATGACAGCCAAGTGGGACAGGCCCTTTATGCCTATTTGTGCCATTGAAGATGAGATTGTGCAAAGTAAGTAAAGGGTGCTGTGGTTTACATAGCCGGCAGCAGGCTATGGCCTCCAGCAAACAAGTAGCCTCACTCTAAAGACTTGTGTTTGCCTACGACAAACACAATCCTGAATCTCCTGCCACTCTGATACTCAAGCTTATCTGCTTGCTTATGACAGTACATCCTTCTGTGTTGTATCTATTTGTACCTCCCCTTCCGTAGGTGAAGGTGAGGAACAGCCTATGACGTTAATAACATAAGAATGTAAGATTATAGAAGCAGGAGTTGGCCATTCAATTGCATGAACCAGATGCTAATGTTTCACAAGATCATGCCTCTTCTGCCTTTGATACCTTAGTTCCCTTAGGAATCTATCAAACACTGTGCTGTGCCTCCATAATCCACTGGGATAGAGAATTCCAAAGATTCACTATCCTCTGTGTGAGAACATTTCTCCTCATCTTGTCCGGATCCTTATTGTGAGAACGTGGCATGGACTTTAAAGCCAAGGGAATTGTCCTCTCTGCATCCAGCACTCGAGCCCAGCAAGGTTGGATGAAGTATCTTCAAAATATGTTTCTAATTACTTCCCTTTCCATAAATGCCGAGAGTTTCTAGCATTCTTTGTTTAATTCGAGATTTCCCAGAAGCTGCAGTTTTTAGATTTTCATGATAAGATTTCAATGAGATTCCTTCTTATTCTTCGCAACTATAGGTAATACAGATTCAGATTTGTTTATTGTCATGTATACCAGGGTGTAATGAATGTCCTTGTTCACATGAAGATCATAGAGTAAACAGTGTACATAATAGTAATAGATACAACCGTAGATACAACAGCAGAATGGTGCAAAGATTGAAGTGCAATCTGAAGTACTGCAAAAAAATAATAAAGTGCAATAACTGAATAACTGAATGAGGAAGAGGTAATAATGAAAGTGGATGTATTGGTTCAGGAGTCTGCTAGCTGTGAAAATAAACTGTTCTTAAGGATGGACATCCAGGCTTTCAAGCTTCTGTATCTTCTCTCAGAATGTAGAAGAGAGAATGGGAAATGGTTAGGGTGGCAGACATCCTTAACAACACTTCTAGCCTTTGTGATGCAACGTAATGTGAAGATGCACTATCCGACCTCTCCTCCTGAGGCAAACATGCCACCCCTGGAACTATCCAATGAATTGTTGCTGCACTTCCTCTATCTCTTTCTCTTTCATTCTTTTCTAGGTAAGGAGACCAAAACTATATGGATTATCCCAGATACAGTATCACCAGTATAATCCCCATATTCCAGATTCTCTTGCTAATGTTCATTGTATCCTTAACCTAAGTCTCAAAGCATTGGAGAATAATGAGCCCCATGTTATGTGGTCATTGAAACCTGCAGAGTGTGATTCATAACTACGTTTTTTAAATCGACCAGAAAATAGATCATGTCAGTCATCCTTTGCGTTGGATATTTGTTTCCTTTGACTTTATTAACTCAAATAAAATTGAGTGCATGTAAGTTACAAATGATCTCATTCACTTTTTTATAATGTGAATTCACTTTCAATTTTAAATTTAAATAGTAGCAATTTGCAATCAGATTAAAATGACATAACATCCATGTTACATATATTTCATGAGTTGATTTCTTTGCTCCAGTACCAAGAATTGGACACTGCTCTGTTCAGCATTTAATTTTGGAAATTTACCAAGATCCCAATGATTAAACACCATGACCTTTTTTATCAGTCGTTTAAGTTAGCAGGGACTTCCGTGACTGAACCTCTCCAATCAAGATACCAATGGCCTAATTCCCTGATAAATGGAAAGCAGTGATTTATTAAAACAATAATCCAGAAAGTCAAATAAAACCCTGACTGCGTCTTTTGTATACGTCTCCAGCCAGTCTCCATAAGAGTTCGGAATTAATTTGCAGTTGGCTGAGCTGTTTTGTATCCACCAGGGTTTGTACCAGGAAGTGTCCTAGTTCAGCACTGCGGCACTTTCAATTGACCTAGATAAGCAGCTCTTCCACAGCAATCACAACCACAGCAATGTGGCCTCATTTTTCTTTCTGAAAAGTTTATTTCCAAATGAAATGAAATGCAAGGCTCAATATTATTTTCACTGAACAGCAGGGTAAAATAATATAAATTGAATTCATCAGTCAATCATACTTTTCCCCCTCATCATTGTAGGCTGTGAGCTGTTGATAAAATTTACAATGAAGGGCATTGTATAAAAGCGCTAAGATATAACTGTGGCAGTTGGAAGATATCTGGCTGGCATGTGGTGCTCATAACTCCAACTCTCAATTCCAATGCTGTCAATGTGGAGTTTGAACCTTCTCTGGTTTCTTTCTACATCCGAACAAGGTATGCTGGCAGTCAAGTTAACTGGCTACTTTAAATTGCCACTTGTGTAGGTAGATGGTAAGATAATCAGAAGGGATTTTAATTGGCATATGTGGTAATACAGATTATAGCAAAATAAATGGAGAATTGAGATTAATCTGAGAGCAAGCATGGACTTGATGGGCTGAATGGCTTTATACTATATTATAAGGAAATATATAAAATATCTGTCCTTCTCTGTTAACTAGACTCCAATAAACATCAGCTTTTATATCATCAGATCAAATGCCTTAAAATAGATGAGTGCAGTCCCTAATTTGTGCACAGATCTGCCCATCTTTCATCAACCATTCCCTAGTCCATTTCCCGGGTTGATCCAGATCCTTGTGTAAACTTCGATCCTGTGTCATTGTACACTAACCCACCAATTTCGGTGCCATGCACAAATTTCTTAATCACATTAACTATATTGTTATCCAAATTATTAATATAGATGACAAACAGAAGTGAACCCAGCATGGGTCCCTACCGCACACCACTGGTCACAGGCCTCCAGACAGAAAAACAACCAATATCACTCTCTGACTTCTTCCACGAAGGGAATTTTCATTATTGTTGGCTCACTCACCCCTGGATCTCATGATCAAATTTTCCCAGCGAGCCTACTAAGTAGGATCTTGTCAAAAGGCCTTGCTAAATTCTGTGTAGACCAATCCACTGTCCTGACCTTGCCAATCCACTTGGTGACCTCTTCAAGACATATCACAGAGAATAGTACAATGCAGAAACGGGCCATTCGGCCCACAATGGCCATGCCAAATATGATTCCAAGTTAAACTAGTTGCCTCTGCCTGCATGTGATCCATGTCAATTCCATGCATATCCACATGCCTATCTATATCAAAACTCAATCAAATTAGTGAGATGATTTCCCACACAAAAATCCATGCTGACCATTCCTAGTCAGTTCGTGCCAATCCAAATGCTGGTGATCATGTCCCTCGGAATCCCCTCCAGTGACTTTCTCACTACTGACGTCACTGAGGAGTCAGTTCCTATGATACGTGTGATCAATCTCACCCACGGCTTTTGTTGTTAAAGTTCACTAGATCTTTCCTTTTTTATAACAACACGTGCAATTGATTAATATAAAACCCAACCCTAATTTACAATCTTTATTTTATTCTTGGCAACAAAAGCTGATCTTTGGGAAGAGGATATGCAATCAGAAGAGGAGAGAATAATAAACGACAATGCTGGAACCATGTAAACCATGCACTGCAAATGGTTGGTACTTGGTTTTGACAGGTGGCTGTTAACCTTTGAAAGGCTCACTCCATCTGTGCAGTGAATGATTCCATTGTCCTCCATACAGAATGTTTTCCCCTCTGGTGTTCTAGATTTATCAGCATATTGAAAGACTGCTGAATAGGTTTTATTCTAGCAACAATTGGGGCACAAACATGTCCAAAGGCGTTTGGAGGTAAATTCAGACTCGATGGGTACAAGTTCGTTATTTCATTGTGGATCCACTGGGGATATGAGAAGACAGACAGATAGAACAAACACCATCACTTTATTCATTATTAACAATAGGATGCTTCTCATCCTGTGTACAATACTAATCTATTGCAGTATTGTTTGCAGTTCTGGTTTCTCCCCTGCAGGAGGGATGTTATTAAAGTTCAGAAACAATTCATCCAAACTTGAGAGGTTAAGTTCTAAGGAGAGTATATAGGCTTGGACATTTTTCCTGGAGTACAATAAATTAAGCGGTGACCTTAGAGAGGTATACAAAATCATGAGAGGCATTGAAAAATTGGATGGTCCAATTATTTCCCCAAGGGTAGAGTAGTCCAGAATCAGAGGGCATAGGTGTAAAGTGAGAGGAGAAAGATTTAAAAAAAGACCTGAGGGGGATTTTCCTCATGCAGAGTGGTGTGGAGAGGAAGCTGTAGAAGGGGAAACAATGGCAACATCTAAAAGACATTTAGACACGAGCCGCATAGGAAAGGTTCATAGGGATATGAGCCAAAAGCAGGTAAATGGTGTTATATAACCTGGTCGGCATCCATTAGTTGGGCTGAAGAGCATATTACTGTGCTGTATATCTATGACTTTATCAGGTGAATTATGTTCAAAATTACCTAGAGTTTGATAACATATATTAACTGCTTGATATGAAGTGTGCAGTGAAAGCCTATCGCACATTAACTGCCTTCTGCTTTATCTGTGGTGAAGGTAATTCATTTATTTCAAATTAGTTCATCACTTTTAGATTAGTTTAGTTTAGAGATATAGCGAGGAAACAGGCCCATCGGCCCAACGGGTCCGCGCCGACCAGCAATCCCCGCACATTAACACCATCCTACACCCACTAGGGACAATTTTTACATTTACCAAGCCAATTAACCTACAAACCTGTAAGTCTTTAGAGCGTGGGGGAAAACCGAAGATCTCGGAGAAAACCCATGTGGGTCTCGGGGAGAACGTACAAACTCCATACAGACAGCACCCGTAGTCGGGATCGAACCTGGGTCTCAGGCACTTCATTTGCTGTAAGGCAGCAACTCTACCGCTGGGCCACCGTGACCACCCTTAATTCTTCACTGAAAAAGAATGCCAAACAGATGGGCTGGAAATTCTTCAAAGTTAGGAATCATATACCTAGGGAGTGTTGGGCCATATCAGTTGTGTGTGATACCCTTGGCAGTGAAAGCCTATCGCACATGAAGCCTGATGACAGATTAGTTCCCTTTAATTAATGCCAAAGTAGGGCCTATTCCCCAGATCAATCCTGCTATGAAGTGAGCAACTTGCTTCATTTGCTGTCATCCAACATACAAGCTAACCTTGCACAATTCATTCTTGAAATCTAGCAGTGTGTTTTATGTCATCCAATCTCTGTCTCCACTCAATCTGTCATCCATGTATAAGAAAGAACTACATATGCTGGTTTAAATCGAAGGTGGACTACGGTCTGAAGAAGGGTCTCGACCCAAAACATCGCCCATTCCTTCTCTCCAGAGGTGCTGCCTGTCCCGCTGAGTTACTCCAGCATTTTGTGTCTACCTGTCTTCCATGTATCTACATATCATATGGATAAGGAACCCACGACAAATTCTCCTTTACATCAGCGCGACCGATGGTAGATTAGGCCACTGTTCCATTGAATACTTATGCTTGGTCCGTCAAGGCTTGCAGGATCTCCTGGTTGCTAACCATTTTAACTCCTCTTCCCACTTCCATACTGACCTTTCCATGATGGGCCTCCTCCATTGCCAGAATGAGGCCACATGCAAATTGGAGGACCAGCACCTCATATTCCATTTAGGTAGCTTACAATCCAACGGTATAAACATTGATTTCTCAAATTTTAGGTTATACCTTTGCTTTTCCCCCCTCCCTTTCCTGTGCCTCCCCCATCCATGTGTGCACCCATTTATCTCCACTATTCCACTCCCTTTCCCTCCCCATGACCCTTTCCACCTATATCACCCCACACTGGCTTTACATTTCACTGCTCTCCTTATCCTTGGCTCCTTTTTGAATAATTTTGTCATCCATTTGTCACCGTTTTGTCTCCTTTTCTTCACCAGCTTTTGATCTTCCATTTCCCACACCTGTATCCAAAACTTGGCAGGCTTTGTCCCATCCCCACTTCTTTTCCTGTGTTCTCCTCCCTACCACAATCAGTCTGAAGAATGGTCCTGACCCGAGGTTGTTTATCCACGTCCTCCAGCGATGTTGCCTGACCCGCTGAGTTACTCCAGCACTGTGTGCTGTGCAAGATTCCAGCATTTGCAGTTCTGTAAATCTTCAAATATGCATAAGATTTTTTTGCATTTAGTGATTAGATTTTAAATAAAGTTCCCATGTATTTATTGTACTCCACCAGCCTATTACACTTTCCTATCTCAGGCCATACATTAGAACATTCTAAAATCTGTATCATTATTTGATTGTAACTATCCTGAGATGACCGTAGCTGAACAAGACTTCAATAAAGTGTTCAAAAGTATGATAGGCCAAGAGTTTGCATTGAGTGAGTAAGTAGAATTACGAACACTGGTAAAAAAAAAGTTAAGAGTTAAGGAGAATTAATTTATACAGCGTGGGTTGTTGTTATCTGGGTTGCTCTGTGAGACACAATAATGGAAGCATTTTTTTTATTTCACAAGGGAACTGGATGAAAAGGAGACATCTGCAGGTCTCTGGGGACGGAGGAGGACTGGGACAATTGGATAACTCTTTCAAATGATCAATGCAGGAAAGAATGGATGAAAAAGCAACATCCTGTCTATCTGTGAACTACTTCTTACATTATGCCTTTTTTGAGTTGTTGGTGCTTTGATTTGCTGTGCTTGATTTTGCTGCATTTTTAGGTTAGCACACAGAAGCACGTGTGATACAGTGTGATTTTACTTCGGAGTCACGTGAGTGACTACGTGAAGAAGCCCGCCAGGACGCATGCGTGTCATATCGCTTTCACGCTTGCAAAACGACAGGCGGGGTGGAACGTTCACCCGCAGCGGTAAGTTTGAAACCGCGACCTGCAGGTAAGTGATTTACTCTGCGGTAGTTTTTGTGCCCGCGCTGTTTTTACACAGGGGGGGAAGCTGGACAAAATAGTGTCCACAAGTGCTGCGAGTGAAGCTGGCTGGGGAGGACCGCAAAGTTGCGGGAGCCAGCAGCAGCTGAAGGCACAAGCTCCGTAAGGGATCAGCTGTGCCGACTTTTGGTCCCGCGCCGGCCAGAACACCACGGCCGAGCGGGAGACTATTCAAATGGGGCCGTCGACTTTTGACAAGTCAAAAACGGCAGGAGGCGGGGTGGAACAACGTTCCCCCGTAGCGACAATTTAAACCCAGGACCTGCAAGTAAGAGCTGCGGTCTTTTTGTGTTTTCCCATGCTGATTACAGGTGGAGAAACCAACGGGCTGCGACAAAGCTGGTGGGCTAGCAGCGGCCAGCGGCACTTGAATCACCTATAATGGGATCAGCTGTGCCCATGTCGCCTCCGCACCGGAGGGCTGCGACAAAGCTGGTGAGGGAGGACCGCGGAGCAGCGGGCAGCCAGCAGCAGCCAGCGGCACTCGGATCACCGATAGTGGGATCAGCTGTGCCCGATGTCGCCTCCGCACCGGCCAGATCCGCGCGGCCGGGCGGTAAGGCTAGACACAAAACAAACAAGGTCGTGGACTCAGAGGAGTCCGACTTTGAACAACCGCGGGCGGCCAGCGACCGAGAGCGCTGGAGCCGGATGGAGCGGTGTGTGGAACATTTGCTCCAACATGACAGACTCCGGGAGATGGAGTCGGGTCACTGTGGGCCCTATGATAAACCCACAGCAGTACCTCTTGAAGGGCTGCACAGTGCTTCTACCTCATCAGAGGGGAGCACTGCGGGTCAGTTCTGGGCTGACCTGGAAGAGGGGTCGGCAGAAGGAAAGACAAGTGTGCAAGGGGTGCAGGGACTGTGCAAACCTGGGACCACAAAACCACCAATACTATTGTTTGGAGGCAACCTATCGAAGCAAGTCAAGAAGCTCGATGAGGAAGCAAAAACCCTGGGACTAATAAAAGGGACTCCAACAAAAACCCACTACAGCCAAAGACAGCAGCGAAGAACCTACAAAAAAGAAGTAAACCTGCCACTGGTAACTATGGAGGTAGGTGGGTCTGGTTCCCTACAAAATACAGGGAGCATGGAGGTTGGGGGGAGATTACATTATTTTCTGAATGCATGGAGCATGTTAACAACCGATACTTACATCTTAAGCAGTATCCAGGGATATACAATAGAGTTTATACACAAGTACAGCCCTACAGTTCAACATATACCGAACCGAATGTTCGTGCTTTCTGATAAAGAAAAATCAAAAGCGCATGCTGAACTGGAGCGGCTTTACGTAAAAGGTGTAATTGAGAAAACTCAACACGAACCATTAGAATTCGCGTCCAATATATTTACCAAAAACAAAAAAGATGGTGGTTGTCGCATCATCATAGATCTGACAAAATTGAATACATTTGTACAATATATTCACTTCAAAATGGAAACCTTTGTTACTGCTAAACAATTAATTTCCAAAGGTTACATCATGGCCAGCATCGATTTAAAAGATGCTTACTATTCAGTGCCTATACGAGGTGACCACAGGTGTTACTTAAAATTCAACTGGATGGGACAACTTTGGCAGTATAAAGCACAGCCAAATGGATTATCATCAGCCCCCAGGCTGTTCACAAACATTTTGAAACCAGCCCTAGCGTTTCTACGGAAACGTAAACACATGGTCATGGCATATATAGATGACATACTCATTGTGGGCAAAACTTTGGAATTGGCCAAACAAACTGTAACAGCCACAAAACAGTTATTTGAAAAACTGGGATTTATTATCCATCCAGTTAAATCTAAACTAACGCCTTCCACTACTATGGACTATTTGGGGTTCACCATTGACTCAGTCCACATGTCGGTGACTCTGCCTAAGGGAAAGGCTAGAGATTTAATAGAGGCTTGCAATAACCTCATTGACATCAGCAAACCATCCATCAGATTGGTAGCAAAAGTAATTGGCAAAATGGTGGCTGCCTTTCCAGCCACACAATTTGGACCTCTACATTACCAAAACTTACAGAGAGCAAAAATACAAGCACTCAAAATTAATGCAGGTCACTTTGACAGACCTATGAAACTACCAATCAAAGCTAAAATGGAACTAAAATGGTGGATAGATCTGGCTTTGTTCCAATCCAATCATTGTCAGTAACCCTTCCATGGTACTACAAACTGATGCCAGTGCACTTGGGTGGGGAGCCACCAATACCATCACTAGCTGTGGAGGTAGATGGACTGCTCAGGAGGCATCATTATTACTCACACTGGGCATAAACTACCTGGAAATGTTGGGTGCATTCCATGGCCTAAAGTCATATTGTACTGGGTCATATCACCAGCATGTTAGACTACGGATAGACAATACCACCGTGGTAGCATACATTAACCACATGGGTGGAAACAAATCGACATCATGTGACAATCTGGCTAATATAATTTGGCAATGGTGTATCCAGAGAGATATTTGGATATCAGCCACTTACCTACCAGGAAGACTAAATTTAGTGGCAGACACCAGGTCACGCAAATTTAATGAAAACACCGAATGGATGTTGAATAAAAAAGTATTTGCTGATATTACAGCAAAATGTGGAACACCAGATATCGATCTATTCGCATCCAGACTTAACCACCAGTTATCAAATTATGTTTCATGGGAACCAGACCCTGGGGCAGCGGCGACAGATGCATTTTCGCTGCATTGGAGGGAAATTGTTTATTTACGCATTCCCTCCTTTCTGCCTCATCAGTCGGGTATTAAGGAAAATACAACAAGACTCTGCGTCTGGTATTTTGGTAGTACCCGATTGGCCTACTCAACCATGGTTCCCAGTGGTATTAAACATTGTATTAGAACCATGTATCACCATCCCACATAGACCAGATTTATTGCTACATCCCGTAACAAGGGATAGTCACCCATGCCATAAACATTTGAACATTAATTTGTAGAGTTTAAAAACACCTCTACTACAACTGGGACTGACGGACCGAACAGTGAACATGATCTCGGCGGCACAAAGACAGCCAACCAAAAAACAGTATCTGGTCTATATCAGGAAGTGGGAGATGTACTGCCATAAAAACAACATCACCTACAGAGACATGAACATCCCGTCTGTTCTGGAATATCTGGCAGGCCTCCACTATGATGAGGGGCTCGGTTACAGTGCCATCAACTGCGCCAGAAGTGCCCTATCGACTTACCTATGGCAGGGGACAGAGCGTTACTCTGTTTGGACTCACCCACTGGTAACAAAACTTATGAGGGGAATTTTTAATACTAATCCCCCAAGAACCAGGTACTCCCAAATATGGGATGTAAGTATTGTCCTGAAGATGCTCAGGAATTGGTCTCCAGCAACAGCTCTGTCCCTACACAGACTGACATTAAAAACAGTCATGCTAATGGCATTGGTCACGGCACAGAGGGTACAGTCACTGCATAAACTAAGACTGGACAACATGACTTCCTCAACAGAAAATATTACGTTTCATATCTATGAGTTAGTAAAGCAGAACAGACAGGGATCAGCAGGCCTCAATATACAATTTAGGTCATACCCAACAGATGACCGTCTCTGTATAGTAAGACATCTGTTGTTATACATGGAGACAACGAAAATCCTAAGAGGCAATGAGAAGGCACTTTTGGTCAGCCACAAGCAACCACACAAAAGAGTGACGGTCCAGACCATCTCAAGATGGCTGAAACAGGTGCTAACACAGGCTGGGGTGGATACTAATATTTAAAAATCTAATTCCACCAGGGCTGCAGCTACATCGGCAGCGATACAGTTGGATGTACCAATGGACCAAATCCTCAAGGCAGCAGGATGGTCTGGGGAAAAAACATTCCAATTATTTTACAACAAACCAGTAATGAAACCTGGAACGTTTGCAGAAACAATTTTAAGTTCTGTAAATTAATTTAAACCCATAAAAAGGGGTTATAATTTTGTGTTAACAAATTTTATGATTTCAATGTCGAATTCATGTCCAAATTATGTTAACACAATTCCTCCTACAGTCATCAAGGCAGACGTGATGCATGGACTCGTTTCCACGGCATGAAATCACAGAGCTTTAAAATCTTCACGTAGTCACTCACGTGACTCCGAAGTAAAATAGTAAGATTAAACGAGAACTTACCAGTTTGAAGTTTGATCTGTATTTTATGAGGAATTACGATGAGGGATTACGTGCCCTCCGCTCCCACCCTTGATCATATACTTAACTGGTATCTCTTCTCTAATCTTACTATGTTTAGTCATTACAGTTATCTGTGATTTCACACCGCTGCTTTGAAGAATGACACGCATGCGTCCTGGCGGGCTTCTTCACGTAATCCCTCATCGTAACTCCTCATAAAATACAGATCAAACTTCAAACTGGTAAGTTCTCGTTTAATCTTACTATTAAATCCTGAAGCTCTAACTCTTGAATTAATGGAGAATTTTAAAATCCAATACAGAGTTTGGCAATTGCAGCCTCAAGTGGAATGTATTCTGATTCAATTTCTTCTTTTATTTTCCAGTGGGCTCACCTCGAAATAAAACTTCCATTACAATGTTTTCTTTCTGATCTACTTTGTTAGCCTGGTGAAACCAGCTCATCAATACATGCCAGGCAAATTTTAATTTACACCTGAATAAATCAAAAGCCCCTGAGAATTTTGTACTCAATCATTATTGCTCATCTCTCAGAGGAGATTTGAATCTTAGGACTTTTCTGACCTGAAGTGGTGGAGGTTAGATCATTAGATATATTTAAGGAGCAGATAGATAAATGCTTGAAAGATCAATGAATTGAGGGTATGGGGATCTGGTGCAGTAGAGTAGTTGAGGTTAGCCATAATTATATCGAATGGCCCTGCACGCTTGAGGAGCTTGGTGTCCTATTCCTGCCTTGTCTTGTATTTCTGTGTTTTTAATCCCAAAACCTCAATGACAACATATTCCTTTATTATACATGTAATATCAGTGCAATAAATATCAATACCAAAGAGACATGAAAACAAAATATTAAATTCTTTATATTTTGTTATATTGTGCCTTGCCAATGAAAATGGAGAGCAACTAAATTGGCAATTTAGGTGTACACACTTTAATGACTTACAGGACATATAAAACTTCACCTAGGAAAGAAAGTGTGATTTTAAGATGGAGTTAGAGAAACATTTGAACCTGAAATGATAGTTCGAGATATTATTTCAAGTAGCATTGAGTATGCAGAGATGGATTATTTCTCTGGATGGGGAGTAATTATGGGGGCAACTATTCTGTTGTACAAAGTACATGCTTGGCTGTTACATCTGTTGAGATTGACTAGAAATCTACTGTACGTACATGGGTAGATTTGTATAAAACGATTCAACCCTCTGTATAAAATACTACACATTAATGTGTTTGGCTATTGTCACTTGAACCTTATTTCTGCAATTCATCACCAGTTTCCTGAAGCAAAATAATGACAGTCCCACTTGGGCTGACACAAGCAAATCCCGTGTAATTGTTAAAGTGTTAGATGAAAGGGACAAGGGTACATCAAAGGTTTAACTTCCCTAGAGTGTAGTATCGAGAAGCAGCAATCGATGCAAGTAAACAGATGTGGCAATGTGATCGTGTCAGGGTGATAAATAGCAGTTAATTAACTGGAGTTGCAGTGACGAAGCAATGTCAGGATGTAGTGTAAGCTGCAAATGTGCTGAACACGTAGGCTGCTACACAATCACTCTGGAAGACCAACAGAGCACAACTAGGTGGCAACATCTCTCTGCAGCTCCAAGGCTAGACAACAGCTGTTACTTTACATTATATTGGGATGGACTTTTGGCCTTGTCATATGTGTTGATCAGATGAAATAGCTGTTATATGATCAAGCAGCAATACACAGTCCTGAGACAGGGTTTCACTCCAAAATATCAACTAGTTTATTTCACCCAATGGATGCTGTTCATTGCTCCAAGAGATTGTCTGTTGCCCCAGCATATACATATGATATTTTAATTATTAAATTTAGTTCCTAAACACTCCACTTACCCAATGTCGTTTATAATGTCGATAGAATCATATGGCACAGTAAGAGACCATTTGGCTCCTCATGTATTTGCTGGCACTGAGAGGAAAGGGCTATCCAATTAGTCAAAACTTGGGCAATCTGCACGTGCAAAATCAAGCATCTCTATACTTATAAAAACCTGATCTTGGATGTGTATTTATTTGTGTGTTTGCGTCTAATGACATCTTCGCAAAAAAACGACGTGGTAACGGTAACATTTTAACATATTCCAGTAGACATTTTTCCCCTGGAGTCCAAAATTGCCTTATCTGAAAATGTCATGCTTTATTTCTTGTTATTACTGAAAATGTTCAAAAATCTGACAAAACTTTGAATTAAAAAATGACTCTTTTGCTGATGACGTCACAATGGGTTTGCTCCACGTGCCGTATCTCGCACTGCGAGTGATGTCCCCCCACCTACTACTCCCCCCCCCCCCAAGGTTATTGAAAAGACGCAGAAAGAACAAGCAAGTTGGGCCCTACTCGCCTCGGGTTGGCGCATGGGAGGTTGCTGCCGCAGGCCGAGCCCAGCGACTGGACCTGGACAGATGCAGAGCCTGGAGCTGGAGCAGGAGTTGGAGCTGGAACAAGGGAGTATTGCGTTCGGGAACCAGCCCTCCCCTGTGACGCCGCGTGCCCTCCCATGCCTCTGCCTCTGCCCTCTGCCTCTGCCCTCTGTCTTTGCCCTCTGCCCCTGCCCTCCCTCTGCCCCTGCCCTCCATCTGCCCCTGCCCTCACTCTGCCCCTGCCCTCCCTGTGCCCCTGTCCTCCCTCTGCCCCGCCCTCTCTCTGCCCCTTCCCCTGCCGCTGCCCCTGCCCCTACCCTCTCTCCCTCTCCCTCTCTAGCCACGCCTGTGATTTGGGGCTATGCATGAGTGAAGTGGCTAAAAGGAGCGAATGAATAATATTAATATAATATCAAGAAGGGTAGTTAGTGTGGGGGGGGTGGTTAGTTTGAATGTGTGTGTGGGGGTGGTTAGTGTGTGTGACGCTGCAGGCCGCATGCCCCCTCCCCCGCAACCGCGCGTTGAGGGGCGGGACCCAACAGGTCCCACTTGGTCTAGTATTACTTAAAACCTTCTGACCTGCTGAGTTACTTTGTCTTCTTAAAAAATAATCTTTCACTTTGCTTGCAGAATAATGACAAGTGTACACTTACCCACAGATTGTAATAATCCGTGCTTTTATGACAAATGCTATTCTGTTTTGAAGGTTTTGATGTTTCATGTTCTCATTACACCTTCGACTTAACCCAACACATATACTCCCTTTGTTCCACATATATTCCTCCCCCACCTTTTCGCCAACTGAAAACCTCCCCAAATCTTTCTCTTTTTTCATTTTTGACAAAAGGCCGCAGTCCCGAAAGTTGACTATTTCTCTTTCCATAGATACTGCCAGACGTGCAGAGGTTTTTCAGCATGTTCTAGTTTCGTTCCCACTGTCACGAATCAGCAGATTTTAATTTTATTTTCAGACATTATTAGTGATTAGTTGAAAGTTAACTGGCTTTTGATATTGGATTTAAATATTTTTGGTTTCAAATATTGTTTTTGTGATGGTTTTTATTTTTATTCTCTAACAGATAGCAATGCATAGAATACAAGATGATGTATTCATTGGTTAATGTAAAACTGGGTTTCTGTTTTGGGTGATGTTTACTCATTTCACTCCTGGCATCAGGAAGAAGGTACAGGAGCCTGAAAACTGTAACGTCCAGGTTCAGGAACAGCTTCTTCCATACAACCATCAGGCTATTAAACACTACATGCTCAAAACAACTCTGAACTTTAATAGACTATTATTATTATTATTATTATTATTATTATTATTATTATTATTACACTACTATTGTTTGTTTTTTGTGTATATGTGTACATATATATATATATATATATTTTCTCTCTCGTTTATCATATTGTTTACAGTGTACTATGTTTAAATATTCTGTTATGCTGCAGCAAGAATTTTATTGTTCTATCTGAGACACATGACAATAAAACACTCTTGATTTGACTTCACCCTTTTTCATTCCACATCTTCATTTCCCTGTATTGTTGGTCCATACCAGCGCTTGAGCAGTGCAGCAGAGGGCAGACATGGCAGACAGGTGGGATAACTCCATTACAGAATGCTAATATCTGCTTCAGATGTTTCTATCCACCGTGGATAGGAGGAAGAAACAAATCCAAATTAATATTTTCAGAAATGTCAGTTGTGTTGACGATTCGTTTCCCAAAATCAACGCAACGACACAGCTCCTAAACTGACTGAATAGGAAATGAAGCCATTGACATGAAAATGACATAGCTGCAGGTGGGGGTCCCGCAGGTCATGTGACAACACAACTAAACATATGTTGCAGTTGCAATCATCTCTAGCCGGGCACGAACTTTCTGAACATCATGACAGCAGAACATTAGGCAGTACATAAAAAAAGGATAATGCCAAAATGATTGAGAACTAAATATATGTAATTCACATTTCAGTTTCAGAGGTTTTGGTTACCATAAATGTCCTAATATATGGTATTTGTGATAATGTCAACATTGCAAGACTAAATACTGTACTGTGTTACACAGCAATAAATAACACGTCTCATCCAAGCATGGTTAACTTGCCAGGACAGGGTATACATGCTTCCTGTTCATTCAGCTCATTCATGTGACTACATTCACATTTTGCACAGGGAGAATTGTTTGTCCTGAGTTTAACCAACCGATTTATCCGATATATCCGATTTATCTTTGGTATTTTCTCTACATATTTTCTTCATGATTTCCAGATATTCGCAGCAAAGCAAAAGATACATAAAATTGACAAGGGTGGAAAAAGTATTAAGTGAGAAATAAATAACTATTGACAGGACATTTGAAAGTCTGAACATCATCAAGATAAGCAGGAGTGCTACCTTCATTACTTATTTGAATAACTGCTGTATTCTTTCTCTTCAGTTATTGTTCTAAAGTATGGTGTTGTATCTTCTGCTTAATGCTCATGTAGTCCTGATGGGGACGAGGTACCCACAGGGATGACAAGCAGTTAATTTCAGGACACACATTAGTAAACTGCACAAACATTACCAATTAGATACAAGAAGCTGGAGTAACTCAGTGGGTCGGACAGCATTTAGGGAGAAAGGGAATTGGTAATGTTTCGAGTCGAGACCCTTCTTTAGACTGAGAGTCAGGGGAAAGGGAAACGAGAGATATAGACGGTGATATAGAGAGATATGGAACAAATGAATGAAAGATATGCAAAAAAGAAATGATGATAAAGGAAACAGGCCATTGTTAGCTGTGGGCCAGGTGAAAATGAGTTACAGACAATGGAACTCACCAGGATGGCAGTGAAACTAGGGTGGGGGTGGGACGGTAAGAGAGGGGATGCAAGAGTTACTTGAAGTTAGATAAATCAACATTCACACTGCTACGTTGTAAACAGCCCAAGTGAAATATGAGGTACTGTTCCACCAATTTGCGTTTGGCCTCACTCTGACAATGGTGGAGGTCCAGGACAGAAAGGTCAGTGTGGGAATGAGATGGGGAGTTAAAGTGTTTGGCAACCGGGAGATCACATTGGCACAGGTGGACTGAGCGAAGGTGTTCAGCAAAATGATTGCCCAGTCTACGTTTGTACTCACTGATGTATAAGAGTCCACACCTGGAACAACGGATACAGTAGCTGAGGTTGGAGGAAGTGTGAGTGAACCTCTGCGCCTAACCTGAAAAGATTGTCAGGGTCTCTGGACAGAGTCAAGGGGGGAGGTATAGGGACAGGTGTTGACTCTTCTGCGGTTGCAGGGAAAGGTACCTGGGGAAGGAGTGGTTTGGATGGAAAGGGATGAGTTAACCAGGGAGTTGCGGAGGGAGCGGACTCTGCAGAAGGTGGAAAGGGGTGGAGATGGAAAGATATGCTTAGTGGTGGGAGTGATGGCACTGAAGCCAGGCTGGTTGCAGAAGTGGATCAGCTATCAACATTATAATCACTCCATTGGAGGTGGTGAAAATATTGTAAACATATGATCAATAACACATAATTCTCTGACATTTTCACATGGAAAAGCAGAGGCTAATCAGGGAGAACCAGCCTGCCTTTGTGCTTGGGAAATCCTATCTCATCAATATGGTTGAGCATTTTTGAGGAGGTAACACAGAAGATGAGGGCGGAGCAGTAGTCATTGTCTATATGGATGATAGACACAAAATACTGCAGTAACTAAGCAAGTCAGGCACCACCTCTGGAGAAATTTAGTTATTGCAACCTAATAAAAAGATGTCTTGCATGTGATTGAATATGTGTCAAATTGTGATGATTTGGAAATTGCTTGCTTCTTATGGGTATTAACATTTTGGATGATTGTCCTGTTCCCAGCACTTAGATGTGATCTGAAGTGGGTGCACTAGGACCTTTACTTTGTTACAGGTTTAACAAAATTCATCATGTCACCAAATACTCTAACAAATACTACAGATATTTTGTAAACTGGTTGCAACATGCTTGGTATGGCAGTGAGAAGAAGGCATGGCCTCGAATCACCTTCTTGAGGCAGCAACTTTTATAGATGCTATGGAAGATGAAGTGCTGTGTCTGTGATGGAATGGGCTGAGTCCACATCTCTCCGCAACCTCTCGCATTCCAGTGCATTGGAATTGCCGTATGAGGCCATGTTGTAACCAGTCAGTATACTTTATACAGAACATCTGTAGTATTAAGTGACATGGGAGATTTTGTTAAACTTTTAAGAAAGTAGAGGCCCTGGTGCACCATCTTCAGATTATATCTACATGCTGGGCCAAGGACAATCATCTGAAATGTTAATACCCAAGAATTTGAACCTGGTAACTCTCTCCACCGCTGACCCACCAATGAAAAGTGGTGCATGGTCATCCAACGTTCCCTTTCTGGAGTCTCTTAGGACATTGGCAATGCTACAAAGTTTATTTCATTCCTAAAGAAATATACACATGCTGAACTCAACATAATCACAATTGCAGGAGGAATGGGTGCCATTTTGTACAGGGTGTAATACAATTAGTTTATATTATGATCATAGAACAATCTTAGTTTAGTTTGGTTTATTATTGTTACATGTACGTAGGTACGGTGAAAAAGTTTTTTGTTGCATGATATCTAGTCAATGAGAAGAATATACATGATTACAATCAAGCTGTCCAAAGTGTACAGATACAGAGTAAAGGATATCTTATTTTGTGCAAGATAAAGTCTGACAAGGTATGATTAAAAATAGTTTAAAGGCCTCCAATGAGATAGATAGTAGGTCAGACTTGCACACTACCTGGTGAAAGGATGGTTTAGTTGCCTGATAACAGCTGGGAAGAAACTGTCCCAGAATCTTCAGGTATGCGCTTTAAACCGTCTGTACCTCTTGCCTGATGGGGGAGGGGAGAAGAGGGAGTGACCGGGGTGAGACTCATCCTTGATTATTCTGGTGACCATACCGAGGCAGTGTGAAGTATAAATGGGGTTTGTGTAATGGTCTGCGCTATGTCCACGATTTTCTGCAATTTCTTGCCGTCTTGGATGGAGCTGTTCCCAAACTATGCTGTGATGCATCCCGATAAAATGATTTCTATGGCACTTCTGTAGAAGTTGGGGAGGGTTGTTGGGACCATGCCAAACTTCCTAAGGCGTTGGTGTGCTTTCTGATTCATTGCTGTTGATATTTACTTCTGAGAACTTCTAACAAGCTTTGGACTTTGCACAGCTTGGCGCCATCAATATATACTGATGTGTGTGTACTGCTTCACTTCCTGAAATCAATCACAATCTTCTTTGTCTTGCTGAAGAGGTTGTTGTTTTTGCACGTTGTTACGAGATTCTTAATCTCTTTCCTGTTCCTCTGTCTCGTGATTATTTGATATCCAGCCCACTGGATTGTAAATTGAGTTGGATTGGTATTTGGCTGCACAGTCATGGGTGTATGAGGAGTATAGTAGGGGGCTGAGAACACTTCCTCGCTGTGCACCAGTGTTGAGGCTTAGCATAAAAGATGATTTGTCAACTATCCTCTCTGATTGTGGTCTGTTGATCAGGAAATCAAGGGACCAGTTGAAGAGGGAAGTGCTGACTCCAAGTTCCACAAGTTTGGAGATGAGCTTGGATGGGATTGAAAGCAGAGCTGTAGTTGATGAATAGGAATCTGCCGTACGTGTCCTTCTTATCCAGGTGTTCCAGGGATGAATGTAGGGCCAGGGAAATTGCATCAACCATAGAGCTTTTGTGGTGGTAGGCAAACTGCAGTGGATCAAGGTTGTTTGACAGGCTGGATTTAATGTGCCCCATAACCAGCCTCTTGAAGCACTTCATGATGGTGGATGTCAAGGCCACTGGACGATTGAAATCTTGGTCTTCTTTGGCACTGGGGTGATAATGATCTTCTTGAAGCAGGTTAATCTAAGGACTAAATTGTGGGAATTTCAAAGACTCACTCCTTTTCGTTCTCCAATTCTGATAGGGTGAACTGAATTTAACTTCATTTTTCTGTTGCATTTTTCCCCCTCCTGTCAACCTTTTCCTTCCTTTCTCACCAGAAGGTGTTGACTCTTTGTTGGTATTTGATTTAAGGGTTGAGGATGTCTTCTTGTATCTTGTTCAATGGTCTATTACCATGCATGCATATGACCCTGTTTAGTACTGAGTCATGGTCTTATTGTGCCATGCATCACCTGCCGACCTATGCAACACTTGGATACTTGAACCATGCACAAACTACTGGGCCACGCACCCCTTGTTAAACTATGCACAACTACGGAGCCATGCACCACCTACTCTGTCGTGCACTTCTTGCTGACCCACTTACTGGAAACAATCAAGCCTGATGTTGGTCCAACACAGGCTCAGTCAGATTGCTCCAAGTTACTTGTGACCTTCAGTTATTCAGCAATGGCAAGCACAATGGTGTACTGACCTGGGGCATATCACGTATGTGTATGGATCGCTGAGCAACTTACAAGAAGAAACAAAACCTATCTGGTCAAACCTAAATGTCACATATTGTTAATTTGATTATGTCATTGTGATCTTACTTATTGCAGTAGATGGTCTTTGGGAGGAGGTTAATTCTAATCCATTTGTTTTCTACTTTGAAGATATAAAAATGAGAGAAATATTTCACTGGAGATTACTTACAAGTTTCAATCTGATAATTTAACAAGGGAATAAAAATACAATGGAGATGCTTTCGGAAAAGATATATAACTGAAGAAGATTTGGTTCTACAATTCACAGCCCTCAGAGATTCTCATATCTGGCGTTCCTTGAGGATTTATTATGGAGCAGTTTTCTGCCATTTACTAACAGTACAGTGCAAGAAATTTGACATGCCTGAATTTAACATCAGGGTCACCACTCCCCGTTACCCCTCTCTCACCCCCCTACCCCTCTCCCCCCCTTCCTGCCCTCCCCGCTCTCCTCCCACTCCCCACTCTCCTCCCCCTCCCCATCCCCATCTCTCTCCCCCATCCCCATCTCTCTCCCTCCCCAATCTCTCCCCTTTCCTCCTCCCCCTCTCCCCTCCCTCCCCTCTTCTCACCCTCCCCTCTCCCACCCCGTCTCCCTCTACCCCCCTCCCCCCCTCCCCCCGCCTGTGTGTTTGGGGGGTGGTTAGTGTGAGTGTGATGCCGCAGCCCCCCCTCCCCGCAAACGCGAGTTGGGGAAACAGACCCAACGGGCCTGCACTTGGTCTAGTAATCAATAAAGCTGGACTGAGGGGACTCTTGATGCATATTGTCATACACCAACTGTTAGACCTTTCCTTGCAGCATGCTACAAACTAGTTATAATTGAAATGTGACACAAGAGACTGCAGCTACTGGAACCTTGAGCAAAACATAAATTGCTGGGATAGCTCAACGGGTCAGGCAGCATTGTTGAAAGGAAATGGACATTTCTTTCCACAGTTGTTGCTCGACCTGCTGAGTTCTATATATGGGTCTGAAGAAGGGTTTCGGCCCGAAACGTCGCCTATTTCCTTCGCTCCATAGATGCTGCTGCACCCGCTGAGTTCCTCCAGCAATTTTGTGTACCTTCGATATTCCAGCATCTGCAGTTCCCTTTTGAACACCGAGTTCTATCAGCAGTTTATTTTGTAATTGCATGAATTTCTTTATAAAAGTAAGTTAGATTTTACCAATAGCTTAAAACATAATATATCTCAATGAGGTTCCCCAGTGAATTAAGCAAATAGGTTGCAGCCTCAGTTCATGGTTTAGTAGTAGGTGCAAGGTTCCATCATAGATCACGTAGACGTACGTGTGCATGTATCAGGTCAGTGCACACGTGCTTGGGATTGCTGGATAAGTGGAAGTCCCAAGTAACTTGGTGCAACCTAATTGAGCCTGAGCTGTGACATACACATGCTGGCCATTAGAGTACCATTATCAGGTTTGATTGTTTCTTTGTGATTTACAGATATAGGTTAGGTGGGAATGAAGAAAGGACCACAATGCAAAGACCCACTACTGGAGAGGATAATTCTAAACAAGGTCCTAAACGATGCACATATGAGGACAAGTTCAAGGACTATCGATGAGATTGCTTTACACAATGTATATGTTTATGTCTCTTCAATTGATTAGTCTGTCTATTCTTCTCCAGCATGTGTGCAACATTCACCATCTGAGCCTGTCAAGGCATTCAAATATTTATCGGAGCAGAATTGTATTTTAAGTTAATTTTCTTATATCTTCAAAGTTTCTTTTTACTTTATCTTTTAATGTTATTCACTCTCTCTTGACAATATCAGCTCCTATTTTCTGAAATTGTCACATTGACATTATCCTTTTCCCACCAGATACTTTTCCACAACAGAACACAAACTCTTTGGGTTGAAGACATATTACAGTACTGTGAGCTAAAATCAAATTATATATTCATGCATCAAAAAAACTGTTGTACTTCCCAATAAATGGGAAGAAAGGAAAGCTCTATTGATTTCCGCTCTCTATGATTGGCTGTAAAATTCTGGTTTAACTGATCTGCAGAAGAATACAAGTGATGGGAGCAGAAGGCCATTTGTTCTCATGAGTTCACACTGCCATTCAATAAGATTAGTCGACCTCAAACATCATTGTCCTGCCCTGTCCCTAAATTCTGTAACATAATGTCTATAAATGGACATGATTTAATTGTACACTGAAAATCTCCCGGTTGCTAAACATTTTAATTCCCATTCCCATTCTCACAGTGACCTTTCTGTCCTAGGCCTCCTCCATTGTCAGAGTGAGGTTGAATGCAAATTGGAAGAACAGCATCTCATATTTCGCTTGGGCAGTTTGCTGTGTTTTGAATATTGATTTCTCTAACTTCAAGTAACCCTTGCATTCCTTCTCTCTCCATCCCTCCCCATCCATCATACCAGCTTCAAAGTCATCTTGTTGAGTCTCATTGCTTGTACTCGTTCTCATCTAGGCCGCAGCTAACAATGACCTGTTGCCTTTATCATTGTTCCTTTTTAATATATTATTTTGTTCTATATCTCTCTATATCACTGACTATATCTCTCGTTTCCCTTTCCCCTGACTCTCAGTCTGAAGAAGGGTCTCGACCTGAAATGTCACCTATTCCTTTTCTCCAGAAATGCTGTCTGAAGAAGGGTTTCGACCCGAAACGTTGCCTATTTCCTTTGTTCCATATATGCTGCCTCACCCGCTGAGTTTCTCCAGCATTTTTATCTACCTTCGATTTTCTAGCATCTGCAGTTCCTTCTTAAATATGCTGTCTGACCCGTTGTGTTACTCCAGCTTTTTGTGTCTATCTTCAGTTTAGACCAGCATCTGCAGTTCCTTCCTACACTGAAAATTCTTTGCCGTTTTTTTCTCCGACAGTGAAGATATTTTGTTTATTATTGTGAATGTTCACAGCTGGCTAATGCTGGCTAATGGTTCCAAGAGGCAGTAGCACCCAGCTGGTTGGCAATGCTTAGCTCACAGAAGTGAAATACTGTCATAAAATCATGATAATCATATGACACTAATGTGTGCAAAACACATACCAGTATTTTCAGAAATCAGTCAAACAAAACCTTATATTTATGTCTGAAATACGTTTCAACAATCAATTCTGCAATCTTCAAAGCTCCTCAGACCATTAGTATGATTGCAGCTCACAGGCTAAGCCCTGAACAAATCTCGCTTGTAATCAACTATGAACAACATTTACTTTATGTTGCTTTCCAAAGCAGCACTAATGCAGAAAATTAAATTTCATCGGTGGCAGACCTGAAAGGGTCTGAACTTCAAGGTGCAGGAGCTCCAGTAATTTGAATCCATGCACGACACTGTCAGATTACACATATTAATCTCTCGCATATCTAAAGCATGACATTTTTCATTTATAGTGTAATTCAAACCAATGCAGTTGTAGGCAGGATTGTGCACAGCCATGAAAATTGTAGATTGTTGGGTTGAGTGCAGGCTTTGTGGAGAATTGAGCACAACACAGAACTAGATCAGTCAACTCAGCTATTGTTTGTGTGTAAGAAGGAACTGGAGATGCTGGTTTAAACCAATGACAGACACAAGAAGCTGGAGTAACTCAGCAGGACAGGCAGCATCTCTGGAAAGAAAGAATAGGTGACTTTTCGGGTCGAGACCCTTCTTCAGACTTTAAAACAGGCCGTTGTAAGCTGTTTGTAGAGTAAAAATGAGAAGCTAGTGCGACTTGGGTGGGGGAGGGATAGAGAGAGAGGGAATGCCGGGGTTACTTGACGTTAGATAAATCAACACATACCACTGGACTGTAAGCTGCCCAGGCGAAATATGGGATGCTGTTCCACCAATTTGCATTTAGCCTCACTCTGACAATGGAGGAGACCTAGGACAGAAAGGTCTGTGTATGAATGGGAAGGAGAATTAAAGTGTCCAGCAAACGGGAGATCAGATTGGTTCACGCGGGCTGAGCAAAGGTGTTCCGCGAAATGATTACCCAGTCTGCGTTTGGGAGTTGTGGAGGGAACGGTCTCAGTGGAAGGTGGAAACGGGTGGAGATGGGGAAATGTGGCTAGCGGTGGGATCCCGTTGGAGGTGGCAGAAATTTTGGAGGATTATGTGTTGTATGTTACAGCTGATGGGGTGGAAGGTAAGGACCAGGGGGATTCTGCCTCTGTTGCAACTAGGGGGAGGGGGAGCAAGGGCGGAGCAGCAGGTACCGAGGAGACATGAGTAAGGACCTCATTTATGATGGGAGAGGGGAACCCCCCTTCCCTAAAGAATGAGGCCATCTCGGATGTTCTAGCACGTAACACCTCATCTTGGGCACAGATACGGCATAGATGGAGGAATTGGGAGTAGGGGATAGTGTCTTTGCAGGAAGCAGGGTGGGAAGAAATGTAGATGAGATAGTTGTGGGAGTCAATGGGTTTGTAATAGACGTCAATCAATGGTCTATTTCTTGTGATGGAGACTGAGATCAAGAAAGGGGAGGGAGATGTCGGAGATGGTCCAAGTAAATTTGAGTGTAGGATGAAAATTGGTGGTGAAGTGAAGTCTGAAGAAGGGTCTCGACCTGAAACGTCACCCATTTCTTCTCTCCAGAGACGCTGCCTGTCCTGCTGAGTTACTCCAGCTTTTTGTGTCTATCTTCAGCTATTGTTAATGTTTGACATGAGTCACTATCTCCAATTCTTCAACAAGAAATGTCAATATAACCTTCTATTCCTTTCTCCTTGTTTTCTGAGCTCCCCTAAATGCAACTAAACTTTGTTTCAGCTATTCCTTGTGACAGAGACCTTCACACTCTGACCACTCAACGGGTAGAGAATTTTACCTGATTTCCCTTTTGATGCGTTAGTGACAAGGATTCAGGTTCAATATTCGCAAAAAGCTGAATTATGGGAGCAGAAATTCAATCTCACTTTAGGTGCTATATGACTGAACTGAAGGGTCATGTTGAGTGGTAAGCACAATCATTATAATTTAGTTTTTGGTTTTAGTATTTTACATACGGCGCAGAAACAGGCCCTTCGGCCCACTGAGTCCGAGCCGACCAGCGATCCCTGCACACTAACACTATCCTACACACACAATGGACAATTTACAATTTTACCAAGCCAATTAGCCTACAAACCTGTACATCTTTGGCGTGTGGGAGGAAACCGGAGCACCCGGAGAAAACCCACGACGCAGGTCATGTGGAGAACATACAAACTCTGTACAGACAGCACCCATAGTCAGGATCGAACCATGGTCTCTGGCGCTATAACGGTGCAAGTCTACCTCTGCAACACCGTGCCACCCTTAATGTCGTGAATATATTATATGATACAAAATAGGATTGTGTGCATCCATGCACATAACATGCCAGTGTACATTGGATGCTGGACGGTGACATGAATTTGGCTTTGCTGTTGCAACACTGAAGCATAAATACAGAAGCTTTGAAAGCAAGCTTTATGTGAGGATCATTCAAACTGCCTTGGCCACTCCAATCTTCACCTCAGTTATTCGCAATGATGTCTGACTGAGCATTGGCCAAACGAGGTGTCTGCTGCTTTGTCTATTTCATTATGTTTATCATTAGATGACATTCCTGCAATGGTTCCATTTACAAACCACCACGTTAAGAGTACCTGACCTGGCAGTACATTGCATTGAAAACTTAAATCTTCCCATACAGCTTCAGAAAATATACATACTTAATGTCAAGGACCAGATTAATAGGCTGGAAATCAAGAGGGTTTTGTGCACAGGCTCTCGTGCATAGTGTGCTGATGAAAATGATTGCCACATTGTCCTGGATGGAATGTGTCATTTTTACATGAGTTTCTGTGTAAAGTGTTTGTAGTCTAGTTTCCTTTCCTTCAAATCCTTTCATAACCTTAGATTTATCCGATGTAACCCTCTTTGGTCTTCTATTTTCTAGGATAAAGAGATTCAGCTTGTTCTGTCTCCTTTGATCCATTATTCTGGTATCAATGCCATTATCCTTAGCAAATTGAATGCAGTAATCTGGACTGAATCCTTGCAGCTCTGAGTGTTGCACTGACAGAGGTTGCACCCTTCAGGTGAAGGTTAAAACATGGCCTGGTCGCATTCTCAGGTGGATGTGAAAGACCACTTGATATTATCTTCAAATAGAGCAGGCCTGTCATTCCCTCGAGCCAGAAGGTATTTTTCCTCAATCAGCATCATCAAAGCAGACTTTGTGATCTTTTCACATTTCATCTCACAGGACTGTAAACAAATCTGCTGTTATATTCACTGTGTTACAACTCTTCCAAGTACTTGAATTGGCTGTAAGGCCACAAGGGGCATTATGAGTTCCTGAAAACCCCATATAAATGCAAATGTTTTTTATTATAATGTGGTGAACAGAAACATGCACAATATTCCAAATATAGCTTAATGATGGGTTGAAAAAATCAAAATGTAATTTCCTGTTTTCTCATGTATTTTTCATGGGCTTCTTAAAATAGATTTCTATTTGTGTATCTGGAGCCCTCTACTTATTCTTATTCTTTGCGCTGAGGTTTACCTTCTCATGTTTACCTGTACCAAAGCTCAGCTCTCAATTATATACCCACTCCACAAATGTATCGATGTTTCCTTTCATTGGGTTACAATCTTAATCACTGCACGAGTTAACCTTTGAATTTATAATTATTCATTATCGTGTAATAATAATTAATTAGCATGTATTATAATAAAATAATTATTTTATATAGGATCTTTGTGTTTTTCATTGAACATTTACCACACACACTCTGGAATTAGAGACCTTTTATTAAAGTAAGATTTGAAGAAAAAAACCTCCAAATAAATCTAATGATTTAATTATTATTTTTTTTTTTTTTTGTCAAAATACAGTTTTGCAAGGTTCACCATATACTTTCAGATATTACACATTCATTACTCAGGGAAAGTACAGAAGATCACGAGGCAGCAGTGTAGAAAAATAAACAGTCAGAATAGGAATTAAAGGTCACCCACCTGAAACTGTCATCTCTCTTATAGCTGTACAGATATTGGATTATTTGCTGAGTATTTCCAGCAAAGATAGTTTTCACTTCAGAATTTGCAATATTTTCATTATTTTTGACATTGAAGTATTGAGAGCGTTAGCTGGAACTTTCAGAGGATTTATCTGGAGCCTAAACATGACACTGAATCAAATAATAATTTGCAGGTTTCAGAGAAGAGGCTTTCAAATTGTAACTTCCTGCACTTTTGGTTGGAGTGCAGATTGCAGCAGAAGGAGAGAATCATTTTGACTGTGAGCAATAGGATAACTTGAGTGATACCAAATTGGTTGCTCATTTTTAACCTCCTGACCTATTAATTGCATTAAAAAAGTAGATTGGGAGATGTAAAAGGGCTACCAATTTATTCTCGCTGTTATTATAAATGGTCCCTAGTTTCTTCAGGTCAGAGGGTACATCCGTTCCCAAAATGTGACTTTGGACCTTCAGGAGGGAAACAATTACAGCCAATTACAGCCAAGAAGCAGCTTAGTTTTGAGGAAAGCCACTGATAAAACTCGGTGAACTGAGGACCATCAGATGTAAATTTCTGTGGGTAATTTGGATTCTGGCCACAAGCAACCAGGATTTTTATGGCAAGCTATCTAACCAGGATTCTCAATCAGATCCTTGTCTGAAATTCTCATAAGTAATTACAAATGTAAACGTTCTGCTGAAAGCTTCCAAAAAGATAATTGGTACCATTGACTCTAAGCTGAACTAAAGAAAGTTTTTAAAACAAAGCAGTGGTGTTTTTTGGCATGTACAAAAACAGATGGTTGAGACCAGTGCTTTTTTTGTGAACAGAAAGGTGTCGGTATGCATATAATCCTTCATGTGATGCTATTGCCAGCTGTACATCAATCTAGTTTTTAATTGCTGTACTGGCATGTAATGTTACAATTGAGGCACTGATCGAGACTTCCAGTATTTATACCATACTCTTATATCATATTTTGGGATATATCATATTTATATCATATTATATCATAACAGCCCTACATTTGCACTCAAGGTCTGCCTGCTAACCGTACCCTCTTAATATGGAGGCCTAAGACTACCTGATGTTGGATCACAGACCTCATCAACTAATTTGACATAAGTATGTCAGTACCTCTCTCCAATGCCTCATGTCATTCACCAACAGAAATACTGAACCAATTATTGAAGGTAGACAAAAATGCTGGAGAAACTTAGCGGGTGAGGCAGTATCTATGGAACGAAGGAAAAGGTGATGTTTCGGTTCGGGACCCTGCTTCAGACTGATGTGTGGGTGGGGAGAGGTGGCGGGAAGAAGAAAGGAAGAGGCGGAGATAGTGGGCTGTGAGAGAGCTGGGAAGGGGAGGGGAAGGAAGGAGAAAGCAAGGACTACCTGAAATTGGAGAAGTCAATGTTCATACCGCTGGGGTGTAAACTACCCAAGCGAAATATGAGATGCTGCTCCTCCAATTTGCAATGGGACTCACTCTGGCCAAGGAGGAGACCAGGACAGAAAGGTCGGATACGGAATGGGAAGGGGTTGAGGTGCTGTTGAATTGAACCAACCATTGAATCAGCAGAGGCTAGGAGGTTAATACTTAGAAGAGTACTGTTGGAATGACTTGGGGAAGGGACAATCATGAGGTCTGTGCCATCATGGGGGAATTCTTACTCCTCCTTACAGCGTTAAAGCACTTAAAAAAAAATTGGTTTTCATAGCCAAGAATGGAGCAGAACTTTTGACACAGTGGAGCTGTTGCAGGGTTTTGACCTGAAAAATCTACCAGTTCTTTAAATCCACAGATGCCACTTGACAGACTGAGTTCCTCCAGCTGACGTTTGTTAAGATAGGATAGGTGCTATCGCACAGCTTCGGAGACCCATGTCCAATCCTGATCTTAAGTGGTCAATGTGGAGTTTGTGTGCTCTCTCTGCAACCACACGGGACTCCTCCAGGTGCACACACTTTCTCCCACATCCCAAAGACCTAAGGGTTGGTAGGTTAATTTGCCATTGTAAACTGCCCCTTGTGTGCAGATGAGTGGTTGTATCTGATGCAGTTGATGAGAATGTGGGGAGAATAAAACGTGGAAGTAATGGAGGATTAGTGTAGATGGGTAGTTGATAGTCAGTGGGGACTTGATGGGGCTAAAGTATTTGATTTCATGCTGTATCTCCCTATCACTATAACTTATCAAGCAGAGAGAGATCGTCATGACCTATTGGAAAGCACGCTAAAGAGCTCTGCAACTGTGACTCTATCCTTGAGATAAGTGTTCTTATACTTATTCCACAACAAGATATCTAGTCTGATCGTACCCTCACTCCATCTGACAAGGAGTTGAAAAGACTAATTGGCAACTGAAAACAACAAGTGCTTAGCTGGTGACAATGTCCGTGCTGAGATTATAAAACGAGAAATTTAGAACATAATTTTTCACATCTACGAAGTGAAGGAAATGTCATGGACTTCAGAGATGTTGTAATCACAACCAACCTCAAGTAAGGAAACCAGTTCAGTTTCAATCATTACAGAAGGATCTACCTGCTATCTGTCACAAGGAAAATCATCACTAAAGTCGTCCTCCCAGTTTCTGAAGAGCAGATGTCTGAATCGCAATGTGTACATCATATTATTGCAAGAGAAATACATAAAACAGCATCAACCACGATACATGACCTGACAAAGACCTTATGCCGGATGACTGCGGAGCAATTTGTCCACCTGAAGAATTATATCTCTATCTTACATCTGTTCTTTGATGGCCAACAATCAGTATTCTGAACACGGGACCCAGAGATGAATCAATCTTAGTTCCAAGCAAAGGTGTGCCGTTGGCCCAACACTTTTCTCAGTCATTGTCATACAATGTTGCACCTTAATTCCAACAACTTCCTACTGCAGTAGAACTAATCTGTAGGACCATTGGGAAACTTTACAAGCTGTGTAATTTACACTCCAGGACCAAGGTCATTCCATTATCAATCATCAATTCAATATGTGCTCACGTTTATTAATGCAAATATTGGCAAATTAAGCTCCAAGTCACTGTCAATTTGTGCATTGAAGTACAAGAGAATAAATAGATCCTACGCTTATGCAAGCCAAATGGGCTCTACCACTTTGATAAAAATGCCCAGAGCAGCCTTCAGAACACTCTCCTTGTTCTATATTAGGTGTCATTGAGAAGCTGAGTCCATTCCTCTGGAGTACACAGAAATCCAGTTTCTGAATAACAGAAGACGTGCACCACCTCCCAAACTATATATTTGCTTATTCAACAAGTACCTCCTTCTCCACCTGTGGCCGAGTCTGTTGTTCCTCATTGTCCGCATCAGTTAGGTATGTTACAAAACTTACCTTCAGCGGCGCTGTAATTCTGCCACTGGCCGTGTGCGCGATTTTGGCACGTTTGAGGAGGGGGGGGGGGGGGGGGGGTTGGGGTTAAAACAGGGTTTTTCCCCGACCTGGTCCTGAATTATATTTGTTGGAGTGCAAGATTTTGCTAAAGAATTGTTCCTACGGCCGTTCTGTGTGTTTTAAAAAAAAATTCACCCGACAAGTTAATCGCTGGAGTCATTTTAAAAGCAGCTTCTTAAGCCGTCAATGCCAACAACTGGGACGGATTTTATGCAGGACCAAGTAAAAGAAAGTAGTTTATTTTTATGTATAAAAGTGTTGCTTAAGATGTATTTAATTCACATTTTACGTTGCGAAACGGTGATTTCCCCCCCCGAAGAACCAGCAGTGTATTTGCTGCAGATATGGGGGTATAAATTCACCGCATCTGAACGTTCTAAATGGTCCCGTTCCAGTAATACCCACTCGCAAACTGATTTAAATGGCCATTAATTTACAGGTATTAAACATTAAATTCCTTCCATTTGGCCTATAAACCCATGACAATGAGATTTAAAAATTATGTTATATTCTGAATTATTGTGTGAATGTTATTTGGACACTTAGGCTATTTAAAAATGTTAATCTATTCTTAAGAAATGGATAGATGTTTAGATCTAGTAATTGAATTCTGTAATTTGCTACAATTAGGTAACTAACTAATTATATGCTTTAATTTCAAGTCATTTAAGTAAGATTGTTTCATATTTGTTTCAGAATGCTTCAATCTATAATAACTGAACATTTATTTCAGTTCTCTTAAATTTTAAGAAAGTTATCGGCCTTTAAATGTTCTCGATCACAGCTTTTGTGTTAAGTCAATGAAAAAGCAATAGGGAACAAGATACCAATTTCCGAGTATGAAAATGGCCATAACGTTTTTAATACTGAAGATATGAAAGTGAATTAGGTGTCAAATTAAACTTATTTTTATGCTTTATCTGATGGGATAAATTAAAGACTTGATTTTTTAAATCTCAACATTTTGTAACATTGCTACATCAGTCCCTCCAGAATCCACACAACTGGTGTGGTAGAAAGTTATTCTTGATTCTGAGGGTCTGCCCAAGAGGAATTACGCAACTACTACTTTCCAATCTTAAACAAAGCAGGTTTCACTCAGCTCAGATGAAATTTTCCATAAGGGTAACTGATTCAGGCATTGCCTATACAAGTGGTCGAATGTTTGCTGGCGTATTATAATCCTTTGTGAAATTGTTATATTTATAACTGGCACAGAATAGATGTAGCGCATTTCACCCTGAAAAGGAACCCCATTTCCCGATCAGTAAATGGAATAACAAATGTTTGTTCTCTACCATCCAACAACTGGTTTCTATTCCCGTTGAAGAAATAACCGAAAAACATCTAAAATACTGGGAAGTATTTTTTTTTGTCTTGTTTTGGCTAAGTTTTAGTTTATTAGGTTGTGTTATGTTATGGGGGGGGTGAAACATGTTTTTTTGTCTTTCCCTTCGGGGGAATGCAACTTTTTCTTGTCGTATCCCCCTTCTCTGCCTCCGTCTGCGCTGAGGCCTAATGGCGGAGCTGGCGGTCTCCAACCTGCGACCGACCTCGTGGCTCCGGAGGCAGAGCCAGCCAGGGCTTACCAACCGTCTTCGGGGCCGAGGCACCGGTGGCCCGACTCGCTGATGCGGCGTTCCAGCTTTCGGCAGCGGCCCGGAGTTGAGACTGCGGGACTCGGAGCTGATGCAGCGGCCCTGAGCTGAGGCTGCGGGACTCGGAGCTGTTGCAGCGGGACTCGGAGCTGATGCAGCGGCCCTGAGCTGAGGCTGCGGGACTCGGAGCTGGGGCAGCGGGACTCGGAGCTGAGGCTGCGGGACTCGGAGCTGTTGCAGCGGGACTCGGAGCTGAGGCTGCGGGACTCGGAGCTGGGGCAGCGGGACTCGGAGCTGTTGCAGCGGGACTCGGAGCTGAGGCTGCGGGACTCGGAGCTGAGGCTGCGGGACTCGGAGCTGATGCAGCGGGACTCGAAGCTGATGCAGCGGCCCGGAGCTGAGGCTGCGGGACTCGGAGCTGGGGCAGCGGGACTCGGAGCTGTTGCAGCGGGACTCGGAGCTGAGGCTGCGGGACTCAGAGCTGGGGCAGCGGGACTCGGAGCTGGGGCAGCGGGACTCGGAGCTGTTGCAGCGGGACTCGGAGCTGATGCAGCGGCCCGGAGCTGATGCTGCGGGACTCGGAGCTGGGGCAGCGGGACTCGGAGCTGTTGCAGCGGGACTCGGAGCTGAGGCTGCGGGACTCGGAGCTGATGCAGCGGGACTCGGAGCTGAGGCTGTGGCGGGCCGACTCGGAGCTGAGACGGCGTTCCGGCTTTCGGCAGCGGCGACATCACCACGGAGGTCCGCTGGACTGGAGAGCGGCATCTTCGGCCTGGATCGATCGCCTCAGCGCAGAGGGAGAACAAGGAGGGAAGAGACAGAGACTAAGACTTTTGCCTCCATCACAGTGAGGAGGTGCTTGGTGAACTCACTGTGGTGGATGTTAATTTGTGTTTATTGTATGTTTTGTTATTTATTGTTACTGTGTATGACTGCAGGCAACATAATTTCGTTCAGACCGAAAGGTCTGAATGACAATAAAGGAATCAAATTCAAATCAAATTCAAATTCAAGTACAGCAATGCACAAGAATCAATTTGCTTCATTTAAGCAGTTATTGCAGATTTTGAGGGAATATCAATAAACCGTGAACTGGAGATAAGAATGATTAGAGTACTATTAAGAAGATTGCTGCTCGAATATCTGATGAATAATAGAACTGAAGATCATAGGATTATCAGGAAAGTACGTATATAGATAACAAAAATAACCAGTGGAAAACAATGACCCCATCCTTTTAGTTTGCTGTTATCAGTTAGCAAAGTGTGCATGACAAGGTTAGATTAATATGGCTAAACCGTACATGACATGTCTGGAGTTATGTAAGGCACAATTCCCTTGTTAGATCTTTGTGCATTTTCACCACTAAGAGAGTAGATAAATTAGATAATCTCTTTGTTAGGTCAAATTGTTTCAGATCTGTTGAAAGGAAACTTGCTAACCATGCCATGTAGGTTATCATCGAAATCATTGATACAGAAGACAATCAGCAATGGTCCCAGCACCAGTCCGAAAAACAACCTTCCACCATCACCCTCTGCTTCATTCCATGAAGCCAATTTTCCATCCATTCAGCTAACTTTCCTTGAATCCCATGGGATCTAACCTTCCAGAGCAGCCTATCATGCGGAACCTTGTTGAATGCCGTACTGAAATCCGTGTATACAACTTCTACAGCTCTGCCCCCATTGACCTTTTTGGTCACATCCACATGACCTCCCAGGTACAAAAACCATGTTGAGTATCCTTAATCAGCACATCTATCTAAAAGCATGTATATCCTATCCCTCAGACTACTCTCCAGTACCTTTCCAACCACAGCTGTTAAGCCCATTGGCTGTAGTTCCCAGCCTTTTCCTTGCAGCCCTTCTTGAATAGAGATACAACATTTGTCTCCCTCCAGTCTTCCAGCAGCACGCCCGTTTGTAATGATGACTCATAAATCACAGCAAGGGCTCCTGCAATTTTCTCTTTAGCTTCCTGCAGTGTCCTCGAGTATATCTGATCAGGCCTGGGTCTATACAACGGAGAACAATCCCATCTAATCAAATACTTCTATGTAACTGAAGCTTCACATCTCTGACATTCTGGAAAATCTCCTCTGCCTTTTTGCTGAAGGGTGTATGCTTGATTTGAATCAACCTTCTCTCTTTGAAAATGGCAGCAGACAAATAAGAATAACATACTCCGATTGAGTATTAAGTGCAATAGGATGGAAACAATTGATCTCATGCAGACTTTAGGGAAATCCTAAATGTGAATGTCAACTAATATTAACATTCAGTCTAGGTTTTTCAAAAGACTTTTACATGCGTTTTGCTGTGGGGCAATAACTACCTGGGGATGTTCACGAATTACCATTTGTGAGAACCCAGTCACTTCATTATGCTGTTGTTTCATTATAGTGAGGCAGAGATGTGACTGAGTTATTCATTTCTCTAATGTTCAAGGTTTTCAGAATTCAGTGGACAATTTTCTGTTATGCTTAGCTGAGCTGCTGGATGGAGCAGTTTAATTCTGTCTTAGGAGAAGAAATATCAACAGGAATGTGATAGTAGAGAGAGAGATAAACTTGTTGGCACCAAAACTGAATGTGAGATATAGAGAAAAGAACCATTTGGATGAAATAAAAAATTAAACTTCAACAAGACATTATTTTTTAAAGCAACTCAGGAATATGAACAGGTGTTTAGCACATGTGAGCAGTTCTTTGCTGTATGAGAAAATGGAAAGGAGTCAGTAAAACCCACTGATGTGAAGCTCGTTGGCAAGGCCAATGAATGGGATACCTAGTTCTTTCTGGAATACTGCCCAACACTGGGAGATTTATAAAGACAAGGAAGACATTCTGCGGCACTATAATTGAGTTAATTTGTATCCACCTCTGGGTGATTTAGTGCTCCATGATCACAGTGGTCTTTCTAATCTGAGTTGGGCAGTGATTCCGATCTACCTTGAAGCAACAGCTGCAGTGGAAATAATGCCAGAGAATCAGAGCAGTCTTGTGCATACACTGTTCACAGGCTTCAGACTCAATCACACAACTTTATTTCAGTTTTTTTCTTCAACATCGTCAAAAACGAATGCGTGCTTTCATACCTGGCACAACACCATTAGTAGCGATGGCACTCATCGAGATTGCTGTCAGCATGGTCTGCAAAAGAAGAAAACACCTCCCGTCACTGTGGGGATTTAATCATCACATCAAGACTGGTCCCAAAGTCAACATGCATCAAATTAAGCACTTTTGCTTTCTCTTCCTTTTGAGACCAGGAAGACGGCAAATTTTAATTTGTTTAAAGGGTTATAAGTCTAGATCTGGTTCATTCTGCACCAGATAGTCTGAAGAAGGGTCTCGACCCAAAACATTACTTATCCTTCTTCTCCAGAGATGCTGCATGACCCGCTGAATTATTCCAGCACTTTGTGACTATCTTTGGTATAAATCAGCATCTGCAGTTCTTTGTTACTACATTTTGCAAGGCAAGTTGGATGTCTTACTTACAAATCAGAGGTTTTACATCATGCATGGACAATATACAATTTTCTTGTGCTAAACATGTCACTTTATGGCCACAAACGTAATTGTTGCAAATAGGAATGCTGAGATGCTGTTAAGTGAATTTTTATTACTCAACATGATCGTTTTGAACAGAAAACTTGGATTGAGTCTTGTTTCAATGAGCCTTTTCTCCCTGTCTCCAGTACCTGGGGGTCACAAAAAAAGCGAGAGGATGTGTGGTGGTTTGGCAGCACCTCTGATTCATATTTCTGGGAGCCATTCCAATATAATTCAATATGTAGTTGAAGTAGTTTAGTTTATTGCCACCTGCACTGAAGTACAGATAAAAGCTTTAGTGGTGTGCTCGCCAGCAGCAGAAAGATTATCCATGATCACAATTGAGCCACTACTTGTATTGGGTGGGGTGGTACGGATAGATTGGGAAGGGGATTCACAAATATCATGACACATAGTGAATGACCATGCTGCCAATTTACTCAGAGTGCAATTTGTGCAAAAAGTAATTTCAGATCAGCTGTCTCCAGTATGATAGTTGTGTAGCAGTAGAGCTACTGCCTTATGCCCCTGTCCCACTTATGAAACCTGAATGGAAACCTCTGGAGACTTTGCGCCCCACCCAAGGTTTCCGTGCGGTTCCCGGAGGTTGCAGGTGGTTGCTGGAGGTTGCAGGTAGTGGAAGCAGGTAGGGAGACTGACAAAAACCTCTGGGTTGATACAAATTTTGACTTACTTGAGGCTTGAAAACCTCACTCTTCAATAAATTCTGTCCACCCGTGCACATAATTCGAAAACTGGAGTATGATTAGGTTAATTAGATTATCATAAGAATAAGGTACAGTAGGAAGTGGAGGCACACTTAATTGAAAATCAATTTTGGTCCCCAATGACTTATTAAAGAGATAACGCAGGAGAGTTTGGCAGTCTGCCAAGGGCTTTTGATCTGCTTCTGAAGAGATTTGTTTTGGTTTGTACATCAGCAAATATTTTTCTTCATACCTAATGCAAAGATTCAAATTCAAATTGGAGCAACCAATCATGAGACCAAGTCTGCAAATAAAGGCACATAACTATATGTTCAATTACAGATGGGGAAACTTCTCCCTTTGGAAGATGTCTACACTTTTGAGCCACAGTCTATGCCAGTGGTAACCTTGGAAGAATGGTGTAGAAGTGGAGGGCCTGAAATGTTGCCAGAATTGCACTTGAGTGAAACACTGACATTAATAGCTCACTTGGCAAGAGTAACAGCATCCGAAAACTAGCACCATTCATTTGTTGTAAGATGTGCAAAATTCTATAACATGCATGCAAAAACACTACAATAAATCCCTGATGCTGTAGGCCATATGATGATAATTGAAAGGACTGTACGCTACTTGAAATCCATAGAATCCACATTTTTCATTAGGAAGCTTTAAGTTTTTATTCTTTAAGATTATCCCTGCTCTACCCCATTTTCAGGGCTGGTGTCCTTGGCCTCCCTCATTATCATGTGCCGTATCCAATCCTCTGCCCTACTCAATTCCCCATGCACTGAATTTCTCAGTATTATCTTCAGTAGTTATTTTTGTGAATGGTCGAATATTGGAGCCCTGCAGCAGGTTGTTATTCAAATGGCCCTAATCGAGTCTGACAGAGGTCACTATTTAATTATGAAGGATCAGTTATGATGTCTCTAAGCCCAAGAGACCCTAGAACATTGGAGCCCAGCAACACACAGGCCTGGCCAAACATCACGATCCAGACTCATTAGTTTTGCATGTAGCAAGTGACAAAATGGGAGTAAAGCTAGAGCATGTTGATGTAGATATAGAGAAAGCAAATTTGTAAATGTGCTTTGCCTCCATAGGGAACTACAACATAAAACATACGACTGTACCTTTTCCAGTCTCCCTCCCAAAAGATGAAGTATGACAAGGAATTCATACGTTGTGACCAAAAATTCAGTGATTAGAGACACAATAAACCACAGATGCTGGAGGAACTCAGTGGAGGGAATGACAAACGACATTTTGGGTTGGGACTCTTTTTCAGAATGATGGAGTAGGGAGGGAGTGACTGGAAAAGAGAGGTGGGGATGGGACAAGGTCTGGCAAGCAATAGGTGGGTACAGGTGAGGGGGGGGGAGGGGAGGGGGTTAATTGGTAGTTGGGAGGAATAAATGACAAATGCTAAAGAAGAAGAGACAAAAAGGTTTCAGATAAGGAGGGAAGATGAGGAATAATATGTAAAGTTGGTGTGAGGGATATCGGAGGAATGGAACAGGGGGAGGAGAAAATGGGGGGGGGGGGGGATAAAAGAAAATGGGGATAGGGAATGGTAGTTGAGTTTACAAAGGAGAGGAAAGGAGCAGCATAACTGGGGAGATGGGAGATGGCGGGAGAAGGTGGAGTGCACTATGGAGTGAGGAGGGGGGCGGGGGAGGTACTGGAAAGAACAGGGCGTATTTCTTGAAAATTGAGAATTCAATGTTTATACCATTGAGTTGGCAACTACCTAAGCGCAATATGAGGTGCTGTTCCTCCAGTTTGCATGTTGCTTCACTCTGGCAATGGCGGAGGCCAAGGACAGAAAGGTCAGTATGAGAATGGAAAGAGGAGTTAAAATGGTTAAAAATCAAGAGATCCAACAGGCCTTGGTGGACATAGCACATGTGTTTGGTGAAACGGCCACTTGGTCTTGTTTCGCTGTAAAGGAGACTACATCGGGAGTACCGAATGCAGCAGAAAAGCTGACCATGGACGTCTGTATCTTGAAGGACCAGATGGAAGGGAGAAAGGGGAGGTTGCAGAGGGAAGGCACTGGGGGATGGATGAAAAGGCCTGAGTGAACCAAGGAGCTGCAGAGGGAGTGGTTTCCATGGAAAGTGATAAAGGAGTGCGTATTTGAAAATGTGGACAGGTGTGGGATCATATTGAAGGTGGCGGTAATATCGGAGCATGATAAATTGGATACGGCGTAAAAAGCGAGGACCAGAGGACTTCTAACCTTGTTCTAGCTAACGGGAGAGGATTGAGATTCACATGTGAGACACAGAGGAGACACAGGTGAGGGCCCTATCTATAACAGCAGTGGGCGCCACATTTACTAAAGAAAGAGGACATCTCGGGTGTCCTGGAGTAGAAAGCCTCACCTTGGTACCAGATGCAGATGGAGAAATTGAGAGGAAGGGATGGCATCCTTGCAAGAACTCATTCCCATCCCCGCGTCTCCCATTCATTTTTATCCCCCCTATTACCCCTCCTCCCTATCCCATTTCACCCATATCCATCTCTCTAGCTTTACATTTCACTCCTCTCTTCTCTCCTGACCTGACACCATTTTGTCTCCTTTTCACCTCTAGCTTTTTCCACCTAATTCACTCATTTGCCAATCAAACCCTCACCTCACCAGTATCCACTTGTCATTTGCCAGACTTTGTCTCCCCCCCACCCCCCAACTCTATTTCAGCTTTCTCCTCCATATTCCAATCAGTCTGGGTAAAGGTCTTAACTTGAAATGTTGTCTGCTCATTCCTTCCGCAGATGCTGCCTGACCCGCTGAGATATTCCAGCATTTTGTTTTTTGCACACGATTCCAGTATCCACAATTTCTGTGTCTCCAATCATAATATCTATGTGGCTGGTTCCAACTGATATTTTGGTCAATGGTGACTCCCGGGAGGTAAGTGATGAAGGTCTCTCTTATTGGAAGTGGTCACTTTCTGACTTGTGTGGTTCAGTTGTTAATTGTCATTTATCAATCCACATCTGAATGCTAGAGATGGCTAGCTGCATGAAGGCATGGACTTTTCATGGAATTTTCTTTTTCTGGGTAGTTGTGAATAGAATTGAACGTTCCCACTTCTGAACTCATAAAGAAAAAGACCGGGCCCAAGACTGTTCTGAGGAACACCTGCAGCAAATTCAGTGCTGAGGGGGCTGATCTGCAACAAACACATCATCTTACTTTGCACAATTTCCCAATGAGGCCCATTCACTTTCACTCTACCCGGGCTTCTTGATGCCACATTCATTAAGTCAAAGGCTGTCACACACCCTTCAGAATAAGGTGGAAGAAGACCCCAGAAGGAGTGCTAATTTCATCCACATCACAATAAGCATGTTAG
The DNA here is from genome assembly GCF_010909765.2 of Amblyraja radiata. Lineage (NCBI taxonomy): Eukaryota > Metazoa > Chordata > Chondrichthyes > Rajiformes > Rajidae > Amblyraja > Amblyraja radiata. Next base: position 18,297,262 of record NC_045978.1, on the reverse strand, counting down.
GTTTTAAGTTTGAAACAATGCACAGACAGCTAATGCCTATATTGTAGAGCTGTCCCCACACTGAACACAGAACAATGTAACTGGGGACTCGACAAAATCATATCTTATAGCCTCCTCCATTTCAATCTCTTTCTAAGTGCTGTTTCAATGAAAATGACAGGTTAGGCTTTTAAATAGCCAGGGTCATTCCACTTAACACATAAGACTCCACCTCCTCATCCCACCCTCTGAATTTGCCAAGCCTTTTGAGTGTACATGTGGGTGCTATCCAATTCATTTGAACCACCTCCAGTGTCAGGACTAATGGCAGAAGCTTGCCAGAAAGATGATAATAATTTTTTTTCCACTTCTTTATCATTGTTCTTTGGAAGGAGTTCAATTATAATGCCTTGGATTTCCTTTTTATGTTCTTCTAAATGCCCAGTTTACCACCTGGGTAATTTCCTTGGGCACCACATACACTCCGCTTTTTTGTCTAATTTATTTTGCTCACGTGTGAATCTAACTCCATTGACAGGGAGTTGTGGATTTGGAAGGAATCCTGCCAGTGCTGATTGCAGATTGATTCTGGGATATTGGGGACTTCATTTTTACTCACCTCCTGGTGCAGAATTTTACAGACCTTTTTAATTGTCCATTGGATTGAATCAGATAAATTGAATATAATTGATGTATTGACCATTTGGCCACAAATTGCCACGATGCTGTTCCATATCTAGATATGCTATGTTACACCTACGTCAGTTTACAACAAATGCACTTCTTTTGCGTTACTTTTTGCGTGGAAGAGGAGTTAAGGTCGGTAATTCATTCAGCAATAACAGCGGGATTTAAATGCATCTACTTCGTGCAAGGTCATATAATATGCGAGTTAAATCTCACAGCTGTGCATGTGGAAAGAGAATTCTTACTTACACAGGAGCAGCACAAGATGACAATGAAGAAAGTTTCCATGATCCCGCCAACACCCACAACCCACGTCAGACGTAAGAACAATATGACTCCGAAGATATTCTGCAGGCAGGGAAAGTAGACTCCCATGATTGTACCCATTCGTGTTGCCTGCAAAGAAAGAAAATACAGTGGAAAAAGTCTTAGATCCAGATGTTTTATAATATGCAAAAAAAAGAATATAGTTAACGTCTATCTTAATTACTACATTAGTTCCAGTGGAAGCATTATACATAATTCCTTTGCCATACTGCATCCTTTGGCATTTCATTGGCTTAAGAAGGGAAGCAATTGAAGAGGGTTCTTCAGACTAGGATTTACTCACATTTGAAAGAGAATGGAACAATTAGTGACAGTCAGCAAGGTAATGTTTTACTGAAGCAAGGGCATCTTTTACTTTCAGCCTCAGTCTGAAGAAGGGTCTCGACCTGAAACATCACCTATTCCCTTTCTCCAGAGATGCTGCCTGACCCGCTGAGTTACTCCAGCATTTTGTCCCTATCTCATGTTTTACTAACTTGAGTGAGTTTTTGATGAGGTAATGTAGGTGATTGATGAGGGCAGGGCAGAGGATGTTGTTTATATGGATTTTAGTGAGGCTTTTTACAAATTTGCTCATGGTATTCTAATCCAGAAGATTAAGATGCATGGGATCTACTGTGACTTGGCATTTTGGAAGAAGACTGTTAAAAGGTCCGCCAAGAGATAGATCAGTTACGGATATGGGCAGAGTAATAGCAGATGGAGGTTATTCTGAGCAAATGTGAGGGTGGTCAAATGTAAGGAGGAAGTATACAGTTAAAGGCAAGACCCTTAACAGAATTGATGTACAGAGAGATCGTGGGGTCCAAGTTTATAGCTTACTGAAAGAGGCAACACAAGTAGCAGAGCAAAGAAAGCATATTTTTAGACCTCATTTGGAGTATTGCGTGCTATTTTATAGGAGGCTCTGGAGAGGGTGCAGAAGAGGTTTACCAGAATGGTGTCTAGATTAGAGGGCATTAGCTATAAGGAGAGGTTGGACAAATGTTTTCTCTGGAATGTTCTCTGAAGTATATGCAATTATTAGAGGTATAGAAAGGGTAGATAGTTGGTCCCTTTTTCCCATGGTGGAAGTGTCAAATATTAGAGGGCATAGCTTTAAGGTGAGAGGGGCAGAGTTTAAAGGAGATGTGCAGGGCAGTTTTTTCTATACAGAAAGTGATGAGGGCCTGGAACATACTGCCAAGCATGGTGGTGGAAGCAGATAGAATAGTGGTGTTTAAGAGGCTTTTAGATAGGCAGGTGGATATGCAAGGACTGGAGTAATATGAATCACATGCAGGCAGAGGAGATCAGTTTAACTTGGCATCATGGTCAGCTCAGACATCATTGGCCAAAGAGCCTGTTCCTGTGCTGTACATGCCCGAGTATGTTACTCAGACTTCATTCGCCTCAGTTTGCTCCCACTATCTAAGGCTGGGCTACAAACATCAAATCTTTACCCTGTTGATATATAAAATGTTTCCACTCAGAGATAATGGCCCAGCAGTAGAGTTGCTGCCTTACAGCGCTTGCAGCGCCGGAGACCCGGGATCGACCCCGACCACGGGTGCTGTCTGTACAGAGTTTGTACATTCTCCCCGTGACTGCATGGGTTTTCCCCAAGATCTTCTGTTTCCTCCCACACTACAAAGGTGTTCAGGTACGTAGGTTAATTGGCTTGGTGCATGTGTAAATTGTTCCTGGTGTGTGTAGGATTGTGTTAATGAGTGCGGGGATTGCTGGTCGGTGCGGACTCGGTGGGCCAAAGGGCCTGTTTCCGTGCTGTATCTCTAAACTAAACTACTTTGGTAAATTGGCAAATTATTGAACTCTATTTATAATCTTAAACCTGATGCAAATTGACAATATCATAGGTAGTAGAGCAATCTGTGTCCAACCTGAGTGATGACATTCGAGATACTGTTAAGACTGTGGTGTCTGACCACAGTTCTGAATTCAATAGAGAAGCAAGGGTCCAACAGACCAATTTCAAGCACCATTTACTTTACACTAACCACAGCCAATGCTGTGCAAACTGCGACTACTTTTTCCAGAGCCATTGTCACTAACTGCTGCCGGCCTTGAGAGCGACCTTAAGCAACCATGATGGGCTTATTACATTTACCAGCAAGTGAAGCTGAAAGGAACTGAAGGGCTCCATCCCCTGTCAGTAAGTCAAACCGCCTAAAGTAATGTCAAATCTGATCTGATTCTTGAGGTGTTAGCAATTTCTGCCAGTCCAATTGGCCTTCCATTTGAGCATTTAGAGACAATTCTGTGGCTTAAAAAGGCCATGACAAATTACTACCTCTATTTATAATTATGCAGTTAACTGTCATTCACAGTTGAGGTTTGGCGCAAGAAAGACATTTCAGAAAGGCGTTGATATGTGTTATTGAAACATGAACACCAGCTTGAAAAAATACAACACACTGTCAGTCACAACTGTAGCAACCAGAACTGATTCTCCCCCATTCTCCAACTGTTGGTTCAATTCCTAAAAGCTAAAAGAAAATGATACTCCTACAGTCCAATGTCAACGTTTCAACTGATAACACTAATCACAAGGAGGCCCTCTCTCATTGGTTAGGGGCAATGTTCACCAGCAGGCACAAAGTCATTAAGTCCGGGAGTAAAGGGGAAGATATAATGTGCAGGATATAGTTCTCAGCATTTTAGCACATTGTAACACAGCAGTTCCATAGACAAAATCCAATGTCCACAATGGGGTAGAGGTGAATTGGACAGTACCATAGCTTGTGGAAGACTGTTCAGAAGCTTGATCATTTAGGAGAATATACTGTTCCTGAGTCTGGTGGTTTGTGCTCTCAAGCATCTGTATGTTCTACTGGATGGGAACAGGGAACAGAAGTAATGACCGGATTGGAACAAGTCTTTGATTATGTTGGTTGCTTTAACGAGGCAGCATGAAGTGTAGATGGAGTGAATAATGGGAAGTCTCGTCTGTGTGAAGGTCTGGGCTGTATCTACAACTCTCTGCACTTTCTTGCAATCTTGGACAGAGCTGTTTCAAATCCACAATATCATGTAACTTGACAGTATGCTTTCTGTGGTGTATCTGTAGAAGTTTCCAAGAGTCATTGGGAACATGCCAAATTTCTTCAGTCTCCTCAGGAGGTAGAGGCACTGATGTGCCTTCTTGGCAGATGCATCAATGTGGTTGGTCCACGACAGATCGTTAGTAATAATATAGCCAAGGAACTTGAAGATCTTAGCCATTTCTATTTCCGCACAACTGACCAGTGGTTCTGACATCCACCGTCATGAAGTGCTTTGAGAAACTGGTAATAGCGCTCATTAACTCCACCCTCCCAGCCAGTCTTGATCCATTTAGTTTGCTCACCGACAGAACAGGTCTACAGCAGACTGCCATCTCTAATAATAATAATAATACATTTTATTTATGGGCGCCTTTCAAGAGTCTCAAGGACACCTTACAAAAATTGAGCATGTAGAGGAAAAACATGTAAGGGGAATGAAATAAATAGTAGAGACATGACTAGTACACAAAGTAAAGACAGAATTCAATACAAAACACAGTATGAGGCAATTAATGCACAGATGAAAAGGGACGGGGACGTGGGGCTAAGGATAGGCAGAGGTGAAGAGATGGGTCTTGAGGCGGGACTGGAAGATGGTGAGGGACACGGAATTGCGGATCAGTTGGGGGAGGAAGTTCCAGAGCCTGGGAGCTGCCCTGGAGAAGGCTCTGTCCCCAAAACTGCGGAGGTTGGACTTGTGGATGGAGAGGAGACCGGCTGATGTGGATCTGAGGGACCGTGAGGGTTGGTAGGGGGAGAGGAGGTCAATGAGATATGGGGGGGCCAGATGGTGGAGGGCTTTGTAGGTGAGGACCAGGATTTTGTAGGTGATCCGGTGGGAGATGGGAAGCCAGTGAAGTTGTTTGAGGACTGGAGTGATGTGATGCCAGGATTTGGTATGGGTGATGAGTCGGGCGGCTGCGTTCTGGACCAGTTGGAGTCGGTTGATGTAGGTGGAGCTGATGCCAAGGAGAAGTGAGTTGCAATAGTCCAGTCGGGAGGAGATGAAGGCATGGATGAGTCTTTCAGCAGCGGGCGGTGTGAGAGAGGGTCTGAGTTTGGCGATGTTGCGGAGATGAAAGAAGGAGGTTTTAATGACATGGCGGATGTGAGGCTCAAGGGAGAGGGTGGAATCAAAGATCACGCCAAGGTTACGGGCCTGGGGAGATGGGGAGACAGTGGTGCCGTCGATGGTGAGAGTGGGGTTATTGATTTTGCTGAGTGTGGCTTTGGAGCCTATGAGGAGGAATTCTGTCTTATCGCTGTTTAGTTTGAGGAAATTATGTTGCATCCAGGTTTTTATAGCTGACAAACAGGAGTTGATATGGGAGAGGGGGCATTTGTGGGGGGATTTGGTGCCAAGGTAAATCTGGGTGTCATCAGCGTAACAGTGGAAGTCCAGATTGAAGTGGCGGAGTATCTGACCAAGGGGGAGGATGTAGATGATGAAGAGGAGGGGGCCGAGTACGGAGCCTTGGGGAACGCCTTGAGTGACTGCGGCTGTAGCAGAGGTGTGGTTGTGGAGAGAGATGAAGTGGGATCTGTTGGAAAGGTAGGAACGGAGCCAGCTGAGTGCAGAGCCTTCAATGCCGAGGTCTTTGAGTCTGGTGAGCAGGATGTTATGGTTCACTGTATCGAAGGCTGCACTCAGGTCGAGGAGGATGAGGATGTTGAGGGAACCAGTGTCAGCAGAGGTGAGGAGGTCGTTGAGGACTTTGAGGAGAGCAGTTTCTGTGCTATGGAGGGGGCGAAAGCCAGATTGGAGGGGTTCAAGTAGGTTATACGCAAGGAGGTGGGAATGAAGTTGCGACGCAACGATACGCTCCAGGGTTTTTGAAAGAAAGGGGAGGTTTGAGATTGGGCGGTAGTTAATGAGAGAGGAGGGATCAAGACCAGGTTTCTTTAAGATTGGTGTAACGGCAGCAGTTTTGAAAGCGGAGGGGACAATTCCTTGGGACAATGAGGAGTTGAAGAGATTAGTGAGGTAGGGGCAGAGAACGGGGAGGCAGGACTTCAACAGGGGAGTGGGGAGAGGGTCGAGGGAGCAGGTAGTGGGTTTGGAAGAGCTGATGAGTTTGGAGATTTCAATAGGGGTGACCAGGTCAAACTGGGAGAGGAAGCAGTGTGGAGGAGGGGTAAGGAGGTCAGTGGAGATGTTGAAAGGAGGGGCCTTGGTAGGTGGTGGAGTAGATGCTGGGGAGTCGGGTACAGGGGATAAAGATTGATAGATGGTGCTGATTTTATCAGCGAAAAAGTGGAGGAATGAGTTGCAGAGATCCGGAGTAGAGGTAGGGAGAGTGTTGGCTCGAGGCTTGAGGAGGTTGCCCACTGTGGAGAAGAGGGTTCTGTGGTTTAGGCAGGGATCGGTGAATATGGAGGAGAGGTAGGCAGATTGACCAAAACCTATCTCTGTGGACCAAAACCTATTTCTGGAAGACCTAGACAAGATGGACCCCTACGTTAGTCTCCTTTTCATCAACTGCTGGACGTAGGAATGAATTCCTCCCTCTGCCACTGGATCCTCAAATATCTGACCCACAGACCTCAATCAGTGAGCATAGGTGACAACACCTCCTCCACAGTAACTCTCAAACTAGTACGCCACAGGGATGATTTCTCAGTTAAACCAGCAACTCTCCCATTTTCCTCCATTCAAATAGTAGCTCTGAGAGAAATGTTTTTTTTACTAGTCTGTAGTGTGGGGCAGTGGAACAGAAGATATCAAGAGTCCATTTTGTACCACATTTAAACTCTAGTTTGGGCTCAACTCCTAAAGGAGCTCTCATACAAATGTTCGGATATTATATCCTGGTAAGGAAGCCCTTTTCCTGGTGTTAGTGACCATCGATGCTATTGTTACCTTATCCTGTCTGTTACATTCCTCCCCCGGACCATTGGAAATTCTGTTCATTAACCGACCACACTGCCTATTGTGTATGTGTTTACAGACCTACTCTGGGCCATAGCTTAGTTCTATCTCAATTTTAAATTTCCATTTCTTGTTTGAAATTCTTCCATGGCCTTATCCTTTCCTTCCTGCATAAAAACACCTACCTGTGGCTCAGATCTCTGCATTACTCCAGTTCTGGTCTCAATCCCATTCTTAATATTCTACATTCCACCTCAGTTGGATGTGTTTTTGGCTGGGCGGCTCTCAGGTCTGGAGTTCTCTCTCTTAATCCCTCTGGCCCTCCACATTGTTTAGCTCTTCTCAACCAGTGCTCCTTAAAACCTAGTAGTGTGTCCCACTATCTCATCCGTGCAGTGCCCTATCTTGTTAATATTCCGCTGCAGAGCTTTGGAATGATTTCATGTTTAAGGTAAAATTGTAAGTTATTATTTATTCTTAAATGGTTCCCATAGATACAAAATGCTGGATTTACTCAGCGGGTCAGGCAGCATCTCTGGAGAAAATGAATAGGTGACGTTTTGGGCCAAGACCCTTGATCAGACTGAGAGTCAGGGAGGTGGACACTGGAGGTATGGGAGGGCACAGAACCAATATGCTACATCTGCAGCATAGCATCTGCAGTTCCTTCTTACCCACTCACTAATTAGTGGGGTAGGCATCTATTGTTTATTGCTTCTTTGATATTCACCAGTTTTGCTACTTTAGATCGCTATGCTGCAAATGAATTTCCAATCAGCTTTATATATGATAGCTTTGGATGTTTTTTATGGACTGTGTTACATTGTGCTGTGTTGAGCAATCTCTGTGGGCATCCCTCTGTAGTTGTCAGCGGATTACTGTTGGTTGGTAGTCAGACACGGATGCACCTGAAATCATTCTTTACCTGACCACCTGCATGTAGAGGGAGAGACAACTGCCTTTGGAAATATCACAATTCCCACTTGTGAGACACCAATTCCCAAAGAAGCTCAGCCGGGAGCTGTGCACACTGAGGCAGACAATGTTTGTACAAGGACATCACGCTCATTGGCTGGTAGCATCTGTATTTATTTTTCAAAACGTTTGTTTCTTCCAAGTCACAGCAGGGAACATTTGCCAAATGTTTCTAACCTGCAGGATGCGGTTGCATCAAGCAGATTGCAGAGAGATTTTTGCCCAGTTCACTTATTTGATCAATTCCATACCCAACACGATGCGATATATATGGGGCCATTAAAAGCAGATTTTTCCAACTGCGGGGCATAACTGATGCCATGAACTTGAATGGACAGCTTCTGTCTTCCAGTTCTACCACGTTATGAACAAATTGTACTCAGGCACTCACTCACTGAAAGCACACATTGTCAGTGACCACAAATACAAATCCAAGGGCCTGAGTAGCAATATTGTAAAATCAACATACACCCACCCTCCAACATATGAACATCAGACTTTCCATGGCCTCATACAGCATTTACCAATGACTGTCCAAATATTTGGTTACCCTCACAAGCACAGAGACCCTATACTGGAGATGCTAATTATATGTTGAAATTAATAACCAAAGGAAATAGAAACATAGAAACATTGAAATGTACAGCACAGGAACAGGCCCTACAGCCCACCATGTTAGCACTAACTATAAATTAAACTAATGCCATCTGTATCCCTTTCTTCCCTGCTTATTCATGTGTCTGTCCAAATGCCTCTTAAATGCTTCGCTTGTATCTGCTTCTAACACCCCCACTGGTAGCAAATTCCAGGCACATAGATTCTGTCTAGAAAAAGACTTGCCTTGCAACTCTCCTTTAAATGTTCCCTTCACCTTAAATCTGTACCCTTTAGTGTTGTTGATGACTCTTACCATGCTATTTTCCTTAATGTCCCTGTTGATATGTCTAGCCTGCTGAACACTAACATGAAACAGCTTACAGACATAATGGGTTGTACTGGAGATCCAATCTGGGTGGGCTATTGTTTGGCTGATGGATATTTCAAATTAGTTTCTCACTTTTCCAACAGCCAGTTAGATCGGGCATGTGGGATATTGGCTGTTCTCATGGGAGACACAAAGAACTGCAGATGCTGGAATCCTGAGTAAAACTCAAAATGCTCAAAAAAGAGGGCAGGCAGCATCTCTGGAGGATAGGGATACAACATTTTGAGTTGGGAAACTTCTTCAGCCTTCCCAGGATAATATGGTTCTAATTCTCCAGAAGCAAAGTACTGCATGGGGAATGACATCATAAGATGCCTTCCTGACACGGAAATTGCATTGATTTCAAAAGGATGGTTCATGTCAGAAGTGCCAGGTTGAATTTTTCAGTTGATGTGAGTCGATGTGGAAATGCTTGGAAAGCAATTTACTTCTGCCCTGCTTTTCAATTTTCCAAACCAGACTATAATTTAGGTCTCTAAATTCCAATTAAATTTCAAATTAGAGGCAACTTTCCACTATGTTTAAAATGGGAAACCAGAAGAAAGCCATGCTGGCTAATTTTGTAACTTTTAGTGCCTTGTCCTCGAGTAATGTGGGTGGCACAGTAGTGCAGCGGTAGAGTTGCTGCCTTACAATGCCAGAGACCCATGTTTGACCTTTACTATGGGTGCTGTCTGTACAGAATTTCAATGTTCTCCCTGTGACCATGTGGGCTTTTTGCTGTGGCTCCAGTTTTCTCCCACACCCCAAAGATATGTCGGTTTGTAGGTTAAGTGGTTTCTGTAAATTGTCCTTAGTGTGCAGGATAGTGCTAGTGTATGGGGTCGGTGCGGACTCGGTGAGACAAACAACCTGTTTCCATGCTGCGTCTCTAAAGTCTAAAGTCTAATGCAGCCTGATTACACATTTCTATGCAACTGATGCACTGTCATGCAGAGAATTACATTCTGCACTCTGTATCTTCACCTTTGCTCTATCTACTGGATGGGATTGAACTGTTTGTATGCATGTATGGTGTATCTGATCTGTTTGGATAGCATGCAAAACAAAGCTTTTCACTGCACCTCGGTACATTTGACAATAATAAGCCTCAACCTAAACCCCGACCATCTTCCTGTCCTCACAACTTCCTGCTTTCCATGGTAACCGCTCCCTCCGCAACTCCTTGGTTCACTAATCCCTTCCCATCCAACTTGCCCCATCCTATGTACTTTCTCCTTCGACTGCAGGGAAAGTAACACCTCTCTCTCTTCATCCAGCAACCTGGCTGCCCTTCCAGGTGAGGTTCAGAATCTCTTCACTCCTTGTTTATTGTATTTGGTGTCCTGACATTTCTCCAAACACTTTCACTCTGCCCACCAATTCCTGCTACATCTCCCAGTTGCTAACCATTCTCCCTTTCTCATTTCTGCACCATTCATTCCCTTTCCAATTTTCCATTCATTCTGACAATGGTAAAGGTCAAGGACGGAAAGGTCTGCATCAGAATGGGAAGTAGAGTTTAAATGATATTCGATCAGGAGGTCCAGTAGGCCTTGGTGGACATTTGTTAAGTGGGCACTGGAAATTGCTCCATGTGTAGGGAGTGGATGAGAAAGTAGGATAACAGAAATAATGTGAATGGGTGATGATGATCAGCATGGACTCGGTGGGCTAAAGAGGCTGATTCATACTGTATCTATCAAACTCAAACTCAAACATTTCTCCTACCATCTTCCACCACCTTTGTTGTCCTGCTCGTTCATCTCTTTCAGATGCTCATCTTTCATCCCCAAGTGCCATATTTTCTTTTTATCCTTCACTTTCCCCTAATCTCCATCTCTTTCCATCAATTTCCCATTCCCTCAGTGTTACATTTGACCCCTCCTTTCTTTATCTCCTTTTCACCTCTAGCCTTTGTCACTTACTTGACAAATCTGCCAATAATTACCCCCTCACCTGCATCCACTTATCACTTGCTAGGCTTTGCCCCAATCCCACCTCTTTTCAAGTCGTCAAATGTCAAAAATCAAGAGTGTTTAATTGTTATATCTGCCAACAATGGAAAAATTAAATTCTTAATTGGAGCAGTGTAACAAGCCTGTAATACTATACACATAGATATCAATATTACTAAAAGTCTGATCTTGACCACTTCCTGTTGTTCTGTATATTGATTATAGAAAAAACGCTGCCACTTTCGGCTGTGATTTTTAGCCATGTTACTCAGAGTCCCCCTCCGCTGCACAGGACAAGAGGATGTTTCCTATCGATGAAAAATAAAAGAGTTATTAGTATTTAAATATCGTTGAGATTGTTGGAAATGCTAAAGCTGTGTTGCCTTTGGTTTGGAAATGCTAAAGCTGTGTTGCCTTTGGTTTGGAAATGCTAAAGCTGTGTTGCCTTTGGTTTGGAAATGCTAAAGCTGTGTTGCCTAATTAAAGTTGCCTTGCCTAATTAAAGTTGCCTTGCCTATCTGAATAAATCAATGTATGAGCAAAATCCGATAATACACATTACCCTACGTATCTGGAAACAGTTGAAATTAAGTCTTAAACTGAGAAATTTGTCTCTCCCTGTTTATTGCTAACAATCCCTCGTTTAAATCTACTTTAGATAAAGTGTTTGTTCATTGGAAAAACCTAGAAATTCATACTGTGGGAGACCTCTATAAGAAGGGGACTCTCCTCTCTTTTCAAGAACTACAGGAGAAATATCATTTGAAAGCAAGCAATCTTTTGAGATATCTTCAAATCCGAGATTATGTGAAAGCATACACACAAGATTGTCCTTTTATGGGTCCAGATATATTAGACGATTGTTTGAATAGACATACCGACACAAGTAAGTTGATATCTTACATTCATAACACTCTCTTAAATGTTGATACCCCACCTTCTGAGATGTGTAGGAAGATCAGAGGGGAGGCTGGCTGGACTATGGTGCCTTCCTCACCTTGGTGCCACTGTGTTATGTTGTGTCGTGGACTTTCTGTGTTTGTGCTTTTCTTTTTTTAATTCAATTTTTATTTTTAATATGTTTTATTATTTATTATTTATTTATTTTTATGATACTGCCTGTAAGGAAAATTCATTTTGTTGTCTCTAATTGAGACAATGACAATAAATTTGAATACAATACAATACAATACAATACAAAGCATGGGAAGACGAGTTGGGTTTATCATTTTCAAAAGATATATGGGAGAAAAGTCAAATATACATACATTACTGTTCTTTCAATGTCAGGCATTCCCTGATACAATTCAAAATACTGCATAGGCTATACTATTCAAAGACTAAATTGAATAAGATCTTCCCAACCGTCTCCCCTATCTGTGATAAATGTCACCTCCAAGAAGCTACCTTAACCCATTCCTTTGCATCCTGTATCAAGATACAAAACTTCTGGATGGGATTATTCGATATATTTTCTAAAACACTTAAAATTAAACTGGAATCAGATACAAAACTAATAATTTTAGGAATGTCAGAGGCCTGCTCTAAGTTAACGATATTTCAAAGACGTTTCCTTGATTACGGCTTAATAACTGCGAAAAAACTCATACTCAAATTCTGGAAAAAGATAACAGTTTCCAAAGTGAAGATGTGGATTACTGAAATGTCCGAGACACTACATTTAGAAAAACTTAGGCTTGTTTTGGCTGATAAAGTAGACCAATTCTCCAAAACATGGTCTCCTTTCACTGAATTTCTTCAACAACAGAATGGTTCTTGGTTCTTGGTTCTTGGTTACTTGGTCCTCCAAAATATTCCAACTGGAATTTAAACTGGTGGTGGTGAAGGGAGGGATTAAGCCAGAAAGGGTTATTGGGAAGAAAGTGCTACTTTAAATTTAGTTGCATCTGGTTGGGTAACTATAGTTTGGTGGAGATTATTCCATGCTTTAATTGTGCGTGGGAAGAACGAATTGCTGTACACATCTGTCTTTGTAGCTGGGATCACAAATTGGATCGAATGCCATCGTCTGCTCCTAATTGGTTTGGGGTTGGTGTAGGTCTTGTGATCTATGTCTAGCTGCCCATTTAACATTTTGTAAACACAGGTCAAACGGTGAGCTTCACGTCTGTCTTGGAGAGGGTTCCACCCCAGAGAATTCAGAAGTTTGGTGACACTCGCTTCTCTCTCATAGGTGTTAGTAACAAATCGAGCGGCCTGTCTTTGGACACGTTCGATGGATGAAATGTTTTTATCTGTGTATGGGTCCCAAGCTGCAACTGCGTAGTCCAAATGAGGTCTAACGAGGGTGAAATACAGCTTCTCCTTGACAGAAGCTGAACAATGATGAAAGTTGCGCCTCAGGAAGTTTAGGACACCTGTTGCTTTCACTGTTGCATGATGAGTCTGACCATTCCAACGCAGATCATTCTGCAATTTGATGCCAAGATACTTGGTTTGTTTGGATTCTTCAAGGGTGACACGAAGTATGTTGTAGGATGTGACGCCTGGATTCCTCTTTCTGGTGACACACATGGTTTCACATTTGAAAGGGTTGAACTGCATGCCCCATTGTTGTGACCACTCGACCATAGTATCGAGATCCTTTTGGAGAGCATCTTCATCATCAGCTGACTTAATTGGACGGTACAGCAAACAATCATCAGCGAATAGTCTGGTCGTACTTGCGACTTTTTCATGGATGTCATTTATATAAAGCAAAAATAGGTGTGGGCCAAGTACTGTGCCCTGGGGTGTACCACTCAACACTGGATGCCAATTGGAGCACTTTCCGTTCACACACACACGCTGAAGACGTTTTGTCAGGAAACTGGAAATCCATCGTTTCGTGTTGGAACGAATACCATAGAAATCAAGCTTCCGAAGCAGTCTCTGGTGTGGGATGACATCAAATGCTTTAGAAAAGTCCAGCACAACTAAATCCATGATGACGTTACTGTCAAGGTGCTTGGCCAGGTCATTTGTCGTCAGGATAAGTTGAGACCGTATCTCCGGTTTTCTTTCTCTTCTTTCTCTTTCTTCTTCCTGCACTTTTTGGTAGTTCAGGGGTCTTTTCTTCTCTCTCATTTGCATCTTTCTTCTTTTTCTTCATTCTTTCCTTTTTTCTCTTTTTCTCGATTTATGTATCAATTTATAAAATGTTAAAAATGAAGCTGTACGAAAATTGTATAACTCTCATGCTGATTGCTTTATTCTTGTACAATTGCTTTAATAAAATAGACATATTAAAAAAAAGTTCCCTTGCCTAATTAAAGTTGACTTGCCTAATTAAAGTTGCCTTGCCTTCTATATAATTAAAAGTCTAATCTTGACCATTTCCTGTTTGCGCTTTATATTGATTGAAAAAAAACACGCTACCACATATGGCTGTGATTTTTGGCCTTCTTACTCAGAATCCCCCTCCGCTCATCAAGTGCTGAGGATTTTTCCCATCGATAAAAAAATAAAAGAGTTCTTAGTGTTTTAAAAATGTTGAGATTCTCTCTCCTGTCAATCACACCATAAAGGCCACACCCCTTTTGGTGGAAGGGGAGGAGGGACTATAAAACCCAGAAGTGTAGGCGTGGCTCAGTCTCTGCAAGATGGAGGAGGGAGAGGTCACGATGTCTTTAGTGGCCTTGCACCCTGCTTGAAATGGTATGAAACTGCACTTGAATTTGGTGGTCTTGCACCCTCTTGAAGTGGTAAGAAACTGCACTTGAATTTGGTGGCCTTGCACCCTGCTTGAAATGGAATTTCAAGGAATAGCCCGTGAGTCAACTGCCAGTCCACCAGCTGTGAGTGAGTGAGCTGCCAGCACAACAGGCTTGAGTGACTGAACCGCCAGCCCAAGAATCCATTTGGCCCACAATATCCATGCTTTGGAGGACCAGCCCTCCCATGTGATGCTGGGACCCAATGGGTCCCACTTAGTCTAGTTTCATTATAAACCCAAAACCTCTATAAAATAATAAGCCCAATACTAATGCAAAAACCCTCCAGTCCTTAGTGCAACCAAAGACAGTCCACAGTTCATTCGTTAGTGTTGTGTAGTATTCAAGAGTCTGATGGTTGTTCGGAAGAAGCTAATTTTGGCTCCTGGTGGTCAATGTTTTCAGATTCCTGTACCTTCTTCCCGATGGTAGGAGTGAAATGAAAGCGTAGCCAGGGTGGTGTAGGTCTTTAATGATTCTGTGTGTCTTTTGAGGCAGTGTCTGCAAAATAATCCGTCAATGGATGGGACATGTGTATCCGCAATCGACCGGACGGTGACCACCACCTTTTGTAATCTCCTTTATTCCTGAACATTCAAGTTGCTGTCCAGGCCATGATGCAACCTGTTAATATGCTCTCCACTGTACACTTGTAGAGATTCAAGAGGGGATTCATCGACATACCGAATCCCCTCAATTTTCTAAAGAAGTAGAGGCATTGATGGCCTATGTTTACATTTGCATCAATGTGCTGGGCCCAGGACAGTTCTTCAGAGATATGCACACCTGGGAACTTGCAGCTGTGACACTCTCCATCGCCAACCTGTCAATGAGGACAGGTTAGTGGATCTTTGGCTTCCCCTTCTAAAGTCAGCAATCAGTTCCTCGGTCTTGCTGTTAATGAGAGCAAGGCTGTTGTTCAGGCACCATTCAAACAGATTTTCGATCTCCCTCATATATTCTGACTCATCATTACCCATTATTCACTGACAACAGTGGTGACACCCGCAAATTTAAAGATGGCATTAGAACTGTGCTGGTTACTCAGTCCTATGCATAGAGCGAGGTGAGCAGGGGACTGAGCACAGCCCTGAAGTACTCTTGTGCTGATGGCTATTGAGGAGGAGGTATTATTGCCAATTCGTGCTGGAAAGGCAATGCAAAGTGGGCTAGTGGGTGGTGTTGTAGGTCTGTTGATAACTGAAGTCATGGATACAGTTGCATAGAGATAAGTAGAACCCCTTTACCCTGAGTTTGATAACAGGTGTGGAGGGGATGATGGTGTTGAACGCCGATTTGTGGTCACAGAACAAAAGCCTGATATACCTTTTCCAGCTTTCTCCAACTACTCCATCAGTCTGAAGAAGCGTCCTAACCCAAAATGTCATCTATCTATTCCCTCCACAGATGCTGCTTGACCCGCTGATTTCCTCCACCCTTTTGTTTCTTGATAGTTGCTGCGTGTGTGAGGGAATGAATAAGGGTTAGTGGGTGGTGTAGTGGGCGGCAAGCTGAGTCATGAAATAAAGATCAATGTGGGTATTAAAATTACAGTGAATTAATATTCATATAAGTGAACCATGAGGGAGGAAGGAAGAGTGGATTGTGCTGATCTGGTGAGCTACGGACACTTGTGAAGCTTTCTCTGTGTTATAAATTCGAACACATGCAATGCGATTGTTATAGGGTACTGTTGGAGGATGACACTTAGGATGAGTCATGGGACTGTTTATTATGCAGAATAACAATGCTGAGAAATGATTAACCATGCAGCAAACCCATCAAAAGGTTCAGTCGATGGCTGTCTGATTCGCAGCAAATTATAATGATCTTCTGAAGGCTGGGATGAGATTAGTATCAATAAATCACTCCCATTTATTTATGGGTTCTTCATTATATGTGGAGTGCAAAGATCGTGTTATTTCATTCATGGAAGGAGGATCTTTCTACTGCGGATGCTCTATACAGCTGTTAGAACTCATCCTTCAGTAAGAGCAACACGGTTTTATTATCTGCCAACTTAATGAATTTAAAATATATTATCTCTGTATTTTGATCAGAAATGAAAGAATATGGAGTATAAATATATAGAACATCTTAAATTGTCCTTTGACTAAAATATATTACGATAGCAATAGCTAAGTGAACCCAATGGACTGCAGTCTTTTCCTGCATGCTTATTTTTTTCTCTTACATGCACACGAGTCCCCAAACACGGCACGTGAAAGAGATAGTGTGACATGTAGGCATTGTCTGCAGTGATTCAGATGAATCACAGAGGGTTTTTTTTAATGCTGCTTTCTATTGAGGAGAATAGTCTTCTCCTTCCCTTTCCTGGCTGTAACAAAATCTGGGATCTGGATTAGGAAAGAAAATTAAATTTAAAGCTCTAACTTCAACATTCATTTTGTTTGGCATCGTGGTTTGATTAAATCCCTTTGCAAGCATCGCTGACATTTAATCAGCTGTGGGGGTTATTTATAGCCTCATATAATTTGATGAAAATCAATATATGAACAATGCCGGTCACTACCTGACACTTCCTGCGGGTGGCTCTCTCTTTAACTGCATTCTTAGCTTTCAGGAGTAGAGTACCGTCTTTTGTTTAAGCATGCAACATAGTGGCATCTGGATAGCCTCCTACTTGTATAGTTCGATTCCGTGGACAAAATCTGTTCAATTGCACATTCAGTGCATATGTCCGGGGGCAGATTTCCAGCCTATTGCCCATGAGTGCTTCACCCACTTAAACAGCTCTTCTGTCTCCAACATGTACTTAAATCAAATAGACAAAAATATTCACTTGCATTAACATCTCTGTGCTGTTTTTTTAGGTTGCTTGCACTGAAGGTTGATTACCTCTTAAAGTTCCTGGACTCTCCTGGGAATTAGCATCTACATAAGTTTTGGCGATTCACAAGCCTACAACATCCTCTTCATCCTGGAGCCATCATCCTTTGTCCCATTCAGTCTCCTTTGTTTTCTATTTTATCGCACATTTTTATTGCAGCCTTTCCTGCTTCACTGTAACCTAAAGGCATCTTTGAGATTTTACTTTTCCTGCCCTTTTACTTCTACAGCCCTTGAATCCAATGTCCATGCTGACCAAGATGCCCCATCTACACTGGTCCCACAGGCCTGGGTTTGACCCATATACTTTTAAACCTTTCCTTTCCATATCCCCGTCCAACTGTCTTTTAAATGTTGTGATAGTACTTGCCTCAACTACCTCATTTGCAGCTCATTCCATATACCCACCACCCTTGGTGTGAAACAGTTGTCCCTCAGATTCCTATTAAATTCTTCCACTCTCACCTTAAACCCAGTGATCTCTGATTCTTGATTCCCATAAGTAAAAGACTCTGTGCATTTAGCCTATCCATTCCCCTCAATATCTTATACACCTTTATAAGATCATCCCTTATCTTCCTGTGCTCCAAGTAATAAAGTCCTAGTCTGCACAACCTGTCCGTATAGCTCAGGTCTGCGAGTCCTGGCAACATCCTTGTGAATCTTCTCTGTGCCCTTTCCCACATGACAACATCTTTCCTATAGCAGGGTGACGAATACTGAACTCAATACTCCAAATCTGGCCTCACAAATGTCTTATACAACTCTAACACAACATTCCATCTTCTATACTCAATACTCTGGCTGATGATGGCCAATGTGCCGAAAGCCTTCTTGACAATGCTATCTACCTGTGTCCCCACTTTCAAGGAACTATTTATCTGCACTCCTAGATCCCTCTGCTCCACAACACTCCCCAGAGCCCGATCATTCACTGTGAAGGTCCTGCCCTGGTTTGACCTCCCAAAATGCAACACCACGCACTTGTTCCCTGGAGTATTGTGTGCAGTTTTGGTCCCCTAATTTGAGGAAGGACATTCTTGCTATTGAGGGAGTGCAGCGTAGGTTTACAAGGTTAATTCCCGGGATGGCGGGACTGTCATAAGCTGAGAGAATGGAGTGGCTGGGCTTGTATACTCTGGTGTTTAGAAGGATGAGAGGATATCTTTTTGAAACATATAAGATTATTAAGGGTTTCGACACGCCAGAGGCAGGAAACATGTTCCCGATGTTGGGGGAGTCCACAACCAGGAGCCACAGTTTAAGAATAAAGGGGAAGCCATTTAGAACGGAGACGAGGAAACACTTTTTCTCACGGAGAGTTGTGAGTCTGTGGAATTCTCTGCATCAGAGGGCGGTGGAGGCTGGTTCTTTGGATACTTTCAAGATAGGGCTCTTGAAGATAGCGGAGTCAGGGGATATGGGGAGAAGGCAGGAACGGCGTACTGATTGGGGATGATCAGCCATGATCACATTGAATGGCGGTGCTGACTCGAAGGGCTGAATGGCCTACTCCTGCACCTATTGTCTATTATCTATTGCCTATTGTCTGTGTTAAATTCCATCAACCATCCCTCAGCCCACGTGCCCAACTGACCAAAGTCCAGCTACAAATGTTGATATCTATGATGCCACATAACTATCTATGATGCCACCTACTTTTGTGTCATCTGCAAACTTACTAATCATGCCTTGTACATTCTCTACCACTCTGCCAACTGCTGATCAAGTGTACTGATCACTACCAGGCATTCTTCCCCACACGATCTTCGGCAGCTTCCTCTCAGCAAAACCCATTCAACCCATTCTAACTCTGACATGACTCTTCTGCCTACTGATCTTGGAACCAACCATACAAGTCCTGGTTTTATGAACCAAGTTCTGTTCCCTGAATCTTCATTCCAACAAGCCCAGGCATCCTTTCTATGGATAAGGCACCAGACTCTGACCTGCTCAATTTAATTTGCCGTGTCCACTTTATTATATAGCCATACAATCATACAGCATCAAAACAGACACTTTGGCCCAAAAGGGCTTGTTGCCATGCAATATGGGTTGGGCCTCAATTGTCACTAAATTTCCTGGTCCCAAAGTTAAGGTCTCAGCAAAAATAATTGATAATCGAATACAAGTATGCAGATTGATGCTCCTAAACAGTCTACCTTTCAGTTTCTAGGCAAATGTATTTTATCAAGATTCCTAAAAGTTACCTCAAGCAGGCTTTAGGTGTTTAACGAGAAATTCTTGAATATTGCTCAGTTTTACTTAAGAAATAAACATATGGAAGTGCTTCCACCTGTAACTGTAATAATCAGTGTACCCATTACAAAAATAAATCCTAATATCACTGCTTAACAGATTACGTAAACATTTTTAGTCATCCAGTCACATAGTAGGAGTACCTAAATCACAATGTAGTCACTCATAAAATCAAATCATTCAACATTTGGTATTAAATCACAGCTCAAGGTGTCAGCTCTTAAATTTCATGTCATCTCAATCATTTGATATATTATCCATTTCAATACCAGGCAGTTTTGTGTTTTTCTCTGTATCTGTGCAGGCTGTGTATTATTCTCTCAATGCCACAGTGCATCCTTTCTGCCACCTATCATATCTTGTGTTGCATTGTGCATCAAGCTGGTTCAGCTGCTAGTGATCCCACCTTTGAGTCAAAAGGCTGTGTGTTCAATCAGCAAAGGCTCAAAGGAATTGCCGAGACTACCACTCCAATCGAGCATCATGGAGTTTCAATTGTTACAAGACTAAGTGGGACCTGTTGGGTCCCTTTGTCACACGAGAGGCCTGGTCCCCCAACGCAATATTCCACCACTAAGCCATATCCCACAACTGCACATGATCGGCTCACAGTCCCGCACTAACGGCAGAAGTTAAGTTAAACTTTGCATTTAATATTTCCATTACCTCGCCATCCCTCCTCATACCCCTACACCCCCCTCCGCTCCCAGCACTCCGTCCCCCTCTTCTTGACCCTCCCACTTATTTCCCCTGTCCTCCTCCCCTTCCCCACTCCCTCCCTCACCTCTCCGTTCCTCTCCTTGCCCCTACCCTCAGTCACTCGCTCCCTCCTTAAGTCCTCTCCATCTCCTCCCCCTCCCCCACTCTCCCTCCTCACCTCCCCCACTTTCCCCTCCTTCTCCCTCCCTACCCCCTCCTCTCCTTCAATCCCCCCAGTCTCCCCCCTCACCCCCCCCCCCCCCCAGGACGGCAATGAAGTTGTACTTGAGGTGCGGGCTGTCGGGGAGGGGGGCAGCATCCTGGAGCCTGGCGAGGCCTGTCGGTAGGGGGAGGGGGGGGGGGGGGGGTGAGCATCCTGGAGCCGGGGGAGGGCTTGAGGCAGGGGGTGGGGGGCTGTTAGTAAATTGGTGATGGTGTTGTGGGGGGAGGGGGCAGAGAGAGGGAGGGGGGGGCAGAGGGAGGGGGGGAAGAGGGCTTTTATTAACTGACCCAACATCAATCCATTGAAAGCTGCATATCAGTGAACAGCTTGTGGGTGTAGAACAGAGTTACTGGAGTGTGTTTGTGTTACAGTGAGCGGTGTATCAATGTTGAAGGGAGGGAGGAAGGGAGGGAGAGAGGGAGGGAGGGATGGTGGGAGGGAGAGGGGGGAGATAGGGGGGAGAGACAGGGGGCGAGAGAGTGGGAGGGAGAGAGAAAATGGGAAGGAGAGAGGGAGGAATGGAGGGGGAGAGGGAGGGGGAGGGAGAAAGAGTGAGGGGTGTATCAGTTGTACAGTGAAAAAGGAGGGAGAGGGTTAGAGAGATGGGGAGGGAAAGAGTGGAGGGATAGAGGGAGGGGTTGAGAGGGAGGGGCGGAGGGTGAAGGGTGTATCAATAATGAGAGTCTGTGATCCCTCTCTCCCTCCCCACCCAGTCTCCCACTGTGTCTCTTTACCCTCCCCCATCCCCCTTCCCCTCTTCCACCTCTACCCTCTCCCCACCCCACCCCCACCATTGCATCAGTTTGGTATAGGCTCATTTAGACACTCATTAGGAGACTGTGAACATAAATGGGGCGTTTGTACGGTGTAAACTTGTTGTGACCCTCTAAGCCCACGCCAGGGGCGATTAGACTCCCGAACCCCATCCGAGCCAGAGATGGCACTCTAGACCCTTCCCCGAGTAATGTTAGAAGCCTTTAAACTCGCTAGGAATATCTCAACGTTTCTTGACGGTCGGAATAGTCTAGTGATCTCTGGGACTCTCTGATCTCTTCCCAAGGGTGCTCAGACACTCCCAGAGAGGTTTGACCGGTCCCACAAGTCAGCAGAGGTTAGCACCCTCTAAACATTACCCGGCAGGAGTTTGTACCGTCTAAACATTACCCGGCAGGAGTTTGTATCGTCTAAATGCACTCAACAGGCGCTTGGACACTCTAAATGTGAACCAGCGGGGGACTTGACCCTCAACACGAATCCCATGGGCGGTTGGACCCTCTAATTGTGCCCCCGCTGGCATCCTTATCCTCTAAATGCACTCAGCGGGCCTTAACCCTCTAAACTTAAATCAGCCGGTGCTTGGACCATCTACTCTACTTGCAGGTGTGGGCGGGGAGGGAGAGAGCTCGGAGAAAAGATGGGGGAAGAGTCATGGGGGAGAGGGAGGTATCACGTGGGTGCAGGAACCAGCGAGGGGGCCCAGAGGGGAAGGGGCTGGAGCTGCAGGGCGTTGCGATAGCCGTGCGTTTTGGACACACAGTGGGCGCTGGACGCTCTCCTCCGCCAGGATCAGATTCACCGCTTTTTGTTTGGCGACATCGCCCCGCCGTTTCCGGTCCCTCTGAAAATTGTATTGGGCTGGAGACCTCCGCCGCCCACCCACAGCGTCCCTCAGTTCCAGTAAAGATGCGATGGCACAGGAAGGAGTGGGCTGTCCCGGGGAGTGACAGGAGAAGAGACTCATCCACGCGGCGCTGACTGGCAGGAGAGGAGATCGATCTGTGCATTTACTATTTTTATGATTTATAAACTTCGCTAACTTTTACAATATACCACCGATTGGAACAAAACTTGTTGCACTCGCAGCACAGGAGAACGGTGAGTGAGCTGATGAAAAATCGTAGCACTATCGTGTATCGTTTTTGCGCAAATAGAAAAAAACGCACAAACTGGAAGAGCACAAGATCAGAGCTTTAGTTATGTATAGAAGATAGATAGATAGATAGATAGATAGATAGATAGATAGATAGATAGATAGATAGATAGATAGATAGATAGATAGATAGATGGAGAGATGGAGAGATAGATTTTTTATTTTTTATTTATTAGAAGTACGGTAAGTTACAATACTACACAACACATATGTCTTAATACATTTTTTGTACCGCTTCATTTTTTGAGCTTTAAGAAAAAGATAGGAGTAAAGAAAGTAAAGAAAGTGCGCAAGAGTCGTGAAGGTGCAGGAGAGTGTTGAGAAAAGAAAGCCCCTTAGAAAAGAAGTTAGAGAAGGAAGTAAAGAAAGAAAGTAGACCCTAGAAAAGAAGGAAAAAGGAGAAACAATCGCTCTATTATAACATTAAACTCCACAGAAAGGAGACTACCAATCAAGTCTGTTTTTGTTGTTTTGTTTGTTTTTTACCCCCCGTTGCCAGATCCTGGCACCTTTTATTTATTTATTTATTTATTTATTTTTAAAATTACTATTGCACCTTATGCTTGTAATAGTTCCAAAAACTTGGGAAGTGGTCTGCTTTGCCTGCTAAGAGGAATCTCATCTCTTCCAGATGTAGTGTTTCAAACATATTTGATATCCACATTTTTATTGTTGGTGTAGGCGCATTTTTCCAGAATTTAAGTATGAGCTTTTTTCCCATTATTAGCCCATAATTGAGTAAATTCTTCTGAAACACTTTTAGTTCAGGGTTACCTTCCGATATTCCAAAAATAATCCATTCTGGTTTTGGTACCAGTTTTATTTTAATTAATTTTGTAAAGATGTCAAATATTTCATTCCAGAATTTTTGTATTTTTGTACAAAAAACAAAAGAATGCGCTATGGTAGCTTCTTGACACAGACATTTATCACAGATGGGTGAGACATTAGGGAAGAGTTTATTTATCTCCTCGTCTTTGACAGATTCTCGAACATTACCACAAGGCAAATGGAGTAAGAATTTAAATGTTGTTAAAAGATGGAATTCCAAAATCCAGTACCAAGCTTACCATTTTTCCTATGACAGTGAGTTTTTTGTTCCTGTCATTGGCCAAGTGCTAAGCTTCACACCACTTACTAGTTCCTTTCCTTTTCCATTTTCCGCTTTCTGGTCTGTAGGCAAATTGTAGAGTCCACTCCTTGCATCAATCGCCAGTGAAGATATATAATTACAATTCGGCTCCTCTCATTGCTCAGGTACAGGGTTGTTCCCAGCCCATTTTTCTTTACTTTAGAGCCAGGCATTAAGACTGCTAGGAAGCAGCTTCTCTGTTCACCTACTCTGAGCAGAAGACTGCATCTAACTTTGAAGACTACAGCAGAATAAATACTTATTCATAACATTGGTCAAACATGTTACTTATTAGCCCAAAAAATCACTTGCTGTGAATTGCTTTCACCAAGACTTCATCTTTCTTTAACTCTCTAATTAGGAGACATTTCTTCTACCTTGCTCATTAAGGGATCAGATAGTATCTGTAGTTTTCAATAGAATGGTATGACTCCAGCTTTGATCCATGAATGTGTCTTGTATCCCGTGATTCCCATGTAAGAATGCTTGAAGATATAATTATATCTGTGTTCAAATGTCTGTAAATGTAACTTTTGAATGTGGATGTTTCCTTACCAATACGTTTTAATCTTCTGAGCCAATCCTTAGCCAAGAGCTTTCAAAGTATAGTCAGGGGAATCTGGTGGTAACTCAAGATATTGGCAGTTATAATGAAGTGTGCATTGTATTCAGCTGAATGTTTTCTGGACTGTGCCCAGATCGGTTTTAAGACTGACTCTGCTTGTTGTTATATTGGGTGATTGAACTTTTTATCAGTGACATTTCTATTCATACTGAAACACTGTCAATCAACATTACCAGTGATTTGCCATTGATCAGCACTACGACATTAAAACCTTGTCATTTCACACCATGGTAATCTGCAGTGTCAGTTCGGGACAGATTAAAGGCTGTCTTGTCGGCATCTGTTCTGATGTTGTAAAGATTCATTGTCTGTAGATTCTCACTGAAGTGGCTTCCCTCTTTGTGCCTGTGTTGCACTGGAAACAGTATTCTACACGCACTTTCTTTTAATGTGCAATACTTAGTGTTCATACGGGACCAAGTACAAGATGATTGGGTGTTGTCTTTTCACTGTAAGCTATAATTACATTTTTGGCAAGTGAGAGGAAGCAGACTTTAGCACTTTTGGCTGCCATCTCATTGAAGCTGTGATCTTGCAAATCAGATCAAAAATGAGGTTTCTTGCACCCAACAACTTATTTTGGATCTTTTTACAATCCAAACCACATAGCAGTCTGTCTCTCAGTGTGCACGCTAAAACCCCTCCAAAAATACAGAGCCTTGGTAGGTCTTTCAGCCTGGCTACATGACCATTTACAATTCTTACATTTCCTCTTGCCAAATCTATAGCTCCTTTTTTTTCCTCAAATGGTTACAAGTCAAAGTACTGTCCCAACTATGGTACTACCTCTACAAACACGATATCTTTAACTTTTTTGCAATGGCACACTGGGTGCAGGTCAAGTCGACTGAGTTTCACCTAGAGGAGACTGAATCCCTGGAACTTTCTACTTAAGAGGACTGTGGAGGCTCTGATATTGAATATACTAAAAATAGAGATGGACAGATTTTTAGATATTAATAAGGGAATCAAGGGATCTAGGATTAGTCAGTTGTAGTAATGGTAAAAGAACAGCTTTGATCTTATTGAAAAGCAG
The DNA here is from genome assembly GCF_010909765.2 of Amblyraja radiata. Classification (NCBI taxonomy): domain Eukaryota; kingdom Metazoa; phylum Chordata; class Chondrichthyes; order Rajiformes; family Rajidae; genus Amblyraja; species Amblyraja radiata. The sequence continues at coordinate 18,271,992 of NC_045978.1, read as the reverse complement.
ATTGACCTGCTCCTGCTTTTTATGTATTTGTATTCTACATAGGTTTAGTGAGTGGAAGAGAAGTTTCCTAACTGATTTCTGTCAGTAAAATCAATTTCCCACGATTTCACTGCAGCATTTCAGCACTCGTGCATCATCCACATGGTCTTCCATCTCAGCAATATTAGATTTGTTCTTTTCAAGCTCAAGTTCAAGTTTAAATTTATTTGTCACATGCACCATAATGTGCAGTGAAATGTACCTTTTCATATCTCTAGTTTCCCCCTCCCCTCACTCAGTCTGAAGAAGGGTCTCGACCTGAAGCATCACCTTTTCCTTTTCTCCAAAGAAGCTGCCTGACCTACTGAGTTACTCCAGCATTTTGTATCTATCTTCAGTAATATTGTTGGCCAAGAGAAACATTTTCACCACCCCGAGCAAACTGTGAAAGATTCACAAGGCTCGCCTTATTCCCCCCGGCACTTTAATGATGCCAACCTGTCCTGGAGCTGGCTGTAAAATTTCAAATGACAGCTTCACCCTGTCAGTGTTGAAGATTCTCATCCTCATCAATAGAAATACATTTGCAGATAAACTGTTTTTGAGGCCGTGATTCCTGGCAGGCTTCAGCTAAAAAAATGTTTTCTAAGTACAGAAATATAATCTTACGCGTAAATTGTGGATTTTATAACAGGTGACCAGCAACAAATAAATACATGCATCTTGGATTATTATCTTTGCAAGATCTGCTGGATCTCCCAATTGCTAACTCACCTTCCCATTACAATACTGACCTTTCTGTCCTGGGTCTCCTCCATTGCTAAAGTGAAGCCATACACAAACTAGGAAACCTCCTATTCCGCCTAGGCAGCTTGCAACCCAGCAGTATGAACATTGAATTCCCCAGTTAACCTACAACTTCCCTATGCAAGGATGATATCCTTTCCATTTTTCTATATCATTTCCATATTGCCTTCTTAATTTCCTGAAACACCTCCAGGGATAAGCTTGATCCCAGATGCCTATACCTTTCCCATGCCTACTTCTTTTTGCTGATCAGAGCCCCAATTTATCTTGTCACCCAAGCTTCCTTACGTCCACTTGCCTTGCCCTTCACTCGAACAGGAACATGCATGCTCTGAACTCCTATCATCCCATTTTTAAAACCATCCCACTTTCCGGATGTTCCTTTGCTCATAAACAACTTAGTCGAATCAACAAGTTACTGTCTAATCCCATCACGTTAGGCCTTGGCCCAATTCAGTATTTTAACTTGTGAGCCCACTTTGTTTTTATTCAGAACTATTTTAAAGCTAATAGAATGGTGGTCACTAACCCCAAAAAGCTCGCCACGACACTTCAATCATGTGCACTTCCCAATTTCCGAAGAGTGGATCAAGCTTTGCCTGAGGAAACTTTCCTGGCCACATTTAACAAATTCCACCCCATCTCAGCCCTTGGCACTATAACAATCCCAGTTTGCATTGGGAAGTTAAAATCCCTTACTATGACAACCTTATTAGCCTTGTAGCTGCTTCCAAACTCCTGACATATTTGCTCTTTTAATTCCCATTGACTATTTGGCAGCCTACAGTACACTCCCAACAAGGTGATCATCCCCTTTATATTTCTCAGCACCATCCATATAGCCTCACTGGATGAACCAACAGTAATGTCATGTTGGACTACTGCTGTGACATTCTCTTTAATCAATAAAGCAATATCCCCTCCTCTTTTACCCCCATCTCTATATCTCCAGTAACACCTGTACCCTGCAACATTAAGTTGCCAATCCTGTCCCTCTCTTAGAGAGGTTTTCATAATGGCTAGATCATTCCAGTCACTCTTACCTATCCAGGCCTTGAGTTCATTTGCCTTATCTGTCAACCCTCTTATATTAAAATGGGTGCAATTCAATCTCACAGCCTTTTGTCGCTCCCTGCGGTGCTCCTGCTTATTAAGTCCACTGAACGTCCTACCATGCCGCCTTCCAGATTCTTACCGGCTCAGTCCTGCACTGAGTACCACATATGTCTATGCCAACTAATTTGCCCATCTACACCAATGCCATTTGGTAGCATTTAGGACCGTGTCTTCTATGTCTTGCCTATTTGAATGCTGCAATATTCCAGAGATAGTTATAATAGAATTCACTTTTTTTCCCCCCCTTTATCAAGATCATCATGGCAATTGTTTCTGAATCCTAGGGATGTTGGTAATGCCATGTTTTTGACATTATCCCCCAAATATTTTTATGGTTTTACAGTGGCTACTCGATTCTGTTGTTTAATGTTATACATTCCCATGAGTGAATATCTTTAACTCATTCTTGAGTGTTACAATTCACATCTAGTGCTCCTTCAAAAGGGAAACAATGTTACTAGGATAGGACAGGTTTGGAGGGATATGGACCAAACGCAGGCAGGTGGGATTAGTGTAGCTGGGACATGTTGGCTGTTGTGGGCAGGTTGGGCTGAAAGGTTTGTTTCCACACTGTAACACTCTATGAATCTATAAGCCCAGATTTTGTAATGTGACAACACAGAATATTGAAGTACAGTCCTCAAGTGAGGAAATGCTTGGGATTTTTTACCCTTCAGAAAATTTGCCTCATAAAAATAAGGAAACGTCCTATTTCATTACTGAGCTGCTTGAGAGTAATAAGTCGTTGTCAGACTGATTTTTCAGGGCTCCTTTCATGTTGCTCAGTAAATGGAATGAAAGATCATGCTGTTGGTAAAGAGAGGCAGTGAACTAAGTCAGTATGTCTATCAAGAACAGTCAAGTAGACTGATAATAAGAGGAAGCTAAAAATCAGTAAAGCATTACCTTTCCTGTTCTGCATATATCACCTTTCTATTCTTCCAGTGGATGAAAACAATGACTGTTATGTAACTGCATATTTATAAATGACAACACTTGAAAGTGGAAGTGTCATGACCGACAGTTCTGGGGCATGCTTTTGAAGCATTTCTAGTGTGTACATCAAATTATAGGCTCAAGAAAGATAGGTTATGTAACATCTGGAGCATTTAAAAATGTTAATAAACTGGGAACAAAGTGTTTGTAGCTCTTTACATTGTCTTAATCCATCGTTCACTTAGGAAATGCACCATTTTAATAGACTAGGAGCATGAATAATTCACATTATTTCAATTAGTGTTCCATGAAAATGCCGATTAGCTAATTCCCTAAAACTAAACTGCAATCTGGTACTAAGACAAACTTACGCTGGACATTTGCATGTTAGCCCATGCTTTTGCGAACATGATTTACATTGTGTTAGAGTGGGTGACATTCGAGAAGGACACTTTCTCAAGTAAAGGCACAAAGTAATTCAACGGGTCAGGCAGCATCTCTGGAGAACATGGACAAGTGATATTTCAGGTTGGCACCTTTCATTGGACTTCTCCGATCCAAATCGTCACTGATCCATGTTGTCCAGAGATACAGACGGACCCGCTGAGTTACTTCAGCACTTTGTTGTAAACAGCAACCACCATTCCTCTTATCTACGCTTTCTCAAGAGTCTCCCACTCTAACATAATGGGAACTATGTAAAAGATGGCATTGGGGATTTATGTCTGTGGATGCAGACATAAGGGGTTGGACAGGTTAGATGCAGGAAGATTGTTTCCGATGTTGGGGAAGTCCGGGACAAGGGGTCACAGTTTAAGGATAAAGGGGAAATCCATTAGGACCGAGATGAGAAAAACATTTTTCACACAGAGAGTGGTGAATCTCTGGAACTCTCTGCCACAGAAGGTAGTTGAGGCCAGTTCATTGGCTATATTTAAGAGGGAGTTAGATGTGGCCCTTGTGGCTAAAGGGATCGGGGGTATGGAGAGAAGGCAGGTACAGGATACTGAGTTGGATGATCAGCCATGATCATATTGAATGGCGGTGCAGGCTCGAAGGGCTGAATGGCCTACTCCTGCACCGATTTTCTATGTTTCTATGCTGAATAACATTTGTGATTTGAAATAAATTTTTTGTGTATTATTACAGCTATTTAAAAGTGCTAAAGGTTGTAGTTACATCATTTAATAAAGTATCATTGGACAAGTGCCAATAGAAACGATCACTTGTTCATTGCACTATTATTGCTTGTTTGTTTTATATATATATTGTGGCGTCGAGGATGATGCCGGGTTCAGCAGTGACCACACCAACATTCATAGTATGGTGAACTCACATGATATATTTTATTTACAGTGGTAAGAAAATCCAGGTTTCTCAGGCTTTCATAAGAAATAGGCAAACCCAGTACGGATGGCTAAATCAATATCAGCTAATTGAACCCAGCTATTGCCAATGATACTTTAAAGAATACTATGTTTACATACCTGCTGTGTTGCTGCAAGTAAGAATTATTCAGTTTGGAGAAATGTGACAATAAAACACTCTTGACTCTTGATTTGAATTTCAATGGCCTCTGTGGTGAAAGTAGCAGCTGAGTTCCAAAGGGACAATAGTATCTGATTACTGCAGCAAGGATGCATGGAATCATTTTATTTCGAAACAGTTTTTTTTTCTGCATGCAATTTACAAATGAACTTCTGGAGGGTCCTTTAGTTCCTAATCAAAATGGCATTATAACCAATTCAGTCCGTGCAAGACAAATACAATTCCTAGTTTCATTGAACGTGTTATATCAAATTAATTCTGTGAAGCATTCAAGGAGAACTATCTGTAATGTTTAAAGGCGAGGAGTAAAGAAAGCTGCCGTAAAGGGGAAGTAGTGAGAGAGGCTCACATAACTACTGTCAGAGAGAGAGAGCTTCGTTAAAGTAGGCATGCATTGAGGACATTTTGTAAACCAGCATCTGCACTTCCATGATTCTAATAACTGGAATGGGTGGGTTGCTTTATGAGTGAATGTTTGACAAGATGCGCTTTAATCTGCTGGAGTTTAGAGTCAGTGTGGACTTGGGAGAACAAAAATAAAAGCTAGAGGAGTGTTGACAGTGCAGATATGGATAAAATATTTCCTCTCGTGATAAAAACCAGATGTTTAAAAATACTATGTCATTCATTTGTCAGAGATGAGGTAAAATAGTTTCTCTCAGATGTTCCTGAATCTTTGGAACACACTCATCAAAGGCTGTTGGTCAAAAAGACTTATTAAGGCAGAGGTAGGGAGATGATAAGCTTGGGGATGAAAGATTACCGCACGGAGTATATACCGCAGAGTTGAGGTTAGAATCAGATTGATCATGACATTGAATGGTGGAGCTGGTTTGATGGGCCAGGTGGGCTACACTTGCTCCTGGTTTGCATGTCTGTTAATATATTTGTACGTTTATTCTGTGTAGTGCTTTTTTTACATTAGACCATTGCAAAGAACAGAAAAAAAGCTGTACACTGAATAACATCCATTCAAATCCTAATATAAAATGTACTAACCATTGACTGCCAATGATGAGCAGAAGGTGTGCAATGACCTGACACCCAGGGAAAGTCAGTAATAATAATCTGCTGATTCAAATTGTTTTAGCTCATTCAGTTTATTGGGATTTACCAACTCGATGCAGTTAGTGCACACTGATTGGAATCGCATCCCAGGGGAAGGGCTTAACACTTAGTTTTTCCACAACATTGACAGACTGAAAGACATGTTACCACACAGATATTGTTCATTATTTTTATCTATCTCTTTGACCAGTATACGGTTATGACAGGTCAAAGTTCACTTTCTAAGTTATCTAGCAATCTTTAGGAGCAAGTAAAATGCATGTCATAAAAGGGCCCTTTCTCATAAATCAATGTCATCTTATAGAATGTCTCAATACCTCCTAATCTTTTTGTTCTTCAGAGACCAGTTTAGTGTATTGATCTCATATACAGTGTAGAGTGAGTTACCCGATTAATTATACTATACATGCTTGAATCAGTTTGGATATTTAAAACATCGTATTTTCTATAATGCCTTGCTATGAGTTTGTTTGTGAATGTAAACATATAGAATCATGAGTGTTTTATTGTCATGTCCCAGATAGAACAATGAAATTCTTACTTGCAGCAGCACAACAGAATATGTAAATATAGTACTCTGTAAACAATATAATAAACAAGAAAAAAAATCCAACCCTAGACATTTCAAACAACTCTCTTGCCTGAGGAGAGCAGGTTACTGGAAAAATTTAAGGCTGGAATTCAGGCCAAGCCAGAACCGATAGCAACAGGTGAGAGGATGGCTGGAGCAATGGTGATAGGATAAATCAAGGAAGAAGCCAAACTGGACTAGGGTCCACAGCATGAGAGACATTGTAATGATGAGGCCATAAACCAGCAGAATCTGGTGAAGCGATTGGGGATGTTGTGAGTTGGTCTAAATCTCAAAGACCCAATGATCTCCAAATCAGCATTTTGAAATTGGTGAAATTGATGATGTAATAGTTATGATCTTTCAAGATGCTTTTATTGAGAGATTGCCCCATAGATTGGAAAATTGCTAACACGACTTTAGTATTAAAAGAAGGTTGGAGACAAATTAAGGCATACAGGCTTTTAGTCTAATGCCTGTAGTGAAATGGCTACAGGAGTGTATAATGAGGGTTCAACTGATTGTACAGTCAGACAATGTGAGCTGATCATGGATTCTGTTATGTCTAACTAATCTAGTTTAAATAAAATCCAATAACTATGGCAGATAAAAGAGTGCCTATGTATAATATTTTTAGATGTATATAGATATCTTAAATCCTTTTGATGACATTTCGCTTAAGATCATTGAAGATGTGTGTGTAAGTATGGAATTAAAGGCAACTACAGGCTTGGATCAAGAAGTTGTGAGGAGGTGGAAAACACAGAGCAGTGTCCCCAATGAGTTTGTACCATGACTGCAACCTACTTACAAAATACATAAATTACTTTGATGATGGAAAAGATAGTTTTGTACATAAACAGAAGTCATGCAATATTTTGCAGAAACAGATTTAACGTTTTAATTCAACAACTTTTCACCGGGATCACCTTCTGATAAAATATCATCAACCTGAAGCAGCACCAATTAATCGGGGCCATTTTGTTAGCTCGGTGGTTTATTGCAAGTGAGTTTTGTGATTGGGTAATGATATTCCCACTGAATGTTGTGCCTCAAATAAGTAGCTAAAGCACAAGCTATCGTGAGGAAGGATTGTAGGCAAGATTAAAGATATCCACAAGGTCAATCAAAGTATATTGGGACATATATGATTGGGCCTGAAGCTAGAGGGAGAAGCTTAATAACCTTATGATTTATTTTCCTGAATTATTATTAGTTTTGTGTTCATTGTTATTTTTAATTGGATAAAAAATGTAAGCAGATAAAAAACTTTCACAGAAGTGTCATAATAATAATGGTTAACTAATGTGAATGCACATATAAATGAAAACAACCTATGTTCATACTATTATGAATAATGGAAGTAGGGCGTAACCAATTTAAATAATGGGCAACCAGAAAGACATAAGTAACATTAACTGCCAGTTCGAATGTAAAACTGTTAAGAATGGAACCTTACTTTTCAGATCTCTTGTTAAATTGGATGTTTTACTATTGGAAATCTCACAAACATTTTAATGTTCCATCCATTTCATTATTTAGCATTTGGGACAATGATTCCTCTGCTTTATTTGTACATTAAAGGTGACAGGATACCTCAGGATGTAAAAACATTACTCCCCACAGTGGGATTTCCAGCATACAGTGATATTGGATGACGACATTGCATTGTTTATTGCCAGCCACATTAGTTACTTCATGCAATCCTTCAGTGGATTTATAGACCACCATTTTAAGCCACCCCTGAATTTGGCACATTGCAGACAAAAGGCACTCAGATTTGGCAGTCACACTCTGAACCGCAAGAGCATATTTTATAGACAAAGAGGGTCTAGGTGTATTGTTGTGTTGCTGCTACGTTGAATGAAAATGATAGGTAGGGAAATGAGCAGTGGGAGTGGGAAGCTAATGAATAGAAAAGTAATTGCTGAGTTTGGAAATATTCTTTATGCCTTGGTGTTTATGTTTCATGGTCTCGTGCAAGATGCAATAGTGAGAAGTATTTAGTGAGAAATTAATGTATGATCGTCTATTTTCTATACCTGGGAGTATCCTAATCACTATTGTATTCTGAAGCATGACTATGTTGAAAATTAGGAACTGGGAAGAGATATCTGATATAGAGGAGAACTGATTGTGAGTACACAATGAGAAAGAGAGAGAGAACTATGGTTGCCCCTAAGAACATGGAAATGTTGGCCAATCCAAGTTATAAAGGATGAAAATGTGTTCCTTTTTTTCACAGTGCTTGTTCAAACATATACTAATTTTTAAAGCTGCTCTTTTCAATACTTCATAATGTAACTTACAAATACTGTGTCCATTTACAGCTATGATTCCAAAAAAATTAATAGCTATACTAACATGACCAAGACATGAGGGCCATATTCTGATCTTATTTATTACACATCCATAAATCCATTTCTGTGTAGCTACTTTTCAACAAAACTTCCCTCTGAACCTTTCTGATATTCAGCCAGAATAGTAGAATGTCAGTCAAAGGTTCAACGTATATACATTGGATTTATATTTTTCATGGTGAATCAAACAAGGATCAGTCATTGGTTACTTATTTGTTGGGTCCTTAGAAGATGAGAAACACAAAACTTACAGTGTTATTTAAATAACAGATAAATGTGCCCCTATTACATTAATCCAATTACTATTTTAGAGAAATGAATACATTATTAGAAGAAAGAATGTTTTAAGCAATATTTTAAATCTGAATTCTTTGGAAGACGTGTGGTAAGCATATGTTTTATATACTTACAAGTGCATTATTAATGTGCCTGACAATTAATGGAGGTAGAGGAGATAAAGATGTTTTGCATTACCGACCAAGAACATTTTCTGCGCTTAATGAATGAATGAATAAGTTTATTGGCCAAGTATTCACATACAAGGAATTTGCCTTGATGCTCCGCCCACAAGTGACAACATGACATACAGTGAGAGTTAGGTTAAACATGTGAATTAAATAAAATACCAGAGCAAAAGAAGGCTACAGATTTTTGGTTATTGAGTAGAGCTACTACTCGTGGATAAAAAGCTGTCTGGCTGTGCCAGCTTTGGGAGGTTGTATGTCTCTAACTGAGCTTTTCCTTCCATTGGAATGAATGTAAGGATGCTGGGATTGATCACTGTCTGATCAAGGAGATGTGCTCTCCTTTCTTTTCAGAGACAACGAATCAGTAAGATGGTTACAGAAGCCTGGCAGCATCATGACCATTTGTACTGATAGCAGCTGCTTATTTCCAGATTTTGGTAACCAAACTCCAATGTTCAAACTGCTCTACTAACTGCTGAACTCACAAATTATGAATTATCAATCCAGACCCTGAGATTAGTTGTTACATAATCACTACACAAATGCGCATTCTTTACTGGCGACCTTATAAAGGCTGCATGGCTGAGCAAATACAGTAGTTAAGAAATATTACTAATGACAAGAGCATCTGCTGGGCCCCTTGAGCACGAATTGCCCTTTTGGCAATGTTGGATATTTTGGCATGGTTAGCTTGGTAAGGCATTAGTTCAAAAATTTGAGAGCTTAGAGACTGATATTTATTTGGAAAATGAGTACAAAATATTTCCCATGGATGGGAAAAAGGAGAATAAGGGAACAATTACAGAAAGCCCCTTTTTCACAGATATACTTGACCTGGTTAGAAAGCGGCATAGACAAAGTCACAACAAAGTTGTAGTGAATTATCTTCAACCTCAACTTTGTTTCTCCACAGTTGTTTCCTAACCTGACGGGTTTTTCCTGCATTTTCTGTTCACATTATAGATATAGTCTTGCAAGGAGTTTAATGTTCTGCAAGGAACAATTTTACATTGTTTTTCTATTCGTTTGACAAATGTATTGATCGGTAAATGCTTAGCATGTTGCAGTTTGTCATCCCAATGTTCAGTAGCACTCATAGAAGACTAATTTAGTTGACACTTCATAATTCTATGTTGCTTCTATTTACGCTGAAGTTCACAATGGTGATATAATTGTAATAAACACTGCTGGAAGTGGGAAATATGTGGCGATCACAGCTGCATTTCAGTGTAAATACTATTCCAATGAGTTTTAATGAGGTATGTGAAGATTGAAGCTACTTGAATGCATCTGGTATAGGAATTGAGATCAAATTGATTTGAATGGATTGTACCTAAATGGCTTCAGAACAAAATGAAAGTAAGATAAGTAAGTTTGGTATTATTTTGTTTGAATTCATTTTTTAAATTATTTATGATTTGGACGTTTTCAGTTTCCTTTATCTTTGATTTGACTTTTTTTGTTCTGAGTACCAGAATACAGTAAACCCTTGTTATAACAGACCATCGGGGAAGGGTAGAGGAGAGTGGGGGACGGTGTCTGTTATTGCCGATTGTCCACTCAAACTGAGAAAGAGTTTTTTCCCATTGATATCACTGCCCGGGTGCCAGGTAGGAATCCTGGATTGCCATCACTAAGAGCCCAGTGGGTACTCCCTGACCACACAGAGCACGGCGGCCCCCCCAGAAGGCTGCCTGGCACCACCTTGTCCAGCGCAGCAGGGGAACAGCAATAACCTCTGCCTCTGCTGCTGATTCCCGCATTCAGCGATTGAGAGGCAAATAGAAGGTCTGGGGTGTTGAGGTGGCGGTGTGAGGAAACCCTATGCTGCTCTAAGTGTGTCTTCCACACCGAACTTACCGGCCCAGAGATCAGGGTGAAAAGACATCAACCTTTAAACATGAACTCTGTTTGTCCTTCTAAAGGCACTGCATAACCTGCCTAACCACATCTTATCTTGTGACTCACAATCTAAGTCTATGATCTAAACATCTTCCAACATTCACTGTGCATGGCACTCTACAATAGAAGGGCCATCAAAAATCTACTTGTTGGTCTGCCACCTTTAACACACCTTTGCGGAACATCAATGTATATCTAGTCTGGAATGTTCGCCAGGAATATTTACTGGGCTATCTCACCAGCATTGTTAATCTCAATCAGCATCAAAAGACTGATATGGAATGTAAAACAGTCATCAGAAAATTATTTCATTGCAAGTTGATATTGTTTCACAGGGTGAGTATAAATACAAATTTTCCAAAAAAAGATGAAGAAATAAATTGTGACAGAGTGTGTTTACAGGTACTGTATCTGCCACTTATTTAGGAAGCACGTTACAGAAAGAGCATCACACCAGATTTCACAGAAGGTCACACAAGTGCTGCCGCAGACCCAGGAGAGTTGATGTGTTGACACCAATTAAGAAAATAGTCTCTGTCTGCAGGGTGATTCAATCAGGCAACTGACAAGCTTGCCGGACAATATCATTTTCTATTCTCTCATTAGATTGCAATCAAATTCTATCAGGACCAAGGCTGTTCATCAGCAAGCAGTACCTGCAGGCTCCGTAACCCCCGAGCCATTGACACTGAACTTCCAGGGCTATAACCAGATGTGTGAGAGTGATACTCCATCATTTCCACAGAATCATGAAGACAGAAAGCATTTCAAGGTAGCACACCTAGAATTGCTAGTGTGAACTGATGGAGCAACATGGGATGAGCCAATTTGTCAAGGCCTCCAATTTTAAGATGCAGTTAGGATATTACAGTATGAAGGATTAGTGGTGAAGGAAATATATTGATGTGTGGGCACTTAGCAAGGAATAGCAGTAAATGAGCAACCAGATGATGGATAATATCTTTAAACCTGCTTTCTCTACCAACCATTTTCTAAATCGTAGTTGTATCCATCACAGCCACATCAGCTACCTCAAAGTGTGGCATCTTCCACATGTTTATGAATTCTTCAGGAGGGGTGTGAGCTTTTCCTGCCATGTTGTGCTGTGTTGGGGATGGCTGAGTCAAGGAAGCACTGGAGTGGACATGTTACTGCAAGTTATTCACCTCTTACGCTGGTATTCTACCCCATTGGTTATCCAGCTAAAAGAAGATCGGATCTGTCTTCACTAAGGAAGACACAAACAATCTCCCAGATGTACTGGAGGACAGACGATCTAAGGGGGTAGAGAAACTGAAAGAAATTCTCATTCAGTGAGAAATAGTATTGGGTAAGTTAATGGGACTGAAGGATGATAAATCCCCTGGGCCTGATGGTCTGCATCCCAGGGTCCTCAGGGAGGTGGCTCTAGAAATAGTGGACGCATTGGTGATCATTTTCCAATGTTCAATAGATTCAGGATCAGTTCCTGTGGATTGGAGGATAGCTAATATCATCCCACTTTTCAAGAAAGGAGCAAGAGAGAAAACGGGGAATTACAGACCAGTTAGCCTACTTCGGTGGAGGGAAAGATGCTGGAGTCAATTATTAAAGAGGTAATAATGGGGCATTTGGATAGCAGTAAAAGGATTAATCCAAGTTACCATGGATTTACGAAAGGGAAATCGTGTTTGACTCATTTTCAGGAATTTTTTGAAGATGTGACAAGTAAAATGGATGAAGGGGAGCCAGGGGATGTAGTGTATCTAGACTTTCAGAAAACCATTGATAAGGTCTCACACGGGAGACTGGTGATTAAAATTAGAGCACATGGTATAGGGGGTAGGGTGTTGACGTGGATGGAAAATTGGTTGGCAGACAGGAAGCAAAGAGTAGGAGTGAACGGGTCCTTTTCAGAATGGCAGGCAGTGGCAAGTGGAGTGCCGCAAGACTCGGTGATGGGGGCGCAACTGTTTACTATATATATTAATGATTTGGAAGAGGGATTTAGGAGCAACGCTAGCAAGTTTGCGGATGACACAAAGCTGGGTGGCAGTGTGAACTGTGAAGGGGATGTTAGGAGGTTGCAGGGTGACCTGGACAGGTTGAGTGAGTGGGCAGATGCGTGGTAGATGTAGTATAATATAGATAAATGTGAGGTTATCCACTTTGGCGGCAAATCAAGGGGGCAGATTATTATCTCAATGGGGTTAGGTTAGGTAAGGGGGTGGTGCAGCGAAACCTGGGTGTCCTTGTACACCAGTCACTGAAAGTTGGTGTGCAGGTACAGCAGGCAGTGAAGAAAGCTAATGGAATGTTGGCCTTCATAACAAGAGGATTTCAGTATAGGAGTAAAGAGGTTCTTCTGCAGTTGTATAGGGCCCTGGTGAGACCACATCTGGAGTATTGTGTACAGTTTTGGTCTCCTAATTTGAGGAAGGACATCCTTGTGATTGAGGCAGTGCAGCATAGGTTCACGAGATTGATCCCTGGAATGGCGGGACTGTCATATGAGGAAAGATTGAAAAGACTAGGCTTGTATTCACTGGAGTTTAGAAGGATGAGGGGAGATCTTATAGAAACATATAAAATTATAAAAGGACTGGACAAGCTAGATTCAGGAAAAATGTTCCCAATGTTGGGCAAGCCCAGAACCAGGGGCCACAGTCTTAGAATAAAGGGGAGGCCACTTAAGTCTGAGGTGAGAAAAAACGTTTTCACCCAGAGAGTTGTGAATTTGTGGAATTCCCTGCCACAGAGGGCAGTGGAGGCCAAGTCACTGGATGGATTTAAGAGAGAGTTAGATATAGCTCTAGGGGCTAGTGGAATCAAGGGATATGTGGAGAAGGCAGGCACGGGTTATTGATAGATGACGATCAGCCATGATCACAATGAATGACGGTGCTGGCTCGAAGGGCTGAATGGCCTCCTCCTGCACCTATTTTCTATGTTTCTATGTTTCTATGGGTTGGCTTTAGATTCATAATAAACACCCTAACTTATTTTCAGAATGTCTTTACAACTCCCTACCACTGTGATGCAGGACACGCATCAGTTAATTTGCGTGAGCCGATCTCTGTAGTCAACAAGACGGTAAGCCAACAATCTATGCTTCAGTAGTCTTGTTTGATCTGCAGCCCTGCTTAAAATAAAATAATGGGATCTTTTGCGGCCACCTGTTAAACTTAACTTGGGAACTCACCTGGGAATGTTTTGTGAATCACTCTTTCAATTGTGCTCTGGAGATTACGTGCTCAAATCTAAAATAGTTGTTCCACATTATTACAAGTGTTGCTTTTATAAAAAAGTATTTTTAAATGTGACACTCGCTGTAAAGCTCAAGATTAAATGTAAAAATGTTTTCAATCTATATTAAGAGCTGCAAAAAGTTTTGGGCACTCTAAGTACAAGCTCCCATTATAAGGTTCTTGTTAAATATTAACACGACATGTACTGTGCCAATCTCAAAATGAATTAAGCCACACAAGAAGACAGACACAAAATGCTGGAGTAACGCAGCGGGACAGGCAGTATCTCTGGAGAGAAGGAATGGGTGACGAAATGGTCAAGAACTGTTCTTCAGACTCAGCCCTCAAAATTAATTGTTCAATTTAGAAATAAAACAAAGTTGATTGGGCCTGATCCTAAAATAAGCTATGAAAGAACTATGAAACTTGCTCCAGCCTCACAGTTTTAAAGTGGAAAGGGAAAGAAAAGTAATCTTGTTTGTTTTTTCCACTAATATACAAATATTATACTTTATTCATCAGTCTTAAACGTGATAGATGATTATAGATGGAACTAATTAGATTACAGATCTCAGAAAGAACAATTACATTCTTACTCGCAGCAGCACAAAAGAATATGTAAACATAGTGTAAACAATATAATAAACAAAAATAAAAGTTCTCTGTCTGTCTGTCTGTCTGTCTGTCTGTCTGTCTGTCTGTCTGTCTGTCTGTCTGAACCAATGCCCCCAGGTCTATGTAATTCAGAGCTAATTTGGAAGTTGTAGTGTTTAATTGTCTGATGGCTGTAGGGAAGCAGCTGTTCCTGAACCAGGACGTTACAGTTTTCAGACAACTATATCATCTTCTTGATGGCAGGAGAGAAAGTGTTCACCACTTTTTGCAGTCTTCTTCGTTCCTGGGCATTCAAGTTGCCGAACAAGGCCATGATGCAACCAGTCAATGTGGTCACACTGTACACCTGTAGAAGTTCAAGAGAATCCTCTCAGATGTACCGAATCTCTGTAATCTTTTCAGGAAGTAGAGGCATTGATGCGCTTTCTTTACAATTGCATCACTGTGCAGGGTCCATGAAAGATCCTCAGAAATATGCACGCCCAAGTATTTGCACCTTTTCTCTCGATATGGGCAAATTTGTGGGTCTTCATCCTTCCATTTCCAAAGTACCACAATTAGTTCCTTGGTCTTACTGACATTGAGAGCCAGGTTGTTGTGCTGGCACTATTTGGTCAGTCGATCGATCTCACTTCTATATTCTGACTCATCATCATCTGTAGTTCGTCTAACAATGGTGGTGTGCTTGGTGAACTTGAAGATGGAGTTTGCGCTGTGTCCGGCCAAACAGTCTTAAGTATAGAATGAGTAGAGCAGGGTGCTGAATACGCAGCCTTGAGGTGCTCCCATATTGATGGCTATCGGGGAAGAAGTGTTGCTGCCAATTTGTAAGGACTGTGGTCTGTTGATGAGGAAGTCAAGGATCCAGTTGCAGAGGAATCTGTAGACCTGCACAATATCACTTACATCATCTTTAGTTTATTTTAAAGATACAGCATGGAAACAGGCCCTTTGTCCCACCAATTCAACGCCAACCAGTGATTACCTGTTCGCACTAGTCCTATGTTAAATATATCTTAAAGATAGCGGTCAGGGGATATGGTGAGAAGGCAGGAACGGGGTACTGATTGAGGAAGATCAGCCATGATCACAGTGAATGGCGGTGCTGGTTCAAAGGGCCAAATCGCCTACTCCTGCATCTATTGTCTATTGTCTATGTTATTCCACTTTCTCATCCACTCCCTTCAATATTAACAGAAATTTACAGAGGCCCATTAACCTACAAACCTGCACATCTTTGGGATATAGGAGGAAGCCTAAGAGCCCAGAAGAATCCCGTCTGGACACCAGAAGAATGTGTAAACACCACACAGAGTTCAGGATTGAACTCGAGTTTCTGGTGCTGTGAGGCAGCAGCTCTATCAGCTGTGCCACTGTGCCACTGGGCCATCCTGAGTCAAAAAGATAATCATTTGGGTATCTTTTGTAAAGTTTTTATGATCAGATCACCTGGATGCTGTCCATGGATGGATTTATAACAATGATTAAGCAGACTACTAAAGAGGGGAACCTTGTGCAAACTAATAAATGGATCTGCTGGAGAACTGGACGACAGGTTAATCTTCTTAGGCATCTATATCACCAGCAACCGAACCTCATTTCACCTGAAGTGGTGATTACGAAAGCACATCAGTGCATTTTCATAGGTGTCTGAGAAGATTTGGCAAGTCCATAAGGATTCTCTCAAACTTCAACAGATGCACTTTAAAAGGTATTCTGACAGGATACATCACCCTATTTTGCCAACTACTCTGCTCTTGACCGCCTGAACCTGCAGAGAGTGGTGAACACAGCCCAGTCCATTAAAGGCTTTCACTTCCTTCCATCCAGCCTGTTTTCACAGAGAGTTGCATCAGGAGGGCTGGAAATTTTGTCAAGGATGCTTGGTCGTTCCCTTTGTTCTATTCTACCTTCTGGGAGAAGACACAGGAGCTTGGAAGCCCAAATGTCCAGAATTAAGAACAAATTCTTCTCCATGGCTACCAGACTCCTGAACCAATCACCTCACTCACACCCCCCTCTGGAGTGCTGCCATGTACTCTTACTGTTAACTCTACTTCATTTGTTTATTTAATTATTGCATTTATTTTGCACAACTTCAGATTACACTACAGTCTTGGCACTATTCTGCTGCTTTGCCCAAGTGGTTTATTTATTGCTGTGGTTATCATTACTGTATGTATACTGTTTACTTTGTGAGCTTCTTGTGAACTAGGAATTTCATGGCACTAACCAAATCTGAATCATAATCTGTAATTGAAGGGACAACAGTGAACAAGATATTTTGAGAGAAGGGACAGGAGCTCTAAACACTCAATATGGTTAAAACAACCCAAAGTAAATTTTGTTTAGAACCAGATATCAAAGATTTTCTATGTTTTTTACACCTTTTTGTTGTGATATGGCAATCCTAATCACTTTGAATGGTCTCACACTGTTTCTCTCATGTGTTCGGTTCAGATCAGATTCCAGATATTTACTAAATTGCAAAAACCAGTATCAATATCAGTACAACAACACCGTAGCTCTCTGCCCTGAAGTCTTTGTACCTTGACTTGCTTTTTCTTGGCTCCTTCATTATTTTCAGCCTCTTCATGCTCCTTTACCCCCTGGGGAAGGTTGGTGTAGTTGGCCAGTCCACTAAGAAGAGATGACACCATAGGGCTGGTGTCCATTTCTTCCTGCAAAACATTACAGACAGAACACAAAACTGTGAAAAACAATGAATGTCATGCTGCCAGGCAACAATGAAACATTGTGTTTCTGCAATAGATTAGAGCTGTATTGATTAATCAATAAACACATTACAAAACTATTAGATTTTAAAGGCCATATTTACTATGTATGGATTAAATGTATGAATGTTGCAAATGCAGTAACATCAAAACTAATGCTATGAATATCTAATCTAGAAAAGGTCACTTGGGATGCACATGCCCTCTCTGACACTACTAGAATCTCACCAATACATGAGTATACTCTGGAGCAAAATACGATCTATTAATGACAATATTTAGCAAATATTGTCAGCAACATTTTCAGCAAAAACGCACAAGTTAGTCCAAATTCTCAATAAGGTATGATCCTTCATACAAATATAAATTGGAATATTGTAAATTGTCACAATGGTATTTTATATTCTGTGCCCAAGGGAAATCCATGCTGCAACAAAACAATTTGTCCATAATGTGTATTATTTTAGTCTAACTACAACTTAAGTTATAACCCAATCTTCAAATGGAATTAAAGCATTTTTCTGTATACATTTAAAAGGTTTGTCCTTAAATTCATCCTCAAATGATAACACTAAACATGGTGTCAAGTACTATCAAAATAATGCAATCCATCTCTCTTTTTTATGCATTGTCATGAAGCCATAGAGGGATAGTATGGAAAAGGGCCCTTTGGCACTCCAGCTCAGAGTGCCAAAGTTAACCAAGAAGCATCCACTAATCCTCTCCTAATCCACGTTATTCCTTTCACATTTCCAATAACCCCCCTAAGATGTTACAATTTATCTACACATTAGGGACAATTTGTAGTGGCCAATTGACCAATCAATTCACACATTTTTGGGATGTGGGAGGAAACCAGATGAAACCTACATTGTCGCAGAGAGAAGGTGCAAATTCCACACAGGCAGCACCCAAGTTGGGACTGCACCTGCATCACTGCCTGCCTGCACCACTGTGCTGCCCATTGCGTTCCAAGTGTAAGAAAAACTTGCATTACAGCATGGCCAGAATAGCCAAGTGAAAGTTGTCTGATGCAAAACACTGAACAAAAGCAAAGTGGAGATCAATATGAAACATCCTCAACCCAGGATTGCAGACATCACTGATGATAGTCACGCACAAGGGAAGGGGCATCTGAGGGAAAGGCCATTTGAGGACCAAGATCTCTAACTCAATACAATGCTCATTTTTCACTGTCCTCCTGCATATTCAGATATATGACCAATCTACAGCAGATTATTCAAAGAGAGACCACCTATGCCTTCTTTACAAGGTTCCCCCAAATCCACTGGCAGGACAGGTCAACCGATACCAATGTTCTCTCCTAGGCACAAACCCCCGCCCATTAAGCTTTTTATTTGAGCTCTGATGGACAAGCCACGCTATTTGCATGATCAACTCCAGACTGCCAAAAGAGACTCCTTGAGTTCTGTCGTGGCAAGAATTTACCAGGAGAATTAAAGGCCTAATTGGAGGATATTCTCAAAGACACATTGTAATAATGTAAAATCTTAACCGAACTGTGGGAATTGCTGACCCTTGGCCACTCAAGCTGCAGATGGGACTTTTAGGTTGGCATTGAGAACCTTGATACTATTCTTCGGAAGAATATGGAAACCAGGTGAAAATGGCAGAAGGGTTCACCGGCATTCTACCCTCCCCACCCTCTGGAAACACCTCCCATCTCACCAAGGGCAGAGTATGGAGAGCCCACATTGGTCTCATCTACTTCCTCAGAACCAACAGAAGTGAAGTGGAAACAAGTCCCTTTCGATCCAAAGGGACGAATGAAGAAAAGTAAGTACAATTGAATTTAACATGGGTTTATGCAAAATGACAGGAATTATTTGCAATCAAATCTTCCATTTATCTCAGTTCAATGTTCTTCTTCATCAAACAACTGTTCACTGAAAACAAAACTCAATATGTATTCATCTCACCAATAGAATACATTCTGACAGATAATGAATACTTACTGAAATACGATTATGTACATGTCAACATTCTGTATCCATTCGCAATGTTATTGACCCCATTATGTGTTCTTCTATTCATGCAAATTGTTTTATTCAATGATGCTGTGAGACGAATTACCAATGTGGAGTATGTTCAACCAATATTTCTCTTTCTCTTGAAATGGATACTCATCAAGATGATGGTAATCAATTGGATTTGGTAGCTACCGCATGGGTTCAGGGCCAGTATGTAGGTTCTGCCAACTCTTCCCGAATTATGCACCTTTCCAAACACTATACCAGTGGAGTATTTTCATTTTGATGTAACCAAAATTATTTCATAAGAGTAACAGTAATTGAAAATAGATGTTTATCATTATTAGCATACACCGATGGCCTTGCAATCAGTGACATGCCAATTTCCATCTTAGTATTAGTCGTCAATATCAAACTGCTGTGTGCAGCAGCCATGTCAGCAGCTCGTCAGTTTTTTTCAACCCTTTTTTATTTTTTCGTATGTTTAAAAGTCTGTATTTAATGTTTCTTTGTGTGTTTTGTGTGGGGGGTGGTGTGGGGGGGTAAGGGGGAAACCGCTTCGGTCGCCTCCTCCATGGAGAGGCGAGTTTTTCCAGGTCGCCTCCCCCGTGGCCTAACATCAAGGATCGACGCGGCCTTTCCCGGAGACGTGCCCGGGGCTTCAGCGGCGGGCGCAGCGTGGACTCTCGACGTGGAGCGGGTGAGCCCTCGCTGGGGCTCGCTGGAGGGGAGCGCTCCGTTTCGCTGGCCCGGGGCAGCCGGCAGCCGGCAGCCTGAAGTCGCGGTCTGCAGCCGCGGTCTGCAGAGCTCCAGCTGGTGTGGCGTCTACAGCCCGGGATCTCACGTTGGGGACCCGGGGGAAGAAGAAGCCATCACTGCCGGCCCGCGGCCGACTTCTACCGCGGGTCCGGCATGGACTTACCATCACCCCTGGAGGGGAGCTTCGACCGCCGGCCCTGCAGTCTACGGTGCTTCTGGCTGCGGCGGGGACTTTAAATTTTGACCGCCGGCCTGCGGCCTACAACAACTTAAAGCCGCGGTCTCCGGTGAGGAAGAGCCGATCCTGGACTGACTCTGGACTCTGGTCCTGACCACGGGGGGGAAATGGAGGAGGACTGGCCAAATTTTGTGCCTTCCACCACAGTGATGAATGCTGTGGTGGATGTTTGTGTTACAGTTTTATTGTGGTTGTGTGTTCTTTATTATTGTATCGCTGCAGACAACCCAAATTTCCACCAGCCTGGCTGTGTGGCAATAAATTATATCTATCTATCTATCTATCTATCTATTATTGCCCATGTAAAAATAGTAGGTTAACACGGTCCTGCAAAGAACCATTTGGTTTGCTTTGCCCAGGGAGATACTGTATTTATGGACATAAGAAAATAAGAAATAGAAGTAGAATGTATTCATTTGGCCCATCACTTCTGTTCCATCATTCAATAAAATCATGGTTGATTTTTATTATCGTCGGCACTTTTTTGTATTAACCATGCAGTTCTTGATAACTTTAGTGTTCAAAAGCTTATCAGATCCAGAACAGTTCTCTTGGATAAAGAATTCCAAAGATTCACTACCCTTGGGGTGAAAGCATATCTCATCTCAATCCTGAATGGCTGCCCCTTTACATTGAAATTCTGTGCTCTGGTTGTAGAAACCCTAGCCAGGGGAAATATCATTTCAGCATTTAATATAAACCACACACACAAATGCTGAAGTAACTCAGCAGGTCAGGTAACATCTCTGGAGAGCATGGGTAGGTGATGTTTCGGGACGAGCCTCTTTTTCAGTCTGAAGAAGGGTGAAACCTGAAATGTCGTCAATTCATGTATTTCGGAGATGCTTCATGACCTGCTGAGTTATTTGTGCACTTTGTGTCTTTTTTTTGTAAATCAGAATCTGCTGTAGTTCCTTACTTCCTTATCACTGCATCTAGCCTGTCAAATAATGTCAACATTATGTATATTTTAATGAGATCATCTCTCAATCTACTAAACTCCAGAGAGCATAGGCTAGTCTGCTTATTCTTCCTTCAAACCCATCACCCCTGATTCATGAGGTAACCTTTGATGTATACCCCCCGTTCCAAATATCTCTTCCTTAGATATGGAGATCAGACTTGTACACAATACAAGTTGCAGTCATGCTAAAGCATGAGATAACTGGAGTAAGACATTTGTTTCTTGTACCTAAATCTTCTTGCAATAAAGACCAATCTACCATTGCCTTCCTAATTGCTTGCTGCACCTGAATGTTAACTCTCAAACTTTGTGTCCAAAAATACTTAAGTCCTTCATAGAAACATAGAAACATAGAAAATAGGTTTCTATGTTTCTATGCTTCTAAAGCCCAATACTTATCAATATGTCATCATTTAAAGAATCTTCTCCTTTCCTGTTTTAACTGCTTAAGTGGATGACTTCCCATTTTCCATGTTAATTTCCTGCCAATATCCCGTTGAAATATTTCTTCACCCTCTTCACAACTCAGCTTTGTATCATGCAGTGACTAGTGGGGTGCCGTAAGGCTTTGTGCTGGGATCCCAGTTATTTACAATATATAATGATTTAGACAAAGGAATTAAATGTAACATCTCCATGTTTGTGGATGACACAAGGCTGGGTGTCAGTGTGAGCTGCGAGGAGGATGTTATGAGGCTGCAGGGTGATTTGGATAGGTTGGGTGATCCAGCAGATGCATGGCAGAAGCAGTATAATGTGGATAAATGTGAGGTTATCCACTTTGGTGGCAAGAACAAGAAGGCAGATTATTATCTGATTGGTGCCAGATTAGGAAAAGGGGACGTGCAATGGGACGTGGGTGTCCTTGTACATCAGTCACTGAAAGTAAGCATGCAGATACAGCAGGCAGTGAAGAAAGCAAATGGCATGTTGGCTTTCATAGCGAGAGGATTTGAGTATAGGAGCAAGGAGGTCCTACTGCTGTTGTACTGGGCCCAGTTGATAACACACCTGGCCTATAGTGTGCATTTTTGGTCTCCTAAATTGAGGAAGGACATTCTTGCTATTGAGGGAGTCCAGCGTAGGTTCTCCAGGTTAATTCCCAGGATGATAGGACTCACATATGATGAAAGAATAGATCGATTGGGCTTATATTCACTGGAATTTAGAAAGATGAGAGGGAAACTTATAGAAACATTTACAATTCTCAAGGGATTGGACAGGCTTGATTGAAGGGGAAATGTTCCCGATATTGGGGGAGTCCAGAAGCAGGGGTCACAGTTCAAGGAAAAGGGGGAGGCCTGAGGACTGAGATGAGGAAAAACTTTAACACCCAGAAAGTTGTGAATCTGTGGAATTCTCTGCCACAGAAGGTAGTGGAGGCCAATTCAATAGATGTATTCAAGGGAGAGTTAGATATAGTTCTTAGGGCTAACATAATCAAGAGGAAAAGCAGGCACAGGGTACTGATTCTGGATGATCAGCCATGATATCATATTGAATGGTGGTGCTCACTCGAAGGGCAAAATGGCCTACTCCTGTATCTACTTTCTATGTTTCCATGTTTCTATCAACAACTTCACAATAGTTTTTCCCACATTTGTTGCCAAAATGCTCTCTCCTCAAGTTGGACTCTCTGCAAACTATTTCAAGAAACTCTCTTTGAATACACCTACAAATTTGGCCTTTGAACTTTGAGATGGCAGTCCTGTCCCTCTTGCAACATTACAGATTAATGCACGTTTCCAGGCAATAAGTTCATCTGCATTACTCACCATATTCCTTGCATTGAACTGAATACACTTTAGCCCATCAGTCTCGCCATGTTCACTGACCTGTGTTTGTTTGTCCTTCCTTTCAGACTTTTACCTTCTCATCTGTCTCTCCACTTGCTCTCCTGCTGTTCATCCTGCTGCCACTCTAGTCCAAACCCTCCTGAGTAGCCATAGGAGCCATAGCAAAGCTCTTGCAAGGATATTGGTTCCCCTCCAGTTCAGGTGCAAGCCATCCCACTTCTATAGGTCTCACATGCCCTGAAAGAGAGTCCGGTGATCCATATATCTGAACCCTCTCTCCTGCACTAGGTTCTTAGTCATGTATCTTTTTACTTCTTGCCTCATGGCCTCATAGCTATTTGCTGCTTTCATTTTCCTTCAGCTGATCGCTAAATTCCTACCCACTTTGAATTACTTGCACCCAGATAGATCACAATATAGCAATTAGATGTTGCAAACCTTATAACACATTTTGGGTTGGGGCATGAAACTGCTTCTGAAACAAAAGATCAACCATGATTACATTGAATGGTAGAACAGGCATGGTGGACTGATGATTGTATACCACTTCTATTTATTTTCTTGTTGGAAAAACCACCTAGATTACAGGAATGGCGATGGCTATAATAAAAGAATGATAAATCCATGATTGAACTTGAATGCCAAGAGAATTTCTCAATGAAGGCAGCGGTGAAGGCAGTGAGACAAGAAGTGCAGGTGTTTGACTACAGCCATAAACTTGGTGATATTCTCCATCACTGCTTTACAAATGTGTTCCGGCAATGTAATAAGTGATAGGAGCAGAATCAGGCTATTTGGCCCTTCAATTCTATTCTGCTATTCAACCATGGCTGATTTATCTCTCCCTCCTAACCTCATTCTCCCGCCTTTGCCCCATAACCCCTGAAACCCGTACTAATCAAGAATCTATCTATCTCTGCCTTAAAAATAGCCATTGACTTGGCCTCCACAGCCTTCTGTCTGCCTCTGGGCCTGTCAACCACCAAATAATGTGTTAGCAGAAAAATAATTACTATTAGCTATTGTTTGAGGTGGAACAAATGATGAGAGCAGAGAATTCCCCCAGTGAGATTACAAACCATCTGATATTTTTTTCAAATATTGCTCTGTATTTCTTGCATTGATTGTATTTGAATGTCAACGTAGGGAGATGTCTCAATGTAGTCAGCTCTCCTGCTAGCTCCACAATATGCTCACATTGTCTTGGCACGGTTACAACACATTTTTCTCGCAGTGCCAAGTCCTTCCCCATGCCCTCCAAAGTTAATATTTAAACTTAAAACACTCACTGTTTGGTGTTTTTATAACTTGGTTTACTGTACCTCAAATAGAGCCATGTTTTTCCCATCATATTCTCTTCCTTTCTCAGCCTCAGTACTGTTAATGAATGGACTGCTTTCCTTGGGGTTGGCATCTCCTACAAAACAATGAAAACAGAAGCATTGATAAGAATGTGACTGGCAATTTAGCAAACAAAAACCATTCCTCAAACACATTGTGCATATTTTTATATATGAATCTGAAAATCAAATACAGAGAGGCACTAAATCACACTATACAAATTGAATCAGTTTTATGTCACTAGAATGTACATTGAATGTACAGTAAATCAAGTTGAGTGGTTGCATTTTAAAGATAACATACTTACCATTTTAAACCTAGTACTTGATAAAAACTGTGTAATATCAACCAAGAAAACTGGGTAGAAAAATGTTATACCTAACTTTCAAAAGTTGAAACTCGAATTTAACAGCAAGTTGGATCCTATTATCGATACGGTGAATCAACATGGTCAGGCTATACGTGAATTGGAAACACTAGCTGAGTCAAGTGCTGATACAACAAAAAGGGTATTAACGGAGACTCAGCGCCTATATGAGTTATTAAGTAAAGCAACTGAAAAATGTATTGATTTAGAGGGACGCTCTAAACGTCAGAACTTAAGGATTGCTGGAATTACAGAGGGCTGAGAGAAAGATAAAAACATCCGTGATTTCACTGCTGAACTTCTACAACACACTTTACAACTGGATGCAAAACCTCTACTGGGCCGAGCACACAGAGCACTGAGAGCTCGGCTGAATGCTGCCGCCCCCCCAAGATATCTGATATTGAAGGTGCACTACGATCATGTTTTAGAAGAGATTTTGATAAAAATTGGCACCAACAGAAATTTAATATTCCAAGGCGACAACATTTGTATTTTCAGAGATTACCCTGCTGAGGTTGTTAAGAGAAGAGCACTTTTTAATGACACAAGGACAATTCTCAGGAAGATTCCAAACCTAAGATTTGGACTGCTGTACCCAGCCAAGTTGCGAGTCATTACAAGAATACAGAAACCTTCTTTACTTAGCTCGGAAGACTGAAAAATCCTGGGGGGGGGGGGGGCTGAATATCGTCATATGGCTTTTATAGCCGGCAGAGAATAGACTGGACTTTAAGCTGTTATAACTTAAGATCTAAGTTGGCTGAACAAGTTAATTTGCTATTAATTATTACTAATTATTACTAATAAAAAATTATCATAAATTACTATAAATGAGAAACTTAAGCAATACTTGATTTATGTTTATCTTTAACAATTAACTAACACTTTTTAGGGGAGAAAAACTGTCCTACTGTTGGATTAATTTCCCTTGGACCTGTCCTGTTTGCTTCCCCTTTTTTTAATATCATTTTTTATTGGAAATTTAAAAAAAAATGGAGCTGGTATTCTTTTTACAAAAGCTGCGGAAGTCGTTAGATTTTTTGCCACATTAGAGTGTCTCTCACTAACTACAATAACTGTAGTTGTAGTTTTAGTTGTTTTTTTTACTTTTCCAGCACTCTTCTAATTCTTTACTCACTTTTCTTATTTCTAATTTTTACCTCACTATTAAGATTTTTTTTTTTTTGAGACACTTTTGGGAGAAAGATCAAATAGATCCAAAACCCATCCATCATTGTCAGGTGGAACGCTGTGTTTAATGTGTTGAACCATTTACTTTTCTACAGACTATTTAACCCACAGAATGCAAGACACTACCATGAAAATTGGGGGTAAAGGAATTACATTCTGTAGTTGGAATGTCAAGGGCGTTAATGAACCAATTAAAGGAGGTAAAGTACTAACACATTTAAAATTACTTAAGGCTGATATAATGTTCCTTCAGGAAACCCATTTTAAAAACGAGGCACATAATAGATTGAAAGCCAAATGGATTGACAAATCATACCATTCATTATTCTCTTATGTCAAGAGGGGTAGCTATCTTAATTCGTAAGGGTTTACCACTCAAACATATCTCATCTATCATTGATACCGAAGGTAGATATGTTATGTTACTGGATGAATTGCACTCAACAAGATTGATATTAGTTAATATCTATGCACCAAACTTTGATAACCCGTTATTTTCTTAAGAAAATATTTAATACTATCCCAGAATTCGGACGGTATAATTTGATAATTGGAGGAGATTTAAATTGCACATTAGATCCCTATTTGGACAGATCGTCAACTCAAAAAAAAAAAAAATCCAAGACGTGTGAACTATTAAATTCATACATAAACACTGCCAATATTAAAGATGCTTGGAAAATTGAAAATCCCTCAGGGCAAGAGTATTCATTTTATTCTCCAATGCACAAAACTTACTCAATAATTGATTATTTCTTAGTGGATTCCAAACTTATGCCTTATATGTATCTCAAAATATCATAACATTATTATTTCTGATCATTCTCCCTTAACTTTTATGGTAAAAGTACAAGGAATATTGGAGAAGCAGACACACTGGAAATTCAATCAACAAATTCTAAATGACAGGTCATGTTATGACTTCCGCAACATGCAGATTAAAATGTTTTTTCAGATGAATGACCTTCCAGAAATATTTGCTTCCTTTCTCTGGGAAACATTTAAAGCATTTGTCAGAGGGTGTCTTATTGAATTTCCAGCTTCTCAAAACAAGAAGAATCGAGCTAAACAACATGAATTAGAAAGAGAGATAAGACAGTTAGACATAGAAAATGCGATCACTCCTTTTATGATAAAACATAATAAAATTGCTGCTCTCAAATAAAGGTTAAATCATATACTCTCAGCTCAAATTTTAAAGCTATTCCAGCATACTAAACAAATACACTTTGAATTTGGCGATAAACCACAGAAATTGTTAGTCCGTCAACTCTGCAAATTAGAGGACAAACGAACAATCTACAAAATCAGATCAGATAAGGGAGGTTTGCTCACACTACCTAAGGACATTAATGATAGATTCTTGCAATATTACCAGACACTATACTCAGCAAAAACAACAGGCTCAGTGAAGATGCAAAATTTTCTGCAGAAATGCAACCTCTCAGGTTTAAATGAGAGAGATAGAGATTTATTGGGCGCAGAAATAACATTAACAGATATTGAAGAAACTATCAGATCTTTGAAAAATGGGAAGACCCCTGGCTCCGACGGTTTGGACAATGAATTTTATAAAAAATTTAGTGACCTGGTCTCCCCACATTTACAGACTTTATATAGCTATGCTTTTAAACAGATATTGCCACAAACTCTGACTGAATCAACAATAACACTTATTCCAAAAAAAAAGTAAGGATCTTGAAGACCCTGGTTCGTATAGCCCTTTTAAACACTGATCAGAAGATACCAGCCAAAATCCTAGCTCACAGATTAAGTTTGGTTATCCACAAGTTAATACATCCCGACCAATGAGGTTTTATCCCGAAACGATATTCATTCTATAATCTGAGACTTTTGTTTAATATAATATATTCAAATAGAATATGAAATGAAGATTAATCAATCATTTCGTTAGACGCTGAAAAAGCATTTGATTAGGTGGAATGGCCCAACCTTGTTTCTGTGATGGAAAAATGTCATCTCGGTGAAAACTTCTGTTCATGGGTGAAACTCCTATATACAAACCCAACAGCTAGAATATTGACTAATCAAATGTTATCACCTAATTTTCATTTATCCAGAGGGTGTAGACAAGGATGTCCACTTTCCCCGCTCTTATTGTTGGATTGGAAACCAAGGGTTACCTATTTCCTTCGCTCCATAGATGCTGCTGCACCCGCTGAGTTTCTCCAGCATTTTTGTGTACCTTCGATTTTCCAGCATCTGCAGTTCATTCTTAAATACTTTAGGAGAGCCTTTATCAGAACTACAGCACTTGATGAAGACAGCTCATCACCATCTTCTCAGGGGCAATTATGGATGTGCGATAATTTTTGCACTGCCAGTGATGCTCAGAAGTTGAAAAATTAATATATAAAAAATATCTTGCTTGCACAAGCTGTTCATACAGATAGTGCAAGAATGTCACAAGTAATCATCACATCTCTGGTCTGTGTAATTAAAACGAATATGTGAATAGCTGAGATTCTGATATATATACACATTCCCTTACATAAACAATGATACATGCTGTAGGAAATGTTCTTGTACACCCTCACATCAATGATTTTATTCAAATTGCACAATTTGTAAGTGCCATTAAAATGTAGCTTAAGTGGTTTCTGACTTGCTGCGATATCTCTCTGTACAGTTCTAGTTCATAGATAAGGAAGAAGGACAAGATGGATGTAGATTAGTTTTAACCACCAGCTAAAATTAATCATCAGCTGCACAGCTGAAAAATAGACAGCTTATCAAATGTCTGATTGTTGATCTAAATCTAATTTCTAATGAAATTTGGCCTATTGACCGGAAAACTATCTTCTTATTCAGGACGTGTCTGAGTTTTCTGGCTCTCAATTGTATGTTCTGATTTCAGCATTTCTGGTGTCCAAACACTCCCCCCACCATCTATTCAGTAATGAATTTCAGTCATGTTTGGCTTTGATAGTTTTATGATTTTGCCACTTTGTCCATCGTATTTTAGAG
Organism: Amblyraja radiata; assembly: GCF_010909765.2. Classification (NCBI taxonomy): domain Eukaryota; kingdom Metazoa; phylum Chordata; class Chondrichthyes; order Rajiformes; family Rajidae; genus Amblyraja; species Amblyraja radiata. Next base: position 18,243,023 of record NC_045978.1, on the reverse strand, counting down.
GTAATATTTTCCTTGTACTGTTTACAGACTGGTAGAACTGACATCAAACAAAAATCTGTGTGATGATATGGTGGTGTTTATTATGCAACCTGTGATTATTTTAGTTTTGTTTAGAGATACAGCTCGGAAACAGGCCCTTCGGCCCACCGAGTTCACACCGACAAGCGATCCCCAAACACTAACACTCTCCTACACACACAAGGGACAATTTACACTTGTACCAAGTATACAAACCCAAGCCAATTAACCTACACACATGTACGTCTTTGGGGTGTTTTTCATTGTTTCCCCCGTGACCAGTCTCGATCTCAGTCTGACAATGATACTGGCAGTCTTGCCTTCTGTCCCAATACGGTCATGCTCCCCCCAGAGGGTCAGAGTCAGTGGCTGAGTGTTCATTAACATACATGTATCTGAAGTAGTCAAACGGAGTTTGCTCATTTTCCCTGTGACCATGTGGGTTTTTATTTGGGTGGTCTGGTTTCCTCTCACACTCCTCTCACACTCCAAAGACTTGCTGGGTTGTAGGTTAATTGGCCGTGGTAAAATTTGTAAATTGTCCCTAGTGTATAGGATAGTGCTAGTTTACAGGTCGATGGATAGCGGGGACTTGGTGGGCCGAAGGGACTGTTTCCATGCTGTATCTCCAAACTAAACAAAACAAAACTAAACTAAATTAAAATAAACTAAAAAGAAGGGCCTTTTGAGCTTTGGAAGTAATTTTACCACAGTCTTGCCAGGATGAAGGGTCTGCTTAAGAGAAAACTCCAAATTACTTTCAACTCGGCTGACCAGCTAAAATTGTAACTGCTCCTTAATTTTCTCCATATCAGTAGTTATTGTCTCCCATCTGTGGAGTGGAGGATCTCTCCGCTTGGCTGACGTTCTTGGCTTTGCTAAAAGCCTTGCGCTAAAGGCCCAGAATTTGTAGTCTATTGCAAAGTAACAGTTTTCCAATGTCCGGGAGGAAAGCTCCCTCCACTGATGTATTATATTTTTTATTATAGATCTATATGGGTGAGTGCACCTGAGCAAAAGAATGGGATCCTGGAATGCACCAAGATAGCTTTAATAGTTCTGCATCAAAAATGATGCTGCAACAATCTCAACTGTTCATCTGTGACTCAAACTGGCAGTAGTTCTACAGTAGATCAAACCCCATTGTGCAAATGAGCGCATTGTTGGATAGACCCAGTTCACCAGAAGTGAAGGATAATGACTGAAATTAGAGGTGCAAGTGAATCAAGTCAGCATTTATTGGCAATCTCCTCTCAACCTGAAATAAATTTTAATAAATCAGCGTGGGTGTGAAAAGCACTGTCATTTTGTCTTTCGGAGCTGGCAAAGGTAAGTATTATAAAGTAGATCAAATACCATTTGATTTAACCTTCCCTGATCAGAATGAGTAAACAGTGTCGTGTGCTGCATTCGAGATGGATTGGAACATATTGATTCTCTGTCATAATGAATGTTTGTATTAATAATTGGAAGTGCCTTGCATTTACATTTGAACTGCATGCCACCGTGCAAAGCTGATTGTGCCTATTCCCTTATGACCTTCATTGTATGCAGAAGATCCCTAAGTAAATTGGTATTGACTAAAGTGGACAGTCATATTGATATATCACTTTTTATTAATATTTTATTGGCTTTCTAGTTGCAGAATGATGTTCAAAATGAAAACGCAGGAATATCAGCCAGCAATGGTGGATTGATAGCTGTGAGACGACAATGACTCATAGGATTATGTTCTGACCATTTTGTTAAGCAGACTCAATAGACAATAAATATACATGACAACATCTGATATTAGACAGTGTGTAAATTCTGTATATAACCCTATGATGATATGCAAGTTCAATACTATTGTTGGAGTGCTAATCACAATGTTTTCACCCAGAACTTGAAAGTGCCTTTGGTATTATTAATGAATGTGCATCTCCTAAATTTGTATTTATATTCTTGAAGCCTGCATCTCTTTTTTGAATTGGAATACTCTTTTAGTTATATAAATTAGTTATACAATATAACTAAACCAATATAACTAAACCAATGTGAATATTTCATATAATATGGGAAATTGTTGCACCGAAGATGAAAAAAATAGGTCGCCCCATCCTTCATTATCAAAGCACACTTTGAGTTAAGTAAAATTGAAGTGAATGGGAATCAGGGAAAAAAAACAAACTAATTGCTGGCTTGAGTCATGTCTTATTATAGGGATGTGATTGTTGGAGGCCAGTCAGTCCAAGGACTTTATTGAAAGAGTCTCTTGGTTGGGTTTAACCATCTTCTGCTGTTTTCATCAATGACCTTCAATATACCATAACAGCAGAAATGTGCAAACTCTCTGTTGACTGCACTTGGTTCAGTTTGTATTATGCCTCCTTCGATAGCCTATATCCACACTGCAGTAACATTTGCACCAGATTTAGACTTGGATTAACAAGTGCCAAATAAAACTTGCACCTCTCAGCTGTAAAGAATCGAAAATTGCCAACGTCAGGAATCTTCCCCTTCAATAGTGTTATTATCATTGACTCCACTCACCATCAGCACCTCAGAAATGGTCGTCTATCACAGGCTTACCTGGGAGAACAACATAAATACTGTGGGTGTAATGGCATTTTTCCGTGACTAATAACTTACTTCTGGATTCTTTCTACCATGTAAAGGGCCTGTCCCACGATGCGAGTTCACCCAAGAGCTCTCCCGAGTACAAAGAAAAAAATCAAACTCGTGATACCTCATCATGAGTATTTTTTTAATCTTGGAAATTTTTCACACTTTTGAAAAAACATCACGAGTTTCCGCATTTCCCGAGTACCTGCCGTTAGCATTACGAGCCGCTACAAGACATCCACGAGCTCCGACGTACCCGCTACGTACATTCTATGTACTTACCACGAGTCTGATTTTTTTTTGAAACTCGGGAAAGCTCTTGGGTAAACTTGCATCGTGGAACAGGGCCTTAAGGAGTGTGACTAAATACTCTCCAGTTACTTGATTGGCATGGGTCTAACTACACATGAGAAGCTCAATATCATCCATGACAAAACAACTTATTAGGTTAGGATCTCAAATCCCATCAGGATCTCAACTCCAGCTCTGGCATGTCATTGCTTAAGTGCATCATTTCCCGCACATCTCCAGCAGCACGTCCCAAACCCCGGACCTAATAATTAATTATATAATGCAGCATCTATGGATAAGTGCTGCAACATAGATGTAGATTCTGCAAACTGACATTCATATCTCAAGTCACCAAGTATCTCTTGACTTCCAGATATGGCAGCAACATGTGAACGTCTGAGACATGACTGCTTTGGACAGTGGAACCTACAGCAGTAACTAGTGGCATTTGACACAATGTGTGTCATTGGCAGGTTGAGGAGTGCCTCTTATTTGGCCAGTTTTGTTGCCATACACTACAATGTTTTTACAGATGCTTGAAACGCTCAACATTTCCAGCAAGATCCTGCACGGTTCTTGGAGACACGATCAGAGGAGCAGGCAAAGAAACTAAGGTGCACATTGGCTTCACAATATTAAAGTCCACAGGCCCCGCGGTTGGAGCTTCGAACCCCGGCAAAGGGATCACAAGCTCCGCGATGTTAAAGTCCCGCAGATTCCTGTGGCTTGGAGCGCCCATCGGTCTCCAATAAAGGCCACCAACTCCACAATGTTAGGCCACAGTGGGGACAGAGTTACGATATGGAAAAAAAGATTGCATCTCTGTCGAGGTAAGAGATTGAAAAAAACATTCCCCCAACCACCCCCCCCCCCCCACCCCACATAAAACAAACCAAGGAACACTAAAACATACTTTTAACACATACTAATAATGACAAAAAAGAAGAAAGGACAGACAGAAGCGCCTCTTATTTGACAAGGTTTGTTGCCATTACAATGCTTTTACAGATGCTTGAAACGTTCAACATTTCCAGCAAGATCCTGCGCGGTTCTTGGAGACATAATCAGAGGAGCACGGAAAGAAATTAAGGTGCACATTGACATTTTGTTATCATGTGTAGAGATAACCATGTTTGAAGCACTCAGCAGGTCTGGGAAGGGAAACAGGGTCAATGTTCCAATTCAAGCCTACATCGTTCTTGACTGTACTTCCATACTTCCTCCCATCCAGTCTGATGGCTTTGTGGAACACCTTTGTTTACTCCACAGTAGTGACTCAGGCCTTCCTGTCAAATGCCTCATTGATTCTCCACTGTTATAATGAAGCTCATTGTTTGCCTAAGGAACAACACCTCATCTTCCTGCAGTTTGCAGGCTTTCAGATCCAGTATCAATTTAATAACTTCAGTTAGCGGTCTGTTTCAAGACTGGCCACTTTTGCCGCAAGTCATCCTGCTGTGATATTGGCTCAGGGTTTTTCTCTCTCTACTGGCACAGTCTGCCTGGCTGAGCATGCCTCACGGCCCCGCATTGAGCAGCTTTTATGTTCCTATGCTTTCTCACTCTCCAGTTGATCTCATTCCATAGCTTAGTTCTTTATCTCTCAAATTTCTCCAAGTAACCCATCAAAACCTCTACAACTTATCCCCGTGGCAACACTGACTTGACATTTATACCTGATGCCAATGAAGAGTATTGTAGTTTAAAGTTTCAGTATGATAGTGTTCTTTTCCAGGCTGATTTGCAAATAAGACCTCTACTCATTTGGGAAATATCCTGTGACTAAAGTCCAACAAGCAAATGTGATGGAGATGGGTTGGCAACAAGATATCTTTTTGACCAACCCCAGAAGGGATTCATTTGGGAAATATGTTTGATATAATAACTTAAATGCTCTATTGACACTAGTATTGGCAAGAAAAGGTACGGTACACAAATTAGATTCCTTCTCTCCAGAGATGCTGCCTGTCCCGCTGAGTTATTCCAGCTTTTTGTGCCTATCATCGGTTTAAACCAGCATCTGCAGTTCCTTCTTACACAAGAATTAGAGCTGTATTTCACCCAAAAATAAATACAGAGAATCCTGGAAGAACTTAGCATATCAAACAACAGTTGTGTAGCAGGAAACTAAGTTAGTATTTCAGATTGATGATATGTTTGGTGATGTAGGTTCTGATGAGCATGAAGGGGTAAACTTCCAATTAATAATCTTGCTGTTGTAGTTTGCTGGCTGGTGACCTATTACTGACTACCTCCCTCTGAGTGCTGTCAAGCATGATGCTGGGAATCTAGTACACTGAATGAATCGCACTCCGCCAATTCCCTGCTGGAAATGAACTCAACCACTGCTTCAACTGGCAGCTTTCCATTCAAGAGCTGCATTAAAGAGTAATGCTTTACATTACTCTCTGTGAACAAAGTAACAGCTGTTATCAGCCTCACAGTGATGGTTTGTGAGGCTATTTTAAGCACAAATTGCAAAATAGATGCAACCTTATGAATACAAAGAAAGAGCCTTCTCCAGTGTCCACACCCTCAGTTCTATTGAATATCTCTCACAGTATTTCTTGCTTGCCCCTGTCCCACTTAGGAAACCTGAACGGAAACCTCTGGAGACTTTGCGCCCCACCCAAGGTTTCCGTGCGGTTCCCGGAGGTTGCAGCTGGTTGCCGGAGGTTGCAGGTAGTGGAAGCAGGTAGGGAGACTGACAAAAACCTCCGGAAACCTCACAGAAACCTTGGGTGGGGCGCAAAGTCTCCAGAGGTTTCCGTTCAGGTTTCCAAAGTGGGACACAAAAAGGAGAAAGCAGTGGTTTTCTAAGATGGAGGGGTTTGGAAAGTGAATACCCGAGTTTAGTGCTCGGCAGCTGAATGTACAGCCACCAATCATAGAGCTACGTATTCTCAACAGTGGTGCCCCACAGGGATGCTTTCTCAGCCCCCTACTATAATGCTTCTACACATGACTGCAGCCAAATACCAATCCAACTCAATTTACAAGTTTGCATACGACACCAGAGTAGTGGCTCGACATCAAATAAAGACAAGACGGAGTACAGACAGGAGATTCAAAACCTTGTAACCTGGTGCAAAGACCACAACCTCTCCCTCAATGTAGAAACAAAGAACTGCAAATGCTGGTTAATTCACAAAAGGACACAACAGTGCTGGAGTAACTAAGCAGTCAGGCAGCATCCCAGGTGAACATAGATTGATGACGTTTTGGTTCAAGACCCATCTTCAGACCCCCTCCCTCAATGTCAGCAAGACAAAGGAGATTGTGTTTGACTTCAGAAAGTGAAGCAGTAAACATACCCTGGTATAAATTGATGGCGTCTTAGTAGAGATGGATAATCAGAGACATTTAAAAATAATTGAAATTGATTTAATAATTATAAAGAAAAAACATAAAATCATGAATTTATGTAAAGACACATTCAACTCCAATCAATTAAGAACATAAATATAGTCAAATGATTTAAAATAAATATAATGCTTATCTAATCTTAAATTTATGATGAAGGTCAGCAACCTCATTCAAGTGAATGGGTTGTACTAGAAGCAGCCTACATGGCTGATGTTAATGCGTTCAGTACCTCGGCTGACTAAGCTATGGAATGCCCCCACACTCAATGTATGCTCAAGCCTGTACTGCACCTAAGCAGTGGTTTTCTAAGGAACCACCAGCTTGCAATCTGGACAATCCACCCCAGTATCTCCATATGCATAGCCTGCAACTTAATGGTATGAACATTAAATTCTCCAAATTTCAGGTTACATCGCCCACAATTCTCTTTCCTTTTGATCTAGCCAGGTTCTCTCATCAACATATTACATTCCACACCTTCTACATACCCACCACACAGTTCCTTTCCCTTCCTCCTACTTCATCCAGCTCTCCAAATTGCACACCTGCTCCCTGTTCTCATCTACCAACTACCGCCCCTCCGGTTCTACATTTCACTCCTCACCTCCCTTTCTTGTCAAATTCCACCATCTGAACCACTTTGTCTTCCCCACTTACCACCTCCACCATTTGTGACCATCTCCACCCTTCATCTGCCAATCAACCCATCCTTACCTGCATCCACTTTTCATTTGCCACTTTCTGCCCTTCCCCTTCCTCTCATCTATTTTACCAACTCTCTGTCATCCACTCTGTCTGAAGAAGAGTCTTGAACTGAAAGGTCGTCTGTCCATTTTTCTTTTACATATGCTGAGTGACCCATTGAGATTCTACAGCAGTCTGCATTTTTTTATATATCCAAATGTTGCAAATCTGGTCCTCGTTTAATTCATTCATAACAGAGAAAATGTCCTTTATCTCAAGAGGTACAATAGGTAACCTTAAGAAAAGCTGAGAATTATTTTAAATGTTATTTTGCAGTCTATTTGTTATTTCTTTTATAAATAAGCAAATTAAAAATCTTATTTCTCAGATTATATTAATTCACTTTGAATTTTCTCCCTTCATTCCTAATCTTCAACTAATCTGATACTGCCTTTGAGGGATTTACACCCTCAATCCAGATAAGCACTAACACTGTAGAAATTGGGAAGCTTTCAAGGAAGTTAAAATGGATGTAGGCAATACTACAAATTAAGAGTTGAAAAGCTCGTTTTGGCCCTAATCCTGTCAGTTGATATCTCCCAAGGAAGAAATATTTCCCAAGGTGATGAAAATGTTTTGAAATGTTCTTATATTTCTAACATGTTTATCCTGCCATTCCTAAGTGTGCTGGTTCCATTAGACAAATGACTTAAAGTAGACTTATCTGTTCATCTTTGCTCAGTGGTAGCACTCTTGTCTTTGAGTAACAAAGCCACAGGTTTGAGTTCCTCACCAGAGAGACTATCACATTATTCATGACTGGCCGTTCAATATGGTGCTGTTCTGTGGGAAGTGCTGTTCTTCAGAATCGGTTATATTAAAGCCTCATTGCTACTTAAATGAGTGCAAGAACTATTTCGATTTAAAGTGATTAAGATCATAAAATATAAATTATATGAAAAATATAGCATACATATTTTTCAGTTGCCACTATTATATTGGTCTTTTTGAATCATCCTCAACAGTGGACCAATATAGTATTGTATCTTGATTGTATAGTGTAGTATTGTATAGTGGATAGTATCTTGATGAAAGAAAGGAGCTCCTTCAGAGATTAAAGTCATTGCAACTGAACTCGAGTGCCTCACTGCCCATGATGTATAATTATTTTATCATGTCTCCATAATTCTGATCTTAAAACCATGGGAATTTGTCACCTTAAACAATTTCTCATCTCTCTAATCATAGGGTTAAGGACTAAGAAACAGACAAAACATAGATCTGTGGTATTTTGGTATTTCTCCAAAAATGTCCTTTGAAATAAAATAACATCTTGATGTGTATTGTATAATCTACAGTCTTCTGTGACAAGTGCTTGATGGAATAGACACATTGCTTTAATAATTTTCTAAAGCTACATCTGAAATTATATGTTGTGCTGAATTACCGCAAAACTTAAGCAAACCTCTTTCACATTACAAGCATTGCTTACTTGATCCAATGATTCGCTTATTGAAGTGTTATTCTCATGGTCTGGGTTTGAATTGCAAACAATAACAATGATTGCATACATCGTTCAAGAGCATAGCCTTGCAGAAATAGCACTTGAATCAGTGTAGCCCACAGTATCTCACAAAGCATTCCGATTATTCTTCAACAGGGAAGGTGACTTATCTGCACTACTGGGGATGATCCAGAAGAAAGCACCAAAAGCAGGGCAACTGAGATTGGAATATTAAAGGAGGTAAAGTATTTGGATGATGCTTGAAATGGCTGGGAGCAGATTTATACCCACTGTACATTGCTTAAATTTCCTTTCCATTGATTTTAATAAAAAGAGACACATGCAGATTATAAAACAAATATCCAGTCCATTACTGTGCATTTTGAAGCATGACCCCAAAGTTAAGTTTTATCCCTAACATTCTGAAATCTCGATTGTGTTTTGGTGTTAACCCACTTAAAAGTAGAAATGTATGTAACCCTTAATAGTTATCTTTGCCAAATAATTATCATCCTTCATCAAAAGACTGATGACTAAAATTACAGAGGGAGGCGCAGCTAATTCCTTACCAAGAAGGGAGTTGCCAGATGATCTACAAACCTCTCATAAAGCACTTCAATAAATTTGTAAACCACGTGCATTCTGTCTTGCATTGTTCAGAAGTGAGGTAAATAAATGAAGTTGTTGATGAACAGACTTAAGTAAAAAATAAACTGAAATGGTCAGCCTGATGATGTTTAACAAATCATTAATTTCCATGACCAGATCACACGAGAAAATAAAATGGGGGTCATCTTAATCCAAAGGTTAATTTTCATAAATGAAATAAGTTTTGGATACCTTAAACTATGGAAGAGAACCACGATTAAACTTGGCACAGGCAGCACCATCTTATCAGTTGTGTTTAACCAAGTCACAGAGATAATGAAGTGACAGAATGTTCCAATATCGAGGAGATGATAGATTCTTACATTGGGATCTAGATCCACTGTCAGGGTCATTCCATTGTCAGAGACACAGAAGAGTACAGGGTTTTAAATCAGATGGATTGTGGAGGTATGTGTGAGCATATTCTTCATGTCAAGAGTTGAATTTGTTCTTATCTATCCACTGCCTTACACGGTATCCATTTCATTGGGATGACTTATTGAAGGTGGGACCATGCTCTTGTTTCCCCTCACCACAGCTGGTCGGATACAATGAAGCTCATATAATATTAATCAAATTATTAATATGCAGAGGAAATAGAAATTTAATATTTTATCTATACGTAATGGGAAAATTATACATTAGATTTATTAATATATCATAACCTTTGTTAATCTAGATCAGTGCTTGGACAAATTCAGATGTCCTTTTGAGATTGGGAGGAAGAAGGAAGGAAGGATTTATATCTTGATTGTATCTTTCATAACCTTACCCTTCCTATCCCTTCCCTGTACATGTCTGCTGTAGGCGGATTGGTGACAGTGTGTTGGTTCCCTTACTAGCTGCAGTAGAACTCAATGAAAAGCAAAATTCTGCAGATGTTGTATATATGAAATTAAAACAGAGGATGCTGGAAACACTCAGCAGGCCAGCTTGCATGCATGGAAGTAGAAACAAAGTTAATGTTTCAGGTTAAAGACCCTGCTTCACGACTGCAAAGAGAGAACAAGTTGCTAGCAAGCTGACTTCATAACATAGAGAAAGGACATAATGATAGCTATGTCCTTTAGGATTTGATCAACTCTATCAGCTATAGATTTACCAATGTACTCCTAGCTTTATCTGCTGTGGCTGTGTTATGAATTATGAATCTGGAATTTTGCAATAGATGTCGCCTGCTTCTAGGTTGCAGAACGCTTCATAACCTCCTTGTCACCACAGTTCAATTACGTTGCTGAAACAGGCCATGGTGAAAATCTCCTGAGTTTGCACTCCCTGCTCCATCACTGTGTGTACCATAATGAGCTTAGTGTCAACTTGCTGTCAAAGGTAAATCCTATGAGGATGTTTAATGTTGGGCTATCCCATTTATTTACTTGTGTGAGGAAGTTTCATGGTGTGAGACGATGTAATTAAAATGAACTAGACTAAGTGGGACTGGTCCCCCAATGCAACCCATTCCCCAACGCAATATTCCACCACTCACCTGTTCCCCCAACGCAACCCGTTCCCCCAACGCAATATTCCACCACTCACCCATAGCCTCTAACTGCGCAGGCGCAGCTCATTTCCCCTCATCCCCGAGCACTCCCTCTCCCTCCTCTTCATGTGTGGGATGGGAGGAAGGGAGGGAGGGAAGTAAGATGTGTGGCGGAGGGAGGGGGTGTAGGGTGGGAGGGGAGGAGGGATTTGTGTGGATGGGGAGGTGTAGGGGGGGGGGAGATGGTGGTGTGGGGGGAAGCGGTGTGGGGGAGGGGGTGTGTGGCAGGGGGTGTGTGGCAGGGGAGGAGGTGTGTATGTGGGCAGGAGGGGTGTGGGAGGGAGGGAGGAGGGATGTGGGAAGGGGGGTGGAGGGATGTATGGGGGAGGGTGTGTGTGTGGGAGGTGTGTGTGTGTGTGGGGAGGGGGTATGCGTGTGTTGGAGGGGTGTGGCGGGGAGATGTGACATTCAACAAATTAATGACATTCAACCGATCGGAACAAAACTTGGTGCAATCACAGCATAGGAGGACGGTGAGTCAACTGGCGAAAAATCGTAGCGCTATCGCAAACAGTTTTTTGCGCAAATAGAAAGACCGCACAAACCGGAAGGTAACAAGATCAGAGTTTTAGTTATGTAAGATAGAAGATAGAAGATAGATAGATATAGATAGATAAGTAATTTGAGCTGCTGGATTAAAGTTTGATTAATTACTTTTTGTAATATAGCACAGAATTCCAAGGTGGAATGTAATGTTTTATGAGGAGATTGGTCTGACAGGCATTTGCTGATAATTTTCTACTACACCTACCAAGAAATATGATCTGGAGTGCATTGGCTGTAAAGGTAGAGGAAAAATACTTGTAGAACGAGAGAGAAAGTGCAGAAGAATGAGAATTGTCAGCAAATGGTACAGTATGTTATGATTAACTAATCCTCCTTCATTACACAATACCCAATCTAAGTTGACTTGCTCTCTAGTCTGGTTCTTCTACATATTGGTTTAAAAAACCATCCTGTATACTTTACAAGAAATCCTCCTCCTCAGGCTGTTACCAATTTGGTTTGCCCAATCTATATGTAGATTAAAGTCACTCATGATAATTGCTGTACCTTTGCTACATACATCCCTGATTTTCTGCTTGATGCTATCCCCAACCTCCCTGCTGCTATTTATGCTCAGGATATGTGACCAGTGGTGTTTCGCAAGAATCAGTTCTGAGCTGATCTTGTTTGTGATACATATAAATTACATTGTTGAAAATGTAGTTGCATTGGTTGTTAAGTTTGCAGGTGCCACAAAAATTGGTGGAGTTGCAGACAGTGAAGAAGTCTGCCAAAGGATGCAGCAGGGTATAGATTAGTTCAAGATTTAAGTGGAGAAATGGCAGATAGTGTTTAATCCAAGCAAGCGAGAGGTTTTGCACTTTGGGAGGTCAAACGCAAGGGAAAAGTAAGCAATTAAAGGGTCTGTTCCACTGTACGAGGTAATTCATGAGCTCTCCCGAGTTTAAAAAAAATCAAACTCGTGGTAAGTACGTAGAATGTACGTAGGAGCTACGTCGGAGCACGTGGATGTCTCGTAATGGCTTGTAATGCTAACGGCAGGTGCTCAGGAAACGCGGTAACTCGTGAAGTTTTTTCAGCACTGAAAAATGTCCACGAGAGCCCTGAGTACCTACGAACCGCTATTACCCTAAATCTCCGCGTTCGAATCAGGGGAAACTCGGGAGAACTCTTGAATTACCTCATACAGTGGCGGCAGGCCCTTAAACAAAACCCTTAACAGCTTTGATGTACGGAAGAATCTTGAGGTCCAAGTCGAAAGCTCCCTGTAAATGGCAACAAATAGATAGAAAGATACATTAGGTGTTGAGCGTGCATGCCGTCATTGGATAGGGCGCAGAGTATAAGAGTCAAGAAGTTACGTTACAACTTTATAAACATTTAGTTAGGCCACATTTGGAAGAATTTTGCAATTTTGGAGATGGTGCAGAATGGTTCACTAACGGTACTGCTTGGATAAGAGAGTATTAGCTCTGAGGAGGTAAACTTGGATTGCTTTCGCTGGAGCATTGGAGACTGAGGGAAGTTCTGATACAAGTTTATAAAATGATGACAGGCATAGATAGAGGAAATTAGCGGGGCAAGCTTTTTTCTTACTCAGAGTGGTGGGTGCCAGGGATGGTGGTGGAAACAGATATGACACTGGCATTTAAAGGGCTTTTAGATAGACATGTGAATATACAAGGAATAGAGGGATATGGATCATGTATCATTCCTGCAAGCACAGGAATTAGTTTAATTAGCATAGACATTCTGAGTTGAAGGGCCTGTTCCTCTGCTGTACTGTTTTAAGTTCTATATTAATTGATTTTGAAATCAGTGTAAACGTTATCCCCAGGATAGATCACCTCTCAACAACATTTACATCACTTTCATCAGGGTGCAATGTGTGGAATAAATTACAGTCATTCTGCTCAATTCCATATAATTTACTGGCACAAGGAATTAACATCAAAGAATAGCCCAGAGCCAGTCACGAATTTCCAACATCACAGAACCAGTCAAGATTATCCAACATCAAATAGACAAGCAAAAAAAGCAAAATGCTGATTATTTTTCTCTGTCACGACTTAAATTCCTCCACAGAAGCATCACTGAACATACTACATGATTAATCCAGGTCTTTTCATGCTGGTGCAAATCAGATGTAATAGATATATAGTTAGTGCAAGAACATGGCGTTGGCGTAAAAGATCAGTCGTGATCTTACTGAATGCAGAGCAACTACGTGGAACTGAATGGATTACTCCTTCTTCTACTTCTAATGATCCTACACGACTGAGGGAGTCAGTCTTCCATAGTCTAGGGCTGGGAGCTCAATATGCAGGGGTGTTCAATATTCAGGAAGGGCAGACAGAAAGGAAGAGGAGGTGGGGTGGCATTGCTTGTTAAAGAGGAGATGAATGCAATAGTAAGGAGAGACATTAGCTGTAGAATCTGTATGGGTAGAACTGCAAAATAGCCAAGGGAGAAAACGCTTGTTGGAGTTGTGTACAGACCACCAAACAACAGTAGGGAGGTAGGGGACAGCATCAAACAGGAAATTAAGGATGCGTGTAGCAAAGGTACAGCAGTTATCATGGGTGACTTTAATCCACATATAGATTGGATAACCAAATTGGTAACAATGCTGAGGAGGAGGATTTCCTGGAGTCAAATTGATGGTTTTCGAAGCCAATATGTAGAGGAACCAACTAGAGGGCAGGCCACCCTAGTCTGGGCATTGTGTAACGAGGATGGATCAGTTAGTGATTTTGTTGTGCAAAGCCCCTTGGGCAACAATGACAATAATATGGTGGAATTCTGCATTGAGATGGAGAATGACACGGTTAATTCAGAGACGAGGGTGCTGAACTTAAAGAAAGGAGACTTTGATCGTATGAGATGGGAATTGGCTTGGATGGACTGGCAAATGATACTTAAAGGGTTGATGGTGGAGATGCAATGGCAAAGATTTAAAGTTTGCATGGATGAGCTACAAAAATTGCTCATCCCTGTCTGACGAAAAATTAAACAGGGAAGGCGGTTCAACCGTGGCTAACGAGGGAAATGAGGGATAGTGTTAAATCCAAGGAAGAGGCATATAAATTGGCCAGTGGAAGCAGTAAACTAGAGAACTGGGAGAAATTTAGAATTCAACAGATGACAGGGTTTAATTAAGAGGGGGGAAATAGAGCATGAAAGAAAGCTTACGGGGAATATAAAAACTAAATGTAAAAACTTCTTTAGATATGTGAAGAGGAAAAGATTAGTGAAGACAAATGTTGGTCCGTTACAGTCAGAAACACGTGAATTTATAATGGGAAACAAGGAAATGGCAGACCAGTTAAACAAGTACTTTGGTTCTGTCTTCACTAAGAAAGACACAGACAATCTCCCAGAAATACTAGGGGACTGAGGATCTATTGGAAAGGAGGAACTGAAAAGAATGCAGTTTAGTCAGTAAATGGTGTTAGTTAAACTGTTGGGGCTGAAGGCAGATCAATTGCCAGGGTCTGATGGTCTGCATCCCAGAGTACTCAAGGAGGTGATCCTATAAATTGTGGATGCATTGATGATCATTTTCCAATGTTCCATAGACTCTGGATCAGTTCCGATGGACTGGAGGATAGCTAATGTAACCCCACTTTTTAAGAAAGGAGGTAGAGAGAAAACAGGAAATTATAGACCAGTTAGCCTTACATCGGTAGTGGGGAAGATGCTGGAGTCAATTATTAAAGATGTTATACATTTGTAAAGCAGTGACAGGATAGGTCAAAGTCAGCATGGATTTATGAAGGGGAAATCATGCTTGACTAATCTTCTGGAATTTTTTGAGGATGTAACAAGTAGAATGGATAGGGAAGAGCCAGTGGATGTGGTCCATCTGGACTTTTAAAAAGCCTTTGCCAAGGTCCCCCACAAGAGATTAGTGTGTAAAATTAGAGTACATGGTATTGGGGGTAGGTTATTGCCATGGATAGAGAACTGGTTGCCAGACAGAAAGCAAAGAATAGGAATTAACGGGCCCTTTTCAGAATTCCAGGCAATGACTAGTGGGGTGACGCCAGGCGCAGTGCTGGGACCCCAGCTATTTACAATATATATTAACGATTTAGATGAGGGAATTAAATGTAATATCTCCAAGTATAAGCTGTGAGGAGGATACTATGAGGCTGCAGGTTGACTTGGATAGGTTGGGTGAGTGGGCAGATGCATGGCAGATGCTATATTACGTGGATATATGTGAGGTTATCCACTTCGGTGGCAAGAACAAGAAGGCAGATTATTATCTGAATGGTTTCAGATTAGGATAAGGGGAGGTGCAATGAGACCTGGGTGTCCTTGTACATCAGTCACTGAAAGTAAGCATGCAGGTATAGTATGCAGCGAAGAAAGCAAATAGCATGTTAGCCTTCATAGCGAGAGGAGTTGAGTATAGTAGTAAGGAGGTCCTTCTGCAGTTGTACATGGCCCTGGTGAGACCACATCTGGTATATTATGTGCAGTTTTGGTCTCCTAATTTGAGGGAGGACATTTTTACTATTGAGGGAGTGCAGCGTAGGTTCACAAGGTTAGTTCCCGGGTGGCGGGACTGACTTATGATGAAAGAATGGGTCGACTGGGCTTGTATTCACTGTAATTTAGAAGGATGAGATTGAATCTTATATAAAAACATCAAATTCTTAAGGGATTGGACAGGCTAGAATGAAGGAAAAATGTTCCCCATGTTTGGGGAGTTCAGAACCTGGGGTCACAGTTTAAGAATAAGGGACAGGCTATTTCAGACTGAGATGAGGAAAAACGTTTTCACCCAGAGAGTTGTGAATCTGGGAATTCGCTGCCACAGAAGGCAGTGAATGCCAATTCACTGGATGTTTTCAAGAGTTAGATTTAGCTCTAGAACTAACAGAATCAAGGGATATGGGAAAAAAGCAGGAACGGGGTGCTGATTTTGGATGATCAGCCACGATCATATTGAATGGCGGTGCTGGCTCGAAGGGCCAAATGGCCTACTCCTGCAACTATTATATATGTTTCTGTTTCTGTTTCTGCCTGACATGTGCAATTGTTTGGAGGGCTTTTCCATTTTAGATATGGAGATTTTAATCAGAACACTTCTCTTGGAAGATCCCAAAGTAGATCCCTACTTGATTCCTATCTCCTTTGGTGTCTGTCCTACCTGCCCTATGACTACCACCTGTTCCACAGGCCCAGTTCATGCAGAATACCCATTGGGTAACAAGGCTATTGACAAAGGGTCATGATGAGAAATGTTGGTGCCCATCTCCACAATAATAATGAACTAACTAAATTAAGCAAGCTCCAAAACAATTATTGCGAGACAGCTGACATTAAGACATCAAATTTCTCAAACCATTAATTCTCACGGCATTTTCAAAATTCATACCACCAATTACTAAAACAACTCTACTTGATCCAATATCTAGGCAGCTTTACAAAAAGATCATATATGTGGAAACAATTGCTCTACTTAGAAATGTTCCAATGACTGTCGACTTAAGAATAGGATGGATCCTCTTTATGGATTGAATCGTGCGAGATTCCACACACAGTGACTAATACAATGATGAAATTGCCTCAACAAATGGACTTAAAAAGAGCCTGGTGATATAAGGTGCAGGTGGATGCATTAAATTTTAAATCAGCCTGCTGTCAATTGATGACTAATTATTTGATAAAGAACCATAGATAAATCACAGTATTAACTGGTGGCCAAGATATATAACTCATTTGTTATGCTTCCAATATCTCAAGAGTTACCTCACGGTGAAGAAAGCCACTGACTTCTATGCAGCCTTTGTTAGTTGAAGGAAAGGGTATTCGAGGACCTCAGACCCTGCAGAAAACCTATGCTGTTCGAGTGTTCATTGCAGAAAGGCAGAGCTTATAATCTTAAATTCCAATACTAGAGAATATTAATACATTCTGTCGAGCACAGTTGCCAGAGAGTGGCTTTGGAACTATTGACCCTCTCAGGCTTCTAGAATATGCATCAGATCTTCCTTGTACCAGTGAAACTGTACCTACTAATCAACTAATAGAGATCGAATAAGTCATCTACACTCATTGAGATGAAAAGTCCACAGTGTGACCTGACTTATGTCATAATTTTGTACAGAGTTACTTATGAATGAGGCTGCTGAACACTTGACACGTCATCTCATGGCCTTTATAGTTGTTTATAGTTATAGTGATTAAAAGACCCCATACCTTTGGTGATGAAATGCCCCAACAACACATTGTGGATTAACCCAACTAGTCAGTTCAGGATTTGGAGACATAGGAACAGTCCTTGTTACTTTAGAGTGTTGGAGAGAAAGGCAGGGAATCTGCAGCACCAATCTTGACTTCAGAATATCTCAAATGCGTCATATAGTCATTGAGAACACTTTCAGAATTGTGATGATTGTGGTGATACAAGAAATGTGTGAGTCTTTCTAAGCACAGCAACCATCCATTAGCAAAAGTGAGCATCAGACTTAATTATTTTTTCTGCAGGATAATGAACATAAAAATGTACCAACTTTTTGAATAATGCCTTGGGATTTTTTGCAAGCACCTGTGAGGGAGGATGGCCTCTTCTAAGTAATTAATTGACACTTCACTGGAGTCAGTGTCTGGTTGCATTATCTGTTCAAGATTGAAGTGAAACTGATATCTGCAACCTTCTGACTCAGAGATGAGAATGTTAACAACTTCATCACGACTGATATCAGCTGGCATCAAGTCAAGTTATGTTTCCTCATTATTGATGTGTAGTGCAAATGCATAAACAATTCTGGGGAATAAAAATGCTCATCACGATAAAGATAAAATGCAAGAAACAGGGGCAAAGCGGTCAGAACATTCCTCCAACCTACTCCATCATTCAGGAGCGTGACAGGCAATAAGATCATTAATTCTGTCTGCATGAGCTGATTAATGGCTACAAATTCACTGGTGTATAAAAAAAGCTAATATAGATTCACTTTCCTGCCTTATATTGTAGAAACATCTTAAATAAACGTAGTTATTGAGCATCCACATTCCTTTGGGGTTTGTCATTCCAAAAATTTCGCAACGCACTGTGAAGATTTCACAGGGAGACCAAACATACTGTACACTCATGGTACACCCAATGCTGCCTCTCTTGACCTATAAAAGCGGAGCAAGATTTTGAAACTGCTTACTACCTTCAATAAAGGGGTACATCCAAATTGCTTGCTATACCTAAATGTTAATTTTCTGTGCTTTTGTGCCTGAACGAGGACCCCCAAATCCTTTCAATCCCCACATTTACATTTTCCACACCCATAACTGTTATTTTGCATTCTTTTGATCAATGTTGATAATTTCATACTTCCTACCTCAACTTCGTGCAATTAGTTAACTGCTCTTTATCCTATTCAAACAGTTTTATTAGCAAATGTAGACATTTAGCATCAGACTCTTCCTATAAATTGTTGATGCAATCTGTAAATTTTGTGGGATCACTAATTACAATCCGCCATCCTGAAAATACTGCATTATTGCTACTCAGTATATTCTCTGTTCATTAATCTTAAATTAAGTTAATTTAAGTACATTTTTCTCCATATTATTTTTAGAAAGATGGATTATGTTTACTGCCTTCCAATCCACAGTGACCATTCTGGAATTTAGGGTATTCTGGAAAATCAAAAATAATTTTTCCCTGTCTCTAGGAAACCATGTAAAATCAATAACCGCTCCCTCATCCATGTTATCAATTTCTGGGATGGGCCCTCAAATACTGAGGATGTATTCCCGATCTTCCAATACACCAAGTTGAGGCTCTTTCATATTTTTCTATCTGCACTTTCTCTGCAGCCATAACACTACATTATTCACTGTTTCCTTTCTCTTTGTGAATGACCTGCTGGTATGATTTGCCTGGATAACACGCAAATCAAAGCTTTTCTCTCCATCTTGGTATATTTGGCAATATTAAAACAATATTAATACCATGGATGTAAACCATCAGGCTCTGGAAATTTGTAGACTTTTAGCCTCATGATTGTTACCAGAATATATTCTTCATTGGCTTTTGAGTTCTATTTTCTTGTTAAATATTCAGTACCTCAAAATAAGCTGTATGCTTTTTGGGGCTTTTACTGAAAGTTGTATTCCCATTCTGCAGTTGTACAGAGCCCTAGCGAGACCACACCTGGAGTATTTTTCACACAGAGTGTTGTGAGTCTGTGGAATTCTCTGCCTCAGAAGGCGGTGGAGGCCGGATCCCTGGATGCTTTCAAGAGGGAGTTTGATAGAGCTCCCCAGGAACTTCTTTGCAACTGCAGGAGATGTTATACTGATCCCTGCACCTCCTCTCTCATAACCACCCTTGGATCTCAGCAGTCTTTCCAGGTGAGACAGTGGTTAATTTGCACCTCTTCCAACTTTGTCTATTGCACTTGATCCCTACACCTCCTCTCGCAAATCCATGCTATTGCGTCTATTCCAACCTTGTCTATTGTATTTGATGCTCCTGATGTGGCCTCTACTACATTAGCGAGACCAAGCATAGATGAAGCGGTTTATTTTCGCCAAGACTGCTGGAACCCCCAATAAAGCCAAAGCGCTGTATTTTGCTTTTTATAAACCAGAGAGGATGATTGTGCCTCTCCACAGTTCTTGCTGAGTAATAAATCATGTGCTCAAGGGTTTAGGCTGGGGTCATGTGCAATGTGAAGATATTAAAAGTCTCAAGTGCCAACCAAACCTGCCATTTCTGCATTTAACATGAAAATGTGGCTTTCAAGAGAAGTTAAAGACAATTTTGCTTGATCCAATTGCCTAAAATTTTGTAACTGAAGAATGAGCGCACTTCAGAATCCAACAAGAAAATAAAATAACATATGAGAGTAGGCTGTGGAATAAGATAAAATCAGATTACAGGAGCTTCTGTCAATATGTAAAAAAAGGAAAAGATTATCTGAAGTTAATGTGAGTCCCTTAAGTGCTAAAAGGAAGAAAGTTTATTTGGAATAAGGAAATGCGGAGAGAACTTAAAGGGACAGACAGGCAATGAATGCCAGAATGTAATGAGGAGCATCTTTGGACTTGAAGGAATTAGCCTGGACATAGTGGACACATTGCCTGTCATTCAGAGGCCCATAGATTCTAGAACAGTTCCCACTGACTGGCAGGTAACAAATGTTACCTTAATATTTAAGAGCAGAGAGGCTGAAAAATAAAACACAGTGGTCTATAAATCACTGGGTCTGACATCAGCAGAAAGGTAAATACTGGAAACAATGATTAAGGAAATTGGAACAGGGCATAAAAACGATTGGGAAGAGTCAACGTGGATTTATTAAATGATGAATGCTGTGGTGGATGTTTGTGTTACATTTTGTGTGTTCTTTATTATTGTATCGCTGCTGACAACCCAAGGGGCGGGGCGCTACTCTGTGAGCGACTCGCGGCGCGCTGCTCCCGTATGTTTGTATGTGGAGCCACGTCAAAGAGGATTTTCTGTTGCGACAGACAATAAAGTTTTCTGAATCTGAATCTGAATCTGAATAATGCCATTTGACAAACAAAATATTTTAATGTGAGGTTGTAGGTAATAGATAACAGCAAATCAATTGATTAAACATATTTGGATTCTCAGAAGGCTTTCAAATAAAGTGCCAGTCTCGAGGTTACTAATCAAGATTACATTGTGCAAGATAGTGGGGTTGGGGCTGGGCCGAGGACAATGTACTGCTGAAGCTTGTGCACTGGTAGATTATTTTCTGGTAGGGAGGTTGAGACTTCTGGGGACTTGCAGGGATCAATGCAAGGGTGTCAGCATTTCTCAATCTATGTCAGCTATTTGAATGAGGGGAATATTTTTAATGGAGAGTCAAGGAGCCAAAGAGTTATATGTCATGAAAAGAGGCCTTTCACCCCAACTCATCCATGTCAATCAAGTTGTCTACCTAAGAACGTCCTATTTTCCATATATCCAAGGTGACAGATGATAGAGATCTGAATGGCAGTGCAGTCTCTGAGAAGGATGCAGAGAACTTACAGGGGCTTAGGAGTTTGGACAGTTTAAGAGAATATCCAAGAACATGGCAGGGAATGTAACATGGACATAAATGAGGTCATCCTCATTGGTGGAAAGAATATTACCACACTACTTTACTTACATGGTGAACGATTGAAAAGTGTTGGTGTTCAGATGAAATTGGATATCCTTGTAGATAAATCATCGTAAATTAAAATATAGGTACAGCAACTAAGAAGGCGAATGATGCATTGGGCTTTATTACATGAGGATTTAAGTACAAGAGAAGAAACAGCTTGGTCCAATTTTAGAGTGACCTATTGAGACCCCTGGAATATAGTGTGCAGGTCTGATCTCCCTAACCAAGGATATGCTCATGATTGAGGAAGTTTACTGAAGTTTTGCCAGATTAATTCCTGGGATGGTGCAAATGTCAGAGAGGGATTAAGCAGAGTGCGTTTGGGCATGCAGGTTTAGAAAAATTGAAGACGAAAATGTACAAATGTTGTTATTAAGCTATGCAGGGTAGATGCAGGTTTTTTCTCCGACTGAAGTGTTTAGAACCAAGGATTACAGAGTTAAACTAAGGAGTTGTCCAATCAGTATAGACATGTGAAGAAATCCCATTAACTGAATAGTGCATCTTTAAAATTCTTCACCCAGGAAGACTGGGGATTCAGTCATTGAGTATATTCAAGGCCGTGATTAGTAGATTTTCATCTATTTGGAATCAATGGAGATCAGGTTCACAATGCGAGCTACAAGATCTACCATGATCCTATTGAATGGCAGAGAACACAGAACAGCACAACGCACGAACAGGCTCTACAACCCACCACATCTGTGCTGACCATAATGCCAAATTAAACTAATGCCAGATGTCTGCAAATAGTTTGTATCCCTCCATTCCCTACTTGTTCATGTGCCTGTTTAAATGCCTTTTAAATGTTACTATCAAATTTACTTTCACCGTTTCCATGTTGTACACACCTAACACTTACTGCTTAAAGAAACTTTCTCTCTCTCACCTTAAAGCTATGCCAACCTGTATTTGGAATTTGAAGGAAGAAATATGATGGAAGATAGGACAAAGCAGGCCGCTTGATTTGTATCTAATCCACCAGATCTTCCAACATCTTCATTGGGTGGCTGCAGTATGTACAATCTACAAAACACACTACAGGTTCTCAGCAAGGCTAATCTAACAATACCATCCCAAACTCATAAATCTATTACCAAGAATGACAAGGGCAGTAGCATATGAATCACCACCATCTGTACCTTGCCCACTGTTTACCAACATGACTTGGAAATTTATCACTAGTCCTTTCACCATCACTGGAACTCCTATCCTAAGAGCACTGCAGGAGCACCTTTATCAGAATGATTGCAATAGTTGATGAAGATGGCGCACGTATAAAAGCTAGCGATTTACCCAATAAAAGCTAATGATTACCACACCACAAATTAAATGAAAAATAAAATAAGAACAAGCTGACTCTTCGGAAGTCTGACCCAGCCACATTCAGATCCATCACAGGAGGAAAAGAACAAACTTCACATTAAGCATTTCAGATGACAAAAACAGTGGACACTCCAGTACATCTGTTGTCGTGTAGGAAATGTGGCAACCTAACATCAATATATTCAACAAGGAACAATGCAAGGAGGATGCAATAGAAGTTGTTAGCTGAGGGATAAAGATCAGACAAGCCTCCAGTGAGAATCACAATGATTATTTTAAAATATTGTAATGGAAAGTTTTACACTGAACTGAGAGGGGTGACTGAGCCTCCAGCAGAGCAGCACTCCTTCACTATTGTTTATGAGCATCAGCCTTGATTTTATATTGCAAACTCTGGAGAATGCCCTTGGTGCAAACCTTCTGGCTCAAGACACAAATGCCAACCACTATGCCACAGGATTGACATTGCTTTATTAAATTGGAATGGTGTTTGAAATATACTTCACTGTGAAGATATCACACTTGAAACAAAACTAAACATATGAAGATCTGATTAAAGAGGTGAACTAGTTTGTCACATGCAAGGGTATTATTACTTTCCGCTGCACTGTGGAAACGGGCAGGGGTATTATTAATATAATTCGGTTCAATGATGTCATGAGATTGCCAATCACATTTTTACCAATGGCTGAGAAGGATGCCAGTCTCATAGTAACTTTATCCGTAGAACAGTGATGATCTCAGCAGGTAACAAGCAGCAATGCTGCTGCAATTACTGACTGCCTGTTAACACAGCCACAAGGGTCTGTCAGAGTTAGGATATCATACCAGAAGCTAATAAAGCATCAGGTGTTGTATCTGACTCAATATCCCAATGAATATCAATCTGGGCTGTATTTTAGACACCGACTTCTTTGATTTCAACAAGGTTAAAAACACTGATTTTCATGACCGCATGAATTGCTGTATCTCGGAACTCTTGAGTGCACTTATAATCCTATTAATATAACAGAGAAATGCAATGCACATGAATATGTAAAGAGTTTGCATCCATTTTGGGGGGATAAGTTCAAGGCCTTGTTATTGCTGCTGTGTCATCAGGTAAACCTAATGATTTGTTCAATTTTCAAGTAAAATTGGCAGCATAAATAGTTCAATATAAGCTATTCAGTATGAAATCAGGCACCTCAGTTTAATTTATGTTAGAGAGTCGGTTTTATTTTGGGAAAATATATCTTTTGCATCCCTATAATTATTTAGCCACTAAAATATAATTGCAATGTTATTAATTTTTTTTGATGTCTTATTTGATAATATAAAATGTTTTTGCAACAGGAATTAACTCTGTAGATTCTATCATTTTTGATCTCCGGATCAAATTATTTTTCATCTTGCCAGTGGATGTGGTAAAGACATATACAAATTATGATGAAGGATGACACGAAAAGCAGGAGTACCTCAACCGATGAGGCAACATCTCCGGAGAAAAGGAATAGGTGATGTTTTGGGCTGAGACCCTTCTTCAAACAGAGGGTCGGGGAGAGGAAAACAAGAGATATAGAAGACACATGGAACATCAACGGTATGTAAAAAGCAACGATGATCAAGGAAAGGTGGAGCCCACAACGTTCCATTGTTGGCTGTAGCGAAGGTGATAAGCTGCCTAAGCAAAACATAGATTGCTGGTCCTCCAATTTGCGTTTAGCCTCACTATGACAATGGAGGAGTCCCAGGACAGAAAGGTCAGTATGGGAATGGGAAGGGGAGTTAAAGTGTTTGTCAACCAGGAGATCATGTAGGCCAAGGCGAATTGAGTGAAGGTATTCAGCGAACCAATTGCCCAGTCTGCGCTTGGTCTCATCGATTTATAGGAGTCCACTCCTGGACACATCAGTCCCCCCCCCCCCCCCCCAGTCACAACAGGGACAGAGTCCCCCTCGTCTTCGTCTTTCACCCCATCAGCCATCGCATACAGCACATAATCCTCCAACATTTTTGCCACCACAAACGGGTTCTTTACATCTTCCCATCTCCACTCCTTTCAGCTTTCTGCAGAGACCATTCTCTCCACAACTCCTTGGTAAACTCATCCTTTCCCACCTACACCACTCCTTTCCCCTGAAACTGCATGAAATGCAACACCTGTCCCTATACCTCCTCCCTCGATTCTGTCCAAGGACCCCAACAGTCCTTTCAGGTGAGGCATGGGTTCAATTGCACCTCCTCCAACCTCATCTACTGTAGCTGCTTCCAGGTATGAACTCCCACATATCGGCGAGACCAAGCACAGTTGGGCGATCGTTTCGCTGAACATCTTTGCGCAGTCTGCCTTATCCTATGCCATCTCCTGGTTGCCAAATACTTTACCTCCCCTTCCCATTCCCATACTGACGTTTCTGTCCTGGGCCTCCTCCTCCTCCACTGTCAGAGTGAGACAAAACTAGTATCACTGTCATGCTGTTCAAAAGGGAACTGCAGATGCTAGAATATCGAAGGTACACAAAATTGCTGGGGAAACTCAGCGGGTGCAGCAGCATCTATGGAGCGAAGGAAATAGGCGACGTTTCGGGCCGAAACCCTTCTTCAGACTGTCACTGTCATGCTGCTCAGTTTCATTGTTTGTATCACTTGTTATCACCTTGAAGTTGTGCATTGGAATCTCACATCTTTTTCTAACTGCTAAAGAATATTAATTCATAAAGGAAATAGCTTCAATTCTGCATTTAATGTCCATAAATGATCATTTCATTAGATATTCAATATTATTTTAACAACCACTAGAGTTTCTGAGGTTTTATTAGGGCAGATGCAATTAAGAATAATTGATCTGGGGAAGGAAATTGCACCCTCAATAGTAATAATGGGAATGTTTTGCAACCTCCAGTCTGTTGCAACTCAAATATAATTGAGCAACACAAAATATGCTGGTTGCTTCCCCATGGAACATAGAATTCCTGCTGTACCCGAGGCTGTTGAGAGATCAAAAACTGTCTGCTGGAAGTCCTTACAAGTCTCATAAATGATTGATAATCTGAAAAAGTGAAGAACAAAGTGGATGCTCTGGGCACGAATTTGTAACAGGAACATCATAAAACACATAATATTCGATAGACTATCCATTAGACATGTCAACTTGTCAGCCTTGGCCGCACTTTCAACCAGCAGAATGTAAGCTGAAAGCTGAGTATTTAATCCTTGCTCACACTTCAATGTAGTACTGAAGAAAACATTCACTGCCAGGAATGCCATCTCATTTCTAAAATAGATTCCATAGATACATGGTTCTGTTAATCAAGAAAATCAAGGGTGTTTTCCAGTCCCTTTTAAAACATATAGACCTCAACCAGCATGAGTACAATGCTCAGCTGGCCTTTACCCAATTTCTTTTTGCATGACCTTGGTATGTGCTGGCATATTTCCCCATGTTTCAGTGATAAAACAAGTAACTCAATGGGCACGATGCCATGGTGTGCCCTAACAGCATGTTGAATATTGGAACTTCACAGTGCAGTAACAACAATGGAAATGAGGCAAAATGGGAATCATGAGAAGCCATGACATGAGGACCAACTGCTTAAAAAATAACCCAAATTGTTCATTTTTAAAATAATAAATCCAAGACAATTCTGTCATTGTTTCTCCATTTGTTTAAACAGGGAATTACTTCCTTTTGTCATTTTAATCAGAGTTCATTTTTTATTAACTCTTTAATAGTTCTTTTGTGTGTCCTTTTAATTTTCAAGGAACAATACAGCCTGACCAGTGAAAATAATTGCATTAATGATCTTCTTTGTTGCTTCATTTATCTTGGCCATTTTAGTCAGAGCATGGCTGTCATGTGTTTCACATTTTGAAAGAATTATAGCTTACAAAAGAACAAGAAGCAAAGCTGGATACCAGTTCGTTCTTCAATGCAATTGTTTCTTCTGGATAATGTCTGATGCCAGATGCTGAAATTATTTTTATTCTAATTGGAAAAATCTCACACGGCCGATGAAGCTGTGGTTTTGGTAGGGATGAACGATGGGGCCAGTGTTGTATCATAACAGTTAAGGTCAGAATATAGCAACCTATAATTATATATAGGAGCACAGGTGATGCAGCGTTCATGATACTGACTTCATAACTGACTGTATCACACTCTCCATGCCGTTAAAGTCAGGAAATTACTGAGACATTTTCAATAGTCTGGCTTCACTTACTGGGTACACTGGAAATTCAAACATAGTAACATTACAAGTGTCTGTGTGGAAACAGCCCATGACATTGAATTTAATTACTACCTGTGACAGACACTGACAATGTTGCGGTCTTAATTGCCGAATCTGTTTTAGACTTTTCATCTTGCTGACCTTAGTCACTGACCATGTGACGCAGAATGTAACACTAAATTCAGTTACTTCTTGGACTGCACAATGTCCATGGTATTGACTTCAGTTACTGGCATTGTTGCTGGCTTTGAGAGTGTTAAAAAGACAAACACTCATGCCAATCATTGCCAACGTTATACTGTTATAATGGTGTCTATTAATTGACATCAATTACTGTGTGAAAATGCCCCTTTGAAGGATAGCAGGATATTGGCCAAGAATATACTGTATACCCCATCTCATCAATCCTTGACATTTGGAAGATATCCTGCTTATTTCCTCAAGGAATACTGTATTTGTGAGGTGCCAATATGCGATATATCTGTCAGGGACATGCCCGTGGGCTGCATATAATGAAGTGTGTGGGCAGTGACTGAAGTGAGATAATGGGCAAGAGAACATACCTCTGAATACAAATTAGGCTATTGTTCAAATTTAAAAAAAAAAAGGTTACATCAGTCTCTGGTTTGGACCACCAAGATACAGAAGGGACCACATTGAAGTCAATCTGTTCGCAAATCATCTCACAACTACCCACCCGCCTGCTCCAACAGTTACCTCCTGACTCATCTGTGGAAAAGTCTGTGGCTCCCACATTGGCCTTAAACTTACCTCAGGAAATATAACGAGCAGAGGCATGTCCTCAACCCTGAGAGACTGGGTAAGAAGAAGGTATTAACAGGGTGATGGAAATATTGTAGTCATTAGTAAAGTTTTTCCAAAGCTCCTGAATAAAGCAAATTTGTAATTTCAATTGTAGATTCTTCAACACAATTCTTATTTACTCCACCAAATAAGAACTTTCTCAAAACTATTTTTGAAATGGATTATATCATACCACATATGCAGTATAATGTGGATAAATGTGAGGTTGTCCACTTTGGTGGCAAAAACAGGAAAGTAGACTATTATCTGAATGGTGGCCAATTAGGAAAAGGGGAGATGCAACGAGACCTGGGTGTCATGGTACACCAGTCATTGAAAGTAGGAATGCAGGTGCAGCAGGCAGTGAAGAAAGCAAATGGTATGTTAGCATTCATAGCAAAAGGATTTGAGTATAAGAGCAGGGAGGTTCTACTGCAGTTGTACAGGGTCTTGGTGAGACTACACCTGGAGTATTGCGTACAGTTTTGGTCTCCTAATCTGAGGAAAGACATTCTTGCCATAGAGGGAGTACAGAGAAGGTTCACCAGACTGATTCCTGGGATGGCAGGACTTTCATATGACGAAAGACTGGATAAGACTAGGCTTGTACACGCTGGAATTCAGAAGATTGAGGAGGGATCTTATAGAAACTTACAAAATTCTTAAGGGGTTGGACAAGCTAGATGCAGGAAGATTATTCCCGATGTTGGGGAAGTCCAGAACTAGGGGTCACAGTTTAAGGATAAGAGGGAAGTCTTTTAGGACCGAGATGAGAAAATCATTTTTTACACAGAGAGTGGTGAATCTGTGGAATTCTCTGCCACAGAAGGTAGTTGAGGCCAGTTCATTGGCTATATTTAAGAGGGAGTTAGATGTGGCCCTTGTGGCTAAAGGGATCAGGGGGTATGGAGAGAAGGCAGGGATGGGATACTGAGTTGGATGATCAGCCATGATCATATCGAATGGCGGTGCAGGCTCGAAGGGCCGAATGGACTACTCCTGCACCTATTTTCTACATTTCTATGTATCACCTGGGTAATAATACACCACCAATGGATAATAGTTTGGCATTGAAAATTAAGGCAAGTCAGGTGCTGTAAGGGATAATTAATTCATATATTTTTGTTGGGGGAGTATCTTGTATTGTATTGTATTGTATTCAAATTTATTGTCATTGTCTCAGTTAGAGACAACGAAATGAATTTCCCTTACAGGCAGTACCATAAAAATAAAAATAAATAAATAATAATAAATAATAAAACATATTAAAAATAAAATAGAATTAAAAAAAAAGCACAAACACTGAAAGTCCACGACACAACATAACACAGTGGCACCAAGGTGAGGAAGGCACCATAGTCCAGCCAGCCTCCCCTCCGTTCTTCCCAGATGTTCACTCGTGGTCGAGGCTTTCCTAGCACCCGCAGTCGCCGCCCCGGGTGGCCCGATGTTCAGGCCCTCACGCCGGCGCTGGTGGAACGCCGACGCCGAACCCCGACGGTGAACATCCTCCTCAGCGGCCCGGGCCTCCTGATCAGCCGCCTCCCGCAGCCGGAGTCCGCAGCCCCCGAGTCCGCAGGCCGAGCCGGGCAGAGTCGCAGGACCCCGCGCTGTCCATCAGCGCCGCCCGCGTTGGGAGCTCCGCAAACCACAGCTCCATGATGTCGGTGCCGCAGGTCCAGCACTCCGGGCTCCAGACGGCGACCCCCGGTAAGGCATCGCCAGCCTCGCGATGTTACAGCGCTGTCCCGCCGCTGCTGGAGATCTGGTCGATCCGGCAGGAAAGTCCACGCCAATCCAGTAGGTAGGCCGCTCGGGGGGGGGGGGGGGGGGGGGGGGGGGGCGAGGACGCGACTCAAATAATAGTCGCGTCTTCACCAGGAAGCGGCTGAAGGACGGTATCCCCCGCACCGTGCCCTCTTCCCCCACATCAAAACACAAAAAAAACACAAAAAAACACACTTTTACATAACTAAATAAACAAAAAAAAAGAAAAAGATACCGGGCTGTAGGTGGAGGCTGCTGGCACCAGCGCCACCGGAAGTACAACTTGTACATCTTGAAGTAATGTATGTGACATGATACCAGGAAACTGCTGTGAGTGTGCAAATACCATGGTTGTTTATAGAACATCAAGCCCGTGGAAAGATTGCGAATATGCACTGATGAGCTGGTCTATCATACCTATCATACCTATATATCAACCACATGTTGTGATATGATTCTGACCCAAATCATCATAGAGAAACTGATTTTGAAACACTCATTTAAGGAGTTAGGACACCTGGGTATCTCTGAGATAAAGCAATGATAAATTAGAACACATGCTCTAGATGGGTACATTGACAGGCAAGGGGGTAGTATTGGATGGGTGACGTTTCGGTTTGCGACCTGCCTGAAGAAGTGTCTCAACTCATCCCTTCTCTCCAGAGATGCTGCCTGATCCGCTGAGTTACTCCAGTATTTTAGTGTCTATCGAGGTTTAAACCAACATCTGCAGTTCCTTCCTACACAAAGGAGAGGTATTGTTTTGTGATGATTACCTGTGGGGAAAAAGGTTAAAAAAATACAGCAAAATCTTTTGCATTCATGTTCACAACTTTGTTTCTGTATGTATCTACATTTTTATATAATATTTGAAATCTTAAGGACGTTGACATGTAGAATATACTCTTATATGTCATATCAAATAACTACAATGGAAGGGAAATTTGACTCACAAAGGTTCAGAAATGATTTTAAAGGAGCCGACAACACAAATCCTCACTTGAATAATCATCAAATATTTGCATGGGTTCTTGAACATGAAATTAGAGATTAGGTATGACATGCCCAAACTCCAGAATGCCTTGACAATCCTAACGAGTTAAGTGAATGATTCCCAATGACACAACTGCACACACATGGCTTGGTTTGGATAAGATACAATCATAATATTCTTGAAACATTCATCACCTAAGTAAAACAGCAATAATGAACAAATGTAATTCCAGGAAATTGAATGCACTGAAAAAAACTAGAGGAAATGAGTGTATAACATTGATACAATGGGTCATATTTAATCAAGATAGTTGTATTAGATTTTTGCATAATATCTACTTTAACACAATAATGACAGACACTTGAGGTATTAAAGGGGGGATATGTAGGATTGAGGGACAGTGAGGAAAGAACGGCTGTGGGATTTTCAGATATTCTGGTTATTTCTCAAAAATCTGGGAGCTGCTGATACAATGCAATAAAAACAAGGGCAAAAATGAGATGAGATCAGAGATATGATTGTAGAGGTTGTACATTTACAATGATGTACAGTATGTATGGGGACTGCAATTAGATCAGAATTGATGGAGATGTCTCTACAGATGCCTCTTAAGATGCATTCCTCTGATGGTGCCATAAAATGAGCTATTGTTTGTGTTTACAAATAAGAAAGTTAGATCAATATCTGGTATGGGCCAACAGGAGCTTGAAAAATAGCTAATCATGGAATCAACCTGGGTCAACAGTAATTGAGTCCACAAATCAGAAAATGGAGAAGGTGTTTTTGTAGATGGGGTTCAGGACCTTCTCCACAGGAGGGGATGGGCAGCAACATACCCATGACACTGCCCATGGCTTTGACTAGATTTTGCTAAATTTGTTGGACATGGCTTTGGGATCATTTAATGGCCAGTGGACCGATTATGATAGACAATTTCCATGGTTTTGAGATCAGTTACTAATTATCACAAGAATGGATCCTCATTAGTATTATCACAGTTTGCCCATTGCTACAGGGGTGATGAATCTCACAAGTTGTTTATTGGTTTATGAGCATAGCGAGAGTGGACTGGGTGACCATGCTACTTATTAACGTGGAGACTGAACCTACTCACAGGTCGGTCGATCATTAGCGCCGGGAAGATGTAGCTAAAGCAAGGGCCGATCATTGCACAGGGGTGGATTGCTACTACACAGGCAGCTGGAACAGAATCAAAACTGGGTGAGTGATCTTCATGAGTAGTCATTATCGTAGCGGGTCAGAGCTCGAGGATCGTTGCAAGGGTTGTTCATTATCACAGGTGCTGAATAATTATCAGTGAAGGGTTTGTGATTCTGGTCAACCTCCCGTGAAAATAATAAACACGATGATAATGCTCAAGCACTGTGACAATGGCCAATTCATGCAAGACTAACTGACCACTACACCCCTTGGATGCAGGATTTATCTGCTGTGATAATGATCAACTCTCTGTGATAACTGCCAGCCCACTGCGATAAAATAAACTCCATGATGATGCTTCAGATCCCCGTGTCGGTGGTGGAACCCCCGCCACAATAAGTGGCTCCCTTGTGAAAGTCATCCACTCCTGTCATAACATTCTACCGACATGTGAATGTTCAAGCTACTGTGTAAAAACTGTGATTGTTAAATTCGTATGTGATCCCCATCGATTCTTACTGACAATGATCGACCTGCCCATGTTCATAATGAAAGATTCTGCATTAATAATAGAATGCTAACTTATTTCTCCGCAAAAAAAACGATCGGTCCTCTATGGCTTCATGTGATAATTACCGCACCGATTATGTGATCCGTTCCGTAGCGCTGAATTCAGTGGTTGTGTGATACTGTCCATGTGTGATACTGTCCATGGTGCTGTCCATGGTGCTGAGTTCAGTGGCTATGTGGTACTGTCCATGGTGCTGAGTTCAGTGAATGTGTGATTCTCTCCATGGTGCTAAATCCAGTGACTGCCTAATGCACTGTCCATGGTTCTCACATCAGTAACTGTTCGTATAGAACATTGTTAAAGGCATTCGTGTTATTCATTTGCTGGGTGACACTGTCCTTCGCGATTCCTTCATCCGAATGCAAGAAGCAGACGGAAAGTAGGCTATTCAAGTCTGAAGAAGGGTTTCGGCCCGAAACGTCGCCTATTTCCTTCGCTCCATAGATGCTGCTGCACCCGCTGAGTTTCTCCAGCAATTTTGTGTACCTATTCAATCCTTTAGTCCTCCATTCAATGGCGTTATGGCTTTTTCTCTTCTACCTCGGCACCACTTTCCCGACTAATGCCTATTAGCCTCTGATTTCCATAAGAACCCATACTTAGCAGTTAAGTTAGCAGTAGAAAATCTCCAGACGTGCTACACAGAAACTGGCTGACCCCTTATTTCACTCTGCGACTCTGCCAGCATATTTTCTTCTTATAAGACAAACCCATCATCCCACGGAAGCAGTCCAGTGAATATTCACCACACTCCCTCTATTGTAACGACATCTTTCTTTAAGCAGGGAAATCACTCCTTGTCACATTTTTCTAATTAGGATCTCACAAGGCCTCTACATAGTCGGAACGAGATCTCCTTTATATTCAAATCCCTTTTTCTTTCAAGACCAGCATAAAGGTCGACATTCCTAATTACAGTACTTGCTTAACGTGCATGTTATATATCTGTTATATCTGTTATATGTGTATAGGACATCTTGGTTCCCCTGAATACTTTTACATTTCAATCTCTCACCATTAGAAAATAAAGTGCCCTTTCATATTTCTCCCAGTTACATTCTTGTCCAAGTTTTATTACATGTTGCATATACTTGCACTCATTTGAACTTTATAGGCATCCTCCTCACAGCTGGCCACAGCTGCAGGTTGCGTGACTCTCTGATATCTGCCTTTGATAATGCTCATACTCTCCACCCGGTGATCATGTACTACCCCCACATGATAGTGATAACCCTCTGTGATAATGATTGAACACCTGCGAAAATAATCGACCATGTGATGGAAAGCCAACATTAACTGATGATCCCATCGATAATACTCATCCTCCAGCCTTTGACATTGTTTGTCCATACCGGTCGTGTTGATTTACCCACCTATGGTAATGATCGATCTGTCTGCAATGTTAATCGGCCAATGCCTTAACAAAAACTACTGTGATAATGAACAGCATCCATGAGAACTATCGGCCCCCTTGTGATGATGTTAGGTTCTCCTTTGATAATCATCAGCTGGCCTGTGAAATGGATCAAACTAACAATGTTGATATACTGTCATTCAATTGCACAGATCTCAGTTGTTGACCGTGGGACAGGTCAAGTGTCTGACCTCAGACTACAGTCTATATAAAACACAACCCATACGTTGAATTTAGTTTCACAGTCAGTGGCAATTCATACTGTGACTGACCATTAGCTGCTCTCTATCATGATGAATGCCATCAAATGAAATTAGGTACCACCAATGGGGCTTAAATCAGAATCGGTGTGAGAGAGAGTGAATAACCTTATCTCTATGACTGACTGTGACACTGTTCGTGGCTTTGAGTTATGTGTAAAGACAACTGTCCATCCGATTTGTGGCACGACACTGATTTAATTTGCTGGTGGTAGATTCAATTCATGGTCTGCTTTCTGTTAGTGTCTGTGTGATGCTGTGCCTGGCACTGACTTCCGTTATTGCTTGTGTGGGACACTATCATGGGCACTGTCACACGATCAGTAATTAAAGACAAAGCCATGAATATTTTTGAATACAGTCAGCTGAAACAGCGCCTCGAACAATGTCACACTCTCAGTAAGAGAAGTCAGCACCTTGGGACTAATAAACAAAACTCGATACTATTTATAGTGGCTAACAGTTCACACGTAAAATCAGCGTACAGCTGTTACTAAATTGAACGCGTCAGAATCACAGAACTCCTAATTGAAGTTACTGCCTTGACAGTATCCAATACAGTCAGAAACTGACTTCAGCAAAGGGCGGTACCTAAGACGAATGACACTGACTTCAATTACAAACCGCGTGTCACTCAACCTCGCAGGGGACTCCAGTAGGCTCTGTCCATGGCACTGAATTAATTTACCTACTGTTGAACTGTGTTCATCTTGTATAGTTTCTGAAAGGGCTCGGCTGTGACTATGGCATTAACACGAGGTACTGTCTGGGTAGGTTCTATTTGTGGCACTGATTTCACTTTCTGACCATGTCACGGTCACCACAAGACAGCTTTCAGTTAATGGCCATTAGTCGATTTCACTCACAGTTTTGTTCGACACTATCCACATTGCTGACATCAGTTTTTTAAAATACGTGGCACTGACTTTAGTTACTTATGGTGGATGCTCCATAGATTCTGAAATGTTTCTTTAGATCGGAGGGTAACAAAAGTATTATCCTACCTCCCCTCTCTGTAAGAAGGAATGGAGAAGGAAGTCAGGAAACTATCGACCAACCAGCCTCGTGTTAATGGTGGGGAAATTACTGGAATCTGGAAGAAAACTGTACTTTGAAAAGAATAATTGGCTTTAGCGAAACATCACATTTAATTAATCTGGTGACGTTCTTTCAGGATGCAATTAGCTGAATAGATTTGTGCATATAGTACATTTAGATAATGCGGAAAGATATGAAGTTCGCTATACAACAGAGAAACTGGGCTTTTGTTAAATCAGTAGTCTGGATAACGCTGATGTTCAAAAGGATCTGCCTATATTACACTAGTCGCTGAAATTCAACATGCCAATGCTACGAATGACCAAGGCGGCAATTGATGTGTTAGTCTTTATTATGATACTTCAATATAGGGGCTGGGACGTTTTATTGCAATTGTGCATGGCAATGAAGACATCAGGACGGTCAGGGTGGCGCAGCGGTAGAGTTGCTTCGAACCCGAGGTTCGAACCGACTATGGGTGCTGTCTGTACGGAGTTTTGTACGTTTACCCCGTGACCACGTGGGATTTCTCCGAGATCTTCGGTTTCCTCCCACACTCCAAAGACGTACAAGTATGTAGGTTATTTGGCTTGGTGTATGAGTAAATTGACGTACAAGTATGTAGGTTATTTGGCTTGGTGTATGAGTAAATTGTCCCTAGTGTGTGTAGAGGAGTGTTAATGTGACCTGGTTAGGCATATCTATTGGAATTGAAAGAATAAAGAGCACGACTGAAAAACGTAACATTCCGAGAGGTCCTGGTGGGATAAATATGAATATATGTAGAACGAGGTTTCGCTGTTTAAAAAGAAAGCATCGTTGATTTAAGACAGATTGTCCATGTTCCTGATATCAGTTGCAGAGAGAGTGACACCATCCTCGACGATAAATCCAGTTGCTGACTGCGATGGACACGATGTTTGGTGCTGACCTGTTACTTTGTGCGATACACTGACTGAGCAATGATGTCGTAGAGTCAGAGAGTCAAACAGCGAGGAAACAGGCCCTTTGGCCCAACTTGCCCATGCCGACCAATATATCCCATCCACACAAGTCCCACCTGCCTGTGTTTGGCCCATATCCCTCTAAACATATCCAATCCATCTACCTGTCTTAAACATTGTGATAGTACTTGCCTTAACTACCCCCTCTGACAGTTCACTCTATATACTCACCACCCTTTGTGTAATAAAGTTCCCCCTCAGGTTCCTATTAAATCTCTCTCTCAACCCAGCCCATCCCACACACACACACCTTAAACCTATGTCCTTTGGTTCTCGATTCCCCTAGGCTGTGCAATCTATCCCTCTCATGATTTTGTACACCTTTATAACATCATCCCTCATCCTCCTGCGCCCCAAGGAATAGAGTCCTAGCCTGCTCAACCTCTCCCTATAGCTCAGGCCCTTGAGTCCTGGTAACATCCTCATATATCTTCTCTGCACTCTTTCCAGCTTGACCATATCTTTCCTATACCATAGTGCCAAAAGCTGAACACAATACACTAAATGTGGCTTCACCAACGTCTTATATAACTGCAACATGACCTCCCAACCTCTATGTATGATACTCTGATGAAGGCCAATGTGCGAAAGCCTTTTTGACTACCCTATCTACCTGTCCGTTGTGGGCTGTGTGAGACATTTCAAATGATGCTGATGTCCAGTTCTCACAAAATATTTAGTGTTAAAAGTGTAGTTAGTTCCATGGAAACTGCCCCTGATCCCAGATTCACTTAATCTGGTTATGTCCTTGTAGCAGTGACTGCCTATATGACATCAGCCAGGTTGTTATCTGCAGCCACAGTCAGTGATTATGTGAAACGGAGTCAATGGCGCTGCCGTGAGTGCTGAAAGTAGCTGAAAGTGTCACTGATTTTGTGCACTGAATATTGCCCTACCCGCAGTTACTGATTGTGTTAGAGACGGCCCATGGCCTCGATGCCTATGGGTTGTGTGTGAGAGAGTAAATGGCACTGGCTCAGTCACTGTCTGTACTGCACAAATTATTGATTATGTTTCACTCTACATGCTTAATGCTTTAGATACTGTGTATGCCAATGGCCTGAGATACTGACTGTGTCAAACACTACTCCTGGTGCTGATTATGCCACACTGCCCAAAGATCTGACTTGAAGTATTCATTGTCTGCATGTTCCAAAGGGCTGACTTCAGCTGTTACCTGGGTTAGACCTAGTTCCTGAATTTAGTTATTCACTAGGTGACCGGTCCTTAGGGCTACCTTCATTTACTCATTGTGCATCATAGTGCATCAAATCAGTAACCCACGCCTGACGTTGACTGGATGAGGCTGTCCCGCTGCCTAATTCAGTTGGTCTCTCAGCTTGGTGGAATCGTTGGTGTTGTCTCCATTAAAGACTTCTGTGATACTTTAACTAATGTGAAGAAAGCCAATTGCTCTTTATTCAAATCATTCACTTCTGGCTGATTCTCTCCTTCTGTTCGAACCCCTCCCTGTCCATGGGGAAACGAGATGTTGTCGGTTCTAATTTCCGATTCAGAATGACACCGCTCTCAATCTGATCTATCCAGCTGATTCGCACCACATATTGCTCAGTTTTCTGTTACGGCACCTAGTTCTGACACTCTCACACTGTTCTTCAACCATCCCCTCTCTAACTGTCAGGTTGTTTGCCTCGTGATCAGCTTGTGACAATTATACTCTATAAACCAATTTCCCAATGCAGTCAGTATTTGTAGTCTTTAAGCAATTAATTTTGCAATCGATAGCAGTTTGATCTCTGTTTGGGTTCCATATCTGTCCAGCACGAAATAAGTTACCATGGAAACTTCCCAGTTATGATTTGACACCGTCAGATTCGGACATCCTTTGTATATCTTCACCCCTCCATCAATTTCAGTTCATCCGTACTTCTACTGTATGTCATATTTTCCAATCCAAGTTCCAGTTTAGTTTAGTTTAGTTTAGTGATACAGCGCGGAAACAGGCCCTTCAGCTGACTGATTCCGCACCAACCAGCGATCACCGCACATGAACACTATCCTACACACACTAGGGAAATTTACACAAACACCAAGCCAATTAACCTACATACCTGTACATCCTTGTAATGTGGGAGGAAACTGAAGATAATAGACAATAGACAATAGGTGCAGGAGTAGGCCATTTGGCCCTTCGAGCCAGCAGCGCCATTCAATATGATCATGGCTGATCATCCACAATCAGTACCCCGTTCCTGTCTTCTCACCATATCCATTGACTCCTCTATCTCTAATATCCAGAGAATAGGCCTCCATTGCCTTCTGAGGCAGAGAATTCCACAGATTCACAGCTCTCTGGGTGAAAAAGTTTTTCCTCATCTCCGTTCTAAATGACCTACCCCTTATTCTTAATCTCGGAGAAAACCCACGCGGTCACGGGGAGAAGGTACAAACTCTGTACAGACAGCACCCGTAGTCAGGATCGAACCCGGGTCTGTGGCGCTGCAAGCACTGTAAGGCAGCAACTCCACCGTGGCCGCCCACATTTCTTCTATTAATCCCATAAATGTGACCTCCTAGTTACTCAAACACTCTCAGGTTATCACCCCAACATTTGGATATTGCAGTAATGGTTATGGAGAACCTACCATTACCTCTCATCAGGAATGATAATATCTATTCTTTATGTTTAAGAAGGAACTGCAGATGCTGGAGAATCAAAGGTAGACAAAAATGCTGGAGAAACTCAGTGGGTGAGGAAGCATTTATGGAGCGAAGGACATAGGCAACGTTTCGAGACCCTTCTTCAGACTTATCTATTCTTTATGTGGAAAAGCCAGATTTGTTGTCAGTAACTTAACAAGGGAAGTCATTGGAAATCACAAGAAGTGCAATAACCTCAAGATACTTATGGACCAGGCCTGGTACAAAATACATTGAAAGTTTTACCTTTGGTTGCAGGTGGTTTAAAGGCACAGTTAAGCTACTTGCTGCTTAGCAGTTTAACTGCTCTGATAAAACTAATTTTACATTTGTCTAAATTCCATACATGAATATTACAGAAGAAAAGATCTCTGCTTTACATGATTTTTATATAGGGAGCTTGATGTCAGAATGAAGTGATGCCTATGTTCTAGGGGGCAGTTTGTATTGCTAGCGAGATTGAATTGAGTATAGGTTGGGGTAATGGCTTATGGATCAAAAGGACAACATGATCTACAGTAATAGTAATTCCTGAGATTTGGCAGTTAAATTGTAGATTGAAAGTGGATAGGATGGGTATAGAAATCAGGGAATGGGTTAGGACAAGTTCTGAGGTTGAAAATTTGGGGTCAGAGGGTGGGTGAGTCAGCAAGAAGATACAGTTAGGGGGGGGTGTTGCTGGGTTCTCAGGCAAGGGTCTTAAGCAGCGATGGTGGAGGGTGTGAGGTAGAACTTTAGCAGAAGAAGTGGTTTCCCAATTCTGGACCTCAACTGAAAATCACGCTATTCTGGTTCACAGGTTTATCATGTCCCTGGATGCAGCAAACTCCTTCAAGCACCAGTGTGCCAGGCTTGAATGATAAAAGAGTGTGAAGTTTGTGGCAGTTGTAGCAAATCTATCAATAACCTTTTGCGAGTCATTTTTGAACAAGAACACATGATACAGCTGCGTTGCACTCTCCATTTGCTGGACAAATTCATTTTACTTCTGCGGAAGGAAATTGTGCAAATTCTTTAATGTAATTGGCTGTTTTCTAGCTCGATATTATCATAGCAGTTGGGCATCAGAAATCACCTCTGATCCCCAGTAAGGACAATAGAGAAGGAGAAGAGCAAACCGGAGAGTGGAAGGATCTGGAGTGGAGTAGAGGGCGACTTGCCTCACTGGCACTGCCAGGCACCAATGTATGGGGACAATAACCACTGAACTCGTCGATTAGCAACCACTGGAGAACAGTTGAGTTTTGCAAAACCTTACTGTTTACAATTGGTTTCCAACAATCAAGGGAAAGCCTAACATTTTGTTAGGCCAGCCGAGCTTTCACTGGGGCATGGTCAGAGATAAACCTTCTGTTGCTCAATGTTCAAATACTTGTCTATGATATTGCAGTCAACTGTCGTCCATTCATATAGTGTATCATTTTTCTTATCCACACAATGTCATTGGACACATTAAAGCTACATGTAAAAGTGAACATGTCCTTCACTTTCCCTCATTTGCAACAATGCCAAAATGAAAACTGATCATTTGTATTATTAACTGCAGTTTCTACAATAATTGCAGAAATAAAGCCATTGTTCCATTTAAAATGTGACAGCTGAAATACTGTTTCTATGTTGATGTATTAATTATTGCAACTTCGACAGGCATCATCAAAACATGCACCTTCCAAATAACATATTCAAAGGTTATGGTTTAGCAACCTGTCAATGATACAGAAAGTATTTTATATCACAATCTCAGAATGAATCACAATCTACCAATGACACCGATATCCCAATTACAGAAAAGAGCATAACAGCTAAGCATTTGGTCTTCTTTTGTAACAATGATACCTTTAAATAAACTTATCAAAGACATGCAATAAAATCAGGCTGCAACAGTTTCATATTTAGCGGAAGCTCAGATTTTACTTGACATTCTTATGGATATTTAACAGGTCTTTGAACACAGCAACAACCAAACACCAATAGAAAAAGAGGGCACAAAGGCCACAGTTATGTTGGATTTAAAAAGACAAAAAAGAAAAATCAACAGAAGATGAAATTCTGAGTTCTTTCTCCTCCTCCCCTAACATAAACATTTATGATGAAGGTTAAGAATGGCAATGCTGATAAATGGATTCTTCCAATTTTCAGACTTCAGCTCTGCACGTCTTTGGGATGTGAGAGGAAACCGGAGCACCCCAGCGGAAACCCACGCTGTCACAGGGAGAACATGCAAACTACACACAGCCAACACCCAAGGTCAGGATCGAACCCAGTTATCTGGCACTGTGAAGCAGTGGTTCTATCAGTTGCACCACTGTGCCACCCAACATATGATCGATGGTCGCATGGACTCGGTGGGCCAAAGGACCCTTTTCCATGCTGTATCTCTAAACAGATGTTGTATTTGAGTCTGATTTTAGTTAACCACATCATTTTAATGTCCAAACCTTGCTTAAGTGAAATTTTTGTAAAGATGAAAATGAAGGGGAAGACAGTGGAAAATTTCTCTTTTTACTTTTCCCTAGGAACATGATCAAGGGGCTGAGAATCACTATTATATATCGATGAAAAAGAAATATTAATAGGACTTGAAAGTCAAAAATGCTAACAATTCAAAACAAAACCAGAAAATGCTGAAGAATGATATTTGAACTGCAGCCTGTTTCTTGTTTCTCTTTCCACAGATGCTGCCCGACCTAAAGAAATTGCCTAAATATCTCTTTTTGTACTTTTACTATTAATAGGAATCTACAGACTGGAGGCAAACACTCTACACATTTATATATTTTGGGTCGTTCAGTTCTTATCTTATTAGCTATGGCTAGTGCGCCAGCTATGAGTTTGATAAAGCCCAAATAGATAAGCTACTGCATAGATATCCAATAGTGGCAGATAACCTGTGCAACAAGTTCACTTGAATCTGTGCGAATGTTGACATTAGTGTGTTGCCCTATGATGTGGATGAAAATACCATGCAACATCCTTGGAATTTGCAGATGTAAAGTTTCCTTGTGTAACTCCTCAGGAACCGGGTAGATGCGGGATGATGTTTGCTAATACTATGGGATTTGGAAGTAACACCAAGATTCTCAGGATGTCTTTTGACTTTTCTTGGTGCATTTCCTCTTCCTAAATCTCACTTTACTCCAGAAAGATTAACAAGAATTGTACATGTGGGCTGCCTGCATCCAGAAGCTGATGGTGCTCTGGGGTTCAGCTTGGCCAACGACATTTCATTTGCACATAGAGATGAAGGAATATGATCTCATCCAGTGGCACCTGATAGGCTCAATGGACATAAAAAGTGTGATAGATTTGCCAGGCTATTTCCATTTTAATCATGCAGATCGCAATCTGTAATGGAAATAAATACAGAACACATATCTTTAAAATGGGGATTGACTTATGAGGCTTACGGTGGGAACAAATTCATCGGCCTCCAACCCTGGTTTATCTGATGGCAGCATTTGACACTCTGCAGCTAGCACTATGGACATTTGACTGAATTTATACCATACTCTCTGATTTATATTGGTTTAACAGAAATAATTTAACATTATTTTCTGTTTTTGAGTCATAGTGAGACCCACAGCCTGGGTAGTAGAATGGGCCTTATTGTGATAAATTACATTTAACACAGATAAAAGTGAAGTATTAGATTTCAGCAAGTGATTCTGAAACAGGCTATTTACACCAAGAGGTACAATTCTAAAGAAATGTACAAGAGTAGAAAAATCGAATTGAAAGAGCTAGAGCACATTAAGAAAGTGTTTGAAAAGGTTACTGGGATCCTGGCTTTTATAAATCTCGTAACACACAAAATCAGGTAGGTCACACTGGAGCTTATCAGGAATGCTTCTGCCCCAATGGCATTAGAGAGGAGGGGAAATATATTCATAGGAATTAATCTCCGGTTAAGGGAATTTAGTTATATGGATGTACTGGAGGTCAGGTTGTTTCATTTAGAACAGAGGAGGTTAATAGTTGATCTAATAGGGTGTTTGGAAACATGAAGGATACAGGCAGAGTAAATAGCAATTCACAGAAGGGACGAGAATCAAAGGGCAGAGAATTGAGGGGGTTGGTAAAAGATGAGAGAAAAAAAACTTTAGAATCTGGAAATCATTGTCAGGATAAAAATTATGGCAGATTCAATTATGGAATTCAATAGTAATCAGAACAATGACCCGAAAATAAAATATTTGGTGAACTGTAGGAGGAGGGGGGCAGAGCTACCTGGAGGTTTCTCTTGTGAGGTAACATGGAAGTGATGGGTCAATTGGCCTCTTCCTGTGCCTTATATGAATGGTGGAAGGTAGAGAAGATATATATGTACTGATAGTAGACACTATTGATAGTAGTAAATCCTGGAGTAACTCAGAGGGACAGGCAGAAGGAATGGGTGACGTTTCAGGTCGAGACCTCTCCTCAGTATTGTTAGGTCATGTATATGTTGATTGGACATTAAACCATTATCTCCAAATCCTCCTCCTCTGGTGCTGCCTGATCTGCTAAATATTTCCATCACCTTCTGCTTTTAGTTTAGATTTTGTACTACATCAAGTCTTGTAGAGGCAGCAACATTGTACCAGAAAATTAGGTTGGTAATGGACCCCAAGAAAGGGAGTTTGTAGAGTGCCTCCGAGATGGATTCTTAGAGCAGCTTGTACTGGAGCCTACCAGGGAGATGGCAATTCTGGATTTAGTGTTGTGTAATGAATCGGATTTGATAAGGGAACTCAAGGTAAAGGCACCATTAGGAGGTAGTGACCATAACATGATGAGTTTTAATCTGCAATTTGAGAGGGAGAAGGTAAATTCAGAAGTGTCAGTATTGCAGTTGAACAAAGAGGACTATGTTGGCATGAAGGAGGAGCTGGCCAAAGTTGACTGGAAAGGGACCCTACCAGGGATGATGGTGGAACAGCAATGGCAGGTGTTTCTGGGAATAATCCAGAAGATGCAGGGTCATGTCATTCCAAATAGGAAGAAAGATTCCAAGGGGAGTAAGAGGTGACCGTGGCTGACAATAAAAGAGAAGACATATAACATAACAAAGATGAGTGGGAAGTCAGAGGATTGGGCAACTTTAAAAGATCAACGGAAGGTAACTAAAAAGGCAATACAGGGAGAAAAGATGAAGTATGAAGGTAAGCTAGCCAAAAATATAAAGGAGGATAGTAAAAGCTTATGTGAAGAGAAAAAAATTAGTTAAGACAAATGAGGGTCCCTTGAAGACAGAAACGGGTGAATGATGGGGAACAAAGAAATGGCAGACGAGTTGAACAGGTACTTTGGTTCTGTTTTCACTAAGGAAGACACAAACAATCTCCCAGATATACTAGGGGACAGAGGACCTAGGGTGACGGAGAAACTGAAGCAAATTCACATTAGTCAGGAAATTATGTTGGGTAGACTGATGGGACTGAAGACTGATAAATCCCCAGGACCTGATGGTCTGCATCACAGGGTATTCAAGGAGGTGGCTCTAGAAATCGTGGATGCATTAGTGATCATTTTCAAATGTTCCATAGATTCTGGATCAGTTCCTGTGGATTGGAGGGTAGTTAATGTTATCCTACTTTTCAAGAAAGGAGGGAGAGAGAAAGCAGGGAATTATTTACCAGTTAGCCTGACATCGGTGCTGGGGAAGATGCTGGAGTCGATTATCAAAGATATAATAGCGACGCATTTGAATAGCAGTAACAGGATCGGTCCAAGTCAGCATGGATTTACGAAGGGGAAATCATGCTTGACAAATCTTCTGGAATTTTTTGAGGATGTTACAAGTAAAATGGACCAGGGAAAGCCAATGGATGTAGTGTACCTGGACTTTCAGAAAGCCTTTGATAAGGTCCCACACAGGAGATTAGTGGGCAAAATTAGAGCACATGGTATTGGGGGTAGGGTATTGACATGGATAGAAAATTGTTTGGCAGACAGGAAACAAAGAGTAGGGATTAACGAGTCCCTTTTAGAATGGTAGGCAGTGAC
Organism: Amblyraja radiata; assembly: GCF_010909765.2. Lineage (NCBI taxonomy): Eukaryota > Metazoa > Chordata > Chondrichthyes > Rajiformes > Rajidae > Amblyraja > Amblyraja radiata. The sequence goes on along the minus strand of NC_045978.1, from coordinate 18,198,529 downwards.
TAGTGGGGTGCCGCAAGGCTCGGTGCTGGGACCGCAGTTATTTACAATATACATTAATGATTTAGATGAAGGAATTAAAAGTAACGTTAGCAATTTGCAGATGACACATAGCTGGGTGGTAGTGTGAACTGTGAAGAGGATGCAGGGTGACTTGGACAGGTTGGATGAGTGGGCAGATGCATGACAGATGCATTATAATGTGAAAAATGTGAGGTTATCCAGTTTGGACGCAAGAACAGGAATTTATCTGAATGGTGTCAGGTTAGGAAAAAAGTGGAAGTACAACGAGACCTGGGTGTTCTAGTACATCAGTCACTGAAAGTAAGCATACAGGTACAACAGGCAGTGAAAAAAGCTAATGGCATGTTGGCCATAAAGAGAGGAGTTGAGTGTAGGAGCAAAGAGGTCCTTCTGCAGTTGTACAGGGCCTTGGTGAGACCACACCTGGAATATTGTGGGCAGTTTGGTCTCCTAATTTGAGGAAGGATATTCTTGCTATTGAGGGAGTGCAGCGTAGGTTCACGAGGTTAATTCCCATGATGGCGGGACTGTCATATGATGAAAGAATTGAGCGACTAGGCTTGTATTCACTGGAATTTAGAAGGATGTAAAATTATCAAGGGATTGGACACGCTAGATGCAGGAAACATGTTCCTGATGTTGGGGGAGTCCAGAACCAGGGGTCACAGTTTAAAAATAAGGGGTAGACCATTTAGAACTGAGATGAGGGAAAACCTTTTCACACAGAGAGTTGTGGATTTGTGGAATTCTCTGCCTCAGAAGGCAGTGGAGGCCGATTCACTGGATGCATTCAAAAGAGAGATAGATAGAGCTCTTAGGGCTAACGGAATCAAGGGGTATGGGGAGAAGGCAGGAACGGGGTACTGATTGTGGATGATCAGCCATGATCACATTGAATGGTGGTGCTGGCTCAAAGGGCCGAATGACCTGCTCCTGCACCTATTGTCCATACATCTATGTCTATATATCTGTGCAATGCCCAGCACTGCATGCTTAGGCAGAAAATTGAACGTTAATAATCACAGACCTTGAGGATTACAATGATTTAAGGTTATAAATTGTATTTAGATATAAATAATTTCATCCTCACTTACTGAAAAATTAACATTCAATTTTAATTAATTAAAAACAGGACTAAATATTTGCACTGATAAATCATTCATTCACGATGTGAATATTTAAACAAGTGCTTGTATGATTGTGCCATTTATATGGAAGCTTTCTATAATACGTTTACCAATTACAAGTTTATTAAATTCAGTAAATATATTATTCAATGTAATTGCTTGAGGGAGAGTTTGCTCTGCTGGGAATTCTATCAAGAAGCACTAGAATTTCTAAACATAAAACTGCGTGTGAAAAAAGATGGATGTCACCCCTTTGACCTTTTATTTATAAAATATAATTGAAAAGACAATTTTCGCTCAGTTTTTTCCATTCCAGCAGTGGAATAGAGAGAGGTGGCACGATGGAAACATCCTTAGCAACAAATCCTGTTCATTATGATATTTTATGACATAAACTGTATTCAGACTGCTTTATTGGGGATGAGCTGTGAAAGGTAAGGTCAACATCACAATAACACTTTTAAGGCAATCAGTTAAAGTTCTCCATTATAGATTTTTTTTTGGAATGCTATGTCATCTCTAAATGCCCTTTTCTCTTTAAACTTAACAAATATCTTACTTGGTTGTAGTTAAATAAAATTAATTCTGCCCATTCATTGTAGTGTGTGCTATTCTGTATCTAGTGGAAAATAACTGAGAGTTGATTCAAGGCTCAACCACTTGATAAAAGTAATCGGTGAGCCAGATAATCTCGGGACTCACCAATCATGGCACGTGCTCATGCTAACCTATTCCAGATACAGAGGGCCAGGCAAATTGACCCTTCATTGCTGGGCGATATTTCACCAAGTGAAGCAGGGTGTGGGGGAGGGGGAGGGGGCGGGGGAGTTGGGGGAGGGGGTTGGGGGAGAATGACGAGGAAGGTATCCTGAGGGACCCACATCAGTAATGACCCTCTACCTTTTCTATTTTCATACTTTTGATGGGTAGCCTTAAAGCCATAAAGGCCTTTGAACTATTTTTTTTATTATAAAGATTTCTGATGCAGAAATTGAAAGACTGAATAACCACAACTACTTCTAAAATATAATCAATAAACCCTAAAAGCATGAGAAATAAATAAAAACACTGAGGGGAGGCAAAATAAAATAAATAACCCACTTGCCTTTCTATTCAGAGTGAGTGACTCCATTCAATTGAATGTGGTTATGTCTGTCATGTCGACCAGCCCTGATGTCAAGCTCTGGGACTGGATGTTAGGTTCACCAGCTCCACTATTTCAGTGTACAGATAGCACAAGTTTAAGTTGTGGACGTTTGAGATAAATTAAAGAGCAGGTAACAGAGAGGCAGCAGTTCCACTCAAAATTGACTGCTAAAGAAAATGTAATCCAACTATGACTTCTAACCTGGGTGTGCAGGCCACATTAACAATGTGGAACTGCATCATCCAAAACACCAATATTTGGCAAGAATGATTCTGGTACATTACCTGGAAACTCACTTATTTTACATTTTAATTTACCCTGCAATTTTCTCACTTGAATCAGATGGCTAATAAACATGCCTTTTGCAAAGCACAATCTTTATTTACTAGTATTAAGGACCAAATGAAATTGTCAGACCCCAATTATACATCTAAATCAGATAATTTAACCAAATAATATACATAAAATAAAATAAAATTGCAACCCCAATTATTTATTCCAACACAAATACAATTCTATGATTTCAAAGCATTAATGAAAAAGTTCCAACCTAAAACGTGGCCTATCCATGTTCGTCAGAGATGCTGCTTGACCCGCTAAGTTACTCTCGCATTTTGTGTCTTTGTTTCTCTCTATGCCATGCTCATTTAAGTACCTGTCCAGGTGTCTCTTAAATATTGTCACGGTTACTGTCTCCACCATCTCCTCTGACAGGTCAATCCAGATACCAACTAGACTTTGTGTACAAAATGTAAACTGTGACAGGGTCAATCTGGTGGTAGATGCAATATCACTGTAGATAAAAACAATTCCCATGGATATTTTTACACCTCAGCACAGATTACAAAATACCTAATAACTGTACACCTAATAACTACATGTAGAAGATAATTCTCACTCCCTTCATTTTATTCAGTTATTTCACGGTGTGCATTTGATTAGCTTTCTGTACTTAATCATAACTGAATACCTAATGTGGAGATGAGTCTAACTAGCTGAGTAAATGATATTCCAGTTTCAAAGTATAATATTTACATTGAGACTTTTCTCATCTGAAGTTGAGTTCTGCACCTTACTCAGGAGATGGGAAACAAAAGGCATGACAAAGATAATGAGATCTTTTGACACACCTCACTTGCTTCTGTTCATCTGATGCTGAAGAGGCTGATATGGTATAACTCTTAACAAAATGATTGGGCTGGAATCTGATAATCAATTGGTTAAGAACAATTGAAAATGTAAATTAGGTCATAAGGTCATCAGTGATAGGAATACAATTAGGTAATCTGGCCCATCAAGTCTACTATGCCATTCAATCGTGGCTGATCTATCTTTCCCTTCTAACCCCATTCTCCTGCTTTCTCCCCATAACCTCTGACACCTGCACTAAACAAGGACCATTTTTCATAAGTTCAGAATGTCTCAAAGTACTTTAGAATTGGTGAGCTATTTATACAAAATGTAGTCATTGTTGTAATATGTTGAACCATGGGAGCTAATTTGTTCCAAATAAAGTAGCACAAGCAGCAATCAGAGGTTGACAGCCAGATCAAGATTTAGAAAACTTGCTTGTTCTTTGAATTGAGCCTTCAGCCACCATCAATAGTATTAGCATCTTTGTTTTAATTCATTAAGTTGGGGCTGCATGTTGAATTGTGTTTCTGAAATTGACTTCAACGGCAGCAATTCCTTAAAAGTTACTATTTTTCAATGTTGGTGTGATTGTACTAAATTTAGTTGGATAATTCTCTTTGGAACATTTCATTACAAAGGTGGCATGTAAAATATAAATTGGAATGTTTGACATGAAATGAATCTGGAAAAAAAACAAATAAATTGACCTTAAAAGCTAATATTTGGCAGATATAGATTGTGTTACAGTGTGCAGACTGACATGGAGAAAATATCTTCTCTAACTATTCTGAAGTCTCTTGGAAAGTTTCTCATTAAGGCTTCAGTTATTCTAAACTTACACTCTAATTTACTCGGCTAATTTATAAACTTCGTTATTTTTTCATGACCTTTAAAATCTCTGGAGAGAATGACACAATGACATTGTAATATACAGAGACAAGGATAATTAATGGCTGAAAGAAAGCTCATTTAACATGAAGAACAAACCATACTAAAAGTCCCATCATTAATACAAGATTTTCCCTAACGAGCGAGCCAGTAAACCTTTACTTGATGAAATGGCTGTCTATGAATAATGTAATACTGTATTACTGTTCTTAAACCCCTCGTGCACCAAAATACTGTTGGTTTAGAGATTTTCACCTACAGGGAGAGGTTGGATAGACTTGGATTATTTTCTCTTGGAGACTTGATAGTATATAAAATTATGTGATACATAGATAGGGTAGATAGTTAGAACCTTTTCCCCTGGGTGAAAATGTCCAGCATTAGAGGACATAGCCAAAAAGTGAGAGGGGGAAAGTTGAATGTAGATGAGTGAGGCAATTTTGTTTTTACATCGACAGTAGTGGAAGCCTGGAACACTTTGCCAGGGGTGATAGTGGGGTTTAAGATGGTTTTAGATAGGCAGATGGAAGTACAGGGAATATAGAGATATGGATCATGTACATGCAGATTAGATCAGTTTAACTTGACATCATGTTTGGTACAAGCATTGTGGACCGATTGGCATGTTCATGTGTTGTACTGTTCTATGTTCTAACATACCATTCAGTTAAGATAAAACAGCATTTCAGCACTTATTCATTACTGAACCATCTCTGATCTAGAAAGTCTACCATAACTGCAATTTTTTAGCTTATTTTCACGGTACCTGAGAACCCATTTTATTTTCTAAACATAGGGAAACATATTTTGTTGCTGTATAAAGGTCAGAAATCTAATATATAAATACTTATTTGGAAACAAATGCTTTACTCTTGCTTCTGCTGGATACAGTCAGTCTACAATGGTCAGTCTAAAATCTGGATTTTAAATTACTTTGTGGATATATTTACACCATTGTTTGTAAGGCAGGATATCTTGGAAACTCTGGGAGGTTTTGAAGGATATCATCCCTCCTAGAAGGCACTCCGTGGGGACGACAGAATGACAGGTACTTACTGGTGATGAAATGGACTCTTAATGTGTAGAATTCTCTATTGATTGTAAACACACGATTCAGGGAACATCAAAGTTAGCATTCAGCATTCAAGTTATCAAAAATCTGGATTTTAGGGAAGATTGGATGTTGGGTTACCTGATTGAGATTATTAAAATAAATGAAGGAACAAATAGTTTTCCAGACAAAAGCTTATTCCAATTAAATAGGGTATTTTAAGTTATATAGGTTACATATCATTCCCAATCTCTGGATGTTTTTTCCCATCTTTCCCATTTCCCATCTTCAGGCCAGACCAAGCAAAAAAAATAGCATACAGGAGGTTCCCACCATTGGATGTCAGGAGCTCAGTCACAGAATATTGCACCTCTGAGGCTTATGTGGTGGTTGCCAATTCATTTGACTCATTCATTCGAGATTTGGATTTATTTTGGCTGTGCAGAATCAATTCTAAAGCGAGTAATCATATGAGACATCCACAAACTCCTACGGACCTGCTACGGACATTCTCCGAGTTCGAATCAGGGGAAAGCTCAAGAGAACTCGTGAATTACCTCATACAGTGGGACAGGGGTTTAAAGCAAAGGATACAGGATCATACTACATTGCAGATGAAGTGCTGAAGGCATGCACTGCAGAACTAACTATGCCTCTAGTCTTGATGTTCCACTCCAGTTACATTACTGGCACTGACCCAACAACGTGGAATGTTGCCCAGATATGTCCTGTTCATAAAACGCAGGACAAATCCAATTTGGTTAATTACAGACTAATCAGTCTTCTGCCAATCATCAGCAGTGATAGACACTGTTATAACAGTGTTACTGCATGGTACTTATTCACCAATAACCTTCTCACTAATGTCCAGTTAGGAATTTTCCGGGATCATTCAGCTTGACAACTCATCTCATCCTTGATCGGTATGTGGATCAAAGAACTAGGGTAGGAGTGTTTCTCTTTGACATCAAAACAGTATTTGATTGAGTGTAGCATCATGGATCCTTGGTAATATTAATGAATGAGCATCTCAGGAAAATACTCCAGTGGAGAGGTACATCTCACACAACACAAGATGGTGGTGATTGTTCATGTCCCTGGACATCACTGCAGGAGTTCCTAATGGCAGTGTCCTTCAGCTGCCTCAAGAAAGACCTTCCTTCCAACTCAAGGTCAGAAGTGGGGATGTTGCCAATGACTGCATTTTCATTAATTCCTTTCATCAATAACTCCTTAGCAAATGAAGCAGGCCATGCCTGCAGGCAGCAAATCCAACGTAACATTTAAGGCATGGGCTGATAAATGACAAGCAATATTCGTGCCAAGAAGTGTCAGGCAATGCACATCCTCAACAGGGGAGATTCTAACCATTTACCCTTAAGATGCAATGCAATTTACCATCACTTAGAATCTCACATCTACATCTTGTGGAATTGGCATTGACCAGAAACTCAAATGGTCCAGCCACATACATCTCCTGTCTACAAAATACCGTTTTTCAGAGGCTGGGTATCCCATGGCGAATGACCCCTCCTGACACTCCAAAACAATTCTGTCATCTAGAAGGCAAAAGTTAGTAATGTGCTGGAGTACTATCAACTTTCCTGGATGATTGCAGCTCCAATACTCAAGAAGCTCAACGCGTTCCAGGACAATGCAGTCCGCTTGATTGCTACCCCATTCCCAATCCTAAACATTCAATCCCTTCATCACCACCCAACAGTGACTGCAGGGTATAGCAGGATACAATACACATCAATTACTCATTTAGGATGCACTTAGAGCACCTCCCAAACCAGCAATCTCCACCACCGTGGATGAAAAGGACTTCAGGAACATGGGAGCACCACCACATATTCATTCCCATCTACTTCATGATTTGGAAATATGCTACTGGTCCTCTACTGTCAATATGTGTAAACCCTGTTAAACTTCACAACAGCACTGTGGGTGTACCTTCACCACCATCTCAAAGGAAATTAGATATGGCCATTAAATGCTGGCTATGGCAATAATGTTCAGGTGTAGGAAGAAAAATTAAAAAAACTGTAACCTAAATTCAAATTGGCCATTTTCCAATAACTCCACTAGCAATATCCTCCTCATCCATTATAACCAGTCCCCACTGAACTTTACATCTTTACCCGGCGATATCTCTCTGAATCCTTTTCCTGCAGCCAGTGGAAGCTGAATCATTTTGCTTCAGGTTCCTGCCAGTTCTATGAAAGAATGTTATTTGTCGGCGTGCATTCAGGCAATTCATGATTGACTCAAGCAAATGCTCCCAATAAACTTTGCATTAACTCAGAGTAACTCCTATTCTTTTTAATCTGGGGAGTTACTGGCATATATAAAATCCTGTTCAAATTCTCCATTTATTTTCTGACAATTGTATCATGTGGTAAATTATTCAACTTTACCATGCGCGTATTTCAAAAATATAATTACTTTTCCTTACATTTAATTAATGATTTAATAGTTCATGCTGGTTTATTATTGTAATCCCGATACATTTCACAGTAAAATAGCTAATCCAAATGAACAGTGTCGCACCCACCAGAGGCATGCCATGCACCTGCCATTTTAAATTACACATTTTAGTTGGTTAAGAATAATCTCAGACCATAAGACTAGGGCTTAAATGTCATGGTACAATGATGTAATTCAGACCCTCATCATATTTTAACAAATTGTAGTAAAGTTGGAGCCTGGACCTCCCCTTGACATAAAATAAAAGCATTGCCAAGGTTTGGTTACTACTCTTGAAGTTTCTTGGTTGTCTGGGAGGTGAGGTTGCTCCTTCCCATCCCACAGTAAGTGATTAGGACTTCTCTGCTCCAGGAATTCTGCAAACTGATTGACTTCTACTTGCACACCAACCCTGTGTGCTCTCACCCATGCTTCACTCCAACAACCGCACTCCCCACCCACCCTGGCCAGCTCCCATTTGGTTAGTCTCTGGAACTGTTTGTCCCCAGCTGCCTTTCCTGTTATATTTATCCACTTCTCCTCTAGGCCAATGATACCTGTCCCCAAAAGCATTTTGGCTGGTCTATGCAAATATGAAATGGGACTTGAACTGACATAAGGCGAAAGTCAATCAGTTAGCCTGGCATTCCATATGAACAACTCACTCAGAATGAAAGTTTTACTACTTTTATGAATCTAATGATACTTAAAACATATTTGTATTTCTAAAGAAAATATTACCTATATGTTAGCAATAGAAGCCCACATTTATGCTTTTTCACAGAGTGAAAAGTGAGTCAGGACTGGTTAAATTGGATAGGCGCTGGAATGGTGATTTATGATTATCTTGTGCCCATTTGACTGGATGCTGAAAGTCACCACCTTGGTGCTACATGCTCACGAACATGACTTCATCACGCAATATTCACAGATTGTGCTGGAGCTCAATGCCCACCTCAGCAAGGGCCTCAGATTCAGCATTGGCTGACACCACTTGGTACTAGTTGCATCTTTCAGCTAAGGGATCCAAAGTGGTGAGAGCAGTTCAGAGCTTTGTCAGATCTGAATCCTGTTCAGGAAAGGACAACCTGGCTGAAGGCTGGGAGAGAGCATGAACTCTAGTTTTCCTGTACTGCATGAGGTTTTGGAGCGGCAGGTGGAAATAAGACAAGTCATCTTTCATCGATGGTGACCCACAGAGTGCTCCACACTTAAAGTAAATGGCAGTAGAAGCAGACAGATAATGACATGATACCAACCCTAGCAGTGTGTAGCAGCCTAGGTAGCTCAGTCAGTAGAGCAGCATATCTTTAATCTCATGGTCCATGTTTCAAGTTTCTGTTCAGCTGGGCAACACGGTGGTGCAGCAGCAGAGTTGCTGCCTCACAGCGCCATAGACCCAGGTTCAATCCTGATTAACAGGTCTGTCCCACTTAGGTAATTTTTTAGTCAACTACAGGTGACTAGGCTGTCGCCACATGGTCGCCGGGGTGTCTCCTGCATGGTCATGAGTAGTTTCCTCAATCGCGCATAGAGTCATAGCATCTTTCTGGTCGCCGCTGGATTTTCAACATGTGGGACAGGCCCTTAAGGGTATTGTCTGTATGGAGTTTGTACGTTCTCCCCATGACCACGTGGGGTTATCCCAGGTGCTCCGGGTTCCTTCCACACTCCAAAGATGTACAGGTTTGTAGGTTAATTGGCTTTGGTAAAAATTGTAAATTGTCCCTAATATGTAGGATAGTGCTGGTGTATAGGGATAGCTGGTTGGTGTGGACTCGGTAGGCGGAAGGGTCTGTTTCTACACTGTATCTCTAAACTAAACTAAACTAAACTAAACTAAACTAAACTAAACTAAACTAAACTAAACTAAACTAAATACTGCAAGAAGGTGTAGAGTCATGGAATCATTCTGTAAAGCATAGAAACAGGCCCTTCGGCCCAACTCATCCAAGTCAACTAAGTTGCCTAACCAAATCAGTCCTACTTGCCTACATTTGGCCTATCTCCCTACCAACCTTTCTTGTCCTAGTACCACCCCGTGCCTTTCAAATAAAGTAATTGAACCCACCTCTACCACTTCTTCTGGCAGTGCATTCCATGTACGCTTTATCTCTTTGAGTAATAAATTGACCCTCCGGTCTCTTTCAGATCTTTCCTTTCTCATCTTAAACCTATGCCCTCTAACTTTAGACTTCTCTATCCTGGAGGGAGGGGGAACTAGCTATTTGCCTTACCAATGCCTTTCATGGTTTTCTAAACATCTAAAAGGTCACCTCTCAGTCTCCTACAATCCAGAAAAAAATATAAGCCACCCAGAACCTGTAACATCCTTGTGAATCCTTTTTTCACCCTTTCCAGTTTAATGACATCATTCCTACAGCAGGGGGACCAAAGCTATGTACAGTAGTACAATAACCTCAAGGAAATGATCAAGGTCAATGAATGCAACTTTAATTATTATGTTCCTCACCAGTCTCAGCCAGCGTGTCGATCACCATCAGGTCAACCAGCAGCACTCCCCATCAATCAGAAAGCATCTGCTTCACTGCACCATCACATCACACTGAGCCTCAAGCTTTGTAAATATAGCTGCTTTACCCAAAAAGTTGCACTGCTGTACTTCCCTCTTCTTTACATAACTGATATAGCTGGAAATAACCAAAGGGATGGGGCAGCTTTGTGTTCTTACCCCATTATAACTAGTGCCATTGCTGAGACCATGACCAGCAATGAAAGCACTGAAGGTAGACACAAAATGCTGGAGTAACTCAGCGGGGCAGGCAGCATCTCTGGATAGAAGGAGTGGGTGGTGCTTCGGGTCGAGACCTTTCTTCAGCACTGAAGGCGTTGGTTCCTCCTCACAACCCATCTTTTCCCTGTCCCACAATCTCCTCCAGCTGGAACCCAGGTTATTTTGTGCTATATCAGTTATGTTATATGACTTTTTTGTGCTATATCAGTTTCACCATGACTTACCCTTTTTAAGTTTTGCTTTTCAGGCATGGAGAAACTGCAACCTGATCAATAATACAGGATAATAGGAAAAGAGCAATGAGATTGCAGTAAACTGTTTGGATACTGTGGCACTGTGCATATATTGGAGATAGATTAAAGGTTGGAAATGTTGACCATGTGAGCCAGTGGTCTGCAGTCAGAGAAGATGCTATCCTTTCCAGCATGGTTGACACAGTGGTGCAGTGAGAAGAATTGATGTCTCATAGCTCATACTACCTGGGTTCGATCCTGGCCTCCAGTGCGTCTGTGTGGAGTTTGCTTGTTCTCCCTGGGACTGCGTGATTTTCCTGCCTGGTTTTAGTTTTCCCCCCACATCCCAAAGATATGCAGATCGCTAGATTACTTGGCTGCTGTAAACTGTTGTTAATAAGTGGGTGAAAAGTAGAAACTTGGCATGAACAAGGGGAGAATAAAATGGGATTAATGTAGGATTAGTGGACATGGGTGCTTGACCTGGCACACATGTCCACATGGCGCTGCACAACTCCAAAGAAGCAGAGACCAATACTATTACGACAATCAAGGTGCAGAGTCCCAGCTTCCTTTGCGTTGGACATTGCAGTGGAATTTCTGTCTGAGAACTGGTAAAAACCCAGGCAGCACTGACTCCAGATTCTCATCTGCCACATCAATTGCTGCTCCTTCTCTTTCACAGCATCTTATGACAGCATCTCAACCTTCACTTCCTCCTGCATCAATGGCTTTTGTTCCATTGAGTGCTCAGTGTTTCATCTTCATGTTTATTCTTATTTGCCAACCTGACAGCATCATGCTTTATGAACCATGACTACATCAAAGTTTCCATTTGAATTGAATAATCTTTCATGCTAAGAATAGCTGTGCTGGAAAAGTCTTACTCTGTTTTCTTCACGGTCACTGTTTGACAGAACAGTTGTCTTAAAAGAACTTCCAGTACATATTAAATAACTGAACAGATCGTGGTAAAAAGAATTGCACGAAGAAATAGAAAACGACATGTAGTATGGCAAATTCAGTGCAGATGAAAGCAATAAAGGAAGCATTCTTTCCAAATTCTGATCAGGGAATCACAACCATGGGTGAACTGTGAGACAGTCACCAAGCAAATTGAGTGCTGAAGAAATGCCCTGCAGAAATGCACCCCAGTTTTTGGTTCTAAAAGCAGTTTACAGTAGTGACAGAGGATTAAACTCTCATAACTGGTCCCATTCACTTGAATGCAGTTGAATTGCAGAACCAGAATAAAAAGCTTGATGATTCTTATCCGGAACGTTTAGCACTCATGTCTGGGCTGAAAACCTGGATAATAAAGCTGAAGACGTCGTGAAAATATCTTGCAACAGCAATAAATAATGAGTATTCATATTAAGAAAGAGTTATTGTGAAATGAAAAATACAATAAAAAAAAGGTGAGAAACAATGATCTGGGAGAAACTGTTACGGAGAATATTACGAAGCATTTTGTTGCCTCATTTCCTTTCACCCATGTCTAAGGGTCCAGCTTTTGGTAGCTAATTTTTAGAAGCTATTGATCATGGAGAGTAGTTACAGGGATTCAGATCCTTGCATTTGGGACACCAATAACGCAGAGTAAATTTGAAAGTAGATATTTTTATCATGTCTGTCCAAGCAACAGTAACTAATACCCTCAGTGCAAGGAGGAAACAAATAATACACAAAGAAATAGTTGAGGAAGAATAAACATAGATAAATATGGCAAAGACCAATGTCCTATAGTACAGATGCCATTGGCTGATATTAATACATTGATGCATTACGTTGACATCCATTAGCATTTCTAGTCGTGAATTTTTTCCACAGTAAGGGTCGAATCAATTCTAGATTTGATTGCATGAGTCAGCACTTTTATTTTTTGTTTGAAATCTATTTCAAGAAAATGGCTACGATGTATTTGTGGACAGCTGATGACCCAAACCAATTAGTAATCCATTCACTCAGGTCGGAACAGGTTGATGATATTTATATCAGTAAAAATGCTGAGAAATGTTCAAAATATAATTTTGGCGAATCCATTAAAATGAAAGAAGCAGTACATGTATCAGGTAGATCCACAGAATCGCTTGCCCAGAGTAGGGGAATCGAGGACCTGAGAACATAGGTTCAAGATGAAGGGGAAAAGTATATTTTTCACACAAAGGGTGGTTGGTGTATGGAACAAGCTGCCAGAGGAGGTAGTTGTTGCAAGGATTATTCCAGCATTTAAAAAAACAGTTAGCAGGTACATGGATAGGACAGGTTTGGAGGGATATGGACCAAGCACAGGCAGGTAAAGGGCCTGTCCCACTTGGCCGTCATTTATGTGACAGGACGGTAGTGACGGACGCGTTCAGTCGCGCGACAGTAGCGCACGTCATCACCCGTCATCATGCGCCTTCAAATATTTTATCTGCTCTGCAAGTGGAATTAGTCAGCGTATTGGCAAGCCTGAGACATCAGAGCGATAGAGGGACTGCATCCACACAGTCGCAATGAATGAGCCAGCGACCATAATCCAGCTCTGCCTCTTCAAGGCCAAAAGTTGAGCCACCAGGATAAGCCGGGGACCACCAGCCCCTTCTCTCGGCAAGGGCACGAAGAAGCCTGTGATCACCATGCTTCCTCCTTCGAGACCAGGACTGTGCTGTTGGGACAAGCCTGAGATCGCTGGAGCCACCACACATGTGCCCTGATTACAAGGTACAGTGCTTCCCTGCAATCTTGGACTTTCGTGTCCACCAATTTCAATATGGGGGGGGGGGGCTTTCTGGATACTAGCATGATTTTGTGGGCCGAAGGGACAGGTTTCCAGAGGGCTAGTATAGACATTGTGGGACGAATGCATTCTTGGGCTGGCACTCACACAAACACAAACACACACACACACATATACTCACACACACATATACACACACACAAACACACACATACACTCACACATTCACAAACACACACACACGCACGCACGCACGCACGCACGCACGCACGCACGCACGCACGCACGCACACACACACACACACACACACACACACACACACACACACACGCACGCACACACACACACATATACACACACACTCACAAACACACACTCACAAACACACACACACATACACTCACAAACACATAAACACACACACACTCACACAGATACACACACACACACACACACACACACACACACACACACACACACACACACACACACACACACACACACACACACACACACACACACACACACACACACACACACACACTGACTCACACATCATATATAAGGCAGTAAACTTTCTTGAATACTCACACAGCTGAGTGCGGCTTCTCCACTTTGGGGATTCCGCAGTCAGCGGCACTTCTGCAATCAGCGTGACCTCTGCACTTACCGGAAATCACGCAATCAGCGCGACCTCTGCACTCACCGGAAATTACGCAATCTGCGTGACCTGTCCACTAAGCGGAAGTCACGAAATGAGCGGGACTTTTGAACTAAACACAGTCTGACCTAATAAAGCATTTATTCCTTCCAAACACAGTCAGACCTAATAAAGCATTGCAGTTTCAATCACAGGCAGGGCAGCAGGCCAAACAACTCATGGCATTGTCATTAAGGGCCAACAAATAATTTATTGCAAGTACATTGCAGACTCACAGTTCAGTTGATTCACAGCTTAGAATGAGAGTTCTGGCCTCTCCCTCGCGATCTTGCAGAGTGACTGAGTCACGTCCAGGCATCCGGGGTTTTATAGTCCTGCCCCCCTGGAGGGGCGTTACCTTCATTGCGGTGATTGACAGGCGAGAGGATCTCAAGGTTTTTTAAACGCTCGTAACTTTTTTATTTTTCATCGATGGGAAAATCCTCGGGGCCTGCTCAGCGGAGGAGGACTGGGAGTAAGACGGCCAAAAATCATAGCGATATATGGTAGTGTTTTTTCTAAAATCAAGATACAGCGCCGACAGGAAGTGGTCAAGATGAGACTTTTAATTATATATATATATTTATTTATGAAGTATGATGAAGCAAACAACCCTGCTTGAAGTTCTGAAATCAGGCAGCTTCATTTGCTTGTGACATTGCAGAACTCAACTTTAAAGGCTCAACAACGGATATAATAGTAGTTAAATCAAGAAGAGAGAGTCTGCAATTAGTGGAATATGCTGAAGGTATAAGTGCAAATAGGCAGGAAGCTTGTCTGCAAACTATTTTGTGGAAAAAGAAAGAAAATGACTGCTGATAAATATACTCCACAGGCAGCTTGGGTGAATCTGGCATGTGAGCATAAAGAGGATGACTTTTTTTCAAAGATCATTTCTAAGCTGGAAGACAATGGTGAAAACACACCAGCATTGAACGTTGCAGTAGGGAAAGGAAGAAAGCAATGTATTTATAGAAATCGCCTCTGAAGTTCAGCATACATCACTAACTCACTAGCTCCACAGACAGCTAAAGGTATCATCTTCACAGAGGTAACCTGTACTTGGTAAAATATGAAACTCATGGCTGTTTAGGATTGCACAGAACAATAAATTCAGCACATGGAACCAAAACCTGGGAGAAGCAGTGAATGACTGCATCATTATAACCAAGCACCTGGTAACGTATTGTAATTTTGAAAGAGGTTTTAGCAAGACGTTCTTGTGCTGGGTTAAGGATCAAATTGAAGTTGTTAGGGCATAAAAATTCTTACAATTGATTTGGCATAAAATAAATTGCTGGGGAAACTCAAAGAGTCAGGCAGCATCATTGGAGCGAAATAGGCAAATGACATTACAGGTCAGATTGATAGAATGATAGCTGATAGAAAGAGCTGGCATGTGATAGATGGATACAAGTGTGGAGGGGTTGATTGGCAGATGAGAAAGGTAGGGGAGAGATGGGTGGAGATAGTAAGCGAGGCTGGAGATGAATGGAGAAGACGTAAGAGTGCAGATATGGAATCTTCTAAGGCAAGGTGGAGAGTGAAATACAGAACCAGCGGAAGGGATAGTGGAAGGAAGGGAGTGAGAAGGCATTTGTCTATTTCCCCTCACAGATGCTGCCTGACCCGTTGAGTTTCTTCAGCAGTTTATTTTTTGATTAAGAGTACCTACAGTTTCCTTTTCACTTAAAGAAGCCTTTGCAACTTGGATTGCGTTTTACCCACTGTGCTCAACTTTCCAAAGTAATAGAATGGACATTTTTAAAACATGTTTTTATTTTACATCAAAACAGGCCACATTTCCTGAAATAGTGATGTAGGAAATAACTTTTCAATACTATCTCCATTCTTAGAAAAAAGAAAACCATAGAGCAAAGGAATAAATACCCAAATTCCCCCCTTTCATAACATTTTAATTTTTTTTAAAGGCAATAGATCAGAAATAATGATATAAGGTGTTTTTTCTCTATCAGATGCTGACCAATCTGCTGTGATTTGATGGGATTTTCTGTACATAGGAAATAGCAGCACAGTGCTCTGGTTATAGGTTAGATTTGCCAAACCAGATCACTACAGACCTGACAAATCAGTGAAAATATTATGCTGCGAATGTAAATATTATTATCTCTGACCTCTCGTATAAAATCTAAAAAATGTGTAAAAAGCCTGCATAAAATCTACCAATTGGTTTTATTAACCTTTTAAAAACCATACTCATCAGTCGGGTGTTAGAGAAAGAAAATGTTTTCCAACATCTTCAGCTGTGATAATTATGCAGCATCGTTTTTGCCATTTTGCAAATCTATACATTTGTCCAAATTTGATGCATTCAGACTTCATCTGAGTTGATGTTGCCCCTCTTTGATGGATGGGAGCATGAGGCATAGTGAAAATCTGTGCACACAAGTCTAATCAAACCTTTTTTTTCACCTTGTCAAGTGCTGCTCAGTGGAAGCTGAGAGCGAAGGAAAGGTCAATGTGAGATGAGTGAAGCAGCAATATCTTCAGTTTATCACAGTAACAGAATTAGAAACTGGGACACTGCAGAGAGATTTTATTGCTTGGATGTTTAGAGGCTGCGTGGAGGCAGTTGGAGGTGAGGTGTGACCATAGGAAGGTGTTCTATCTCAAATATTAAAAATACATTTTCTCAATCAATATGGTGATATGCCATTTCAGTTCCTGTGTAATTGATTTATCAATTATTTTCCTCTAATCTGCCAAAGGAAGAGAGAAACATGACAGCTCATTCATCTGAGTCGTAGCAATCGCAATTCTTATTAGCTGGGAAGATGACTTGAAAGTGCAGTCTTTGGAGGCTCTGAAACATGCTCAAGCATTTCATAGAAGACGAGAGGAGAAAAATAGCCCTCACTGAGGAAAATGTGTTTTGCGCACAATGTCAAATATTTTCTGTGGGGTTCGCAGTATAGGGACTGCTGTCAACTTAAGCACTTTATTTCCTTTCGCTTCTGAACAATAATTTCACAAGTAAGGCAGGCAGATAAATGATGTGATTATGAAGAATGTAAATGGTTGTTGATGCTTAATAAAGAACTCTATGCGCATTCCAGATCTCAAGTGCTGCCTATTACCATAGCAATCTCTATTGGTCGAACAGAATCTGCATATACCAGATGTAAACAAGCTTCAGCTTTTGAAATGTGGAAGGTTCAGAGACAACGTTTTCCACTCCGAAAAAACACTATTCTTACTATTCTTGCCAGCACTATGACTCGAATAATGAAATTAGACAGGTTCAATTAATTCACAGAGTCTAAACATAAGCAATACATTTTTTTAGCTCTGAAACATTTAATTTGTGAATGTTTTTCTTATTGTAAAGCTCTGTAATCTACAGGCTTTCTGTAAGAATGCACTATGCAGAAATGTGCAGGAAGTCATTTCTAAATTTTAAAAGTATGCTTTCATTGTGGTAAGCTCGTTCTTCTCACTGTGGAAAATGAACTATATAACAATAGGTAGGCAATGAGCTACACAGTTAGTAAGAAACACAAGTGGTCATGAAGAGAAAATATGCTATATGAAACCATTGCTAAAATGTGATTATGGAACCACAGTTTATTGGTCAGGATCATGGTTATCTCCTGTGTATAGCTTTATTATTGATAAAATGATACAACAAAGAGGATTCTTGGGTTGGCTCTTTGAAACTGCTGTCCAACAACCATCTCACTCCTCTTTCTCACAGTTCCGTAACTTTGTCTCCAAGTATTTATCTGATTCATTTTTGAAAATTACCAAAGAACCTGCTTCTTCCATTAAAATAATGCATTTTCCTATTTAATTTCCGATTCTTTTGACAATTTCTTATATCTACCTGTCTATCATCCTATTTATTCTTTCAAAATCCCAAACCATTTGATTACATTTTAATTTTATTTCTCATTAGCCATATCTGCATGTTTTTGCTATTGCTACCATGATTTCCAACAATAAATATACTATTAGGCTTTGCTATGCAGGTTCTGAGTAAGTTGTGTACATCCTTCCAAAATACCAATCCATGTGTAAAATGTTGGTTTACTGAAATTATTTCTGTTAAATTAAAGTAGTTTTAGAACTCAAGCAATAGCCACAGCCATGACATAGGCATCAGTCCAATATAATTGAGCCCTACCAATCCAACCTCATTCTGCTCTGTCGGTTGTCCTACCCAATTGCATCATTTGTTGCAGCCTATTCAGTTCTATTATAACCTCCATTATAACCTAACCTGTCATTCCCATCTTGCCCTGTGGGCAGCCCTAGCCGACGGTGTTAATTCCCATTAAGTGTACTCATATTTCCACTGTAACATGGCCTGTCCAATCTCATCCTGGGCTGTGGCCCATGTGTCCAATCCTATTCTGGATTGTGGTCAATACTGTTAAATCAAATTCTATGCTGGTCAAAGTTGTTCAGTTATCCTTTGCTGTGGCTTTCATATCCTACATCACATGTTCTACCATAAACCATCTCTAATAACTTCAGCCTACACATTTTGCCCTTTGGAAAATCCTAATATCATTTCTGGAGCCATGTAGTTATTGAACCACACAGCACCGAAACAGACCTTTCAGCCCATTGAGTCTGTGCCAACCATCAAGCACCCATTCACACTAATTTTACACTACACATTTTATTCTCCACTCTACCACTCACCTACACACTAGGGGACATTTTACAGTGGCCAATTAATCTATTGTCCTGCACATCTTTCGGGTGTAAGGAAACCACAGTACCTCAGGGAAATCAACATTGGTCCCAAGTGCAACACAGACAGTGGCAGGGTCATATTTGAACCTGCATTTCTGGGGGTCTGAAGCAACATCTCTACTAACTGCCAACTGCATTTTTTCTCATTCCATCCCATTGCCTGCCTTTATACCATCTGCTAATTGCATGCTGGCTCTGTCCCATCCCAATTTAATCAACCCGGGCACCTGATGAAACATATTGTACTGCTGAATACTTTCTGCTCCATGCAATGATTCCCACATTTACTGAAATCCTGTTCACACTTATTCCATGACCCAAGACCTGCCCTATTGTGAGAACATCCCTTTCCATAACTCAGGAGATCCTGTGAGACCCATTGTCCCAATTGTCCGCCAACACCTCTGCTTAAGGCATTGCCACATTTTGAGACAAGATTCAGTACCAAAGTAATCTGGGGCCCTTTTTTCAATGCTAGGTTTTTATCTATTTGCACTCCAGTAATGTTATATGGAAATACATCCATAATCTTTTAAAAAACCTCAGCGCCACAGATTAATGTCTGTGATGCTGTTGAAAGCAAGATTGTCATTGTAATTGTGTCTCAGCATACTTATGTATATGACAATAAACTCAACTTGACTTGATTTGACAGTCCCAAATATGGACTTTTCAAATTTATTCTGTAAACATAGGAACAAAACTTTTGAATAAAGCTTAAATAAACTTTTGCATTTTAATGCAAAAACTGAAGGTTACTCCACTTTTTACTAACATGGCTTTCTGACCTGTCAATATTGTACATGAATTCAATTGCAATTCACAGATTAGTGAGAAGATGGTGCTAATCATCACTGTGGTTATATCAGGCATTGATATTCCTCATTCTTTTCAGGGACCAGAAATGAGTACCCTTAGCATCCTAATTAGTCTCTTTAATTGTATTTTTTCTCCTCATATTTTTAATGGAATTTCTTTGTGTACAGATCTCACTCTTAAGTGGATGTAGCCTTACATTTATATTGTTGTGGCACTTGCACCTTATTTATCAGCACGTCCTCTGTAGCTGTAACACTATATTCAGCACTCTGTTTTCATTTTCTTTTTGCATTACCGGTTGTACTCATGTATGGTTTGATTGTAATTACACACGCTATGATTTACCTGGATAACATGAAAACTACATTTTTCACTGTATCTCAGTGCATGTCATAACAGTAAACAAATGCTAATCTTGCAATCCTCTCTGGTTTGGAAATGTGTAATAAAGCCATATTATTGCATACAAATGCAGGTTTCTTTCACAAAAAAAGTAATCAAAAACCCAGGACATTTATGCCAACTTGTTGAAGATTCATGTCCATTGATAAACCACTGACAATTTATAGCTTCCATGTTAACCGGTAAGAGGCATAGAGATCCGCAATAAATAGTATCATATTTGGATGCCATCAAAGTGTATGATGGTGGAGGAACAGCCAGACGTTCATAATTGGAAACCTCTAATAAATTCACCTGATGCTGATGTATCGCTGCATTGCAGCATTTTGAAGATGAACTCCATTAATATTTGTTTTCCTACTCATTGCTTCTAAATTTATGGGAAACTGCTAAAGGAATGTTTAACAAACAGCACTGTCGACATGCATGTCTATAATTAAGACTTGTCAGAAAATGGTGTTTGTCCTCTGTTTCAAGTCCTCTGAGCTGTTTTCCAACAGCTGAGAGGCACCAGTTATCATTAATCTTTGTGTTTATTTGATAGAAACAACACCGGTAACAAAGTTGATGAATGCTGATACACCAATAATCCCAAACCATCAAAATGGAGTAGATAAGGATACCATGTTGGGAGCAGCCTTAATTAAAATGAATCCTGTGCTCATTTTCAAATGTGTTTTCATTTGCCCCAGTTGTCAATTGTAATTGCCTTCAGACAAGTTCTTATCATTATTGGCATACACACGTTTTATGCCCCCCCCTGTGGTTAATGTCATTAATCTGTTGATGCTATATTCAGCAGTGAAAAATCTCAGCTTCACAAATGTCAATGCTTAAATTGTGAGCTGCAGTTCCTTCTGCCTCTGGAATTGCAACTGGAGTCTGCCATCCTGGGATGTTGCTGACACCAATTGGGATTGTGGCCCTCAACAACAGGCTGATTAGTTGGCTTTTATTGGTGCAGTATCAGTAAAGTTCAGGAGGAACAAGATTGTTTCTACATCAATGATTGCTCTAGTTATCTAAACAAATGTAATTAAATAGTGATAACAGAATTAAAATATTGATGGGAAGCTGTGAATATAAATGTTATCAATAGAAGGTGCTGACAGACTGAGAATTTTATTAATATTCATCATTCATTTTGAAGCTAGGAGTCAAAATATAGCAAATCCAACTGTTCCGAACAAAATGCATTATTTCAAATAAAACATTCAGTTGTTTGAATCTAAAAGATTATGTCCAGTTTTAATTGTCTTCATTGGTTTCTTTACCCAAAGTAGCAAAAAGCAGTAATAATGGTAGGAGGAACCTAAAAAAAATATATGCTATACTTTAAAACTAAGAGATCTATGTAGGTTTCATTTTCTGACCCTATGATAGTGACATTCTGCATCAAGGATGATATGTTGCAAAATATCCTTCATTTCAGTCTCTGTGACGAGGCGAAGCTGCTGTATAAAGCCAGTGTTGTTTCCTTCCTGCACTTCAGCCTAAAACAGTCCCTTGTGGATCACAATCTACCCTGCAGTTAGTGCACTGTTTCACCAATGAGTAGTTTGTTACAAGAGTACGCACATATTAATTACTAGTGGAGATGATTGTGAACCCTGTTTATGCTGGGGAAATTTATGTAAATCTATGATTTATTTTGCTTTGTACAAATACTGAAAACATGTATGGCAGCTTTAGTACACATTATGTAAATAGTAGCTAGAGTCACAGAGTTATACAGCACAGAAACAGCCCCTTTGGCCCAACTCTCCCATGTCATTTAGGGTGTATAATTGAGCTAGTCACATTTGCCTGCATTTGCCCCATATCCCTATAAATCGTTCCTATCATGTACCTGCATAAATGTATTTTACATGTTGTAATTGTATCAAATAGATAGTGTGCAATTTTAATTTAGCATAGGTTCAACATCCTTGGCAGGTAAATTACCAGTATATGCAGATTATAGGATGTTAACAAGCGATTGCAAGAGCTTACTGATCTGGATGTCACAGTATTGGAAGTGGAATGAGGGTGAGAGGTGCTGCTGGTATGGTGATACAAGTCAATGTGCTCTCCTATAGTTTGCACAATTGCCAAGACGATTCGAGAATCATTATCCATAGTTGTCTTTTTTCTAAATTAGCCACAGGTTTCTCATCCGAATTTCTTTCTACCTGTCTCAGGGATGTGTGTAACCCACAGAGGGGAAATTGTGATTTCATTGAGTAAGCATGTTGCATCCCCTAGGGTGAGCAATCCTGATGGGCAAATTTTGGAAAAAGACAACAGTTCCCACAGTGAAGATGTGAATTACTGACATGTCCGAGACACTACATTTAGAAAACATTAGAATTGTTTTGGCTGAAAAAGCAGATCAATTTCTCAAAACATGGTCTCCTTTCACTGAATTTCTGCAACAACAGAATGGTTGAACACAAATTTAAATCCGATGCTAGGGATGGGTGAGGGGGGGAGGTATATCTCCATCTTCCTTTTTCTTATTTCTTTTCATTCCTCCTGCACTTCTTTGGTAGTTCAGGGGTCTTTTATTTCCTTTTTTTAATTTTACTTCTTTTTCTTCATTCTCTCTTTTTTTCTCTTTTTTAAAATTCAGGTTTCAATGTTAAAAATGAAGCTGTACAAAAATTGTATAACTGTCATGTCGATTGCCTTATTCTTGTACAATTGCTTCTAATAAAATAAAATTAAAAAAATAAAAAATCCTTAGGAAAGGGCCCTGACCCAAAACGTCACCTGTCCATTCCCTGCACAGATGCTACCAGGCCCATTGAGTTGCTCCAGCACTTTGTGTTTTGCTCAAGATGTCAGCACCTCTTATAGTTCCTTGTGTCTCAGCAACAAAGAAAACAATAGAAGCCACTTGAGCTTCTCAATTTAGGATTATTCTGAACTCATAACATTCATTATAATTTAGGATCTATGGCTTAATCTGAGATCTTATAAAGAAATGTGAAAAAAAGCCTAAAATTACAAAAAAATGAAATTTGACAAATATATTTGCAACTAATTTCACTATCATCATTACACATTTAGTTGATTCAGTTTTCCCTAATACGACAAGACACTGATTGACAATGTTTTGAAAATTCAGTGTGCCGTATTCTTTATGGTCACCAGTATAAAAAGGAATGTATAGAAAGCATTAATATTGGTTGGAAGTGATATTAGATATCCCTAGTTGGCAGGATAAATAAACAACCTCAATATTCTCTCAGGCCAAGATCCCAGCACTGATGCACCTGTTATACTCAGTTGACATTGTTAGACCGGACATTGTTTGAATGCCCAACACCAGGCTCTCGAAACAGACATTATTTCAAGCTCTGTTCTGGAAAGAGATTCCCAGGATTACAAAGGAAAAGACTCAAGAGGCTGAAAACCTGTTGACACTTTGACCACATTAGGCAAATTCACAGATGATCGAGCTCATGGGGAAAAACATTGATGAAAAACAAGAGAGCTCCAAACATAGGTCGAAAACCCACTGGTCCCTGATCACTCAAAGCGGCGAAGGAGTATTTATGATGGTACCGAGAACTTTGTGTCCATGTATCGTGAATTAACAGAAGCTTGGTGTTAATAGTAGAGGGAGCGAAGCATCCTCCAAATAATCTGCATGCTAAAAGCACAAAGCACTTTCTGCATGATTTTGGAACGTTTGTCAAATCAGATCCTTAGGACTCACAGAACCTGAATGGAAGAAAGTCATCCTCAACTCTGATGGACAGCCCGAGAAGAAGACAAATAATAATAGTAGTAATAATTATAATCATCATCATCATCATCATCATCATCAACATCATCATCTTCATCATCAACATCATCATCTTCACTATCATCATCATGATCCTTATCCTAGGATTGGTTCAATGCAATTTAGCCTTGCTGAATATTGGGAAAATTGAAAAATGAGCAAATTTATTTCCAAAACTGATAACACTTGTTAACTGTAAACTGGAGATCCAATGATGGGTATTATTATATTATATGGGTATTATAATGATGGATATTAACAGAGGTAAAACCATGAATTTGGGGGGAAATTGGCCCATTATTGTAATTCATATAGAATTAATTCCTTTTGGACCAGCACCAAAAATCAGATCATTAACTCAGTTGAGACCTGATGTCAATTTCAACTTAACCTCACAACAGCAATGGAAATTAACATTGACACTTTCATTCAGTGACCAGATCCAGTCCATCTGATTTCCTATTCTCTGGTAACCCACCGAATTCTTTCACTTTTTATGAAGTTGATTGACACTTGAAGAATACTTGAATTTTTGCCTAAATCTCACAGAAAATACTTTTCATTACAATCTATGGGATCCACAGAATCCTAAATGCCATTATGGAAAATGCAATCTTGGAATCACACTGATAGTGGTTGTGGTTTCAAACCACAGTAACATTTTGACAAACTTATTTTTGTGGCATTGGTTAAAATACTGTACCAGCCTTTCGACAAATGTCAGAGCGAAAGTTGTTTTCAAGTGGACCTGTCAACTTCTTCCATTTTGTAATGAGCCCATTTATTTTCACCCTAAAATCAATCAATTATTTTCACATCTGAACATCAATCAATTAAGTCAAGGGTCAACTAATGGAAAAGAGGTGCAATGTATGCTGAAAAGAAAGAAAAGCAGCATGTAATCTCAACACATTATAAAAAATTGTTGCTATTCTTACATTGCACCTGTTTCCCCCCCCCAGAGTTTACTGAAATGCTCCACAGATACTCCATTTATCTTATTGTTTATTTGGGGCTTCAGTTCGTTCTGCCTGTTGTTTCATCCTATCATGGTTGCTGTTAGTTTTTTCTTGTGCTCATCATTTCTCAGTCACTCCTTATAAAAAGATTCAAGATCGAGTGTATACTGCAATAAAATTCTCTGACAAGTTCCATGGGGTTAATTCTTCAGAAAGACATATTTTTTGAGGAAACTTGTAGAGATGTGTAAGAAGGACTGGTGGCAGTGTGGTCGACCTGCATGTAACCTTATTTTAGCAGCAACCAGCATTTGCTTCATGAAATATAAATACAGTTCGATAATTGACTACTTCCTTTATTTCATGCTTGACTCTTGATCATACTTTCCTAAGCAATAGTCAATAGTCAGATTTATTCGTCACATACACAATGAAGTGCAGTGAAATGAACTTGCCAGCAGCGGTACAATAAAAAAGAACACCCAATATACAATAAAACATTTTTACACAAAACACCCAATAAAGCATTCATCACTGTGGTGGAAGGCACAAAGTTCAGTCAGTTCTTCTCCATTTCCCCCCGTGGTCAAGCAGCATCTGTATACACAAAGAACTGCAGATGCTAGTTTACCAAAAAAAGACACAAAATGCTGGAGTAATTTATTGATCAGGCAGCACCTCTGGAGAACATGGATAGGTGATGTTTTGGGTTGGGACCCTTCATCAGACAGATTGGAGACGGCGGGGGAGAAAGCTGAAAGTGAGGGGGGAAAGACAAACCCTGGCAAGTGATAGATGGAGGGGTGGGTGGGGGAAAAAAGAAAGGGGTTATCTAAATTTAGAGCATTAAATAATCATACTGTTGGGTTGTAAGCTACCCAAGGAGAATATGATGTGTTGTTTGCCGGTGGCCCCACTCTGGCAATGGAGGAGACCCAGATGTGGTCCATCTTCCACTTCTTTACCCACTCGTCCAATCTGTCCAAGTCCTTCTGCAGACTCCCTGCTTCCTCTACTTTACCTGCCCCACCACCCATCTTTGTATCATCTACAAACCTGGCCACAAAGCCTTCAATTCCATCATCCAAATCATTAATATACAAATGTCACATCTAGATAAATCATTTTGCCATTTCATTCTCATTGTCTATGGGTATGCAAGTTTTCACATTGTGGGTTTAAATTGTTAGTTTTTATGGAATGCTAGTAAAATTTAAGTACATTGAATGGGGTATTATAGTTTTTGTCATAACCAGTGCCACAAAAATACAACTATTTATCTACATCACCTCTGATGGGAGGAAAATTACTTAAATTTATCTTCATTAAAAACAGAAACGTTGCCTTTACGTTATCAAAAGGATTTAAAGATATTCCTCTAAGCATGTAGTTAATGTTATTGTTCAAATTGTTTGCTGGTATACACTTTTGAGGGAGTATAATTTATTAAATACAGGTATGAGGGGAAACTAATCATTGTCTAGTCCTTCCCTGACTCTGAAAGTCTGGAATTTCCTGCATTTTGGCATATCCCATTTTGCGGCTCCTCCACCACTGAGGCTGTCCATTCAAATGTCAATGAGTTAAGCTCTTATTTCCAGCATTCAAACACTAATTATGCATATGTATCTAACGGTACATGAACATACTATGCCAGAATGTGGTGAGTACAGGCTAGTTTTATCAATCCTCCACAAGCCACCTACTTGTCTTGCTGGAAGGTAGCTGTGAAAAGAATGCAAGATGATTCAATCACCCAGGATCTTTCATTTACTCATTTGTAGCATGTGGACCTTGCTTGTGGATAAACATTTACCAGCCAAACCTGACTGCCCTTAAGAAGGTGATGATGATTCACCTGGAACCACTGAAGTCCTGGAGGACACTCCTACAACATTGTTGGCTTGGATATAGAGACTGTAATGATACAGGAAAGCCAACATATTCTGCACCAGTTACCCCTGCCCTTCAAATTTGTAGAGGTCAAGGAATAAGGTGAGCAACAAGATTCTTCATGTAGAATTGATGTGTTGTAGTTGATGTTATGGTCTGAAAATCACTAAAGGTCATTCCCTCTTCCTAAAACTCAATGGTCCACATTATCTGTTTTCAAAAATGCAAGACCATATCATGAGAAATCCTTACCAACCTGACATTTCACAATGCATAATTGCAGACTTTCATTTCGGAGAGTGGAGCACTGTGGATGATTTAGTCCCCAGGAAATGTACTGACAAGAAAACAAAACCAAAACAGAAAGCAGATCCCTGAGGCAATGCTCATGGTAATCTTGTGTGAGCAACATGGATCAGTGGTTTGCACTGCTAACCTGGGCAAATCCCTCTGGGCTATTTGTTTAAGCAGGCACATTGAAATCGCCCAATGAACAGCTGAGGTGACTTGGAGGTTAGCTGTAACTATTTGTAATTTAAGGCTGCAAGCAAACACAACATTGACATTCTACCTCATATTGTCTTACATTGTTAAGAAAATGTTATTCTTTGAAATGTGAAGTTAGGAATGAGATTCTCTCTCACACACATGCATACATACACCATAAAGGGTCTGAAGACGGGTCCTGGTCTGATTTATTGTCTGTCCATTCCATCCATAAGTGCTATCTGACCAATTAATTTCCATCAGCACTTTGTATTTTGCTCAAGATTCCAGCACCTGCAGTCCCTTGTGCTACTACATACATAAACTCCTCATATGTTGCTATTTTCAGCCAGAAATCATTATTTTCTTCTCTGGTCCACATAACTGATCGCACCCACCGATTCTCATCTGCTATATTTTCTCCTGCAACTACAGGAGACGGATTACCTGTCCCCCCCCCCCCCCCCCCCCCCCCTTACCACAATCCAGGGATCTAAATGGCTCTTCCACATGGAGCAGAGGTTCACCTGCACTTCTTCCAACCTGGAATTCAACCTGTTAGGTAACTGGATATGCGAAGAGTGTTACCCTGTCTATCCTGGGATCAATGGTTTTACTCGAGTCACGGGAGACCATGTGTAATGGCTGCTGCTGCTGCTCTCTGTGTGTTTCGACTGCAGTTACCATGCAGTGAAGATTATGTCCACTCGGCCTCTGGATGGAGAGAACCCACACTGCGATTCATGACCACTGCGAGGAGGTGGTTGAGGGGGTTCCTTTAATTAATTTCCCTGTGGAAGACAGGAGGGAGAGCCCTCTGCTGTTACCCCTGTTGGCTTTGACCTCTTCCAAGAAGTGATAATGGCATCTTTGCACTAAGATAGCCTGCTTGTCTTAAATGTGGGTGATGGTGTTGTGGAGTTCTGACTGACATAGAAACATAGAAACATAGAAAATAGGTGCAGGAGTAGGCCATTCGGCCCTTCTAGCCTGCACCGCCATGCAATATGATCATGGCTGATCATCCAACTCAGTATCCTGTACCTGACGCTTCTCATTGTTGATTTTTTGAATTTCAGCAGGGATGCTATCTGCTCAATGCCTTATTAATTGCATATTAAACTCCACCAATAATTGATACTGTTAATTTCAGCCCAAGTGCTCTTTTATTAATATGATAAATGTTAATATTTTGAGAGCATCAACTACAGTATGACACTGAAAAGAATCTCTTACACATGTAGAGTAGCCATGCCTTTGATTTTGACATTTAGGGGAAATTTTGATTCAAATATTTATTTCCATAATTTTCTTTTGGTCTCCCTTCTTTCTCTCCATGATTTATCTTGGTCATCTGTGTGTCAAACATGTTCTTCTTCTTCTGGCATTTGAGGCAGCAGAAGTCTGCAGCAGGGTGACGCCATCCGGTTTGACATCCGTAGGTGCCCGCCCTAAAAAGGGCACATACTCCGGGTTGGCGCCAAGCTGTTGCTGTCTCTGTTTGTTGTCGTCGGGCTGACTGCGGTCAGATGACAGGACTCACCACGGGGAGGTCGACAACATGAGCAAGGAGGTGTCTAATACCAATACCATTGCCACTAGTGTTTGCTTGGCCTGAAGATGGGATAAACTGCCCACCCAGCAGCATGGAACATGTGAGGCCCAATTCCTCATCTCTTGGCAGACATCACACAGGGATCCTCAATTGTAGTAGGATGAATTTCTGGTTTTCAATTCGATCATGTTAATGATGTTACATCTACGGACAATCATTGTCCCCAAAAAACAGCTTGATTTGGTTTCCAGATCCTCCAAATCCCCCCATGCCTCCTTTCCCCGACTAACAATGGAGCACTTTAATTATATGAGGCCTGATCTTATTCTATGTGATGCTTTGGATCTAGTGAGCAATACAATGGCCCTCGAATAAACTTTGGCTCTCAAGCAAGTATCAATGGTTTAACTTGCCTTCAAGACTCTCGAGAATGCCCAGGCCAACTTGTTATTTGCTCTGGAGAAACAAGGAACTGCAGATGCTAGTTTACAAAAAAAAAGACACAAAGTACTGGAGTAACTCAGCTGGTCAGGCAGCATTTCTGGAGAAACTGGATGGGAGATGTTTCGGGACTGGACTCCTCCTTAGACTTGGTTGCTTTGTTCACTTTGGTCCCAGATATCCATTTTCATTAATCAGACTTCCATAGCCCGTAGTAGCAGTGGCCTCACAGGAAATGCCGTCTGTCCATTCCCTCCACAGATGCTGTCTGACATGTGTTCCTCCAGGACTTTGTGGTTTGCTCAAGATTTGCTGTTCCATACATCTCTGTATTAGCAGATATCCTGTTACTTCAAAATGTAACTGCTTCGTTTAATACTTCAGCTATTTTCTCCTGGTTGGTCACATTGGCTTATGCAAGAATTAATTTTAATTTCTAGAGACTGCATGTCAACCATAAATTATCCCAGTTATAAAGTACCCTAGTGAATAACAGTTAGCTCAGAGCTGCAGTTAAAATGGTAATGATGCTGAGCTCATTTTTCAAAGGAATAATCTTTTACTGAATTCCAGAAAATATAGAGGCCAACAAAATAACAACATATGAACATATCCCCCTCGCCGCAAAACAGTCAATAGGAACCAATATTTCTTGTACTGTGAGGCAACAGGGTGTCTATTTAAATAGGAATGCAGCCATAATTTAGCAATGAAAATAATAGCAAGTCAAAGACTCTCACCATGCATCTACGGTGTGCATCGGTAACCGCTGGCATTTATGCAAGATCAAAGCCACAAGGCTGTTTTTATTAAGAGATTCACGCAGACCTGTGTGCATCTTCCGCAGTAAAGTGCCAGCAAGCATATTAAATAGGTAATTCCTTCAGCTCAATGCAGACATTACTGGTTGAATTGAATTCAATGTGCCTTCATCATATTGCATCGGATTTGCTGCACGGCCACCTGCATTCACTTCAATTGGTCAATGCCAGAGTTTAAATTATTCCCACCCACACACAATAACCTTGTCAACCTGTTTTATGGTCCTTTTCCTTCAGGTATTTATGTTTCCCTACAAGGGAAATGTGCGATGTTCTCTTGTAGATGTTACTATTGGGGCCGTGGTACAATTCACCAAGGGTGCGGCACGATTGGCAGCCCCGCCAACAGTCTGTCTGTTTTTTCGTCTTTTTAAAAAAACATTTCAGTGTGTGTTTATTTTTCAGTTTCTTACCTTGCCGGAGATGCGATTATTTTCTGGTCGCTCTGCAGCCTACCATCGATGGAGCTGGAGGCCACCTCGGACTGCCTTTGAGCCCCACTGCGGGCGTGGACTTAACATCGGAGTCGATCCCTTGCCTGGGATCGCTCCAACCGCGGCCTGCGGACTTTACCATCGCGAGCTCGCAGTCTCAGGGGAGGCCTAGTCGGGAGCTCCTACATCGTGGCAGAGTTCGACCAGTCTTGACCCGGGGTCTGATCGCCGGTGCAGTGGAGCTGACATCCCCCCGATGCAGGAGATGATTGCCCCGATGCGGAGGGCCCAAACGCTGCTGGCCACGGGAGCCAAGATCGTACCGTGAACGGAGGGCTTGAGGCCCCCGACCGCGGGAGAGCTAAGGGAAGAGATTGAACTTTTTTTCGCCTTCCATCACAGTAAGGAATGTTGAGGAGTCACTATGGTGGATGTTTTTGTTAAAATGTGTTTTGTATGTTCTGTTGCTTTTTATTTGTATGTCTGACTTGGCAAATGAAATTACTCGTATGTTGCAAAACATATTTGGCTAATAAAGTATTATTATGATTGTGATTGTGATTTTCATTAATCACACATTAGCAAACTGGATACTGTGGTCTGGGCCATAATTCAAAGCTTGCCAATGAAATTAAACTTGGAAATGGAATAAAGACTGAGAAAAATAGCAATAGATGGAGATGGGTGGGAGCTTATGAAACATAATGCATAGAAAGGTGAAGTGATTCATTCAGAAGAATGAGAAAAGACACATTGAACAACATGCTCCTGTTCTGAAATTGGTTTTGGAGCAGTGAGATCTCAACCTTAAAGTTAACTGGACAAATTGTGAACATAAGGATTAGGAGCATAAGGATTGAGGTAATTTAGTCCCTCAGATCTGTTCTAACATTCATTGAGATCATAACTCATCTGACTAGCCCCAAATTCAAATTCCCAGTGACCTTTCACCTTTGCTTAAGAAGAATTTATCTGATCTATCCATCACGACCTGAAATATCCAAAGATTCTGCTTCTTACGCACTTCAAGGAAGAGAATGCCAAAGACAAAATAATCCTCAGAGAGAATGAAATTCAAATGTGAGTTCAAAAGGTGACCACTTATTTTTAAAGTGACTTTGGATTTGGATTATTTCACAAAAAGAAACATGATCTCCACATTCATTCAAATAGGACTGCTCAGTTTCTTATATGTTTCAGTCTATCCAACCATTCCTCATGAGACAACTTTTCCATTCCAAGCATCGGCTGAGTAAACATTGGAAATGTTTCCAATGTATAAACATCCTTTCTAAAGTAGGGAGACCAATACTGAACACAATACTTCAGATGCAGTTTCACCAATGCCCAATATAACTGAAGCATAACTTCCACATTTACAGTATATATTCAATTCCTCATATAATAAACAATAATATTCTGTTAATTTTCTCAATTATTTGCTATACCTGTGCACCAGCAATGTGCATATCATTCACTCGGATACCCAGATCACTTTGCATCTAGAAATCTGCAGTCCCCAACCATTTAGATAAATTGTTTCTTCATTATTTTTGTGGTCGAAGTGGACAGTTTCACATCTTCACACATTATACTCCACTTGGACAATTTACCCACTCTCTGTTTCCTGTTAACCAGACAATCCTTACATCCATGCCAATATGTTACTTTTCACACCATGACGTTTTATTTTCTGCAATACCCTTTGGTGTGGTGTCTTCTCAAATGCTATTGGGAAATTAGTGTGTAATAGTTCCCTTGTAGTCACATGTTGCCTCTTGGAACAATCCACCAGAGAGATCAAACATAATTTCCCTTTCACAAAATTGGGTTGCCTTTGTCTGAATACATGATTTTTTTTTTAAAGTGTCCTGCTAAAACATTTCAAATAGTTGTTTCTTATATCTTCCTATGAATAAAGTTCAACAAACTGACCTGTGTAACTTCTTTGAATGTTACAGGCGCTATTTTCCGATCTAAAATAAATTTGCTCTGAATCCAAGGAATTTTGGAAACATTGAATCTAATGCCTCATCTACATCATGAGGTATTTGATTTAATGCCATGTTTTGAGGTCCATCATGAACCGGGGACGTATTCCCCCTCAGTTCCAACAATTTGCTTACGACCTCTGGCTTGATGATTGTGGTTTTTCCGAGTTCCTTCCTTCACTCGATTTCCTGATTTATAAGCATCTTTCTGGGATTTTACCTGCATACTCTCATGTGAAGACCAATGGAAAATCTTTGTAAAATTCACATATTTTCCATTATTATTTCCCAGATTATTTTTCTCTGACCAGAGTTTACTTTCTTTATAGCTATAAATATAAAACAACAAACCTTGCTATCCATTTTCATTTTCAGGTCGAGAAGGATGAGGCTCGCTGGTCACTGCAACCGCCACACAGAAATGCCAGCAAACAAGGTTGTGCTGTGAGTACCCACCCATAGAAGACGTGAGGCGGGACGGCAAATCAAGACGATGCTGAAGACGTTGATGGAAGATGCATGTGTAGAGACAAAAGAACAGCTTGCCAAACGCATGGAGGATAAAGATGTGTGGTGCGTCCGTCACCATGCCCGTCGGAAACCAGCACCACTGCGTCACTAATGTTTTCAATCTTCTTCTTGCGAATGGCGTGCACAGCCTAAAGTTGTAGGACAACTTGTTCTATTTGATCTTATTTGATTGTGCACGCCAGATTGATTGCATTCGACGATACAGGGTGGACCATGTGAAGGTTGCAATGATTTAATAATAATAATAAATAATAATAAATATTTCATTTTTGTGGCAACTGTCTCAAACTGTAATTTTTCCTTCCTTATTTACTGCTTTTTATAGTCTGTTTATAGTCTTTTTATAGTACAATCTTCTGACCTGCCATGCGCCCCTTTGCACAATTACTATCCATGCTTCTTCTTTCCGTTTGATACCATCTTTGGATGGTTTAGCTAACCACAGATGGTAGGTGCTCCCTATTGAATTTTTCTTCCTCTTTGGAATGTTTTTGTTGTGGGTTCTCAAAGATCGCATTCCATTTCTGGCACTGCCCTCTTGACTAATGATCCCTTAACCTGATGCATTAAACAAAAACAATTGATGGATCTTTGGCTCCATTGGCAGAGGCCAATATGTAAGAATAGTAAGATTAAGCGAGAACTTACCAGTTTGAAGTTTGATCGTTATTTTATGAGGAGTAACATTGAGGGATTACGTGAAGAACCCCGCCAGGACGCATGCGTGTCATTCTTCAAAGCAGCGGTGTGAAATCACAGATAACTGTAATGACTAAACATAGTAAGATTAGAGAAGAGATACCAGTTAAGTATATGATCAAGGGTGGGAGCGGAGGGCACGTAATCCCTCAACGTTACTCCTCATAAAATAACGATCAAACTTCAAACTGGTAAATTCTCGTTTAATCTTACTATTTTACTTCGGAGTCACGTGAGTGACTACGTGAAGATTTTAAAGCTCTGTGATTTCATGCCGTGGAAACGAATCCATGCATCACATCTGCCTTGATGACTGTAGGAGGAATTGTGTCAACATATTTTAGACATGAATCCGACATTGAAATCCATGAATTTATTAACACAAATTATAACCCCTATTTATGGGGTAATTAAATTACAGAACTTAAATTGTTTCTGCAAATGTTCCAGGTTTAATGACTGGTTTATGATAAAATAGTTGGAATGTTTTTTCCCCTGACCATCCTGCTGCCTTGAGGGTTTGGTCCATTGGTACATCCAACTGCATAGCTGCCGATGTAGCTGCAGCCCTGGTGGAATGAGATTTAAAATATTAGTATCCACCCCAGCCTGTGTTAGAACCTGTTTCAGCCATCTTGAGATGGTCTGGACCGACACTTTTTTGTGTGGTTGCTTATGGCTGAATAAAAGTGCCTTCTCATTGCCTCTGATAATTTTCGTTTTCTCCATATATAACGACAAATGTTTTACTATACAGAGACGATCATCTGTTAGGTAAGACCTAAATTCGATATTGAGGCCCGCTGATCCCTGTCTGTTCTGTTTCACTAATTCATAAATATGAAATGTAACGTTTTTAGATGAAGAAGTCATGTTGTCCAGTCTTAATTTATGTAATGACTGTACCCTTTGTGCCGTGACCAATGCCATTAGCATGACTGTTTTTAATGTCAGTCTATGTAGGGACAGAGCTGTTGCTGGAGAGCAATTCCTGAGCATCTTCAGGACAATACTCACATCCCATATTTGGGGGTACCTGGTTCTTGGGGGATTGGTATTAAAAATTGCCCTCATAAGTTTTGTTACCAGTGGGTGAGTTCCAACAGAGTGACGCTCTGTTCCTTGCCATAGATAAGTCGATAAGGCACTTCTGGCGCAGTTGATGGCACTATAACTGAGCCCCTCATCATAATGGAGGCCTGCCAGGTATTCCAGAACAGACGGGATGTTCATATCTCTGTAGGTGATGCTGTTTTTGTTACAATACATCTCCCACTTCCTGATATAGACCAGATACTGTTTTTTGGTGGACTGTCTTTGGGTCGCCGAAATCATGTTCACTGTTCGGTCCGTTAGTCCCAGCTGTAGTAGAGGTATTTTTAAACTCTACAAATTAATAAATTCAAATAGTTATGGCATGGGTGGCTATCCCTTGTTACGGGATGAACCAACAAGTCTGGTCTATTCGGGATGGTGATACATGGTTCTAATACCATGTTCATTATCACTGTTTGAGTAGGCCAATCGGGTACTACCAAAATACCAGACGCAGAGTCCTGCTGTATTTTCCTTAATACCCGACTGATGAGGCAGAAAGGATGGAATGCATAAATAAACAATTTCCCCCCCAATGCAGCGAAAATGCATCTGTCGCCGCTGCCCCAGGGTCTGGTTCCCATGAAACATAATTTGATAACTGGTGATTAAGCCTGGATGCGAATAGATCGATATCTGGTGTTCCATATCGTGCTGTAATATCAGCAAATACTTTTTATTCAACATCCATTCGGTGTTTTCATTAAATTTGCGTGACCTGGTGTCTGCCACTAAATTTAGTTTACCTGGTAGGTAAGTAGCTGATATCCAAATATCTCTCTGGATACACCATTGCCAAATTGTATTAGCCAGATTGTCACATGATGTCGATTTGTTTCCACCCATGTGGTTGATATATGCTACCACGGTGGTATTGTCAATCTGTACTCTAACATGCTGGTGATATGACCCAGTACAATATGACTTTAGGCCATAGAATGCACCCAACATTTCCAGGTAGTTTATGCCCAGTGTTAGTAATAATGATGCCTCCTGAGCAGTCCATCTACCTCCACAGTTGGAGATGGAATTGGTGGCACCCCAACCAAGTGCACTGGCATCAGTTTGTAGCACCATATAAGGGTTACTGACAATGATTGGATTGAAACAAAGCCAAATGTTATCTATCCACCATTTTGGTTCCATTATAGCTTTGATTGGTAGCTGCATTGACGATGTCAATGAGGTTATTGCAAGCCTCTATTAAGTCTATAGCCTTTCCCTTTGGCAAAGTCACCGACATGTGAACTGAGTCAATTGTGAACCCCAAATAGTCCATAGTAGTGGAAGGCGTTAATTTAGATTTAACTGGATGGATAATAAACCCCAGTTTCAAATAACTGTTTTGTGGCTGTTACAGTTTGTTTGGCCAATTCCAAAGATTTGCCCACAATAAGTATGTCATCTAGATATGCCATGACCATGTGTTTTTGTTTCCGTAGAAACGCTAGGGCTGGTTCCAAAATTTTTGTGAACAGCCTGAGGCTGATGATAATCCATTTGGTAGTGCTGTATACTGCCAGAGCTGTCCCATCCAGTTGAATTTTAAGTAACATCTGTGGTCACCTCGTATAGGCACTGAATAATAAGCATCTTTTAAATCGATGCTGGCCATGAAGTAACCTTTGGAAATTAATTGTTTAGCAGTAACAAAGGTTTCCATTTTGAAATGAATATATTGTACAAATGTATTCAATTTGGTCAGATCTATGATGATGCGACAACCACCATCTTTTTGTTTTTGGTAAATATATTGGACACAAATTCTAGTGGTTCGTGTTGGGTTTTTTCAATTACACCTTTGCTCCATGCATTCAGAAAGGAGTGTATTCTCCCCCCCAACCTCCATGCTCCCTGTATTTTGTAGGGAACCAGACCCACCTACCTCCATAGTTATCAGTGGCAGGTTTACTTCTTTTTGTAAGTTCTTCGCTGATGTTGATGCGCTGGTGTCTGGATTTGTGGTTTGGTTGACGTTGGAGGTCCGCGTATTTTCCAGGAAGGCCGGCCTGGGCCATGGCCTAAAAAAGACTCATGTTTTGTGTACCGGGCCTTCGAGCTATCACCAGTCGGTCTTGCTCTACTGGTGGGTGCGTAGGGGCGCTGTCTATGACTGTAGTGGGTTTTTGATGGAGTCCCTTTTATTAGTCCCAGGGTTTTTGCTTCCTCATCGAGCTCCTTGACTTGCTTCGATAGGTTGCCTCCAAATAGTAGTATCGGTGTCTTGATGTGGTGTCCAGTACAGCCTGTTCTTGTAGCTGGTTTAGAGACATATAGTCTATACTGGCAGCTAGCTTTTGCTCCAGGTTTTGGCCAGTCTGGTCTGGCTGTATGAAGTTGGACACCATGTCCAGTAGGTGTTCTTGTTCCTGTACCCCCTGCACACTCACGTGACTCCGAAGTAAAATGTCATATTAAATGGCATACTGGTTTGACCTCAGCTGGAGTGCTGTGTTCAAATTTGGGGGCTTGATACAAAGGGCATAGAAGAGACTTATATGTATGGTGCCTGTATGATAGTCTTCAGTTTTGTGGAGCAATTGAACCTGCAGTTGTTTTTATTAGAGGAGAGAAAATTTAGGAAATTTGATGGAGTTTTTCCAAATCACATAAATAAGGAGAATAAGCAGAAGGATTTGATGCAATTTTTTAAAAGTACTTGTAAAAAGTACCATAGATGAGATTTGTTTAACTTTAGAAAAACACTACCAGAGGATTGTTGAAAGCAGTTTAAATTATAACTCTGAAAGAAATTGACAAATACCTTCGAGAAAAGAATTTAGCAATACTTGAAATCTTTGTGTATTCATTTCAATTCAATTCAATTCAATTCAATTCAACTTTATTGTCATTGCACAAATACGAGTACAGGTACAACGAAATGCAGTTTAGCGTCTGGTCATAGTGCAAGATAGTAGAAATAAAAATACTGGTTAACAATGTGTGGACTGTGGATGAATTAAACTGGCACATAGGCAAATAAATGTATACAAATGGGAGAGTGTAAAGATAGCTAACGACGGGACTGTGAGTTCAGCAGTGCAATGGTGTTATTGAAAAAGCTGTACAAGACCATACAGGCACAAGATTTCTTAACCAAGCTTCAATAATTCAGCTTTTCACCCTAATCATTCTCTGAGTAAAAACATTTATTCTAAACTCTTTGTTGGAACTTTTAACATCTCTCATCCTTATGACCTTTAGCTCTGGAGTATTTTGTGTCAGGGATTAATAAAATTGAATAACTCCATGCAACAGAGGTTGCACTTCACTTGGGTTTCAAATACAAAGTACCCTGAGAGTGGCAACAAAGGTTGCTAGGATGGTGAGGAAGTACATAGGAGATTCACCAAGACATTGCCTGGATTGGAGTGCTTTATTTAAGGGGGTAGATTGGATAGGCTGGGTTTATTTTCTCTGGAGTGCACAAGGCTGAGGAGGTGACCTATTGGAGGTATATACAATTATGAGACGCATAATTAAGGCAGACAGAATCTTTTCCCCATGATAAGGGTACCAGAAACAAGAGGAAGTAGGTCCAATGTGTGGAGAAAAGTTTTAAAACGTATTTTTTTTACACTGAGACTGAATGATACCTGTAGTGTATTGCTTGAGGAAGTGGGGAAGTCAGATGCAATCATTACGTTTAAGAAGCATTTAGACAGGCATTTAAATACATGTTTATTTTAGTTCTGACTCATCCAAAATCTGCCCAAATGCGATTGTATACATTTGTATTTTTATCACTGTGTAATGTTGGTAAGGATTGTAAATATAATCAAATTGTAACTGATACATTAATCTATAATCATGGTGACACATTTTGAACAAAATAGCTTGTTTAAAATGTCACAAGGGGATGCAAAAAAAAATTTCAGCAATATTCTGACTGGTTAAAAACATTCTCACTGCTGGTGAAACTTGAGTATTGAGTACAATCATTTTGGATGATTATACCATATGTAGGTATGTTGTAAAACGTACCTGAAGCGTCGCTGAAAATCTGTCCTAGCCCGTGTGCGCGGTTTTGGCGCCGTTTAGAGGGGGGCGGGTTTAAAACGCGATTTTCCCTAGGCTGTTCAAATCGAGGATGTTCAGCCTAGTTAATTATTAATGAAAAATCGCTGGAAGATTCCGTCGCTTGAGCTATTTTTAGTTTTAAGTGGTTTATTTACTTGTTATAGTAGGTTAAAAATTAACCTCTAAACCCGCGACCGCCGACAACGGGCTGGATCTCATACAGGGGACAACGGAAGGTAGGTTGTTTATTTTTACTTTAAAAAGGGCTTCTTAAGATCCCTTTATACAAAATTTAATGTTGCGAGTAGCTAAATTGGGGCCCATTATATTCCGCAGTATTTTTCTGGGCATTTGGGGGCACAAATCTACCGCAATGTGAACGTTCTAAACCAGCGCGTTCCACAGGATTCCCCACTCGAAAGCTGATTTATATGCCACTAATTTACAGCAATTGAACACTAAATTCCTTCCATTTGGCCTATAAATGAATGTCAATGAGATGTAAAAATCATGTTTTATTGTGAAATCTTTGTGAATATTATTTGGACACTTAGGCTATTTAAAAATGTTAATCTTTTCTTAAGAAATGGATAGATGTTTAGATCTAGTAATTGAAGTTTGGAATTAGCTACAATTGGGTAACTAACTAACTATATGCTTTAATTTCAGGTCATCCAAGTAAGATTCTTTTATATTTGTTTCAGAATGCTTCAATCTATGATAACTGAAAATTTCATTCTCTTAATTTTTAAGAAAGTTATGGGCTTTTGACTGTACACGATCACAGCTTTTTTGTTATGTCCATAGAAAATCAACAAGATGCTAATTTCCGAGTATGAAAATGGCCATAACCTTTTTAATACTTGAGATATGAAAGTGAATTAGGTGTCAAATTAAACTTCTTTTTATGCTTTATCTGATGGGATAAATTGCAGACTTGATTTTTTAAATCTCAAAATTTTGTAACATTGCTACCATATGGTCAGGTTATAGCCAAGCAAGTTCAACATATCAAATGGAACCTGCATGTATTATTTCAAGCACTGTAAGAAATAAATGGGATGAATGGGAATAGATCTGAAGCTAGACGTGAAGTTTAGTTTAGATTTAGTTTAGTTTAGTATCGAGATACAGCATGGAAACAAGTCCTTCGTCCCACCGAGTCCATGCCAACCATTGATCACTGTTGACACTCATTCCATGTTATCCCACTTTCTCATCCACACCCTACACACTAGGAGCAATTTACAGAGGGCCAATTAACCTACAAACCCACATGTCTTTGGTAAGTGGGAGGGAACTAGAGCACTCAGAGGAAACCCACACGGTTACAGGGAGATTGTGCCAATTGCACACAGACAGCAACTGAGGTCAGGAACGAACCCGGGTCTTGTGAGGCAGCTGCTCTAACCAGTGGTGCCACTGTGTCGCCCAAATGAAGGGAGAAAGAATGGAAAGATATTTATAGTAGTATTTAGACGAGTGCTAACATTTATGTCATAGTAGGCCACTAGCGAATGCTGGAAAATGGGATTAATACAGCTGTGTATGTTAATGCCTGCATGGATGGAGTGGGCCAACGAATCAACTTCGTTGCTGTATGAATCTATGGGTCCACGTGCTGATTGTTCTGCTGCGCTAATTTTGACAGAAATACGTTTATCAGTTCCATCTAAAGATTTTGAAATGTTATGAATCATTTGTCACTGAGATTAAATTTAATCTGACATATCTAAT
Source organism: Amblyraja radiata (assembly GCF_010909765.2). Classification (NCBI taxonomy): domain Eukaryota; kingdom Metazoa; phylum Chordata; class Chondrichthyes; order Rajiformes; family Rajidae; genus Amblyraja; species Amblyraja radiata. The sequence goes on along the minus strand of NC_045978.1, from coordinate 18,157,904 downwards.
ATGAGTTTTCCACATGAGTACCCGAGGTGTTCCAGGTCATATCATAACAATTCCAGCATCTGCCCTTATCAGCTTTGTCCATTTAGAATCTGACATTGCCCACGACTCTCCATCTGAGTTTATTGATATTGAGAATATTATTATTTTGGATCGGCTAAGATATCAAATTTTTTCCCTGGCTTTTCCAGTCTGAATTTCATTCTGGATTCTACTAAGTCCCATCTAACAATGGAAATTGAGGTTCATGTTTTACATTACAATTGTTTTCATTTGCTGAATTGTAATGGTTTGAGCAACTCAAATCACGAATAAAAAGATTATTGATTTGCTGGTATTTTCTTACAAAGTCAAGAATCCAAAAGGGCTGCCAATTTGTCCATGGATTTATCCAAACTTTCAAACTCATATAGAGCCTTGAAATGTCAAAATTATACATCTGGTTTAAACAAACATTGAATTTACTCTGGATTATTTTCATCAAATTTATAATATCAAAAAAGTGGAAAGCGTAATGCACCACTAGTATGATGTAAAATAGGAGCTGATCCAATGTTAAAACATTTGTTTTGATTATTTTAGAGATACGGTGTGGAAACAGGCCCTGCGGCCCATTGGTCAGCGCTGACCAATGATCACCCGTATACTAGATCTATCCTTTGCACTAAGGATGATGTACAGAAACCTGCACTTCTTTGGAATGTGGAAGGAAACCAGAACACCCGGAGGAAACCCACGAGGTCACCAGGAGAACGTGCAAACTCCACACAGAAAGCATCCATAATCAGGATTGAACCTGGGTCTCTGGCGTTGTAAGGCAGCAACTCTACCGCTGTGCCACTGGGTCACCCCGAGATCAGGCAAGGGACTTCTGTTTCATAACTGCTCCAAATGATACATCCAATTCCAAATTAAATTTATAACATTTAGATAATATTGTATTATTCAAATCTGAACTAATGTAGGAAAAACATTTGTTGCAAGAAGGGGAACGTTTTTTTTTGCCACTCTCCACTGGACTGATTCCTCAATCGTGACTTGCAGCGAGGCCAAGGAAGCGGTTTGGCTTGTTTCTGGACAACATGTTGTAACCAACTGGTCTCCACAAAGGAGTACCGATTTCACAGGAAAAGGAAAACTGAGAGCAACGTTAGTTATTGAAACAAAAACTGGAGCCAAATAAAATAATACCAAGCTTTAAGTGAACAAAAATAAATGCAAGAGAAAATGAAATATTGAATAAGAGACTGCAAATCAAGTGTTTTCCTGTAAGCTAGAAAAGCAATTATCACATCAACAACATTTTGCCACATACCATGGATTATAATGAACAATTAATTATGATGTCATTTGTTACTGCATATTTCGCAAGGAATCAATTGTTAACCAGCATAAAATAAAACAGTTGTTTCGTACACTGTTTTGTGACCGGCACAGTTGAAGTTGAGTGGTTGTGAAATACCACAGAGTCCTGCACTTCACAGAAATATAACAGCCAACATCTTCCTGCGAGCCCTTTCTAAGTGCCATTTCCACAGACTCTGTAGCAATGGTATTGGGATTATTATTGTCACTTGTACTGAGATACAGTGGAGGATCCTATTTACATAGCGCAATGAAAACATTGCTGATTAATTTTTAAAGTAGTGTTACATTTTTAATTAAGTTGATGGGTTTGTGATGTAAATTGAGTCTTATTCACAGTAAACTTCCACAGGGGTTAAGTGAAGGTAGCTGGTGTACTTTTACTACTTTCTGCATATTGCTGCTAATGAGCTCCCAGAAGACAAAAGTTTCACTTTGTCTGCTGTTGTTATTTGAAGCAACATAAAAATGACAAATGACCCATTGTGAGAACAAAACTGCAGCAATCTACAAATATTTTTCTTGATAATCAGCTCAGCAATGCCTTTAGTTAAAATGGCCCAATGGTATGTCTTGAAACAAAACAGCTATGTTTGTATAGTAACAAATAGCCAAATCATGCTCAGGATCTAGAATCCAACTTTTCTGTCCTAGGTTTATTCCAACTAGTACACAGTAAGTACATCATGAAAGTTTTGCCCAGGCTCAGTAATTGGGCTGTGTTGCATTTGGGGCTTCATGGAAAAATAGTGCAATTCTGAGAAATACTGTAAAATGGTACCCGTGGTCCACACCTATCACGCTCCTACCTAATTTCATTGTCAGTTCTTGGCTCTCTGAACTTTGTATGTTCAATTTGCTTGTGAAATAGATGACCATATCATGTCCTCCAAAGCAGCTGCAAAACAATACTACCAATAGTTTACTAACGCCAGACAACCTGAAAGCTAGTTTCCTTCTGGAAACACTCTGTATCATAATTTTAATGGTGATGCTGTTTTCTGAAATTATTTGCAAATTGATGTACTATCATAATTTAAGTACAATCAGCCCAACAGATCCATGATTAATTTCTGTTCCATACAAGCTAATAATTGGAAAAGCAACAGCATACATTAGCAGATAAACACAAGGAACTGCAGTTGCTGGTTTACAAAAAGAGGTATACAATGCTGGGGTAACCCAATGGGTAAGGCGGCATCTCTGGAATACATTAATAGTCCCCTATCCAACTGAATTCCTTTCATCATAGCTCTCTGAAAAATCTTATTTCTAGACTTTAAATAGTTTTGATTTATTTGGGATCAATGGCTATTCCAAATGTTTATTCCATTGAAGCAAATACAGGTAGGTGCAAATTTCATATGTTCAGTATAAAATGTGTATGCCATTATCTTGTGTGCTCAGCACATGGCATGACAGGCAAATATCTGCCCTACTTTATTCCATCCATTCTCAATTTTTTTGAACTGAGACTTAGTTATACTCCTGGTTTAAATGATCAGTTACAGAACATTATGCAGCATTACTTTTATTAAGATCGAAGCATTTCTTGCAACAAGAATGCCAATATAAAGTAAAGTGAGGAGGTTAAATCATGCAATGGAATTAAAACTGGATGGTATTGAACTCAACCAGAAATAGTTAGGCAATCCCTCTATTTTTCCTCAGTTTTGCTGGACAGTAGGGAAAGGTAACCAGTGACCTTGATGTTGAAAACTATTCAATGTACTCTTCAGTTGCAAAAGTGCTTGTTAAGGGGCTGTCCCACTGCGGCAACCTAATTGGCGAGTTTAGAAGAGTTTAGGAGAGTTTGAAAAAGTATCATGTTGAAGACCTCCTTCGACTATGTAGAAGACCTCCTTCAACCTCCTTCGACTATGTTGAAGACTAACTTCGATGAGCTTCGACTAGCTTCTGGAAAATTGGACACCGAATAGTGGAGAGTGAAAACGACCTCCTTCGATCTCTTTCGACTATGTTGAAGATTATCTACGACTACCTTCGACTACCTTCGATTACCTTCGACTACCTTCGATTACCGTCGACTACCCTCGATTACCTATGAATAACATGCCGACCTACTACGACCTACTTTGACTAAACCTACGAGTAAAAAAAATATTGATTTTGACCATGGCGACCTTTTTTTACTTGCGGGCATTTTTCAGCATGTTGAAAAATACCCCGCGATCTAGCTGAGGCCTCGAGTACGCGGGGACTACTCTCGAGCATGAAGGAGAGTTACAAAGACCTCCTAGGACCTCTTGTCGACCATGCTATGAGTATGAGCCGAGGGCAAACTCTTCTGAACTCGCGGATTAGGTTGCCGCAGTGGGACAGCCCCTTTACTCTCCACAAGGCACTCAAAATATGAAGCACTTTTGCGACATTCTTCAAAACTGTCATGATCTGAAGACTAATTGGTTCATTAGAAAACACAGCCCAGTCGCATGTGGTGAAGATGATTGGATTTTTTTAATAAACATCTTCAATCTTAAATATTCAGAACAGTTGAACAGTATATATAAAACATAAAATCTATTAAAATAATGTAAAAACATAATTTCCTCTGAGAAATTTCACTCAACACTGAAATATGAGAAGGAACAATTTATTGCACTGAACATATTGCTAACAGCTCAGTGCATGGAACATCATGTGAAGATTTTCTTGTTCTATTTCTGCTATTTAAAGTCTTCTAGTTTTGACTGGATTTCAATAAAATCTTCAGATTCAGTTTATTTGAAGCTTTTTTCCTATGCTTTAGAATGTAAGAATCAAGTATGGATTTCATTGTCCCAATTCAGTATCTATGGCAATTAAACACTTGACTCGCGACACTTGAATGTTGTTATTTTAAATAAACTGTTTCCCAGCATTTGTTGCTCGATCAATCCTGCAAAGAATTCCATGTACCTGCTGTCTAGTCCTTGGTGGTGAAGGCCATAAGTTTGGGAGATGCTGTCAGAGTAGCTCCGGCGAGAAACTGCAGTATTTGGATGCTTTGTTGATATCACATAATATGTGTCTGTGGTTGCTGTATATGCTTGGCCACTTGGCATGAATATTACCCACTTCTTAACAACATAGGTCTGATTTCAAATGTAACTCTTGCAGAACAATTTGTGAACGTACCAACTTCAAGGTCAGTGCATCCTCTGAACATGTGGGCCCAGTGCAAGAACCAATAATATAGTTGGAGAGTAACCAGTTTTTTGTATTACTGTCACTTAACCACTACTCCAATTTTATCACAGACCTTCTGACAACATTCAACTTTAAATAATATATAATGCACAACATGGAAGCAAGCCTTGAGTCAACATGTCCATATCTACATTTTAACACTCTCTTCCTCACTTCTCATTTAATTCAATTGACCTAATTGTCCATTCTTTTCCCCATTGTCTGACTATCTCCCCTTTCCTAACCGCCTCAATATTTTTAACCTCAACAATTCCCATTAGCACAATTACTGTCATTTTTGAACCTGTCCACTGACTGTAAATAATATTTTTTAATACAAGAGCTCTCATCCCCAGTCTGTAGTTTTTGGCCACATAAAATTTGTTAATCTATGTCCAAATTGTGTGAGCTCATTCTTCCAACTGAACTCCATCTGGTACCATTCTGCCCACACATTTCTACTACCAATATTCCTTTGGAACCTCCTGCTCCCTCCTTCACTACTGACTGTCTCATCCAATTGATCCATTGTAAATATACCCTATTCCATCATAAATGTTCATGATAAATACATTATGTGTAGATCCTTGGGTAGACCATACCTATTATTCAAATTTGGTGTCCCCAATCTCCCATCAATTCACTACTCCTGTAAATTGATACCATTCATACCAAGTCCTTTCATCACTAAAGCAGCAACGGATCATTTCTTATAGCTACATGAAAAGCTGAAAGTAGGATATCAGTTTCTTCTTAAAACAACACCCATTGTGAAACTTGCTTTTTGTTTCTCAAGGAAATAAAATTGTAAGCACATTAATTTCTGTCAGATTTCAATGTTAATAATATTACTTTTATTTCTTATGATTGTGAAGCACAGCTAAGTGAAAGCTAATAGGAAACAACACAAGATGCGCTTTGATAGACAAAATAATGTAGTTTAAAGCAAATAATTTTGTTGGTGGAAGAGAACATTTTTTTGATTGAAAAAACAAATTTATGCAACCTATGATATTAATTTGCATTTTGGTTCACTCTTTGCAAATCCCACTTACTGAACATAGAAAAACAAAATGATGCTCCGCAGTTATTGTTGCATTTATTGTCAATTAAACCTTGACCTTGAAGTTGGTACGTTCACAAATTGTCCTGCAAGAGTTAAAATTTGAAATCAGACCTATTTTGTTAAGAAGTGGGTAATATTCATGCCAAGTGGCCAAGCATATACAGCAGCCACAGACACATATTATGTGATATCAACAAAGCATCCAAATACTGCAGTTTCTCGCCGGAGCTACTCTGACAGCATCTCCCAAACTTATGGCCTTCACCACCAAAGACTAGACAGCAGGTACATGGAATTCTTTGCAGGATTGATCGAGCAACAAATGCTGGGAAACAGTTTATTTAAAATAACAACATTCAAGTGTCGCGAGTCAAGTGTTTAATTGCCATAGTTACTGAATTGGGACAATGAAATCCATACTTGATTCTTACATTCTAAAGCATAGGAAAAAAGCTTCAAATAAACTGAATCTGAAGATTTTATTGAAATCCAGTCAAAACTAGAAGACTTTAAATAGCAGAAATAGAACAAGAAAATCTTCACATGATGTTCCATGCACTGAGCTGTTAGCAATATGTTCAGTGCAATAAATTGTTCCTTCTCATATTTCAGTGTTGAGTGAAATTTCTCTGAGGAAATTATGTTTTTACATTATTTTAATAGATTTTATGTTTTATATATACTGTTCAACTGTTCTGAATATTTAAGATTGAAGATGTCATAATATTTGCCATTATACTATCTTAACTATGAGAATAAATATGTGGCACCTCAAAAGACTGAGGCTGGGATATTGTACGTAAAATTATTTATCAGAGCAGAAAGATGTTTAATCCCAATTTACAAATTTGCAAACGGCACCACCGTTGTTGGCCAGATTTCAAATAATGATGAGATGAAGTACAGGAAGAAGATTGAGAACCTTGTGACCTGGTGTTGAGAGAACAACCTTTCTCTCAATATCAGCAAGGAAATAGATATTGACTTCAGGACACAAAGATACGATACGCATACCCTAGTTTGCATTGACGGCGCCAAAGTAGAGATGGTTGAAAGCTTAAAATTCCTAGGAGTAAATATCACCAGCAACATGTCCTGGACCACCCATATTGAAGCAATGGCCAAGAAAACACAGCAAGATCTCAACTTCCTTAGAAGGCTTAGGAAGTTCGGCATGTAACAAACAAATCTCAACCACGTCTACAAATGTGCTGCAGAAAATATTTTATCAGGAAGCATGACAGCATGGTTTGGGAACAGCTCCATCCAAGACCACAACAAATTGCAGGGAATTGTGGATGCAGCCCAGACCATGACACAAACCAACCTCCCTTCCATTGTCTCCATTTACACCTCAAGTTGCCTCGGCAAGGCCAGCAGCATAATCAAGGACGAGTCGCATCCTGGCCACTTTCTGTTCTTCTCTTTCCCATCAGGCAAGAGGTATAGAAGTGTGAAAACACACACATCCAGATTCAGGGACAGTTTCTTCCCAGTTGTTAACAGGTAACTGAAACATCCTAGCAACAACTAGAGAGCAGTCCTGAAGTACTATCCACCTCATTGGAGACCCATGGACTATCTATTGTTAGACTTTACTGGACTTTATCTTGCACTAAACGTTATTCTTGTAATTTTTTCTCTCTCCACAAATCTCTGACAAGGCAATGAACAAATAAAACGTCCGCCATTCTTTTAAGAGTTGAAGGGCATACATTCCTGCTATCAAAGTCATCAGATTCATCAGGATGATGCAGCCTCTTTAATATATTGGTGCTTATACATTAAACAATAGGAAACTTTATTTCATTTTTGCAGTTATACCACTGTAGCTTTTGCATAATTATAGATTATTTTGCAAAGCATTTCCTGTAACTGCTAATTAGTGTGGTATAAGCATTTAATAGTACTTGTTTTCATAAGGTGCAAGCTGATTCCCAAACTCATTAAAGAATCATAACTTGGATCATTATGCTGATGAGACCTTGTTCAATGACTCATAGTTCGGAAGAACTACTACCAACTTCTGCCGATTTTAAAATGTCTCAGAAAAATCAATCTATTGATCTTTTTGGAAAGAAAAGATGTTAGGTTTTCTTTTGTCCAATAATAATTTGTATAATGAGGGCACAAGGTCTTAGATCTTCAGTGGAGTAGTAAATTAATTGTTTCATTTCATAAGCGGCTTTACGAAGTTGATCAAGAGTTGAGGTTCATTCCCCATTCCTTCCTTCAGATCTCCAAGATTCTGATCACATGAATCACATTGAATGGTGGTGCTGGCTCGAAGGGTCGAATGACCTACTCCTGCACCTATTGTCTATTCTAGTTAATAAAAGAAAATGAAATGATAATTATTTATAATTATAATTGTTAGTGTAGCATTAAGATGCAAAACAATGCTGGTTTGTACCCACTGCAAATATTTAAAGAATTTATCTTTCAGAGTTCAACTGAGCCAAACTTGATGTCTAAAATAATTTTGCAGTAACACCTCTGTGAATACAAAAGTATTGGGAACAATTGGCAGATATATAGTAAAACAAAAGGGAGGTTTGAATACTGTTGCTGTCATTTTTTTTTTCTATTGGCCTCTCCCAACTGTGTTGTTATGAAAACATATCAGACTCCTTTACAGCAACCATTAGTGGACACAGCCATTTCTCTGGGCCAATTAACTCATCAATGGTGACATTATTTGATTAACATTATTTGATTATTTGGCTAACAGTAAATAAGGTATTCCAAGCTGCTGTGAAGGTCCAAAGGTTTTTTCTGACATCTCATCTACCAGCATTGTTGCATAAGATGCTGTCAGAAATCATGACTGAAAGACTAATATTCAACCATCCAATGTCCTCTACAACAGGCCAATATATAAAAGTATAATAGTGCAATTAGTCTCAATAAAGTGCCTGAGGGATGACAATCTGAATATAAATCATTTTAGAACAGATAAAGGGGAAGGGTTTTTGACCAGAAACATTGACTCTGTTTCTCTTTCCATGGATACGGGTTGACCTGCTCAGTATTTAAGCATTTTCAGTTTTTGTCTTATATTTCCAGTATCTGCAGTTTTTTAAAATTTTCAATATCTTAAAAAGTGCACTTAATATAAATGCATTAACAATGGTTGAAGAGAGAGATAAAAAGAAAAATTTGATACAAATGCTTTGAACGTTACTAAAACGTCATTGCTAATAAAATATCTACCTGCATGAGTTAAGATCACTTGGGAGGTCAAATTTTTAATAACAATTTAACAATTAAAGTATTATATCAACAGGTTTGAACTTGAGCTTTTAGATATCAGTAAACCACTAAAGTAGAAATCGATTCACCATGCCTGTAAATTTGTTCCCTGTATTCAATTTAAAATGTTTCCATATTTAATGCATTTCCTCTGGGAAAGTTGACAAGCAGATTGCTAACACTTACTTTCACGTCCAACAATGACATCTCTGTCATTTAGAATGGCCTATAGCAGGTAGTCATTGTACACAATGAGAATTGGGTTTTTTTACGGCATGCAACGTGTTCACCACTGTAAAATTACCTTCGTAGTGAATGCTGAATGAATTAAGGTTAGATGTAAAATAGAAACATTTTGGGTGAAAAGGGTAATAGGAGAGCTGGATATTCTTCAGCTTACTCCACATCAATTGCTTGGAGTTGAAAGCAACATATTCAGCAATTGCAGTCAAAATAGAATTTGTGAAATACTTGAAAAGCAAAACAAAACAGGGCCATGTGGGAAAAGCGGAGGAGTGGAATAAATTGAATACTTCTCCTGAAAGGGTTGATGTAGACGCAATGAAATGCCATAGGGATAACTATAAATTTACCATAAATCTGCCAATTGTTCCCAATGTTTATCATAAGGTATATGGTATTAAAGGAGACCATTTCACCCATTACAGCATGTTCATGCTACTCCCTCTGAATCATGACTTTATGACATAGAACCATGGGACTGGCAATGTTTCACGGGGCCTGCCCTCTGCTGTACATGGATCTTTGATTTCCGGATCTGTGAACTTTGCATCTGACCTTTTAGTTTGCATCAGTCATGACTGTTGTCAAGAGCATGGACCTTGTTTGTTGAACAAATGCAACAGGTCAGGCAACATCATTGGAAAGAGGTAGACTTTTGCACAAGGAGATTGGCTAAAATTCCAAATCAATTTGGAGGGCAGTCATTGTGAAATGTTTTGAAGTATAACCAAACATATGCAGATCCTGGTATTTTAATATTAAAATAGGAAGTTTTGATGAAGGATCTTTGACCTCAATGCTAATTCATTCCACAGATGCTGCTTGACATACTGACTATTTCCATTGTTTTCTGTTTTTATTTTGGAAATCTCAGTGACACTTTTTACAAAACTCAATAAAAACAAGCATGATAATAACAGTTAAGATCTATGAATCCACCAAGCAGTTGTCATCAGACAGGATTCATGCATCTGCCTTAAAACACGACTATTACTCTAATACACTTAAATGAGACTCGCACAACAGGCAGAGAAAATCAGATGAAATTTCCCTGAGTCATAACTCCTAAAGTTCACTAACTGTTAAATATTACCCCATTTTTTGAAGTATATAACTAAACAGAACCTTAGAATAAAATGTGCAGGAGTTGGGTGGGATGCAATATGTTAATAGTAATAGAATATTTTGAGTGCTTCCTTAAATCACATTTGCAATATTTTTCGTGGTTTGAAGGCCTCCCACTATATTTGTGGAATGATTGTTATTCTACACCCTCAATAGAATTGAATTGAATTGTTTTCCTGGTAGCTATATTACTCCCTATTCAGAAGGTGAGAGATATGTTATGATCCCTTGTCATATCTTCCATTGGGAATTGTGTGTGACTTTATCCAGATTGTCATAGAAAGAGATTATGATGCAATTTGAAAAGGATATTATTGACATCTTTACACGCTGCTATGGAAACGTATTTTTGATTCCATGCTGTTTTTATTTAAGACTGGATTCAGAAAGTCACTTTTGGAGTAAATCCTACAATGCAAAATCTGTACAAATGGATAAATGTCTATCAAGGTACTAAGCAACATTGCCACAAAATCCTGTGTTAAAATTGCATGCCCATAGAAATCTGTTTTTACAACTTGTCGGGTTTGATGTTTCTTTTCAACGCAACTTTGTCTGTCTGAATTATTTTATTGGCAATGAGGTATTGCTTTCCTGCCCCTTTTTTTCTATAATCCCATAAATTTCTGCTTTCTGTTTGGCTGGTTTAAAATTAGTAATCATCACATATCTCCAGTTTAAGTCCATTTTATCACAGCACTCAGACTGTCGACATCATACATTTGTGACCTGTATGTTTTCAAATTGCAGCCTGGTTTTCTTGCACTAAGTGCTGGTATTTCACCACTCTAAATCTCCTGCTATTCCAATTTTTTATTATTGTGATGTCCCGCTCAAAATCTCCACAGCACTCATGTTGCCGATGTTCTTTACAAGCTATTCGGATTGTTCTGATTTATTCTCTTTTAAGATTGTTGTTTAAGATTTCCAGTAACCCTTTCCGGTAACCCTTTACTTATTAAGTTTAAGTTTAAGATTTTAAGATACATACACAAGTGATGGTTTTAAGAATGTTTAGGTTTTATTTACAATACTTATAACTGCATTGTAATTTCAGATACTACCTTCACTGTAATTATGTTTACTGTGGAGCTCACTGACTGGAGGAAATGATGGAAAACACACACACTCACCTTCACAGTCACACACACATACTCACACACTCACACATACACACACACATATTCATACACACACACTCACATTCACACACACAGACACATGCATGCTCGCATGCACACACGCGCACACACACACACACACCTGGAATGCTCTCTTCCATCTCTTCCAGGATTTCTGCAGGCTGTTGCACACAGAATTGTACCAGATGAAACTTACATAGTGAAATCCTTCATCTCCCCAGTGAAGGTACACCAGAGGAGCATAATTTCATATTGTGAATTGTACTGTTGTCCCAGTTCATATCCTGTGAATGATTAAATTCTCAGGCAATCTTGGAACCTGCATTTCCCTTATAGTGCCATTTATTAATACAGCATATCTCCCTTCAGGAGTGCTGTGCTTTAGGTGGGGTGGGAATGGAAGATTTATTTTCCTGAAAGACAAATTGAATCAGATAGCTTCTTGCAGCAATCAAGTAGTTTTGTTTGACTTAAAGTCCAAACGGCATGGTATGTTTCAAACCCCAATCTTCAGGTCAATCATCCTGACCAATTAGTCCAATTGCAAGGCTGCTACTTCGGGGAAGAAACAGGCAATGTTGCCTGAGCACCCGTAGTTATAATCCCTATGCACGTTACTGAGAAGTATCCAATTTAGCCCCTGGCAGCTTTTAATTCTACAAAATGCAATCACTAATAGCACCGAATGATAAGCGTGGGAGAATCTGGTTGATACAATGGTGGTATTTATTCACCTTTACTTATTAAGTCTATCTCACTTATGACACCATTTTACACTTCAGCAAGTGGTAAAATTAATGACAACATCGTTTCAGTAAACAGAACATTTTCCAAGTGAAATGGATTGGATGAGGTAAGAGATCTTCGGCAGCCTTCTCCATTTAGGCATGAATTATCGTGCTCTAATCCCAAAAGGATGATTTAGATAATTCAACTACTGTATAGGAAGAATTTACAGATACACAACAACCTTTCATTCACTTAGGTTTGTTAATAATTTATTAAATCATGTTTCATTATTTGTCATGCATTTCTGTTTCCATCTCTCAGATATGACAAGTAAAACTTAACCCTTCACCACTTTGGAAAAACTAAAAATACTAATAATAAGACATAATCAAAAAAGGTACTCTTCGGTGCCAGATAAAAGTATTACACTCCTTTATTGGTTCTTAAAACAATTAATTGATTGATGCTAGACAAAAGTGCTGGAGAAACTCAGTGGGTGCAGCAGCATTTATGGAGTGAAGGAAAAAGGCAACGTTTCTGGCCAAAACCCTTCTTCAGATTGGCATGGGTGGGGTGGTGGGGGGGGGGGGGGGGGGGGGGGGACAGAGAGAAGAAAGGAAAAAGGGAGAGGAGGAGCGGTGGTATTGCCTCTTCAACTCCCCCTCCCATTCCGAATCCGACCTTTCTGTCCTGGGTCTCCTCCATTGCCAGAGTGAGCACCACTGGAAATTGGAGGAGCAGCACCTCATATTCCGCTTGGGCAGCCTGCATCCCGGTGGCCTGAACATTGACTTCTCCAATTTCCGGTAACCCTTGCTGTCTCCTCCCCTTCTCAGTTCTCCCTCAGCCCTCTGGCTCCTCCTCTACCTTTCTTCTTCCCGCCCCCCCCCCTCCCCCCCCCACCCTGCATCAGTCTGAAGAAGGGTTTTGGCTTGAAACGTTGCCTATTTCCTTCGCTCCGTAGATGCTGCCGCACCCTCTGAGTTTCTCCACCAATTTTGTCTATCTTCATAATTTCTGGTCCTTCCTACATATTTAAACCTATATACTATTTAAAAGCTGTTGGAAAAGAAGAATTTAATGCCAGGTATAATTCATTTTAAGCATATCTGTGTGGTTTAGTAAGTAAGGATATGACCATCTATAATGATTAAGCAACACTTCAATCATATGTTAATATTAATCCATGGAATAAGACTCTTCTTGAAGAACAAATTTCTCAGATTTTGGATTACTATTTTATATTTGTAAAAAATGACCAAAAACCAAAATAATATAGCTCTATTGAGAAGGAGCAACTAATATAATTGTAATGGATTTCACTCATACCTGGTACTATTTTATTCCCTGCTCTTACTTAAAGTTTGATCGTTTTGGTCTGGTTCCCTCATTCTGAGCTTGCTTTCAAGTGAAGCATTTTATTTCCACAGCATTGTCTCTCATTATTCAAAAGAATATTGTCACCTTTAGTCTTTTATAGTGATAACAAGTGCAGATCTCCATAAATTAAAGCTTCAAGTGCCACGTTCAACAACCTTGCTCTTTAATGAACTGTCATCAATGTTCAGCACTCCACAAATACAGAACGAGATTCCCAAATACATCCTGTGTCATGGATAATTAGAATGGAACTGATTCAGTATCGAATTCTCATACTACAGTACTGGCACTATTTAAAGTCAGTTTGTCACCCTTTCCCAATTATTTAATAAACTTGTGTCCCCGTGGGTGCTGGATATCTCCTTTGTGTTTGACCTTCGGTGGAGCCAACAGAGCGGTGGCAGCAGAGTTATTTCCTTACAGCACCAGAGACCCGGGTTCGATCCTGACTACGGATACTATCTTTACGGAGTTTGTACGTTCCCCTACATGGGTTTGCTTTGGATGCTCCGGTTTCCTCCCACACTCCAAAGACATACAGGTTTCTAGGTTAATTGGCTTCTGTAAAAATTGTAAATTGTCCCTAATGCGTAGGATAGTGTCTGTGTATGTTGTCATCGCTCATTGGAGTGGACTTAGTGAACCAAAGGGCCTGTTTCCATGTTGTATCTATAAAGGCTAAAGTAAAGTTTAAAAGTTATATTCAGCAAATAATCCCCCCTTTGTGATGTTGTTGGATGGAAGGGAAATCAAGCTGGTTCCTGTATAGAGCTGTAAAGATTCAAGTCATTCAGAAGCCTGTGCTCTGTAAGAGTTAATGATTTGGCCACCGGTGCATCTGGTTGTCCGGGGTTCTGTGATATCAGCTGTGCCAAAGAAGGCACCCATTAAATGCAGTAAAATGTAATTAACATCAGTATTCCTTGGTTAAATATAACTGCTTTCACTTTTAATGGGTGTTCTTGCTCATTACAGTCAAGCCTATTAAATACACTATTTGAATGTGCTTTCTATAAACAATTGGCAGACATCTATTTCAATGAAGAGGGGGAAAAAAGCTGTTTTCTTTGTTCGAGAAGAATGAACATATTGACACGGTACTAATCTGGTTTGTGCAATCAGCAAGCGTGGGTAAGTACAGCACCTGCTCATTAATGTGCATGACGAGATTATCAATTTCATTTTTACTTGAGGAAATTATTTTACCACAAACCTTTTTTCTCACCTTCCTCACCATGGAATCTCACAAAGAACAAAGATAAATTCATGCTTCCTTCTATGTTAATCATTTTACTGCAATTTATATTGCCTGACGGTTGTGGCGGGGAAATTTAAGTTTGCATTTTTGAGTCCTACAATGGCACTGCCAGCAGCTCATAGCCAAACAGGGAATGGTGGGGTAGTCTGGACCTTGGGACTTAGACCCCGTTGTAAATCAGGAACCAACGACATGGGTAGACAGAGGATTCTACAGGAAGCTATTTTGGTCAGTCAACTCCGATTCCTGTTGGGGGGATTGAAGTCAAGTTAGAAGTGAGGTCAGAAATTGTTGAATCAGGAATAGTTGTGAGCCTGGTAATAACTTACCTGATGTTAATTAGCTTGTGTTTAGAATTGTTGTTCCAGAGACAGTCAGTAACTAATGTTGCAACAGGGACTAAAGGCAGATCATTCACATGCATAGACAGATGCACCGCATTTTGTGGTGCATTGGCTTGAACCATGAAACTTCGCTCAAGTTGTTTTCATCCTGATGGTGTAGTGATGGGACATTCTGAACCAATGATAGAATAATAGAATGCTGTACAGTAGTTTCCATTTAACTCCTCAAGCTGATTTGGCCACTTGATGTGACTGTGGCAAATTTTTGCCAACACTATCCACCCTTCTTTTCCTTGTAATTCTTCGGTTTAACAACAATCCACTAGGTTAAAATTTCCAAATGATCAGTATCAACTGTCTTTGCAGAGGGGAGTTCCAAACCTCTATCCTGTGGTAATTTCTATTCCTAGCTTCATGCCTGAAAATCTTGGTCGTAGTTTTAAACAGGTCTCCCAATCCTCAATTTCCCAACCAGTGGAATCGTTGCACACTACTCGTGCTCTTTATGATCTTAAAATCTACAATCAATTCACCCATTTACATTCCTGGAAATAAAATCCTTGTTAGGTAATCATCCTTGTAATTGAATAAAGTCCATGTACTGCATCAGTAAGTCTGTGATGAATAACCTCTGAACATAGAGCAGTACAGGAGAGGAACAGGCTCTTCAACCCATGGTGTCTGTGCCATTCTAATCTAACCCACGAGCCTGCACATAGTCAACATCACCCCATTCCCTACGTGTTCATGTGTATCTAAATGCCTCAGATTCCTCCAAAACCTTAACATTCTGCCTCACAATATGTTCCAGTGCAATCTAACCAGCGCATGTAAAACCTGATGAAATTATTTTTATTAAAGATCTTTCTGTATCTTTGGACATTTGCTTTTAATAGGTATGACTAATTTTGAAACTATTCTGTCTTCTTTATAGCCAATGGAGAATTATTATTATTATTATTATTATTATTATGATGATTATTATTATTATTATTATTATTATTATTAAATGTTATTTCAGACCCAAGGTCCAGACAAGGGACAACATTACATAAAATACATTGCATATAAAAACAGTGCAATATGCTCTAAACAGAGATATCTTCACCACATCTGTACACGCACCAAGGAGAATATTCGCCTGTACATACGGCATATGTCGTTGCCTATAAATATCCTCATCATCTGTTATTTGTTCTCTAATAAAATGCCCAAGATATTTTACTTTATTACAGACACTAAGATTATTGTCAGACAGTTTAAAATCAGGAAATATTAGACATTTATCCTCTTTGGTTCTACAGATCATAACAACAATCTTACAAGCATTTTATTTAATATCATGTTCCACACCATACACAGAACATATAGTAAGGAGCTGTTGGAGACCAGCGCTAGATGGACTAAAGACCACAAGATCACCTGCATACATAATATGGTTCACTAAAATATTACCAATCATGCACCCAGTATTACATGCTTTCAATTGCTTGCACAGATCAATATAAAGATTAAAAAGGACTCGGGACAAAATTCCCCCTTGTCTAACACCATTACTAACCCCAAATGGGGCTGAGACCCTATTGCCCCATTTTATTTGCATAGTCTGGTGGGCATACCAGTAAGCCAGAATTCTTACAATGTATTTAGGCACCCCTCTTTGACTCATTTTAACGAACAGCTTTCTATGAGTAACACGATCAAAGGCTTCAGAAGCATCAATTAAACACATAAGGATTGAAGAGTTTTTGCCTCTATATTTGTTTACAAGCTCCTTTAGGGCACATATGCACGTCAGTGCCATGTTTAGCTTTAAAACCAAACTGGTTATCTGTGGAGTTAACAAACTCATTTACTCCATCCAGCAGAATTCTTTCTAGGACTTTTGACAATATGCTGGCTAAAGCTATGGGCCTGTAATTATTTAGGTTGCCTACTTTACCAGCTTTGTCCTTAATGACCAGCACTAGCAGAACAGACAACATTGAGTCTGGTAACAAGCCATGAATCATAAAGCCAGTAAAACAAATAGCAAGGAGAGGAGCTATCCTCATACTCGCATACTTAAGATGTTCAGCAGAAATATGATCCAAGCCATTTGTTTCTTTGTTGGACAGCTTGTTCATGACATGATACACCTCATGTGACATAATCACCATTGAGTCATTGCTCTCAATATTGTCCACCATATACAAATCACCTTGGACACAGTTGAATAAAATACTATAATGTTGTCGCCATAACTCCGCGATATTAGCTGTTCTTGAGATTCCATCTACAGTGCATGGTTGATATGTTTTGCAACTGTTAAGAGCTCTAGTCCTTTCCAAAAATCAGTATCATTGTTACTTAGCAGCTTCTTAGCCATCGAATCAGCCCTCATAGCTTGCTCATTTTTACAGATGAAGCGAACAGCATACTTATATTTTGCATTAGTGAGCTTCTTGTACTCAAACACAGGCCCTTGTCTGGGTCTACCTGCCATAGCCCATGATTTAGTGGCTTCACGGGGTTCAGCATGATACTCAGCTACATACTTATTCCAGCCAGGCTGATATTATGTGTCTTATTTTTATGCTTGCAGTAGTGCTTGCTGCCTACATATAAAGCACTTACTATATCATTATACATGGAGCAAATATCTCTCCTATGCTTCATATCCATACTAAATATGTGGATTTCTATCCTATCATCAAATGTTATTAGCCAAGTAGTTGAGAGCCCAGTGCAGATTACGGAACATGTCCACTGACATCTTAATTTATTTTATAATATCAATAGTTCATTTTCAAAAAGCCCACATTGTCCCTGACATGTTGTTTCATCCTAATAATTTTAAAGACATTGAGTTTAATACCTCCTGCAGTTTTCCATTCATATTCACTTTTTGTAATGTTTATCTTTTACTTCATCATTTTTCTTGGTTTTAGTATGGTTACCGTATCATATTCTGTCAAAGTTGCCACTTAATGCACCAATGAACAACTGGGTTGTGAGTCAGTTCAATATTGGCACAAATCCAAAGTTGTGGAAGCTACTAAGATCTTCCTTCCAGGACACAAGGCTCTTCATGCTTTTTGGAAGGGGTCAACATTCTTGCCCACTATTACCATATACCCATGTCTCATTCCAGTTGTTATTCCACTGCTTTCTACCTTTTGATGATATAGTTTGTGCATCTCTTCAAAGAAGGTGCTGCTACTTTCATAACTATACGAGAATTGCAGAGGCAAGCCAAAGCCTCTCACCACAAATATTCTCCCTCTTCTTAGCTCAGCCTCTCGATGGGTTACTCCTTATCCTTACACCATGCCACTCACCCAACAGTGGTCACAGTCATCCCACTGCCTCTTCTACCTTGTCATCTCTGTTTACTTGCATGCGTGAGTTTGTAATACATTTGATGTTATAAATGAACAATAAAATAAATAGAAGGTACACAAAATTGCTGGAGAAACTCAGCGGGTGCAGCAGCATCTATGGAGCGAAGGAAATAGACAACGTTTCGGGCCGAAACCCTTCTTCAGACTGAAGAAGGGTTTCGGCCCAAAACGTCGCCTATTTCCTTCGCTCCATAGATGCTGCTGCACCCGCTGAGTTTCTCCAGCAATTTTGTGTACCTTCGATCTTCCAGCATCTGCAGTTCCTTCTTGAACAATAAAATAAATAGATTGTCTTGACTTGACTTGAAAATGGGGAACTCAATTGATACTCTTCAACATTTGCCATACTATATATATGCCTATTATTAAGCAGCATTTATTTAATAATTCTGTGAGAACTACTAATCATTAATATTCGCAATCATCTCTTGAAAGCATCTGTGGAATCCGAACTGTTTGCACACTAATGCACGTTAACAAATATGTTATGTACATTTGTATCCAAGAGGTTTAGAAGTGCACTTCCCTTGGCTCAAAATCAAACAATTTCTTCAAACCCAATTTATGTTCAACTTACTATCCATTGATTTATAATTTGGAGACATCCTCCACCAGCCCCACCTTATCAATGGGAAATTATTTACATTATTTTGAATGCTTTCAAACATAATTTACAGATTTGGGTACAAAAACCTACACAAATATCTGAAGATTAAATTAAAGACAAATAAATGTTGCTGTTCAGAATAATTTATATTGTTCAGTCAGTGAAAATAGAACATTAAGCTGATCTAGGCTTTAGATGAGATCATAAAATCTTTGCCGGTATAAGAATGGATTTCTACTTTAAAATATTTAATTCCTTCAAAAATAAAGATACATTTATGATTGAATATGTACATTCTGCAACATGAAATAATGGAGGTGTCTAAAATAATTAAAAGACTCCACTTTGTACACACAAATAACTTATTTCATTAGAAAAGGAAATATTGAAAAACCTTGGGTCTGTCCCCCTATATGATTAGATCAAGGCTGGTCTGTTTCTTTAACTCAAATTCATTTTTTTGTCTGGACATTAACCCAAAAATACAAATATTCCTGCCTTGGTAGAGAATTCCATAGATTCACGAGACTGTGAAAATTATTTCCTCCTCATGTTTGGCTTAAATGTGGCATCCTTCCTCTTTAAACCATGCTTCCCAAATGTTGGATAATGCCATCTGAGGAAACATCTTCTCAGTATCTATTCTCTTAAGCCCATTACTAGTACAATATATTTTAATAAACTCACTTCTCATTTTTCTACACTACAGAGATTAAATGTTCATTATACTTAATCTTTCCTCATTAGATAACACTTTCAGCACAGGATTCAATCTAGTGAACCTTCTCTGCAATGCCTCTAAGGCATATATATCCTCCCATAATTAAAGAGAGCAAAACCGAATGCTTTATGTTGGGTTTCAAATGCTGTTTCAAGAATCTTTCTCTGGATTGTCTGCGTGAAACATGTGGCATTTACCTAATGCAGCAAATGCTTTCAAAATGATTTAAGTTATATTCTGCCTCAATGATAAACTAATGCACTTTCATTATGACTACCTGCTTGCCTAAAGTCCCTGTCCCACTTTCACGACCTAATTGGCGACCTCTGCCGAGTTTGCCCTTGACTCATACTCGCAGCGTGGTCGCCACGAGGTCGTAGGAGGTCGTAGGAGGTGTTCGTAACTCTTCCTCATGCTCATGAGTGGTCTCCGCGTACTCGTGGCCTCAAATAGTCGAGGCGTTTTTTACAGCCTGATAAAAAATGTCCACGAGTAAAAAAAAGGTCGGCATGGAAGAAATTGACACTTTTTACTAGTAGGTAGGTCGTAGTAGGTCGTGATGGTAGTCGTAGGTAGTCGTAGATAGTCGTAGGTAGTCGTAGGTTGGTAACTGGCTCGAGAAGAAAAATGCAAACATGACATCATTTTATCATGTGATCATTTTCCACTCGTAGCTAGTCATAGTTGGTCTTAGCTGTGGAAGACAGGGGTCGAGGGGGGTCGTAGGAGGTCGTAGACATAGTCGTAGGAGGTCGTAGACATAGTCGTAGGAGGTCGTAGACATAGTCGTAGGAGGTCGTAGACATAGTCGTAGGAGGTCGTAGACATAGACATAGGAGGTCGTAGGAGGTCTTTTACTTCGGCGAGTCAACACGACCTTGACATCTTTTTCAACTCGTCTAGTATCTTTTAAACTCGTGAATTAGGTCGTCCAAGTGGGACAGGCCCTTAACAAGAACTTTCAACATATGCACTACTGCAAACATTTGTCAGCCCCTGTGCAGCTACAAACAGTCAAATCAGTGCCCACCTGCATGATGAATTTGATTTGTAAACCTCTGGCAATTTCATCTTCAAAACCATAAGATGTAAATGGCACATGCCCGTCGGAAGATTGTGTCATTGAACTCTTGCCTTGAATTGAAACATTTCCCTTGCAAAACATATTGATCATCAATTCTATTCTAATCTGATATTAACTATGTATGAGCATTAATGACCACTGTGAGATATGGGTTAAGGACCATAATACAACTGCATAACAAATGGGGCAGTGCTGACCTCATTTCCTCACTTTTTTTACATGCAATCTATTCCATTTCACTCACACCCATTAAAACCCCTCTGATTCTTCTGCTATCTAGCTATGATTTACAGTAGCCAATTCATCTGCCAATGTGGGTGGAAACCGGATCGCATTGACGAAACTTGCAGGTTCACAGGAAAATGTACAAAGTTCATGGGTTGCACGGTTGCACAGAGTATAAATTTAAATTGTCCATAGTGTGTGTAGGATAGTGTTAATGCGCAGGGATCGCTGGTCAGTGCGGACTTGATGGGCCGAAGGGCCTGTTTCCGCTCTGTATCTCTAAACTAAACTAAACTAATCCACAGAAACAGTTCCCGAGGTCAAGATTGAACTAGCGTTCCTGCAGGCAGCTGCACTACCTGCTACACCAGTGAACCACTCCCAACCTAGACAGTTCCCGATGTCAGGAGTGAACTTGGATTCCTGCAGGCAGCTGCACTACCTGTTACACTGCACTGCCACTCCCAACCTATTCTGGCTGCCATTTCTACCACTCTCAGTTTATTCTCATGTACTTCTACCTCTGCACCAGCACCTTGAACAATCCACAACTAATAATCCCACAATCGTCTTGAGATTTTGAATGGCAGAGACTGGGGAACCCGAATGTCCATTTGCTTCTACATTTAGTTTATGGTTTGCCTTCAGAGACACAGAAGAGATCAGTTCCTCCCCAGATTGTGAGCACACTATTTAGGGAAATCGGAATTGTTTGTTCGTACAAGTGAGTGTTTGAGCTGTGGGCATCCTCTGCAATGTGGGACTCGGTTCACAGCTGCATTTTTGTCAGGTTCCAAACAGTTCTCAGGAACAGAACCTTGCAAGGCGATTATTCTCTACAGTTCAATCATCACAATACAGTAATAATGTAAATACCATGGAAGGTGCAGGTCATGGTTAGGGTAGAAGAGGAATTTGCCTAAATTAGAGAACTTTAGTTATGAAGACAGAAAGGCTAGATTGAAATTATTTAGTTTGGACAGCGTAAATTCTAGGAAATTTAATTTGTGGGTAACCTAATGAGAAGCCTAAATCTTGGATACATTTCCTTTAGCAGGGAGATCAATTGGTAGTAGGATTTGAAGGAAATTGTGGGACCAGCCTTTCTTGGAAAGGTGGTGGGAACTGGAGCCCACGGCCAAAAAAAGGCATTGGCAGTAGCCCTCGGTACAGGAAAGGAGTTCAAAATGCACAGCTGACGTTCAGGAGCCCAGTGAGTTTGGGTGAAAAACTGGGAAGGAGGTTGTGTGCAGAATCTATCGTACCTATACCAGGGATATATAGTTAGAATAGCTTCCTCTAGTGCTTTCAATTTCTGTGACACCCTGTGATTAAAGTTATGCACTGAGAACACAGTTGCAAAAGCCTGACAGCTTGGAGCCACATGGTAAGGTGGGTGCTTTGTTTGGCCTCACCAGCAGGACACTTCCTCACAAGAATCATTGATCTACTTGAACTTGTCTGAGTGCCATAAATCTTTTCCTGAATTATTTGTAGACTTGCATCTTTCTACAGTTTGACACCTGAGACTCCTGTACTTGTGCAATAAACATCCATCGGTTCTCTGAGGTTCACTTGTCTTACTTAACCCAAAGCAGAGGTCCACAATCTCTTCATTACTGCATTACTTTCATCTCTGCAACATTCATCCATGTTGGTCCCTTCCACACTGACACTGTTGGCAAAGCTTCGTTCCTGCTGACTGGCTCAATTTCTCCCAATCCCTCCTTGGAAATTAACTACTTTCTACTTTCTACAAACTTCTCCAACAGTCTTTCTTTGCGAATGCAATGGAAAATACCGCCAAAGCTGCAAATCTGAAGAAGCACACTAAACGTTGAAATAATCAGAAAGTCAGGTAGGGTCTATGGAGAAGTTAATGAGCATTCATTAGGTGGAGGTTAAATTAGAAATATAACAGAGTAAAGTGGAGAAAAGAAAAAAAAATGTGGGATAATGAACTACCAATGAGATAGAGAATGAGGCACGAATGGATGGGTGTACAGTGGATGATGAGGGGGAGGAGCAAGGCAAAGGGTAAGAGCAGGGAAGAATGAAATGGAATAGATAAGGTTAATGACCTTGATATCTGCCATCGAGGGAAGCCTAAGCTGAGTGACATTCTGGTAAGACCAGGGATTTATGAGTTGGAGATTGGAAAGATGAGCTAATGATGGGTGGTTGAGAGAATCAGCGATTAGTAGAGGGAGTGGGTCCTGGATCAATTGCCACAGGGAGTGAAAATTGAAGGTTGGATAGTAGTTGTATAATGTAGATAGAAGATGGAGACGGGGAGTACAGTATTGATACAGTATTGATAATTAGGATGAATACTTTGTTGCAGGGGGCTAATGAACTGGAAAGGTGTTAACCAGAAGAAACATCAGAGACAACAAGCAGGTTGTAGTCAGTTCCATATTTTTATTTTTGTTTAGAATTTCATTGATATTATATCACAAAATTATAGCGAGTTGTGGCACAGTTTCACCTATCTCCTTCCACCTTTAAAAAAAATCCATATTTCCTGAAACATTTTCATTGCTCCTAACATGGTTCAGTCCCTATAGTTTTCTCTTCCCTCTTGAAACACCTTGACTCATCTTGGCATGTTAACAGTAAAAGATAAATGTTTGAGGTTGTTGCTAAAAATAAACAATGATGAACACTTCTTATCTGCAGTGGGGAAGTTATTTTGGTTCATGCGGGACATGGTCTGAAACAAGTAGGCGGTTCCTTTTTGCAATCCAACTAAATTCACACGTGAGGCGTGCTGCAGGTCTAAATCTAAATTTCTGTAACCTCCAGGCCTTTTCCTACATTTGGAGACACATGCGATCGCAGATGCTGGAATTTGGAACAACGAATCCCTGCTGAAGGATCTCAATGTTGAGCAGGATGAATGGGAAGAAATGGACAATCAATGTTTCGAGTCGGGACCTATCGATCGGAATGGTGGTCCTGTACATAGGGATCCCGATCTGAAAAGTTGTCTGGCCATTTCCCTTCACAGATAGACACAAAAAGCTGGAGTAACTCAGCGGGACAGACTGCATCTCTGGAGAAAAGGAATAGGTGACGTTTCGGATCGAGACCCTTCGGGGTTCACGACCCAAAACATCACCTATTTCATTTCTCCAGAGATGCTAGATGACCCACTGAATTACTTCAGCTTTTGGTGTCTATCTTTGGTTTAAACCAGCATCTGCAGTTCCTTCCTACACATTTCCCTCCACAGATTGATTCATTGATTGAGTATTTACTTGATACTTGATGCTGCCTGAGTTCCTCCACTAGATTGTTTATTGCTCACGTGATCACAGAGAGAACATGTAAACTCCACACAGACAGCACCTGACACCACGATCGAACCCGGGTCCCTGTTGCTATAAAACAAGCAATTCTACCAGCTGTGCCAATGTGCCACCCTTTATAGGATATAGTCGTTTTGTATGCAGGATATAGTAGTGTTGATCTTTGCCATTGAAATCAAATCTATTGATTCCATTGAAATTTCTGAAGTGTTTAATATGTACATAGCAGTGTAATGCAAGACCAAAGAAGAATTGTGCTTTGTTTGAGATGTTTAGGCTTGTCTCTGTATTCCAGACCTCCTAATTCCCTTTAGTTTAGACATGGCATTCCCAGTTTTGATCAATCACTTGCATTTATTAGATATGAGGATATGTTTCATTCCCCGGTGGTTGTTCGCCACACACAGCCTATCAATTATTTCAACTGGTATTAAACAGATACATTTAAGCTTTATGAAAGTCCACAGCATCCAGGATTCTAAATAAAACTCTGAATAAATCCCCCAAAAAGTTAATAATCTCCGCCTTCATGAAATGTTCCTCAGGTCTCCTTTACAAACATTTTTCAGCCCATTCTTGATATCAGCAAAAGAGAATATAAACTTGCTTTCCATTAAGTGGCACAAATTACAGAAAAAAATTATCATAAAAGAAAGTCTCTTTCCAATTTAGTTTCTTCCAAGTGATGTCTTGAAATGATGTGGGCAACGGGTGTGTAAAGACTATCGCCTCTCCAACATCTTGACATCTGTGCTGAAGACTCAGGCCGCAGAGATACAGTGGCTTGCAAAAGTATTCATACCCCTTGAACTTTTCCACATTTTGTCATGTTACAACCACAAACGTAAATGTATTTTATTGGGATTTTATGTGATAGACCAACTCAAAATGGCGCATAATTGTGAAGTGGAAGGAAAATGATACATGGTTTTCAAATTTTTTTACAAATAAAAAACTGAAAAGTGTGGCGTGCAAAAGTATTCAGCCCCCTTTACTCTGATACCCCTAAATAAAATCCAGTGCAACCAATTGCCTTCAGAAGTCACCTAATTAGTAAATAGAGTCCACTTGTGTGTAATCTAATCTCAGTATAAATACAGCTGTTCTGTGAAGGCCTCAGAGGTTTGTTAGAGAACATTAGCGAACAAACAGCATCATGAAGCCCAAGGAACACACCAGACAGGTAGGGATAAAGTTTAAAGCAGGGTTAGGTTATAAAAAATTATCCCAAGCTTTGAACATCTCACGGAGCACTGTTCAATCCATCATCTGAAAATGGAAAGAGTATGGCACAACTTCAAACCTACCAAGACATGGTCGTCCACCTAAACTGACAGGCCAGGCAAGGAGAGCATTCAGAGAAGCAGCCAAGAGGCCCATGGTAACTCTGGAGGAGCTGCAGAGATCCACAGCTCAGGTGGGTGAATCTGTCCACAGGACAACTATTAGTCGTGCACTCCACAAATCGGGCCTTTATGGAAGAGTGGCAAGAAGAGAGCCATTGTTGAAAAAAAGCCATAAGAAGTCCCGTTTGCAGTTTGCCACAAGGCATGTGGGGGACACAGCAAACATGTGGAGGAAGGTGCTCTGGTCAGATGAGACCAAAATTGAAGTTTTTGGCCTAAATGCAAAACGCTATGTGTGGCGGAAAACTAACACTGCACATCACCCTGAACACACCATCCCCACTGTGAAACATGGTGGTGGCAGCATCATGCTGTGGAGATGCTTTTCTTCAGCAGGGACAGGGAAGCTGGTCAGAGTTGATGGGAAGATGGATGGAGCCAAATACAGGGCAATCTTGGAAGAAAACCTGTTAGAATCTGCAAAAGACTTGAGACTGGGGTGGAGGTTCACCTTCCAGCAGGACAACGACCCTAACCATACAGCCAGAGCTACAATGGAATGGTTTAGATCAAAGCATATTCATGTGTTAGAATGGCCCAGTCAAAGTCCAGACCTAAATCCAATTGAGAATCTCTGGCAAGACTTGAAAATTGCTGTTCACAGACGCTCTCCATCCAATCTGACTGAGCTTGAGCTATTTTGCAAAGAAGAATGGGCAAAAATTTCAGTCTCTAGATGTGCAAAGCTGGTAGAGACATACCCCAAAAGACTTGCAGCTGTAATTGCAGCAAAAGGTGGTTCTACAACGTATTAACTCAGGGGGGCTGAATACTTTTGCACGCCACACTTTTCAGTTTTTTATTTGTAAAAAAATTTGAAAACCATGTATCATTTTCCTTCCACTTCACAATTATGCACCGCTTTGTGTTGGTCTATCACATAAAATCCCAATAAAATACATTTACGTTTGTGGTTGTAACGTGACAAAATGTGGAAAAGTTCAAGGGGTATGAAAACTTTTGCAAGCCACTGTATATACATTTTTAGCCAAGCTGACACAGTATATCTGCAACTCTGCATATCTATCTCACAGGAAAAATGGCTCAGATATGGCCACGTGGAATTTATAGGTCGGTAAATCTCACATCAGTGGATGAGAAGTTATGGAGAGGATTCTTTGCAATAGAATGGACTAATAAAGGACAGTTAAGGGCCTGTCCCACTTTCACAACCTTTTTTACTCGTGGACATTTTTCATCATGTTAGAAAAAATGCCCTGACCTACTTGATGTCACGAGTACCTACGACTAGCATCACGGCCTGCTACGACCTACCTATGACCTCCTACGACCTCCTACAACCTCGTGACGACCATGCTGCGAGTATGAGAAGGGCAAACTCGGCAGAGATCGTGAATTAGGTCATGAAAGTGGGACAGGCACTTTGGTACGGGTTTGTCCGTGGCAAGACATGTCCTGATTGAGTTTTATGAGGGTGATGAAGGGTGATCAATGAGGACTAGGCAGTGGATGTCGTCCACATGGACTCCAGTAAGGCATTTGACAAAGTCCATCATGGTCAGTTGATTCAGAAGATTAAGATACATGGAATCTATGGTGACTTGGTCGTTTGGATTTAGAACTGGTTTACTCATTGAAGATAGAGGGTTGAATGGAAAGGTGTTATTTTGACTGAAGGTCTGTGAAAGGTATGTCCTGCGGGGATCTGTGCTGGATCCTCCATTGCTTGTGATATATAGAAATGACTTGAACATAATTGTAGATGTGCTAGGTGGTAAGTTGCAGTCAACACCAAAATTAATGGACATTGAGGAAGATTGTCAAAGTATATAGTAGATCAGCTGCAGAACTGGTCAGAGAGGTAACAAGTGGAGTTTAATCTGAGCATGTGTGATGAATTGCACTTAGGAGGTTGAATGTCGTTACCAAATCTCATTGCACTTATGTGCAATGACAATAAAATATATTATTGTTGTAAAGGGAAAATATACAGCAAGACCCTTAACGGTATTGATGTACGGTATCAGGTAGTCCCAACTGTCTGCTCCCCTTCTCAGCTCTCCCTCAGCCCTCTGGCTTCTCCTCTTCCTTTCTTCTTCCCGCCCCCCCGCCCCCCCCCCCCCTCCCCCCTCCACCCTCACATCAGTCTGAAGAAGGGTTTTGGCCCAAAACTTTGCCTATTTCCTTCGCTCCATAGATGCTGCTGCACCCGCTGAGTTTCTCCAGCATTTTTCCATAACGCTGTCTGTGTGAGATTGAGAAGGGTGAAGTGGGCTTGTAGATAATCATTTGTATTGTTTGGCATTGGATCATGCCAATATTATAGCCACGTAAGAACTTAGAATCATGAAAAATAGGGTTCAGAGTGCACCATTCTTTTCTTCGTGCTTGCACCAACATTCAATATGATCATGAATGTTTGTCCAATCTCAATACCTGTTCCAGCTTTTCCCCATATACTTTAACCCTGACTAGCTCTAAAAAACCCCATCTGATTTAACGATTTAGTTTCAACTGATTTCATTGGTAAACAATTCCACAGATTCAATACTCCTTGGGAGATGAACATTTTCATCTCAGCCTTAGACCCTCTCATTAGACTGTGACCCCTGGGCCTGAACTCCCCACCATTGGGAACATCCTTCCTGCTTCTAAACAATCCAGTCTTGTTGGAATTAATAATGAAATCCCTTTTCATTCGTCAAAGCTCCAGTGAATATAAGACTAATTGATGCAATCTTTCCTCATACTCCAGTCATGCCTTCACAGAAATTAATCTCATGAAACCTCACCGAAATCTTTCCATTGCAAGTATGTCCTTCCGCAGATAGCGAGGCCAAAACTGTACACAATACTTAAGGTATGATCTCGCCAAGGTCTTGGACCACTCCTGGCTTTCATATCAACGTTTATGTAAGAGTTTCCATCAAGGTGAATTGATGGTATCATTTTATCTTGATAGTAATGTGATGCTGCAATATTTCCTAACCTACAATCGATGCTTATCTCAATGAAATTGTAAAGGAACTAATTGCAATATGATCTGTTGGTAATAGCAGTGAATACATGATCATATTTTATTATAGTCGTTTGATACAAATTTAGGAATGTAATTGGGCTGTACTTCTGCAGAGCTTGGAAAAGGAGAAGTTTCACATGTGGCTCTCCTTATTTTGATAGACCTAATATCACATGTGATTCATGCCGATAGCACTGATATATGGGACATCTACCATAAACATTGTTACTACTGGAAAATCAATTGCCAATTTCAAATCTGTGACTAATAGATTTTTTTTGGCAAGTCGTCTGAGAATGATTGAATCAAACCAGGTGCTGAAAGATACTGAACAGATATGATCAAATTGAATGCTGAACAGGATTAAAGGGTTGAATGGCATCCTATTGCTCCAATGTTAATGTAAACTGTGGAAACTCCTGAGATATGGCTTAAACAACCACAATGCAGAATCCCAGGGGTTTCTCATCAGTTACACAGGTCAATTGATAGCATTGGCGCAGTTTCCTGCACTTCGATTGAAAACAAAGATAGACATTGCCGACAAGACACATCGTGAGTGCTCCTACTGATAACAAACCATGCGTGTCTTCACTTATGAGTCACATTACTTGTCAAGATACTTACTGTGTAATAGTGTTGTTTGAAAATAACATTATAAAATCCAATTTGTTCAGAAGGATAACACTTTGAAACGTTGACAGGTTGAGGAGATCACAAGTATTACAGCAAAGGTCATTATATGAGGCAATTCATCTTTCAGGGAAATAGATAACAGTTGTCCACAACTGCTGATGACTCATTATAGAAAATTACACTTTATTGCCATGTGTAGGGTTCTTTTACACTCTCAGTATTTCTTGATGAATTACACAGATTGTAAAACAATTTCTCTGGCTTCTGACAGGACAAATTCTGGTCAGAACTGAGTAACCACAGTACTGACTTGTGTATTTCATATTAAATCCAAATTAAACCTTAATATTTATTATATTTTTATTAATTTCAATTGGTTAATAACTCGATTTTCCTCCCAGTTATTGTGCCCGTCTCAAACCCAACCCTCATCATATTTTATTTAATACATACAGCCTCCTCCTATTTGAACAGATATCGTCATATATTCTCAAACCAAGTTAATACACATGAGTTCCATATGACTGGGTAAATAATTATGGTTAATAAGCTCCTGCTCTGATATGCTAAATGTTTGATGATAAATTATTTCACATCAATATGAGGCATGAATAGAAGAACAGGTGTAGGATAATCAGACCACAATGTAGCAAAAAGAAGACCATGCATACAATTGCAGGAGCATCCTCACTAGACATCACCTGGGAAAGCAATCCAATTGAATCATGTCATAAACAGCCAATCAATCTTACTGGGCTTTTCATTTTTCTGTTGGTACGATTAAAGTTTGTTTTGGCAGAGGATCAACACATTATTGAATTGCTATTGTGTAATTGAATACATTGGGAATTAATGTATAATCATTGCAGTTTGTGGCTGAATAGATAGGTACATCTTGTTTTTTAACAAAAGGATTTTAAGTGTATTCGCCTGTGGCAAGTCACAGCAAAAATCATCCATTTCACTAAAATGGGGTCACACAGAAATGAATGACTAACCACTGAAGAAAGCAAATTATATCAAGATATTATTTCACTGGTACCTATATTTTGATAAGCAGCCTTACAGAAAATAGTGAGACAAAAAATAGGAAATTATAGACCAGCTAGTGTAACATATGTCATTGGGAAAATGTGCAATTACAGTGGTTTTACAGTTTTACGGGACTTTCAGAAAATCATTAACAATTTAAGAACGATTTAACTTTTGATAAAAATATATCAACAAATGAGAATGTACAAGGCCCGATTAGTAAGTTTGCAGATTACATGAAAGTGGTGATATCGTCGATAGCAAAGATGGTTATCAAAAGCAGGATCTTAATCAGTTGGGTAGGTGGGCTTAGGAATGGTTAATGGAGTTTAATACAGATGAGAGCGAGTTGTTGCATTTTAGGAAGTCAAACTAGGGCAGTATCTTCATAGTGAATGGCAGGGCTCTGGGGACTGTTGTAGAGCTGAGGGATTTAGGATTGCAGGTACATAATTCCTTGAAAATGGTATCATAGGTAGATAGGGTGGTCAAGAAAGCTTTCGGCACATAGGCCTTCATTAGTCAGAGTATTAAGTACAGAAGTTGGGATTTTATGTTACAGTTCTACAAGACCACATTTGGAGTATCATGTTCAATTTTGGTCACCCTGTTATAGGAAGTGTTATTAAGCTGGAAAGGGTGCAGGGAAGATTGACGAAGATGTTGCTTCAAGAGGATGGTTATGGAACACATTTAATCAAGCCTGCCAAGCAACATTGATCTATTGCAGTTCACTTACCACCACAACAGGTCATGGCTGATTTCATCTCCTTGACCCTACACTCACTCTTGGAACATCGGATAAGAAGGGCACTTACATTCATATACTACAGCTCTGCTTTCAATACCATTATAACATCCAAGGTCAACTACAAACTCAGGGAATGGAGTCAGCACTTCCCTCTACAACTGGATCCCTGACTTCCTGATCCTCAGGCCACAATCAGTGAGGATAGGTGACAAATTATCGTCTACAGTAATCCTCAACACTGGTGCCCCACATGGATGCATTCTCAGCCCCCTTCTATACTCCTTATACACTCACAACTGTGCAGCCAAATGCCAATCCAACTCAATTTACAAATTCACAGTCAAAACACTGCAGTAGGCCAAATATCAAATAATAACAAAATATATTGTGTGTAAACCAATGTCTGCAGTTCCTTCCCACACATAAGAATGCATAAGTTGGGGATAATACATTGCAGTGGATATGGAAGTGACAAATCAACAAGAAACAGAGAGACAGGTTAAATGCGCCATTTTAGGATTGGCAATCAGTAACAAATGGATGCTGCAAAAAACAGTTTTGGGGCCTCAACAAGTTAGATGAAGGATCAAATGTGCTGATGCCAGGGATTTGCCGATTTTATAAAGATAGATCAAAAGATCATAACAAACAGGACCTTAATTGAGCCATTCAGCACACCACATCTGCTCCACAATTCGATAAGGCTGATCTATTTTTTGCTCTCACCCCTATTCTCCTGCCTGCTCTCTGTAAGCTTTGACACCTTTACTAATCAAGAACCTATCATTCTCCACTTTAAAAATACCCAATGACTTGGCCTCCACAGCCATCTGTGACAATGAATTCCACAGATTCACAACCATCTGGCTAAAGAAATTCCTCCTCATCTCCAGTCGAAAGGACATCCTTTTATTCTGAGGCTGTGCCCTCTGGTCCTAGACTCTCCCACTACTAGAAATATCCTCTCCAATCCACTCTATCTAAGCCTTTCATTATTCATTATAGGTGGGTTGGCTCGTATGAGGAGATCATGACGATAAATGGATGGATTAAGTGAGTGAGCAAGAAGGTGGCAGTTGGTGCATGATGCAGGCAAATGTGAGGTCACCACTTTGGAAGAAATAAATAAATAATTATGTATATGGAATGAGACTACAAAATGCTGCAAGTATAACGAGATCAGGAGTCCGAGTACATTAAATACAAAAAGTTAGCAGGTAGGTGCAAGTAATTAGGAACACAACACAAATAGCTGAAGTAACAGACATTTATAACCTCTTTTGTGGTTTTCATGGTATTTCTGAAATACAGGGCTTCTCTTTGGAAGTAGTCCATTGGTGCCTTACAACAGATTCCTTCTCCCTGAGAATTTTCCTTGTAAATTCTCCAAGCATGAAAGAAAAACACAGCTTTTTCTTCCATTTCATTGAATGCATTTTTATGGCATGTGTTAGTGACAATAAAATTTAGTCAAGCTCTCCTAGTCGGGTGACATGGTGGTGCTGTGATTTATATTATTGTTATTACTTATGTTATTACTTCAGCAATCCAGGTTAGATACTGATCTCAGATGCTATCTGCGTGGACTTTGCATATTCCTCCCATGGCTGTGTGGGTTTCTGTTAGGTAATGTGTTTTTTCCCCCATATCCTGAGGATGTGTCGATAGTTTACCTAAATGTTCGTAAGTGGCAAAGTAATAAAAAAATATAGACTTAATAGACATGTGGGAAAGTAAGTTGCAGGGCTACGTGGAAGCAAGGATATTAGAAATAGGACTGAAGAGAATGCTCCCCTGGGATACAATTTGTCACTGGTTTCAATGGTCTCCTTGTTATAGTAAGCAGTAGATAGTCTCTTTTTGTAGCTGAGAGTTCTGAAATTAATCATAGAGCACTAAAATATGTCGTGAAGAAATCACAGGACATTTAGCCATGTTAAAGGTGCTAAATAATTTCAAGTTGTTGCCAGGCAACAAAACTAACTCCACTCTTACTTGCTTCCCTTAGTGTTAAGGTGCCATCTCATACAGTTCAATACATCCACTGTGTAGCAGATATTTTCTGTCATACCTATTTAAGAATTCTTCAGACTGGATTTGACATTTAGACATCCCTTTATGACTGCATTTCCGAAAGTCCTGTATCTTGAAAATGAAAATTACCATGCCAGGAAATCCAGTCTGCAATAGATCCCAGCTGATAATTGCATATTTTCAGCACTATTGACTGAGCCAATAAAGTCATGGTGATATGTTAGCATTCATAGCAAAAGGATTTGAGTATAGGAGCAGGGAGGTTCTACTGCAGTTGTACAGGGTCTTGGTGAGACCACACCTGGAGTATTGCGTACAGTTTTGGTCTCCTAATCTGAGGAAAGACATTCTTGCCATAGAGGGAGTACAGAGAAGGTTCACCAGACTGATTCCTGGGATGTCAGGACTTTCATATGAAGAAAGACTGGATAGACTCGGTTTGTACTCGCTAGAATTTAGAAGATTGAGGGGGGATCTTATAGAAACGTACAACATTCTTAAGGGGTTGGACAGGCTAGATGCAGGAAGATTGTTCCCGATGTTGGGGAAGTCCAGAACAAGGGGTCACAGTTTAAGGATAAAGGGGAAATCTTTTAGGACCGAGATGAGGAAAACATTTTTCACACAGAGAGTGGTGAATCTGTGGAATTCTCTCCCGCAGAAAGTAGTTGAGGCCAGTTCATTGGCTATATTTAAGAGGGAGTTAGATGTGGCCCTTGTGGCTAAAGGGATCAGGGGGTATGGAGAGAAGGCAGGTACAGGATACTGAGTTGGATGATCAGCCATGATCATATTGAATGGTGGTGCAGGCTCGAAGGGCCGAGTGGCCTACTCCTGCACCTATTTTCTATGTTTCTATGTTTCTATGTTTCTATGTTTCTATGTTTCTATGATACAGGTTGTTAAAAAAAAAAACTTGTCACAATCAAAAGCAATGTGAGAGTGATCAAAATATAATCGTTATTGAATTGTTATTTTCAGCAGGAGCTACCAGATGCATTTTACAAATAGTCTGGACCTAAAGCAATTTAGCAGCCCTTAATACATAAATGACAAGCTGTTATACTGTGAGAGAACAGCTAATGAGTTCACACCAGGTAACAGTGGGACTGTGACCAATATTGTTGAAAGTAACCTCTCACATAAGCAAAAATATGGCCTTTAGATGAACATTTGGAAATCACATTTGGGGTTAAAAGGTAGACAAAAGAGCTGGAGAAACTCAGTGGGTGCAGCAACATCTACGGAGCGAAGGAAATAGGCAACATTTCTGGCCGAGGAGGTAAGCCATTCAACCTTTCCACTTCCCAAAGGCAATTATTTCAAGGTTGGTATGCAATATTCATTTATCTTTTTCTCCGTCTTTTTTTTGGATAGGATATAATAGTCATTGGTGTTGGCTGTAGATGCCAGTGCTTTAGTTGCTCCAGAACAGCTTCAATTGGGATGTTAATGATGCCACAGCCTTTCCTTTACCTGGTACGGTCTGCCATTTTGTTTACATCAACTGGAGTGAATTAACTTGCCTGCTGACCAGTCCCTGTGATATTAGGGATATCACGAGACCAAGCATTTATGTTCATGTTTCCAAAATTAAACCATTGCTCAAGATCCGAAAATTAAAAATCCCTGGGCTGATTAGCAAGTAGTTGGTTTGACTGTCATTGTATGTCTATTTATTCTAACATTGTCTGAGATCCGGTGGGCGGCGCGACTCACGTCGCAGCGGCCTCTGCAGTCTGTCTGTCTTTTTGTTATTTTTTGTCCCGTTTTAATGTAATTTTTTAATTTTTTTTGATGGGGTATGTGTGTGTGTGTGTGTGGGGGGGGGGGGCAGGGGGTGGGGGGGAAACTTTTAAAATCTTTCCCCTGCACGGAGAACCCGACCTTTTCCCTGTCGGGTCTCCGTTGTCGTTGGGGCTGCAACGTGGAGCGGCCTCCAGCAGGAGCGACCTGGGGCTCCAGTCGCGGAGCTGCGGACTTACTCACCATCGTAGAGCTGGCCGAGTTCGGAGCGGGTGGAGCGGTGGTGGCGAGCTGCTGCGACCCGACCCCGAGGGTTCGGAGGCTCCCAACCGCAGGTCTGGTGGACGGTGACACCGGGAGCCCGCGGGTCCCTGCTGGGAGACCGCTTTTCGGGGCTTCCGCAACGACGACTTCTCCCGCCCGAGTCATGGGGTCGAAGAGTACCTGGAGCGGGGCCTTACATCACCGCCCGGGCGCGGCTTCAACGGCTGCGGGACTTTGCTAGCGCCCGCCAGGGGCTCCAACAACAAGACCCGGAGCGCGGCCTTGCATCGCCCGGCGCGTTGTTAATGGCCGCGGGACAATTGCCATCGCCCGCCGGGGGCTTTGACTCTGACATCGGGAGGGGAATTGGGAGTGCAGGGGAGAGATAAGTTTTTTTGCCTTCCATCACAGCGAGGAGGAGATGCGCTGTGTTGGATGTCTGTGTAAATTGTGTTGTGTCTTGGGTCTTTTTTTTCTTGTGTGTATGACTGTAGAAACAACATTTCATTTGAGCCTCTATGAGGTTCAAGTGACAAATAAATTGTATTTTGTATTGTGTATTGTGTAACGGAGATGGAGAGAAGACAGTCAAAATCAAACAATTACCAAAACTTTGGACCATACACTGGTCTGGATCCATTAAGCTAAAATGACCTTGGGCAAGTTCTTGCAATTTATACACATTGTTAAAAAAAAAATGTTGAGCTCATGTTCAGACAAAGAGTAACTTCATTTAAAATTTAATCAAATCAAATCTATTGTGGTTCCAAGAGTTAGATTTAACAAGCGATGTTGTGGAGATGAGAAAGGATCACTTTTGGATCTTCCATGGAATCTAACTCTCTGAAATAAGGCACCAGGATTCAGGATGCAATTAGGTTGGATTTTAAATATTGTCCTCATATTGGGATAATTAATTATCTCCCTGTAAGGAAATGACACAAGGATATTGTTTGTCGTTTTTCAAGAATTAGCATGGAAATACAGAAATGGTGCTCCCACTGATAACTTGAATGAGAATTCCAATCTCTAATATTATTAAGTTCTCATTATTAACGACTTTGTGGCATTTGGTAATGCAGAAGCAGGAGTCGGCTACTCCGCTCCTCAGATGTGTTCTGCCATTCAATGGGATCAGGCCTGGTGTGTTAACAGGCACTAGTTTAGCCTTAGTCCACTTACACCTTAATAATTTTCATCTTTGCACACTCTCAAATATCATTTGTATTGCTGAAGAGATTTGTATTTGTATGCAGATCTTTACTCCTCAATGACCTGCATTTATCTTTTAGATTAAGGTTCATTATCTTGAATTCCTTCCCCCATGGAAGTAGATTTTTTTCTCTTTCTTATTCTTTATTAGTTGTCCCCATTAATATGATATCAAATCAACCCCTATTTTATATCCCGTGGAAAACAAGTTTACTTTAGATCATCTGAAAAAGTAGTGCCATGAAAAAAATAAATCTATTAAACTTTCCTTAATCAAGTCAAGTTATATGAATACATCCAACCAAACAGAAAACCATAAATGGAATTCATACACTGTCATCAAATGTTATTTACATTTGGAAATGTTATATTTGTAGGTTCAGGACAGATATTGGTATGGAATTTTAGAAACATTTGTAACATTATAAACTTAATTCTTATTATAGGATCGGAATTTTATTGATGTTTGAACATATGTACAAGGCATTGCAGATTACATCAGATAAATATTTTCTGATCATGAAAAATTCAGAGATTTATTTTATTGGCCCAAAAATAGATTTATTTTTTAAATATATTTTTACAATTTCCCAAAGTCAGATGAAACTTAAACAAAAATATTTTTAATGGTGGATTTAAAGTTTGTTCTAAAAGAGTTACTGATATGCTACAATTGTTTTTAATGGAATAGTGGTTAGTTTTAAGAAATTGATTAAAAATTTGAGCATGTTTGGAGCTTAAAGTAGATGTGCTATTGTAGCATAAAATCCTCAATGGGGAGTAGGAGAAAGAGTACATGAATGATTTGAGCTCTGTGATAAAGCCGTGTTTAAGACTGACTTTAATCCTGCATGTGGCAAATCGTGAGAGCCAATTGTCTTTGGGGGGGTGTGTAGGAGATGGGGATGGATGTGCCTGTGGGCATGTACTGTAGATGCAAGCATCAAGGAGCAGTATTGCTGATAATGATGTAAAGGTCACTTCCTACTCCAAGGGATGTCAAAACATTTTTTTCAGCATTCCTCCAGACACATCTCATTCACCAGCACTTCAATGTCTCTAACAGAGAACCTCGCTGTTCACTGTCTAGCAATTGAAGGTGATTCACTTTGTTTAAATAGTTTTCCAGCACCGAGTGAGGATGATAAATGGGCTGTAAATGCAACATTAGTGTAAGATAATAAGATATTGGGCCTGATGATCTAAAGTTAATTTAAAGAGCTAGATGTTAAGGAACAATATAAAAGGTGAGAAATTTGAAGAGAGACAATTTAGGACTAATGAGGGCCAAAGTTCAAGAACATCTCAATTCTTTCTTTCACTATCATCAACGTTTCACACCTTGGTAAGTTAGAGAAAACAAATTTTGATGTGTTGTTCGCTTCACAAATGTGAAACTTCTCATGAGCAATATTAAGAATCAAAAAATTTAAACTTGTCTTAATTGACACACAGAGGCAAATTTCCATGAAGGTCCTCTCAATTGCCCAGAATACTTTGGTGGAAGATCTGCACGAATCCTGGACAAATGGAGCAAACCAAGATCTTCCAATATAAGTAGTCTTATTTGAGACAACCGCAGGGTGTAATAGGTTATGGGCTGCCTGCCTCAATGTCCATAACCTACACAGCAATTCTATGCAGATCATTTTTTAATGGTTCCAATTCTGGAAAGTAAAATCACAGAGAACAAAGGCAAATCTGAGATGGTTTACCTGTAGGAGTAGATGGGGGTTTGTGTTTATTCCACTATGAGCACTTTTTGAAAATATTAATTTTGTTTAGCACATTGGATAGCATGGTCTACTTATCTGGAACATCTGAGTCCAATGCCTGTTGTGATGGTGCTGCTGGCTCGAAGGGCCGAATGGCCTACTCCCGCACCTATTGTCTATTGTCTATTGATACATAGAAACATAGAAACATAGAAAATAGGTGCAGGAGGAGGCCATTCAGCCCTTCGAGCCAGCACCGCCATTCATTGTGATCATGGCTGATCG
This sequence comes from Amblyraja radiata, assembly GCF_010909765.2. Taxonomy (NCBI): domain Eukaryota; kingdom Metazoa; phylum Chordata; class Chondrichthyes; order Rajiformes; family Rajidae; genus Amblyraja; species Amblyraja radiata. Next base: position 18,119,422 of record NC_045978.1, on the reverse strand, counting down.
TCCCCAATCAATAACCCGTGCCTGCCTTCTCCCCATATCCCTTGATTCCACTAGAGCCTAGAGCTCTATCTAACTCTCTCTTAAATCCATCCAGTGATTTGGCCTCCACTGCCCTCTGTGGCAGGGAATTCCACAAATTTACAACTCTCTGGCTGAAAAAGTTTTTTCTCACCTCAGTTTTAAATGGCCTCGCCTTTTATTCTAAAGCCCCTGTCCCACTTATGTGTCCTTGGCATGATAATTACGCGACCTCGTGGTCGCGTTGAGGCGCGACGGTCCCGCGCGATTTCATTCACCCACACAGCCATCTGTAGCGCGTGACATCATTTGAAGATGGACACAAAATGCAGGAGTAACTCAGCGGGTCCGGCAGCATCTCTGGAGAGAAGCAATGGGTGATCGTCTGAAAGAAGGGTCTTGACCCGAAACGTCACACATTGCTTCTCTCCAGAGATGCTGCCGGTCCCGCTGAGTTACTCCAGCATTTTGTGTCTATCTTCAATTTTTTTGGCCCCGCTCTGGGAGTAGGTGGGGGCGGATCCGGACCCCAACGAAGTGAGTCCCAGGCCGAGCTTGGCGATCGTTTGCCTGCTTCTGTTGCTGTTGAAGGTGAGGCGTTGCGTCGCGCCAGGGTCTTGGGCCTGTCCCACTTTGGCCGTCAGTTATGCGACAGACCGTTGGCGCGCGAAGATTTCATTCGCTACAAAATTTCGGAGCCCCGCACGATGTCGCGCACAACTACACACCCCTCCGCGCTTCTCAGTGGGACCAGCCCCACCCGGCCACACGATGCCCATGCACCTCAACGCGACGACGAGTCGCGTAATTTGCGTGCCAAGGACACCTAAGTGGGACTGGCCCTTAAGACTTTGGCCCCTGGTTCTGGACTCGCCCAACATTGGGAACATTTTTCCTGCATCTAGCTTGTCCAGTCCTTTTATAATTTTATATGTTTCTATAAGATTCCCTCTCATCCTTCTAAACTCCAGTGAATACAAGCCTAGTCTTTTCAATCTTTCCTCATATGACAGTCCCGCCATCCCAGGGATCAATCTCGTGAATTTACGCTGCACTGCCTCAATCCCAAGGATGTCCTTCCTCAAATTAGGACCAAAACTGTACACAATACTCCAGATGTGGTCTTACCAGAGCCCTATACAACTGCAGAAGAACTTCTCTACTCCTATACTGAAATCCTCTTGTTATGAAGGCCAACATTCCATTAGCTTTCTTCAATGCCTGCTGTACCTGCACGCCAACTTTCAGTGACCGGTATACACCAAGGTCTCGCTGTACCTCCCCCTTACCTAACCTAACCCCATTGAGATGATAATCTGCTCCCTTGTTTTTGCCACCAAAGTGGATAACTTCACATTTATCTATATTATATTGCATCTGCCACGCATCTGCCCACTCACTCAACATGTCCAGGTCACCCAGCAACCTCCTAACATTCTTTTCACAGTTCACACTGCCACCCAGCTTTGTGTCATCCACAAACCTGCTAGTGTTGCTCCTAATTCCCTCTTCCAAATCATTAATATATATGGTAAACAGTTGCAGCCCCGACACCGAGCCTTGCAGCACTCCACTCGCCACTGCCTGCCATTCTGAAAATGATCCGTTCACTCCTACTCTTTGCTTCCTCTCTGCCAACCAATTTTTTATCTACGTCAACACCCTACCCCCAATACCATGTACTCAAATTTTAGTCACCAGTCTCCCGTGCGGGACCTTATCAAAGACTTTCTGAAAGTCTAGATACACTACATCCACTGGCTCCCCTTCATCCATTTTACTTGTCACATCCTCAAAAAATTCAAAACATTACGAGTCTTTAGGATTGCATCAGTAATTGTGAGAGGTAGCAATGGAAATTGTGCACCAAATGATCTTGGAGATTTAGCACAGGAAAGTAGAGGTTCGGCACTGCATGATTTTTTTTAGATTGAGAACTTAATAATATTAGAGATTGGAATTCTCATTCAAGAAATCCCTCCAGAGTTTCACCCTGGAAGTCTGTGATGTCTAGGCTTATCTAATCCTCCTGAAACATCGCCAACGTTTAGCAAGCAGCCATTAACAGTGAACCTGCAGCTAAAACTTGGTCTTCCCCTCATCAATCATCTCTGCTTCGTTACTTTCCTTAATACACTCATTCAAACTTTCTACTCTGTAAAACTTCCCCAAAATTACAAGTGGCTTATAAAAGTATGGTTTGATAATGTTCATATAATACTCTTTAAGACATTTTATGACATTACACACAATAGGTAAATGCACATTTTTATTATTCTTGTTGAGTATGGGTAGATATTAATATTGGATCTTGTTCCTAATTACTTGCTGTGCGGAATTCTAGTTTTTTTTTGTGTGTGTTTAATGTACCCAATATAATGATCTCTTTGTACTGGGCAATAGTGACAATACGGTACTAGGTGATAGTAAATCAGACACAAGATGCTGAAAATCAAAATGAAACAGCAGATGCTGAAAATCTAATACAAAAACAGATAATGCTGTAAATATTTAGTAGGTCAGGCTGCATCAGTGGGAAGAGAAACAGAGTCGATGTTTCAGGTCAGATACCCTTCACCAGAACTAATAAATGACCCGTTGGTTTTGTTTCTCTTCCCACAGATGCGGCCTGACCTTCTGAGTATTTCCAGCATTTTCTGTTTTTTTGTTCGGCTCTACATGTTATTAGATTGAGAAAGGGGTGGTATTGAAGATTGAGTACCACACAGGTTAGAGATTTGAGAATTGGGTGGCATCAATGTTTACATATTGCATTGATACTATTTGGCCTTGGTAAAATTAGATTGAGGTGTTGGGTGGTGTTTAAACACTGGTTAATAATGAGTGATGGATGGTATTGATGGTACTTGTGAGTATTTCAGTTTGAGCACCAGGTTTTGGCTTTGGTTTATTAGATCAGAATGGAACGTTGTTGGACGCTGGGTACTAAATTGCCCACTGGATGGTATTTGTTATAAGGTATCGTATGCTGTTTGAGATGGACAATTGCATACACATTGGTTGGAAAGGTCACTGGCCAGAGGAAGGAGATCAGCCAGAGGAGAGTCCTGGATGAAGAAATTATCATGATATAAAGAAGGAAACAAGTCAAATGTGTCTAGGAAGGAACTGCAGGTGCTGGTTTAAACCGAAGATAGACACAAAAAGCTGGAGTAACTCAGCGGGTCAGGCAGCATCTCTGGAGAATAGGAACCGACGTCCAATGTCCTATTCCTTTTCTCCCGAGATGCTGTCTGACCCGCTGAGTTACTCTAGCTTTTTGTGTCTATCTTCAGGTCAGAATATGGTTGGAACAGTGGAACAACTGCTGCCTCCCAACACCAGCAACGCAAGTTCAATCATGACTGTGTGAAGTTTGCATGCCCTCCATGTGTCTGTGTGGGTTTCCGTTGGGTGTCTTGGTTTCCGCTAAAATCCAAAGACATAGGTTAATTGGCCAATGGTGTGTCGGGGAATGGCAGAATTTGGCTAGGTTACAGGGAAAATCAGGAGGTGGTTAAGATTGCACTGTGAGCCCATATGGGTGCATTGGTCAAATGGCCTCTTCAAGTCATAAACAAATCATCCACTCGAAATATTAATGCTATTTCGCATTCTACAGAGGCTGCCTGACCTGTTGCGTTTTTCCAGAATTTTCTACGTTTATTTCTTTTAAGCAGTGTTGGTGTAGAACACTATAGAACATTAAACATGGAGCATGGACACAGTTTAGCACAAGCACAGACCTTCAGCCCCTGATGCATGTGCTGACCATTGTGGCGATTTAAACAAATTCCATTGACATGCAAAAGATCTTCATCCATTCCCTGCCTAATCATGTGCCTTTCTATATTGTCTATTTAATGTATCTATCATTTCTATGAATGGACCATATAGAAATAAAGTTATAATTTCAATGACAATGGAATTTATTTTGTACAAAAAAAAAGAAGGGAGGCAATCTCATTATCCCCAAGTTACTTAGATGGTTTATAGTGGGGGTAGGGAGATTCTGAGGCAATTCAGTAGGCTTTACATTTCAAAATCTTCCCGGTGATTGCATTAGTTCTGTGCCGTTGAGTTGATTTCTGGAGAAGATGGGCAAGGTTTGGCCCAAAAGGTTCCCAAGGTCCAAAGGCCTACTTTTAATCATGTTTTATGCTATGATACAAAATGACCATGGTTACAGTTCTAAAGGAATTGTTGGCAGAATCGAAGGAAGATAGCAGAAATAAATTTATTCTTGTATCCCAGTTTTAAAAATATGAGTCATATTGTTTAATGGCTATTAAATTCTAGTGGAAATTCCTACGCACCCTTTACATCAACTTGTCCTCAAAATCTAGGAAATGTGAAATATTTACATACTGCTTGCAATGGACAGCAATAAGAAATAGACACCTAGAAAATAACTCATGAGGACTGCAACATCCAAATTCATTCTAGTTACTTACTTTGCCTCGGTAACCATACATAAAATAGTACTTAATTCATATTATGTGCTTCAGAACATCCTGAAATGAGCAAAGTATTAGAAGAAGTCAGGTCTATTTTTCCTTTAACAACAGGTTGTGTGGCATTGTTGTTATTGTATCCACCAGATTAGATATTCATTTATGGACCATGGTCAGTTAACTGCAGTATAACAAACTTATGTCAAAGCAGTTACAATGTTGGCAGACTACAATCACTGAGCTGCTGAGAATCAACACAAAATCAGAGAGCAAGTGGTCCAGTCTTTCAAGGAACTTTTATTGAACGCCAATGAAAGGATAATCGACTTTTTAATTCAAGCACTGTAATTACCACTGCAATCAAAATAAAGTATTATATTGCAATGTTTAAAAGTTCAATAAAACATAACCCTTCAGTTCTTTATTAATATAACTGCTTTGAGGTTTTTCAAATTTTCATCAACAACAGCTTCTCATTTCCTTTTACAATTTAGAAATGCAAGCCATGTACATGTGTGGAGCGATGGAGAACTTTTGTACTTCCTTCTGACCATGCTCCCCGTCTCAGAGATAACAATCTGACAATGGCAGGGCTTATATGCAGCTGAATCCTTTTGTAGTTAAGCTTTGTGAAGCACAATAAAGTATTCCGTTTTGCAAGAAGCAGATGAATTTCACCAGCGGTGTACAGCCTGAAATGCTGGACAAAACCAGAATAATGTAATCTGGCTACCGTATCAATAATAATTTAAAGGTTGGTGTGGAGGATTTCTAGTAGGAGAACTTAAACAATCTTCTGCTTCTGTGGGTTTTGTGCTTGATCACACAGTTTAGTCAACAACAAAAGTTACAATCAGAAACCAAGGTAGTTTCCACAAGGCTGAATTCAAAAACAAAATGTAAATTTGTGATTCAGATGACAAGTAGAATTTCTTAATTCGATTGCGATTATTTATAGGTCGTGCTTTTTGACCACTGTTCATGAATTCATAATTTTACTATACCACAGGATCAACATTAGATTTGGCATTTTGCTATTTTCATTACAATGTATAACATTGAAGTAGATTTGATATTAACTTCTAAAACGGATACATTTGATCATTGTTGGATGAATTACAGATGACGATGAGTCAGATTATAGGAGGGAGATTGATCGGTTGACCAAATAAAGAAAGCCCATCAATGCCTCTACTTCCTTAGAAGATTGAGGAGATTTGGTATGTCAACGAATACCCCCTTGAACTTCTACAGGTATATAGTAGAGAGTATATTGACTGGTTGCATCACAGCCTAGTTCGGCAATTCATATGCCCAGGAATGAAGAAGATTGAAAAAAGTGGTGAACACTGCCCAGTCCATTACAGGTACTGACCTCCCCACCATCGAGGGGATCTGCCTCAAAAATGCAACCAGCATCATCAGGCATCCATACCACCCTGGCCACACTCTCGTTTCACTCCTGCCATCGGAAATAGGAGCCTGAAAAGTGCAATATCCGGGTTCATGTTTGGAATTATATTTGGCTCTAGGGGTTGAAGGTGACTCGTTTCCTCTACAATGGATGATGACACTGCATGATTGCTTTAAAAGCAGGGGACATACCAGCCACCCATGGCCTTGGCAGACTGGTTCCAAACCAAACAAGGTCTGGTTCCTATGGCAAAGAGGTCTGAAAACTGGAAACTGAGTTCCCCTGCACGGACTTGTGTTTACACACTAACTGAACAAATCATGTACAGCAGCAGTAAACAACAGGAAAAAATGTTTTATTGTGGCCAAAAAGTAAAATATTTGAGCTAGTAAGGAGAGCAACGGTTATTTGTTGCTTTCCTTACAAGATGCTGCCTGGCCCGCGGATTTCCTCCAGCATTTTGTTCTTGGCTCAGTTATTTGTTCCCCTTGCGGAACTGAAGACTGGACAGAGTACCTGGGTCAACACTGCATTAAACCACACAATTTTTTATCTCAACAAATTTCCTCCAGATTTGTCCAGATTGCTCTGCAGCCTTAATCCCTAAAAACTATTCCCAGCCTTTATTAAATTTCCAGATTTAAAACTTTATTTTAAATTCAGAAATGAAAAGCCAAACACAGACTGAAACGAACTAGGACAGCGGATATCTTGGTTATACAGCAGATATTGACAGGATACATCACTAGGCAATGTTTGTCTTTTGGACATTGTCATTTGCACTCAATGCATGCTGAACGATGGTTCACGCAAAAGAACAGCTATTCCATTACCTGTAGAACACTATTAACCCACAATCAGCAGTGGTACTAAAATTGTTGCTAAAAGTTGGAAACTCCTTGCTGTTGGAAGAAGTGGATTTAAACATACTATTATCCTAAAAGCCCCAATTGTTGCAGTAATTTGAAACCCTATTTTGTGTTACAGTGATCCTATATACAACGTTATAGAACTGCAGCAATCATGAATTGTTAGGATAGATTACACAGGCTTACACATTCTTTTTGTGCAAGCTTCTGGGATTCTGGTCCAGTTTTTGTGCTTTAAATTACTTTCTGCTGTGTGGTACTTTATATATACTCAAATGCATGAAAGCAACAAGCCAATTAGCCCTGTCTTTCCCAGAATACAATGGGAAGTTTTGTGACCCATTTTGATATACATGATTCTCCTTGAGTTAACAAAAATTGCCAGTTTAAATGTAAGCAATGATGCACGGAGATTTTTAAATTACGAGAAATGAAAGTTTGATTGTATAACTGCTCTTTGCTATTTAATCCATGGGAGGCCAGCTGTCATTCAGGTAAATCCACCCTGTACTTCCTCCAAGATCAAAGTAGAAGGTCTGGTGACCATAACAACTCAAGACTTGATCTAACCAGTACGTGGTATAACTGAAGAGATAAAGAATAATTGACACTCTCTTTTATTGTAAATAGCAAGCCAGCATTTAATTTACCATTGTGATCATTTTCTGTGCTTGTGCTTGAGTTTTTGTCGATTGATTTACATAGACCTTTATTTATCAAGGTTTCCATTGTTTCAAGCTTTTCACAATATAGAATGTATTCTGTTTCAAACCTTTTATTTCCAAACTGAAAGATTAGGTTATTAACTGATTTTGGCTCATTTTCACATCCGACATGATCTATCCTCTTGTTACTGGTTCTTAAATTGAGTAGTCTTAAAAAATGGCACTTAATTGTGCAAGAGATAAACAGCCTTGATGGTAAAATGGAAGACCCAATAGAAACGCTGGCAAGTAAAATTGAATAATTGAATGTATTTGAAGATGTTCAGAATTTAGCTAATATCCATAAACAATTGCTCTTAGCTTTGATGGTCTCAATTACGACAAAGAAAAGAATTGCATTTTCAGTCATTTTTCATTCTCTAATAACAGGCACTAAATGGAATATCGTGCTATGCTAGTAGGGTTTTATGATACTGCAGTACTGATATAAAGGATTATGTCCTTTGTAATTATTATCACTGAGATTGAGGATATCTGAAGAAATATACAGACGCCAATGAAGCAGAAAAAACCGTCAGAACGAAAAGGAGAAATAACTTAATCAATAAAAATCTGTAAGATATACACTGGAGATCATCTGGTGTGATAGATTTATATTATGTCTACATCTGTATTTGGGTCTTCATCCCTCCGTCTCCTATGACATCTGAAGAATCCATGTGAGTCTGCTGATTGAGGTTTGCCCAAGGAAATACAGGGGTGGGGAAGGTTCTTTATGAATGGGCAGAGAAAATAATTTGTGAATGTGTGAATGGAGCTGTGAAGAGGCAAGAGACAAAATTACTTTATTAGTGAAGGAAAAATCAATAAATTGCATTAGGAATTATCACATTAATTATTACCATATGCAAAAAATGAAATAAATGCTGAAATCAAATTTTTTTGCAACTCTGACTAGAATAAAACACTAACACTTATTGTTATCATGGACTTGATCAGACAAGAGATTTGATGTCCGTGTGGAGCCTTATAAAGTCTTATCAGGTTAACACATCACGCCAGTGATTGAAGTCTGACCATCTTAACACCATAAATCCACTCAATTCACTCAAAACAAGTAAAGTGTCTCATCAGGTATAATTTTTAATAAAATATTCTCGCAATGAGTAATTTTCTCTTCGTCCTTTGGTTGATTTCATCATTACTACTGAGTAGGAATTTTAAGAAAATATTCCAAATCAACATATTAATAAGTAAAGGAACAGACATTTCACCCACCGGAAACTACTCTGGGAAACAGTTAGATTTTGACACGTGTACACTTTCTCCAATTGCACACCTTTGTTCATTGTCCGTTGAAAAGCTAGCCTAACCAAAATATATGAAACAGTCCTCTATGCAAGTAAAATATAAAGCGTGTAACACTGGGTTTGAACTATCTCTGCCCATTGTTCTCTCACTTTGCAGTTAATTTCTATTGTATTTTCCCGCCTCACAGATTCAAGCTCACAGATTCAGTACAGGGTGTGCAAGCATTCTCAAATATTGGTTCCATCACTTCCCACAGCAGCAAGTTCCAGGCATCTACCTCACTGTGTGTAAACGAACGGCCTTGTAAATCTCCTTTAAGCTTGTTCCATATCACCTTAAATCAATGGCCTCCAGTATTTTTATCTCTCCAATCTAGGACTACTGACTCTCAACCCCATCAATTCCTCTCACCCTTTAGCCTCTACCGTTCCAGAGAAAACTTACAATGCAACTTTACTCTAATAGTATGTATATGTCTGAATGTAAAAGAAAGCTTTGCATTTTTGTAGCATTTTTCACATCACCTTCACATCCTCTTTAAATGTTTTAAAGATTCACAACTGAAGTACTTAGGAAATGCAGTTACAGTTAGCATCAGTGAATCAGTGTGTTTCAAATAGAGGCATTCACTCCACTGAGTCCATACAGGCTTTCTGTAAATCGATCCAATTATTCTCACGGTCCTGCCCTTACTCCATGGCCCTGAAGATCATTTCTCTCAATTAACTTCTATTCCTTTTTAGGAATCTTGACACACAGTTTCCACCTCCCTGCAGGCAACGACTGCTAGATCATCACCACTCTCTGCCCATCCTTCTGAACCTGTGTCCCTTCTAATCTTCGAACAATCCATTGATCCATATTCCAGAAATACATCAGCCAATTCATGCATGACAAGCAACAGTGATAACAAATAATAACAAAAAAATGAAGTTCTGGAAAGGATAAATAGTGGTTAGGACACGGGATAACTCAGGTTTTTTTCAATACTGCCAAGGGATCTGTTACATATATATTACTGTCTCTGCTTAACACTGCCTCCGGAAAAAATGATGCCCATGACAGTCCAAATTGCCCACAATACTGCATCAGACCTACACTTCTACACTGTAGTGCCTTGATTGGACCTTGTACACAGTGTTCTTCAATAAAGAGGCAAGATTGTGAAGTGATTTGAAGAGCTATCACAGTTATCTGCGTTTTGCAATTTGATTTTGTGTCTTGTTCTTTTCACTGTCTTGTAGAATTTATGTGTGGTTTATGTATAATTTATGTTAGTGTGTGTTGTCTGTGTGATGCTACTGCAAGCAAGATTTTCATTGTACCTGCACCTCGCAGTACTTGGCCATGTGACAACAAACCTGGCTTGACATGAGTGGATAATGAATGGAGAATAATGTGGAAACATCCACTTCAGTAGGAAAAAGTCAAAGACATTTTAAAAATGTTCAAACAGATTTAATTATTTAACATGGTGTTCTAACAAAATTAAAAATATGGAAATAACAAATATGATTACAATTATTTCTAACGATTAAGATAAAGTTAAATAAATAAAAATAAACAAACTTCTAACCTGTATTTATCTTATGGTCAGGTTGTGGACTCTATTCAAATAATTGGTGACTCACACAGCATTTGTCCGCTCTGCCAGAGCTACTGACTTACAGCGCCAGAGACCAGGGTTCAATCCTGACTACGGGTGCCTGGGTTTTCTCCGAGATCTACGATTTCCTCCCACACCCAAAGACGTACAGGTTTGTAGATTAATTGGCTTGGCCTTTTTTCACTAGTGTGTGTAGGATAGTGTAAGTGTGCGTGGATCGCTGGTCAATGCAGACTCGATGGGCCACTAAAGTTCTAAACTAAACCAAACTAAACTAAACCGAGGGGCCAAATGACAAGTGTATCTATTTCTACAGCTCCGCCCCTGAGTCCAATGGTTGAACATGAGGTCTGATCTGGATCTGAATTCCAGATTTCTCTGACTGTTCAATTTCAATGTTAAGGCTCACAATTCAGGAACAAGCTGGTCCAGGAGGAGAATGTCATCAGTAGCCCGAAAAAGAGGAAAAGCTAATGGCACAGAGGCTCTGCAAATATTTTGTATCTGTCTTCACAGTTGAAAATTTGGTACGTCTCCCAATACTAGCAGGAAATTAGGAGAAAAATTGCGGGGGAAGGTTCAAATAATAATTTCCGCAAGAAAAATATCCTGTAAACTAATGGGATTAATGCTGTCAACTCCCCCTGATCTATATCTTAATGTACCAAAATAAATTGCTGCAGTTATATGACATGATCTTCAAAAAATTCCTGAATACTGGAAAGGTTTCACTGGATTGTAAACTGCAAATGTAGCCCTTCTATTGAGAAAAGGAGGCAGAGAGAAATTAGGGAATAATGGCTTGTTAACCTAAAGATTGTCATTAGGAAAGTGCTAGAATCCAATCCTTAGGAAATAGCAACAGATTAAGCAAAAAACAGTTTTAGAAAGGGGAAATGATGCGGCTATTCATTTTAATAGGATGGACTGAGGGCAGAATGTTATTTAAAAGGTGCAAGACAACCGGAACAAAATGTTCCTGTTCGGACAATTCTGGGATTCCTCATACATAAAGCACGGAAGTTTGATTTATGTATTAGATCCGGAGATTAATTCAGAAGGTAAATGGAAAGTCAGTCTGTACATGCTGTCTGTATGGAGTTTGTACATTCTCCCCATGACCGCGTGGGTTTTCTCCGAGATCTTCAGTTGGAAGATGTACAGGTGTGAAGGTTAATTGGCATGTGTAAATTGTCCTTTGTGTGTGTAAGGTAATGTTAATATGTGGGGGTTGCTGGGTGGTGTGGACTTGGTGGGCCTAAGGGCAGGCTTCTGCACTGTATCTCTAAACCTAAAAACTAAACTAAATTAGCCATGTTGCAAAGAGAATGGTGCATGTAGAGACGTTCTGCTGAACTGCACATAGATCTGATGAGATCACACTTGGAGAGCTGTTTTGAACTCCTTACCCAAAAGAACAGAGATAAGATTCATAAGATTGATTTGTGGGATGAAGAGATTATGAAGAGAGATTACGCAGTTTGAACATATGTTCCTGAGTATTTAGAAGAATGAGGTGACCTTATTTAATCATGTATAATTCTGGGGAAGCTTGGCAGGATAGATTTTGAGAAAATGTTTCCTATAGTGATGGGGCTGAGATTAAAGGGACATTATGACAAGGTTTTAAGAATTTTTTTTCTATCAGTATTAAGAATCTTTGGAATTCTCTGTCTCAGAGAGCTGTGAATGTTGATCCGTTAAGTATGTTCAATGCGAAAGCAAACTTCAGTGAAATTGAGGGCTGAACGGAATGTGAAGTTCAGCCCAAATTTAGATTAAACATGATCATATTGAATGGTTCAAAGGGTCTTATGGTATGGGACTGCTACCATTTTTTAATGTATAATGTTTTTATATCTTCAACGCCCAATTTTCAGGGAGTCCTGCACCTATAAATGTTGCTGTGTCTTTCAGGGCTTAAATACACTAAAGATCAAGATCAATTTCTCTGTAATTCTACCCCAGTTTATTTCAACAGTATTCCCTCCTCATTACTCTCTCTAAGTAACTCATGATCTTTTGATTATTTCAGCCCTTCATTTCCAGATTAGCCATTAGCAAAACAAATTAAATCTCCAAATTTAAAACAAAGCATATGATTAATTCTTTGAAACTTGTCTAGCACTAGCATGACTCAGTGGGATAGTCCATTTTAATCAAAACTTATCATCTGCATTCAGAAAACAAAAGGGTTTTGGAGGGAATATCTAGTATCCACATGAATTTAGAAATGTTACTAATCAATTCATCTGAGAAATGGTATGCTTTGTGGACAATTAAAATTAACTCAATGTGCAGCACCAACTGGATTTCAAATATTCTCACATAAAAATATCATTTAGATTTATTCTTTGAACATTGAGTCTGGTTAACACCTCTCCCTTTGAAATAGTTGTACAAAGGCAAAACCAACCAGGACATTTCAATTTACACACTACAACCCTGTAATGATTATTTTACCTCAAGTGGTGTTATTTAAAAAAATGTATCTGTGACAGACTTGAGGCTAAACATATTAGGTGAAGACCACAATTTTATCTATCTAACTTAAAGTAGACAATCCCTCCATCAGAAACTGTTGTTATTTATGCAGATAGGAAGGAAAGAAGGAAGGGGCAAACAATAGTGTTTAGCATATTGCCTGTGATTCAATTCCTTGGCATATTGACAAATTTGTACCAAATATGTACAAAATCTCTTTTACATTAAAACTGCATACCAATTTTTCATCTAATGATCCTCACAGATTTCTGATAATCAATGTTTCAGAATAGAAAAGCATACAGACTGAATGACTGAATTCTGTTATAGCACTCTAACCAAATTAAAGCATTGGAATTTTGATAGTCCTTCTTTTGAAGTATTTGTCAGAGGAGATGTTGCTTAAAACAACCAAGGGATCATACTGTATAATAATTTACAATGTATTACAATGTATTCATCAAATAATGCATGGCAGCCCATATACCTACTGTGAAGGCATTTTATTTAGGCCACCTTGAATGCTAAGATGTTGGCACAGTTTGTGCGTCTAGAATTGGATGAGTTGAGTCACTCTAAAGCCAGAAATCTTGTTTAGAAGTGGTTGGTGGGATTGAACTGGAGGGCTTGCTTGTGAGCGTTGTCAAGGAGAAGAGGTGTGACGACTAAGGCTGATGTCTAATAATCTCAGTGAAAATAAAATTCCTGTTTGTATTTACATGATCGGCCAACCGAAAATGCTACCTGATTAGAGGTACAAGACTAGGAGAGATAAACAACGACAGTAACTCAGCAGCAGATTGTAACATTATTACTGCTGCATCATAAAGAGAGAAACAAAGCGGCAGAAACAGGAGAAACAGCTTGCAATAGAGCAGGTGTCCCCATGTCACAGAGTGCTGCTGCCAACTTCTTAAATTTTGTTTTACATAATTCTTTTGCAAACTGCTTTACCAAATATGAAGAAGTCGTGCAGAAGCACGGGCAGCGGGTTCATTTGGTTGTCTGCATTAATATTTGATTATGGTGATGATAATGAAGGAACAAGAAAAGGTATATGAACTTGAAAGAGAAAAATGACAACTAACAAATAACTGATAAAGGAGCAAGAATGAGTAGGTGTAAGGAACCTTACACTTTAACACTTACACCCTCCTGGACTATTAAAAGTTTGGATTGCACTTGTGCAGCTGGTAAGGCTGGTGTCTCACAGCACCAGAGAACCGGGTTCAATCCTAACATCGGGTGCTGTCTGTGTGGAGTTTGCACGTTCTGACCGCACGGGTTTCCTCCGGGTGTTCCGGCTTCCTTCCTCATCCCAAAGATATGTGGGATTGTAGTTTAATCGGCCTTTGTAAATTTTCCCCATTATGTAGGGAGTGGGCATGAAAGTGGGATGGAAGAGTGTGAACAGATTGGCGTGGACTTGATGGGCTGTTTCCGTGCTGTAAATTTGAATCGGTCAATCTTACATTCAATCAATATTTTAATAAAATGGCAGATAAATTCAATCTCATTTTTAATACCGTCAGATTTTAGTGTAACAGGAATTTGTGAAAATATTCTGTGCTGCATAAATGCTAGAAGACTTCAACTTGTTTGTGTGGTCTGCTGTTATTTCCCTTATTTATCCTGGCACCTGAAGGAGAGGATGTTGTGTGTATTTTCAGAGCTTTCCGTATGAATTATTTAATAATTATGTGTGTATCATCGGTAAACTATTGCCCTGTCAGGTCTCCTGAGGTCAGGAGCATATCCCTTTAAGTAGCAACTAATTGTCATGATGTTTTACATCATGTTAATAACGTTATATCCATTAGTTTTGCAGAGACTGTTCTGGAATGGTGCTAGCTAGGAGATTTAATCTCTAATTAATGTTTGTGTGGTGAACTTGTGAAAATCATGAATAATGATGTGATAAGATGTGTAATTGATGCAGGGAAATGTCACTACCATGGATCATACATGGCTGGGCCTCGACCAATTTGGCATTGGCATGATTTCACCCAAAAGGACTATTTGTGCCATTTGCTCTGGGTGAAAATGAACTTTGTATGACAAACATCTGATCGATGGGTGCAACTTGATTGAATCCGAAGGCTTATAAATGTGCCCAGATGAATACAAAATAGTCTCTCGCCCCACCTTGGCACAAAAACTGGAACTTGAAGTTAGGTTTTATTTACAGCATCCAAACTGGTTGTTTTCCTTTGCAAGACGTTCTCAGTCTTGACCAACTAGGAAGATAACGTTCCTCCCTTGAAGCAATCAGAAGAGTATTACTCACGTTCTTGCTCTGCAACACTGCTTGCCATGGTTATAGAGTGCTGTTCTCATACTTGAGGTTGAAGGCCTGTGGATCTAGCTTCTAAATTAAAAATCTGAACAAAGAATTTGGACTAACACCTCAATGGAGTGTTCAGACTATGTTGCAAAGTTTCAAGGCCTAAATTTTGGATAAGTTAAACAGGCCTCATCTGTTCACATTGGTAAATCCAGCAGGAAAGAACAGTGTCCTGACCAACATTTATCCATTATTCCCTACGTCTCCAATAAAATTGAGTATTTGGTAATTTATCATCACTTTTTGTGCATATCATATTTTATATTTTTATATTCTCATAATTTCTTGTGATGTAGAAGGAGGCCATTTGGCCATCACTGGTTCTCAGAGTAAGCTATCTCAGTACCTTTCCCCACTCATTTCCCTGCAACTATTTGCTTTTATATGGCCATTAGCACCAGTCTGATCACCTACTTTCCAGCCAGACCAGTGAGAATTTACAGTACCTAATTGTGTGCTAAAGTGTGCTCTTGTGATGTGGGAATCAGAGCACCCAGGAAAGCCAACACTGCTATAGAAACCCTTCTTCAGTCTGAAGAAGGGTTTCGGCCCGAAACGTTGCCTATTTCCTTCGCTCCATAGATGCTGCTGCACCCGCTGAGTTTCTCCAGCACTTTTGTCTACCTTTGTCTACCTTCAATTTTCCAGCGACTGCAGTTCCTTCTTAAACACTGGTATAGGAAGAATGTGTCAATTCCACAGAGACACAGCCGAGATCATCATTAAACCCGGGTCATTGGGGCTGCGAGAAAGCTGAACTACTTGTGCTACGGTTTGGAATCATTGGTTGTGAACACTTTGTGATTTTCTGAGATCATAACGAGTTCAATGCAAGGGCTGGACAAGCTAGATGTAGGAATCATTTTCCCAATGTTGGGCGAGTCCAGAACCAGGGGCCACAGTCTTAGAATAAAGGGGAGGTCATTTAAGACTGAGGTGAGAAAAAACTTTTTCACCCAGAGAGTTGTGAATTTATGGAATTCCCTGCCACAGAGGGCAGTGGAGGCCAAGTCATTGGATGGATTTAAGAGAGAGTTAGATAGAGCTCTAGAGGCTAGTGGAGTCAAGGGATATAGGGAGAAGGCAGGCACGGGTTATTGATAGGGGACGATCAGCCATGATCACAATGAATGGCGGTGCTGGCTCGAAGGGCCGAATAGCCTCCTCCTGCATCTATTTTCTATGTTTCTATGTTAAATAAATAGATAGGAAAGGTTTAGAGGGATATGGGCAAAATGTGGGAATGTGGGACTAGTGCAGATGGGACATCTCGGTTTGCATGGGCAAGTTGGGTTGAAGGGCATATTTCCATGCTCTATGACATGACTCTCCATATAATATTTATATAAAATCATTTAATTTGTTTATTCACTCAGAACAAATATATAGCTTGGGTCTAAAATTAAGCAGCCGCCATATAATTCTACCAAACAGCAGAAAAATGTAAGATGTGGATGAACAGTATAACATCCAGGATGAGAGCTGAGGAAAGAACTGGGACCTGGATGCCCTATGGAGAGAGGAGTCATCTGTTTTTCAATTTAGGCACAGAATGAGTGAGTTTATTAGTAAGCTCCTTTGAATGCAAGGGGACATACATGTAGGTTAAGGTGGGCAAGGAGCCTGTGGTTGTGGAAATATTAATTCTCCATCATCTTTATGGGTTCTTTTTACTGAAGAGATAATATCACCATTATTGAATCACCATGCTGTGCCTTGCTTCAAAAATACAACCACCACAAACATTTGCTTATATGAATAGGTGGGCGTAAAAAAACAGGAGGGGATAACAGTCAACTGCAGCACAATTATTACAACTATGCTGCAGTAACAAGTACATTGTTGAGCCAAATATTACACCTGATAATGGCTTTTCACTCTGCTAATTATGTCTTTCTGATCCCATTGGTAAAATTCCAATATCACAGTTCTGTAAACATAAGGAGTGATGTAACCAGCACACTGCAGATGCTGGAAATCTGAAACAAAACTGAAAATAACCTTTTGTCAACCTGAAACGTTAACTGTTTTCTCTCTACACAGATACCACCTGACTTGCTGAGTATTTCTGACATTTTCAGTGTTATATTTTGAACTATATTTAACTGAGCAAAACAAAGGGTAAAATCATATGGAATATTAACCATTGGGACAAAAATAAACACTATTACCAATTGTCACACCTTAATGGGATAGGCCTTTAATTACATGTTGTATATCTAAGCATATGATAACAAAATCGCACATGAGGAATGGTTTAGTTAATTATCATGACGATTCAACAAAAAGACAATCATTGTCAAATTAATTTTGCTGTGTACAATAATCACTTTATTTCTTCCCAAGATGGTGGAATAACTTGCATATTCACCCAAATCTTTGGAATATATAACTCTATTAAGCATACACCCAAGTACAATTATAAGTGAAACAATGCCTACAGTTTTGCTATCCTTTTTTAGATAGCCCAAGAGAGAATTTTAATCTTATGTTTACTTCACTTGTCAATAGCCCAGATTTGTTTTCAGTTCATTTGATAAGGTGGAACTTCCCACATTTTGTATCATGGGATCCAAGAATAAAATGGCCACTCAATGTACAATTTTCAATCCAAACTTGAATGCAATCTCTATTGTAGATATTAGCTGGATGGACAGGTTTGGAGGGATATGGGCCAAACACGGGCAGGTGGGACCAGTGTAGCTGGGAGATGTTGGCCGAGCTGGGCAACTTGGACCGAAGGGCCTGCTTCTATGCTGTATCTCTCTATGACTCTAGCTCTCATCTTAAAATCTGTTGCTCTAGATGTCAGCTGATCTACATCGGTGAGACCAAGCGTAGGCTTGGCGATCGTTTCGCTGAACACCTCCGCTCGGTCCGCATTAACCAACCTGATCTCCCTGTGGCTCAGCATTTCAACTCCCCCTCCCAATCCGAATCTGACCTTTCTGGCCTGGGCCTCCTCCATGGCCAGAGTGAACACCACCAGAAATTGGAGGTGCAGCACCTCATATTCCGCTTGGGCAATTTGCACCCTAGCGACATGAAGATTGACTTCTCCAATTTCTGGTAGCCCTTGCTGTCTCTGCCCCTTGTCAGTGTTCCCTCAGCCCTCTGGCTCCTCCTCTTCCTTTCTCCTTTCTTCTCACCATCCCCCCCACCCTATATCAGTCTGAAGAAGGGTTTCGCCTGAAACGTTGCCTATATCCTTCGCTCCATAGATGCTGCCTCACCCGCTGAGTTTCTTCAGCACTTTTGTCTATCTTAAAATCTGTTACCAGTTATATATTTATAGCCCATCTCAACTTGCCATTGAGTGTCCATGTTGAACCATTGCAGTCCAGTTGGAGAAAGTACAAACAAGTTAGTTGGATTAGTTTCCAGGATCTAGAACTAGCATTAATAATTGATGTTCTGTGACCAAGTATATACTCTCAGAGATAGTGGTTGGGGATTTGAGAGATTTGAAAAAATATTCTAAAGGAGGAGCTGCAGTACATTTATTGATAGTATGCACTATGACAGTGGTGGAAAGACGAGTTATGGTGAGAGTACTAGTCAAGTGGGCAGCTTTCAAAATTCAGTTGGCATGCATTCAAACAAACATAAAGACTCCATCACATCTCTGACATGCACATAGACAGTGGAAAGGAGCTGAGCCCCTCACTGCAGGATACCAAGACTCTTATCTGCTCTTGTAACTATATTTAACTAGCTAGTCCAGATAAGTTTCTGGTCAATGTTAACCCTGGAGATTGATGTGGAGGGATTCAATGATGGTCATGCCAATTAAAATCAAGGGTATGTGGTACATTTCACACAGTAGTTTTTTGGTATGTATATTACTGGTTGTCTACCAGTTGATTATTGTCTCAGTCTTGATGAAGGCAGCCTTAGATGGCTTCATTTGTTGAGGAGTTGTGAATGTAACTGAACATTGTGTATCATTAGCAAACATCCTCACTTCTGATCTCATGACGGATAGATGGACATTAATGAAGCAGCTGAAGGTGGGGCCTAGGGAATCTCTATAGCAAATCCCCATCATCAAATAGCTTCAGCTATCTTCCTTAGTGCATTGGAATGTTTTGGGTGCTGGTGAATAAATGGTGTGTGACACCATTTAAATCTTCTATCACTTTGCTGATGATTGAGTGTAGACTGACTGGGCAGTAATTAGTTGCCTAGGATTTTTCTTATTTTCTGTGGATAAGAAATACCCGGACAAATTTCCAACTTATCAACTTGCTGCCAGTGCTGTAACTGTGCTGGAACAGAGATACAGGCGGTTCTGGAGTGTGGGTCTTCAGTTAGATAGCTGACGATTGCCTGTTCCAAAGACCTTCCTGTATCCTGTAATTTTACAGAGAGGCCAGATTCTGATGATCACAGGAGGAATACAAGATGGATCATCCATTAGATACTTCTGATGAATGTGGTTGCTGGCACTATGGCCATTCACATACATCCTTTCCTGATCACTGTTTAACTGCCCATTATCATTCATAACGAGATATGATTAAACTTCAGAGCATCAATCTGATCCATTGGTTGTGACATTGTTTAGTTTTGCAAACTACACTTTCTGGTTAGCACACCTGTTTGTACATCTGTGTTGCAACTTTACAGCTTCTGATCTGATTGTCTTAGTGGAATGGCGGAATATTACGAGGCATTAGGTTAAAGATAATTAAAGATAAAGATAATATGGTGGAATACATTTCTACTGCTGCTGATGTCACTTCATGGCTATCCAGTTTTTAGCTGCCAGATCTGTTATGAGTCCATTTAGCATTGTGGTACTGTAACATATTATGATGGAGAGTTTTCTCGGTGTAAAGATAGGACCATATGGTTGTCATTCCAGCAAGGCTGTCATGGATTGATGCATTAACAACAGTTAAATTGAAAGAGATGAAAGTCCATGATTGGGAAAACAAATCAGGATAGGTAATGGCCAAGATTGTATAATGGGAATTCCAGAGTGCTAAGAAAGACTGCATGCAATTTGTGAAGCACTGAAGCTCCTCATGAGGAAGAATGGGCAGTGGAGAAAAGTCGTAAGGGTGTGGGAGGAGAAAATGGGAAGCATTGCCAATCAACCAGTACAAAGGCGAACATAAACAGGTGCAGATATACCAATCTAATTTCAGTCCTAGATAGTGCAGTGGAATCAATGCTCAGTAATAAATCTTATGATTATCAGAATGAATAAATTTGGCCGCATTAATATTCATGAGGAATGGCATCCATTATAGAAATGTTTAATATATGGTAAAAGTCTAATTTCAAAGTAAAATTGACAATGTTTAAAATAGGCTAATAATTAAAGTCAAAGTAGTTGTGTTTAATAGAATTCTTGGGAATGTTCTGGCACCTAATAAAAGGTAGAGAGTCTCAAGTAATAGTTACAATGACAATAAACTTGAAGCAAACAATGAAACAATTAGGGAATTATGCCATAACAGGGAGAGCAAGTAGAATACCAGAGGGACGCTCCTTAGCTTAGTAATTCGACTGTGACAATTTCTTGGTAACATTCTCTGGCCTATACTGGAAATTGGCCAGAAATACAGTTAAAGATAAAGGTGGATGAATGGTTGCCACAAGGCAAACAGTAGAATGAATTAGACAAATTATATGTCGATGAAACAATGACAAGTCAAATTTTGATAAATGACAACACATTTACACTGTGAATAACAGACTAGGGGAAGGAAACAGAGATCTTTCGATTTCCACAAAGTACACTGAACAAAATGTCCACTCACCATTGTCAACAATATGTTGGATTAGCCAATGCAATTGACAATATTTCATAGGAGGTCACACTCAAGTGGTAGAACACTCTGATCACTGTGTCCAATCCGACCATTCAGATACCAGGGATCAGAGTCATAATGGTGTTAGAGCTTTCAAATTGAGGTAAGATCAGAGAAGTGTACAATTCAGGAGCCAAACAGACATTCAGTACATGTGATTCTTGCAAGGCCTCCCACATCACCAATTGTATCCCTCTAAAATATTTCACGCAACGATTAGACTATGCAACCTATCTCTTCATGTAAATAACCTGCATAAATTGGAGTTATCAGATCTAATTCTTATGGTATTGTCGAATTGCTGTAATGGTCCAGATTGCTTCTCGGTCTGGATCCCACCAGTGATGTCCATTTCACCTGTCTAGATGCCTCTATATTGATGTCCATTCAACATATCTGCTTCTTTGTTCTGGTTCTCATGGCATGACGAATGGGAAATGTTACAAAAACAAGAACCAATTGCTTGTACAAGACATTTGTGAAATGACTGACTGCAAAAGCCTGATTAAAGACTTTCATTCTTGGAAAGCCTGTTGGGATTTCTAAGACTATTAAAGACCACGCAGATCTGGGTCTTCAGCCTTATCCAAGCTATCACTCCTGACTGCAGTGGAGTGACAGTAATAGTCAGAATGAATTCAAAGGAATTTGACCTTGATGCCTCTTTGAAATGCAAAATGGCTACTCTGAGCTGATGCACTTCTGAAGGTTGATAGAAACAGGATTTGTTTTTAAAATTGCAGATGGCTAAAATAAAAGATAATATGAGTTTGAGATATTAATTCCATTTTGGGACCAAACCCATTTGCACTCCCTTTAGACGAAGTTCCTGATCTTTGCTGTGGTTGTGCAGAGAGATTGTGCATTGGTGGTAATAAAAATGTATTTCTTTATTTCTGAAACGTTAACGTTCCAAAAGCAAAATAACTACTTTACATCTCAGGAAAATGGCTGGATGCTTCTTCAGATTTAGTTTGTTCTTTGTGCCAAGACTCTGCAACCTTGCACCTGATTATCTTGCTGTAATGTGCTGTGATAGTTTGTAATTTAATCAGCATTGACGGGGAACATTGCATGCAGCCTGTGGATGGTGAAAGATGGACATCTTTGCAGCAAGTGGGACAGGACACCTTTCGAGAAATCAAAAATTGATTCGTTTTCTGCAATTCAACAGAACTCTTCAGCATCGAACACCCCCCTCCCCACCCCCTGACCAATATTATAAATGGCATTGTGACTTCCTCTATGTTTGCTCTTTATGTGTCTTCTGCCGCAGTCCATGCCATGAGCCAACCTGTTTCCACACCTCTTGATTTCAGCTGGGAGGAAGCTCATTACCCAAAGTGATCAGGCATGGTGACCACGAGCCTGCCACCACTGTGTCTGTAGCATCTGCATTTGTGGTGACATTCGGGTGCGTGCACAATTACATGCCCAGCAATGTGGATGCAGTCACAGGTGTGTAACCACTGCCAAGCTGCCTTACAGGAGGCTGCGTCTGCCTGTGCTAGCAAAACGATCCGACATTGTCTACGCGTCTTAATCCTCATCCATCGAGCATACCCTTCTAATCAGACATTCTCCTATTTGTTATTCTAACATAGGAAGGCAAAAGACAGAATGTTGAATCCAACTTTAACTGAATATCCACATCTAGTTAAATTTGAAATTCTGATGAATGACCTAGTTTCATGGAAATATTACACAACTTGCTGTTATGCAGTTTCCAAATAAAGATTTGAATGCCAAATTGTTGTTACACAAACAAATTAAAACAGACCAGAATGTAAATGCCGAGGTAGCTCATATCATTCCGCATCAGACTGAATGCCAGAAAATATACACATTGACACTATGATCTAGCATCAAGTATCACACATGTCACAAATCTATATCACTTCATCCCAGAGTCTTGTTACATAAAGGTAGTCACCTTGTTATATGATGCAGTAATAGGGGATTTCCTAAGGCAGGTAACCAAAGGACTCCTGATGATATCCTCCAGGGGAGCCCATTCAAAACCTACTGAATCCTTATCAAGGTCTTTAGTATCTAACATAGAATTCCATAATCGGGACCTCATTTTGTAAGATTTTACATGTGACTACATTGTAGCAGAAATGTTTAAACGCTGCAGGATTATTACTACATCTGATAACTGCTAACGGAACACCCTTGAAGAAATAGCTTGCAAGAGGTACGTGGTTTTCTTTTGGTGGAGGGAGAATATCAAAAACTATTTCGGTGTTCAGTCGCAACACCTCTTGCTATCAAACAGACCAACACAACGATTTAGCATTGGGTTTTATTGTTTGTCATTTAAGTATGTTTCGACATTTTTGCTATTACCAATCACACGCTGCAGAGGCGGCATTTAAAAACACTGCAGCACTTCCACACTATGGCCAGCTTAAATAAGAAACACATTTTGCAGACCCACATCCAGTCATTTTATTTTAAGCACTTAACAGCTTAAAACAAAGCAGATTTCTGTACCGATTCTCCTCTTAGAAAGTAAATGGCAGATTTATCATTAAGCCTCTGAAATCCGCAACACACTCTTAAGCTTTACGTAGTTATCCTCAACAGCCCCCTCCCCTCACCCCCTATTCCTGTCTATGATTTAGTGTTAAGGGGCAACTTGAAGATTCTGATTCAAGGAATCTGTCGCTTCAGCCTTGGAGGGCACTTTTACAGTCCCTAAAGTGACCCCCAATTATAAACCTCGAGAGGCAGACAGAGAGAAAGGCAAAGGTTGCAAACGATCAGCAGGAGTCGTGTAGTCAGCCCCACTGAATCCTTCACATCAAAGAATCACAGCTGTCACCCTGCCTTCGCTGTGGTGTATCTGCACCATACAACAATCTGCTTAATCCGAAACAGTGACAGCATGTCAAAAGGACATTTGGTTGCACCCTCAGTCACTGCTACACATTCCAGCACTGCAGACGGACCTTAACATTGTAACCATGAATACTGTAATACAGTAGGGAAGCACATCACAAGCTTGCTGTCTCTGTCGATCCCGCACTCACTCACTCACTCTCTCTCTCTCTCTCACACACACATACACACTCTCTCTATCTCTCTCTCTCTCTCTCTCTCTCTGTAATTCTATCTTCTGACACATGCACGCACAGAGCAATATTTAACATGAAGCAACAAGACAGAATGCCAGTACTTACCCTGGTTTGGACCACCATCACCATCATCACATTCGTTCAAATTATTGATCATTGTTTTCCCAGCTGGTTGTGGTTCAAGATAAGGGGGGGTAGGTGGGAGGGGGAGGGTGGAGGGGTTGCTGTTGACTGGGGAAAAGGACCAGAGCCTTCAGCTTGCAGTCAGGTCCCTCTCTCTATCCACCAAACAGAAGAGGAGGCTGCACTGCAGAGCGTCTCAGCACACACGACAGCAGCAAGCTCAAGCTGACTGAAGTCATCATGTATGCACAAGGCATTATCTGTGTGTGTATGTGCTGGGGGGGGGGCAGCGAGAGGTGGTGAGGGGGAGGAGGACGGAGAGGCAGGGCTTTCCACAGAAGCCCTAGGGCACCTTTTTTTTCACATTCTGAACCAACGGTGTTACACACTACAGCATAATGAAATACAAATGATAAATAGGGAAGAAAAAATCATGTCCTGGTAAAATAGCAGGATTAATATTTATGTGAAATGGAGTGGGTCTAACAAAAGGCAGCCTGATTTGTATTTCAGAAAATTGGTTTATGATTAACAGCATCCTTTCGAACAGTAGCAATGTGTACAAATGGGGCTGCACGCAGCATGCTGTAGAATTGAAAAATAGATATTAACCCTCCCTAGACTACTGCTGCCGAAGATTCTCCAGCACCAACATTTACCTAAATCTTACAGTTAGGATATTTTCCTGTGTTTATTGTTGAAAAGGCACCTTGAAAGCAAGCTAAAAGTGTGAACACATCTAGGGCAGCGCTGGTAATTGTGAGGAAGAAATCCGACAGGGGAGAGGGGAAAATATTTCTCAACTTCACTATTCTACCTGACAACCTTGAGCTACCCTGCAATATTTTGCAATTATTCAGATTATTAATGATAATTGTAATATTAAATGTATTTCAGCGTATCTTGCAATGAATGAAAAATGAATCTTATTAATCACAGAACTCTCTGTTTCCAAAGGCGGTACAAACGGTAGGTAGGTGTTTGTCCCACAGGGCTGTGTTTTAGAGACGCTTCTAGTTTATGGCTTCAATTAGTTTGAAAGTTACGATTAGATTTATTGCAGTCTTGCGACTGAGCTAAAGATTTTTGGTTCGTCCCAATCCAGAGATTAGAACACAAAAATCGCTAGTTGAGGATGCTTCAAACTCTAACCATGACTGCACTAACAATAAGACTCATTAATATCCCAGCAAGTGAAACTCAAATGGCAGGCTCTTCAGCATAGTAGCAAGGTGGAGATTGCATTATCAGTGGTGTAATGTTTTAGATGAAATGTTTATCTCACTTCACATGGCTCCATATTGGAGAAGAGGAGGGGAGAAACCCCGCCCAACATTTATTTATCAACTATTATTACTAAATGTATTATCTGTTCAGTACACATTGGTTTTTGTTTGAGCTTGCTGTGTAAATGTGGCCACAATATTTTCCATCTATACAATGGTGGCCATATTCTGTAATCATTGTACTGGCTGTAAAGGGACATGAAAGCCCCCATATAAAATAAGCCTTCCTATGCTTTGCTTGAGAATACTCCAAACTTCAGCAATTGGTGTGCCAAAGAACAAGACTTGTCAGTACCTGTACTATAAGAAGTGAACTATTCACCATTGTCAAATTCATGTCTTTGAGAAATGCAACTGAAATTTCTGGGATACTGAACACAACAAAAAAAATGAGGAGCAGGAGAGGCTACTCTGCCCCTCAAACCAGCTCCATCATTTAACAAGAACATGGCTGATCTGATTGTAATCTCACTTCTGCATTCTATATATCCCCAGTAACCCTTCATAGAGTCATAGAGATAAACGGCGCAGACACAGACCGTTTGGCTCATCAAATTCACAATGACAACCAGCATTTACCTTAATTTATGCATGAATCCCAATTTATTCTCCCTATATTCATGTCAACTCCCCCAGTTTCCACCACTCATCCCAGGCAGAGTTTACAAACCATTAGATCTCATAGATGTGGGAGGAAACCAGAAGATCCAGGGGAAGTCAATGTAGTTACAGGGAGAGCATGCAAACTCCACTCAGACAACACCCAAGATTAGGATAGAACCTGCGCCTCTTGAGTTGTGATGCTGTGGTTCCACTAGTTGTGCCACTGTGCCTCCCAATGTTCGGTTGGCATGCAGGGATGGAAAAGAGCAGGAAGAGGTTAGAGGCGTGCTTCCCTGTGGCGATTCCAGGCAATTGCAATCTAATCCACTCCCTTGCTAATCACTCATCATTCCACTTCTAACTTAAAAATATTCAAACACTCTGCTTTCTCCGTTTTTTGAGGCAAAGACTTCCAAAGACTCATGATGCACAGAGCAAAGGAATTTTACCTCAGCTGGTTTAAGTTGGCAATCCTTATTTTTAAACAGTTCTAGATTATCCCACAAGTTGAAACAGGCAAAAACATCCACTGCATATCCAGCTTGTCATTACCCATCAGGATCACTTCAATTAGGATCCTTCACACTCTTCAAAACCTCCACAGTGAAGGAAAATATTGAAGAGTATTTTGTCTATTAATCAGCAATGTGGAGAAAGAAGTAAACTAACAGTGTTGATGTTCATAGGTATAGAGGAAACAACCAGTTCAGGGGTGCAGAGGTCTGGACATATTCAATAACAGGATCTTGATCCATTTTTTTCCTCTTGGTTCCTGTCCAACAGCATTAGGCAGGTAAGGAAGGATGGAAGAGCAGTGGGGATGGGCTCTCATGTGAAGGTTTCAGACAATTGCAAACTTGGAGCTCAGGAGCTGAGATAATGCTTACCGTCCAATTGTCAACTCTCTGCCCTGCGATTCATCTTTTACTATCACAGGGCAACTCAATGTCTCAGTTCCCTCCATCTTCCTCCTCTTGCCAACACCCATCTCTAAGCTCCCCATTTGCTTGAACCTACAAATGACAGGGTTATTCTTACAGAGACACCAGGAACTGCAGATGTTGAAATATTGCATGAAACACAAAGTGCTGGAATAATGAATGGGTTAGGCAGCATCTCTGGAGGACATGGATCAGTGACACATGGGATTGAATTGAATCCTTGATTGGGACCCTTCTTCAAATTCTTCACTTCAATCCTACTCCCAGCTTTGTCTGTTATCTAATTTTTAATATCCTCAAGATCACGAGCTCTAATTTTATTTGCTAAGCTCCTTGGCACCTTGTCATAGACGAATGAAAGTTCAAATACACCACCTTAGCGGGACTGTCATTGCCTTCTCTGCTGGTTATAACCCCAAAAGGTTCCAACAATCTCCATTTCAAAACCCATGGTCTCTGTTACTCCCTTCTGTTTTCCACAATTTAAAAAATATATATCCCTTAGAGCCAATAATCAAATTAATTTTTAGCAGCTCGTAGCGGCTCGTAATGCTAACGGCAGGTGCTCGGGAAACGCGGTAACTCGTGAAGATTTTTCAACAGGGTGAAAAATTTCCAAGAGTAAAAAAATACTTGTGATGAAGTACCACGAGTTTGATTTTTTATGTTAACTCGGGAGAGCTCTTGGGTAAACTCGCATCGTGGGACAGGGGCTTTAAGGGACTGTTCCACTGTACGAGGTAATTAAAGAGATCTCCCGAGTTTTCCCCTGATTTGAACTTGGAGAATGTCCGTAGCGGGTCTGTAGGAGTTCGTGGATGTCTCGTAGTGGCTCGTACGAGTAAAAAGTAACAATTTTTTTTCATCACGAGTATTTTTTTACTCGTGGGCATTTTTCAGTGTTGAAGAAAACGTCACGAGTTTACTGGATTTCACGAGTACCTATTGTTACTCGTACGAGCCGCTACGAGACATCCACGAACTCCTACCGAGCCGCTACGAGACATTCTCCGAGTTTGAATCAGGGGAAAACTGGGGAGAACCCTTGAATTACCTCGTACAGTGGGACAGGCCCTTAAGGGTTTTATCCAGAAGGTGAACATGTCATTTATGCTTGAAAACAGCTCGGGTTTGGTTCATGGTTAGTAACAGATGTGACTGTGAGTCAGAAATATTTGAGACACAGGATGCAGTGATTTATCCAAGAAGCAAGAACCAATCACCCCATTTATTGTTTGATAACAGCTTAGGGTTTCCTTTATGGTTAGCAACAGGTGTGAGTGTGAGTCACGACCTGAGACATCTCGCCACTAATGCAAGGATCTTGCTGGCTGTATGTTTGAGACCAATTGGGCTTTAAGGGCCTGTCCCAGTAACGAGACTTTTCAGCAACTGTTTTCGACCTTCTAGCTCGAGGGCACTCGCCTGAAAAACCTCGAGCTGGATCGACCGTCAGCACACACACACACACGCACGCACGCACGCACGCAGGCAGGCAGGCAGGCAGGTACGCACACGCACACACACACACACACACACACACACACACACACACACACACACACACACACACACACACACACACACACACACACACACACACACACACACACACACACACACACACACATCGCAAAGGCGGGGTCCAGGGAAAGCGGGGAAGCGCTGTCTGAAATTCACACCCACGATGAACAGGAAGGTAAAAGACGGCTGGCACAGTTACGATAAGTCCTTTAGGGGGGGGGGAGGGAGAGAAGGGGAGAGAGGGGGGGGAGAAGGGGGGAGAAGGGGAGCGAGGCGGGGGGAGAAGGGGGGGGAGAGAAGGGGGGAGAGAAGGGGGGGGGAGAGAAGGGGGGGGAGAGAAGGCGGGGGGTGAGAGAAGAGGGGGGAGAGCGAGAGGGGGGGGGGGGAGAAGGGGGGGGAGAGAAGGGGGGGGGGAGAGAAGGGGGGGGGGAGAAAGGGAGGGGGGGGAGAAGGGAGGGGGGGAGGAAGAGGGGGGGAGAAGGGGGGGGAGAGAAGGGGGGGGAGCAGAAGCGAGAAGGGGGGAGAGAAGGGGGGGAGAAGGGAGGAGGAGAAGGGGGGGGAAGGAGAAGGGGGGGGGGGAGAAGGGGGGAGGAGGGGGGGGAGAGAAGGGGGGAGGGGGGGGAACGGAGAGAAGGGGGGGGGGAGAGAGGGGGGGGGGGGGAGAAGGGGGGGGGGAGAGAGGGGGGGGAGAGAGAAGGGGGGTGGAGAGAAGGGGGGGGGAGAGAAGGGGGGGGGGAGGAGAAGGGGGGGAGGAGAAGAGAGAAGGGGGGGGAGAGGCGAGGAGGGGGGGAGAGGAGAAGGGGGGGGGAGAGAAGGGGGGGGAGAGAAGGGGGGGGGAGAGAAGGGGGGGAGAGAGAAGGGGGGGAGAGAGAAGGGGGGGAGAGAAGGGGGGGAGAGAAGGGGGGGAGAGAAGGGGGGGAGAGAAGGGGGGGGGGAGAGAAGGGGGGGGGATGAGAGGGGGGGGGGGGAGAGAGGGGGGGGGGAGAGAAGGGGGGGGGAGAGAGAAGGGGGGGGGGAGAGAAGGGTGGGAGAAGGTGCGGGGGAGAGAAGGGGGGAGAGAAGGGGGGGGAGAGAAGGGGGGGAGAGAAGGGGGGGAGAGAAGGGGGGGAGAGAAGGGGGGAGAGAAGGGGGGGAGAGAAGGGGGGGAGAGAAGGGGGGGAGAGAAGGGGGGGGAGAGAAGGGGGGGGAGAAGGGGGGGGGGAGAAGGGGGGGGGGGGGGGGGGGGAGAGGGGGGGGGGAGAAGGGGGGGGAGAAGGGGGGGGGGAGAAGGGGGGGGGAGAAGGGGGGGGGAGAAGGGGGGGGGAGAAGGGGGGAGAAGGGGGGGGAGAGAAGGGGGGGAGAGAAGGGGAGGGGAGAGAAGGGGGGGGAGAGAAGGGGGGGAGAGAAGGGGGGGAGAGAAGGGGGGGGAGAGAAGGGGGGGGAGAAGGGGGGGGAGAAGGGGGGGGAGAAGGGGGGGGAGAAGGGGGGGAGAGGGGGGGGAGGGGGGGAGAAGGGGGGGGAGAAGGGGGGGGGAGAGAAGGGGGGGGGAGAGAAGGGGGGGGGGGAGAAGGGGGGGGAGAAGGGGGGGGGGGGGAGAAGGGGGGAGGAGAAGGGGGAGAAGGAGATGGGACACTTTTAAGAAGTCAGACAACTTTTAATATAGTTTAGCGGGTATTTAACATTACCGGTCGGTTTTCCTTGGTTCTGAAAACTCCAATGAGCCAATTAAAATGCCCGGTCAGCAAAGGCGATTGCCTACGGCTACCTCGACTGCCTATAACTACATAGCGACTGCACTACGAGTTCAAAAGGACCATGCCGACCAATTTTGACTCGCATGCTGAAAATTTTTCCTCGACCAAACCAGGCCGCGAGTATGCGGGAACTTCCCTCGAGCATGAAGGAGAGTTACAATGACCTCCTAGGACCACGTGTCGACCATACTGCGAGTTTGAGTCGAGCGCAAACTCTTCTAAACTCGCAAATTACGTCCCCGCAGTGGAACAGGCATAATTATATTGTGTACTGGAGACCATTGATACTGGGAGAGGCAAGAAGGAACATGCAAATGGGATAGATACCAAACTGGAGTCACAAATCCTTCATTGCTCACCAGCAAGAGGGTTAGGTAATAGTTGGGGTTCGTTGCATCTGGAAATAGAAGTGTGAGATTGAGGATCCTCTTGTCATGGACCAATTGAAAACTAATTTATCTGGAGCTAGAGCAACAAACAATCTGCTGGAGAAACTCAGCGGGTCAGGCAGCATCTATGGAGGGAAATGGACAGTTGGCATTTTAGGTTGGTACGCCAGCATCTGCAGTCTCTGTGTCTCCACTTTAGGTAAAGGTAGGTATGATGACTGCTAAATGAATCTGAGAAGCTATGCCAAATTAAAATCCAAAGCCGAACAATTACTTGACAGGTTCACTGGATTGTTTGCCAAGCCTTGCATAAATTATCAATGTGACACATAGAGCAGCGAGCTGAATGCATAGATCAAAGAGAAGGATGAGAGACAGATATTTTCACTCTTGAGACCCAGGCACCTGTGCAGTGGAACCTATTCTATTGCTGTGAGATCCAGTTAGACTCAATCAGTGTTGGGAGAAATGAACAAATACGGAACCAGGTGCAAATGATAAAACCTTAAATGAAAGAACTTGGGGAAAGTCAGTGAGAAGTTAAAAATTAATAGAGAAAAGTGAAGTCTATAGAACAACTTAACTATAGAAATTGAAACTTACCTAATAGTGAAAGGCTTGGATAGAGTGGATGTGCAGAGGATGTTTCCACTAGTGGGAGAGTCTATGACTAGAGATCATAGAATTAAAGGATGTTTAAGAAGGAACTGCAGATGCTGGATAATCGAAGGTAGACAAAAATGCTGGAGAAACTCAGTAGGTAAGGCAGCATCTATGGAGACGGTGGGCTGAGGGAGAGCTGAGAAGGTGAGGAGAAAGTAGGGACTACCTGAAATTAGAGAAGTCGATGTCCAAAATAAATATGAGGTGCTGCTCCTCCAATTTACGGTGGTCCTCACTCTGGCCATGGAGGAGGCCCGGGACAGAAAGCTCGAATTCGGAATGGGAGGGGGAGTTGAAGTGCTGAGCCACCGGGAGATCAGGTTTGTTATTGCGAACTGAGCGGAGGTGTTGGGCGAAGCGATCAGCAAGTGATCCATAGAGACCGCTCCCTCTGTATCTCCCTGGTCAATTTGTCCCCTCCCATCCGAACCACCCCCTCTCCGGGCACGTTCCCTTGCAACCACAGGAAATGCTACAATTGTCGCTTTACCTCCCCCCTTGACTCCATTCAAGGACCCACGCAGTCTTTCCAGGTGCGGCAGAGGTTCACCTGCACCTCCTCCAACCTCAGCTATTGCATCCGCTGCTCTAGATGTCAGCTGCTCTACATCTGTGAGACCAAGCGTAGGCTTGGCGATCGCTTCGCCAAACACCTCCGTTCAGTTCGCGATAACCAAACTGATCTCCCGGTGGCTCAGCACTTCAACTCCCCCTCCCATTCCGAATCTGACCTTTCTGTCCTGGGCCTCCTCCATGGCCAGAGTGAGGACCACCGCAACTTGGAGGAGCAGCACCTCATATTTCGCTTGGGCAGTTTACACCCCAGCGGTATGAACATTGACTTCTCTAATTTCAGGTAGTCCCCACTTTCTCCTCCCCTTCTCAGCTCTCCCTCAGCCCACTGTCTCCACCTCTTCCTTTCTTCTTCCCGCCCCCCCACCCTCACATCAGTCTGAAGAAGGGTCTCGACCCGAAACGTTGCCTATTTCCTTTGCTCCATAGATGCTGCCTCATCCGCTGAGTTTCTCCAGCATTTTTGTCCACCATAGAATTAAAGGATGTTCCTTTAAGAAGGAGATGAGGAGGATTTTTTTTTGTCAGAGGGTGGTGAATCTATGGAATTATTTGCCACAGAAGGCTGCGGAAGCCATTTTAAGGCAGAGATAGATAGATTCTTGATTTGTACTGGTGTCAGGGGTAATGGGGAGAAGCCAAGAGAATGGGGTTAGGAGGGAGAGATCGATCAGCCATGATTGAAAGGCGGAGTAGACTTGATGGGCTGATGGCCCAATTCTCCTATCACTACCTTATGACCTCAACAAGTTTCCAATAAGCAATGTGTGATAGAAAATGTTGGTGAGTTTAATAGTAGTGATGTATCAGTGAATCAGATTAAGTAAAGTAAAATATTAAAAGTTAACAATAAAATGTATTACTGCAAATGAATAAATCTTCCAATAAAAAGATAACAATGGCACAAATGGAGGTAAATATGAGCTTTGATTAAATAGCCATAATGTAGGCATGGCTACCTAATGACAAAGTTTGATAATTAAATATTTCAAGGTTCTTGACAACTGGAAATAGCAATGTAGGAGGTGGGAAAGGTAGTCCCGATGTTTAAAGATGTCATAAAATAATACAAAATAATCTTCTTCGTTTGGCAATCAGGAAATAAATATCTTTATTGGTGGAAATAAAAGGGGTGGAAAAAGTTAATGGAAACAATTAAGGGCCTGCAAAGAGCAGCTATGTTGTTGAAAGCAGTATCCATCAAGAAAATAAGAGGAAATTGTAGCAAGGTAATAGAATAATAACGGGGCATTTTCATCTTCACTTGGAATTAACAAATCAGGTAGGGATTGGTGCTGGAAAGATGAGCATATAGCACATATTTTGGATGGTTTAACAACGCCAAAAAACCTTGGAGCCAACCCGAAAACAGCCATTACTTATTTCAGAGGATAGATTAATTGGTAATCTCCCATTAATCTTTGTCACAATATAAACATATTACATGGAATTTGGGAGTGCCACATTTTAGTTAGAAACTAAAGGAAGTCAATTAAAGTATATTCACTTCAGCATGAGAGGTGAGATGTATAAAAAAGGTAAATTACATTTAAAAGGTTACTAGAAGATAAAGATTACATACATTGAAACAAATATTTTGTAATTTCAATGAAAATATGAAATTGAAATAGAAAAATGAAATAGAAAATTCTTGTGCAAAAGAAAAGCATCCTTGTCTATAAAGAGGTTAAGGGTGGCATTTGATGAATAGGAGGAGGCTTATGATGTTGCCAAGATGAAACAGGGAGTTTTCTAATTGGCAATGGGTGACCACAAAGAATTAACAAAGAGGGAGAAAATAGGTTATATGCATAAAATAGAATAGAATATTAAAAAAATAAAAATACTTTTTAAAAGGAAGTGGGTAGTGATAAGAATTCCAGGGGCTTTGAAAGCATAATTATATAATAGTGGAGAATAAAGAAGTGGCTTAAAGTAGCTACTATTTTGGATCAATTTTCACGATAAAGTATAGATCAAATGCACCCCAAATAGTGGTGAACTAAACAGTGGGTGGAGCGTCAAATAATTAATATTGGGAAGTAGAAAGTAAGGAGGGAATGAAAGGTCATGAAAACCAACAAATCCCCAAACTTGGCCGACATCCGAGAGTTCTAAAAAGTAGCTTTAGGGATTGCGGATGTATTAGCGGTGATCTTCTATAATTCCCTAAATCTGGAATGGCACAAGTGGAGTGGTAGGTTGTACGCAATGTGCAGCCGACCAGTTAGTATGGTCTGTTTGTGGGGAAAATATTGTAATCCACAAGAAAAGATCTGTTAACACTGAGAAAATTATGATGATTAGGAAAAGTCAGCATGCTTTTTCTGAAAGTGAAAGGTAACATCCTTTCAACAAATGTGAAAGAGCTTCCTGAGAATGTAATTAGCAGTGTGGTACATGAAAGAATGGATATGGTAACATTTTACAAAGTTTTATACAAAAAATGCTTCAGCAAGATAATGGGGAAAAAACACGAGAATAATTTAAAACATGAAAACTATGGACGGAGAATTGGTTGAAAGACAGATACGTTGCCAGGGTTATTTTCAGTCTGGCAAGTTGTGGGTGTCAAAATTAATTCTGAGTCCAAAGCTATTTTGAGATTATGTTAATTAGATGAAAAGACGGAAAATATATTAATGTTTGCTGTTAATGAAAAGTGAGTTGGGAAATTTAGTTGTGACTTAAGCTTATAACTTGTTTTTTTGTCTGTTGGATCCTTGCTAGATTAGCCAAAAAGAGTGTTGTGGTCCTTTAAAATTCTGTAACCTGGGCTAAAATGGAACCTGCACAGTGCCAAAGGGAACCACACTTAATCTACACAGCTGTGACATTGTAATAAGGGAAGGGCATTAGTCCTTATAGGCCCACTCACCACGACAGGCAGCGGCAACACACACTGTGGTTGCCATGGAGGAGAGGGAGTCTGCAGAAGAAATAAGTGAACGACATCTAAACATTATCAGCTGTGAGATAAGTACCAAGATGGAGACAGTGGGACTGTTGGGTTGATTGTGGGAGGATACTGGCAAGAGCTTGCCCCTACAATTCCACTCTGTGCAGCAATAAAATAAATATAGATCACTCCCTCTCAAAAAATGTCAGGCTGAGCTTGTACTGGGCCCACAATTTTGTTAACACCACGTGAGAAATATGTCTCCCACCCAGGCAATACCTGCTTCCTCTCCTCATCTGGGAGATGAATTTGTGGATGCTGAGGAGAGATGCCCTCCAACAGCCAGCTTAATGTAGTTGTCTTGCCTCATCCACCCTCTGTGTTCTGCTGTGGGACCATCCAGGTATGGGTGTCCTTGCTGCTCACCCTCCAGCCCCATTTTCTGTCTGATGATTATCCAGCACACAGCTCACCACAAGGAAGTCTCTGCACCTACAGGAAACCAGTAGGATTTTCCTCCGTGATTCCACGATACATGTGAGATTTCAGTACTCCGCAAATTTTGTCAAAATGTTAACTGACATCAGGAGCCAGAAAAAAGAAAGCGTGGTCTGTGTCTCCCATGGCACAGCTTGTGGAGCTCTGCCTCACATCTCCGGCTACTTGGGTTCAAACCTGACCCCAGGTGCTGCCTGTCTTGAGCTTTTATACTCACCCTGTGACAACCTGTGTTTTCCTCATTTGGTCCAATTTCTTCCTTCTGCCCAAG